>NC_088355.1:40725000-41338750 GCF_036884655.1 Musa acuminata AAA Group | reverse complement strand
AGATTTTTATTTATCATATGTAAAATATTATATCATATGAGAAAACTATCAAAAAATTATAATTTATATGCATTTTTAAAATTTTGTATTGAACCCTTATACCAATCAATCTTATTTAATTAGACAGAATTGACTAAATATTAACCCAATTAAATTAGTTAAAACTTTAAAATCGATCAAAATCAAAAATTATTTTTTTTAATTTAATCAAGACTTGATTGATCGAATATAAATCCAATCCAGTAATAAAAAAAATATAATTATGGTCGGTTAGATCGAAGTATTTGATTAAAATAATTTAAATTAATTAATTTTATAATTAAGGACATAATTCGAAAATCTTAAATTTCAGAAAGATAAAATTATAATTCTCACTTAGGAAATAAAATAAGAATTTATAATTTTTGAAGTGCAAAAGGTAAAATTTAAGGACATAAATAGAAATTCTTTTATTTATTAGAGGTAAAACTGTGTTTTTAGTCAAAAGAAAACCCTAATCTCCCTTTTTGTGCCCATTGCATTAGGTGTGATTGTCGTCATGCATGAGGTGTCATAATGATCATTCGCAACCATTGTGCAAGGTACGGGTGTCACCATTATGCAAAGTCGTCGCATGTGCGGGGTGTGATCACCACCTATGCGAAGCACCACAACTGACCACTATGCGCAATTACCACCTATGCATAGCCTTCGACGTCTAGTAGTGGTGCTACTACAACCGCCACACATAGCAGCGATGCACATAGTAGCGATGCACAACTACTATTGGCAATTGGACGAGCGGCCACCGAAGGCCGTTGCCCTCAACAATATTATCACTGATAGCAAGTTGTTAGCAGTGGTCCATTGATCAAATACGATGAATTTTATATCACCAGCAAGTAGAGACGATATGGACTTGATAGAAAAGTAAATAAAAAAAAACTGACGAATACTTCATGCATCATAAATAAAAATTAATTAACACATTTTCATGAACGAAAAGTGTTAACAAATAGATATAATGTTTTTAATTTCAAAACCATGTGTTTGATATCAATTGAGCATAAAATCATAATATGTTATTGTTTTACGAAAAACTTTAATGCCAACATCTGAAATCAAATAACAATAAATCTAAATTTAAGATGTATACATTTTTGATGGTGCTCAAAATACCTTTATTTGATATGCGGGTACACCATCATTAGATCCGAAAGTATAGTGATGTCAATATATAAGTGATGGACTTAGAAACAAAGGAGAGATGAGAGAAGATCTGTAATCTTTAATTGATTGATTTATATAAATAAATAGAGATAAAAAAAATCTATAATTTTTCAATCATGTTGCGTATTTAAGTCTCCACACATTGTGTGTATACTCCATGATAAGTCCTATCGTTTCATAGACACAAATAAAGGGTCTATGATAAATAATTAAAATAACCGTTTCTATTAAAGTTCTCTCCTAGGGTGCACTATAATAGTTGGACTTACTTTTTTATTAACTAATAATTATATTCATAATATATCTTATTTAATTAGATAGAGTAACTGAGAACCGCACCATCACCCTTGCCTCGTACTCTTAGCTTGTCGACAAGGCTGTCGACCCTGCCCAGACCGCTAACGATGAGATCCTCCACGGCCACCACCTGATCGCCGATATTCATTATTGGTGGACCATCACCATTGTCACTGACCTCAACATTTTCTACGTCACCTTCCATGATATTCAACCTCTTCCCCTTTCATTCGAAGATTTAGGATCATCGGGTAGTCACCATCTTGGATTTGTCGGATCGACCCTCGTTAGAGTAAGACCGCATGAGCAACACATGGGACCGGATGAAGAAGGCGAAGCTAACCTGCCACCGTGTGGTAGTCAACATGTCTCAAAGTACGTTGATGTTTCGCACTCGCTTGTAATATAATCACAGCCACCCTTAATCCATTGACCAGTGACCCATGAATCCTCAGATTAAACAGTTTACAACCATTCGAGAATTCGAATGGAATGGAGAGAACTAATTAGAGAGATCGACCATGCTTTATACCTTTTCAATGTGGATGCCATGTTTCCCAAGGTATCTCCTCGATTCCATCCTTCGATTTCTCGTTGACTTTCTTCTGGTTCTTCGGATTTAATTTCTTGCACTATTGGTGTTGTAACATCTTCTGATATTTTGGAATCATACTCTAAAAGAATCGACCTAGTTATACCATCGACGACTTCAACATGTCATCATATTTTGATACAATGACTAAGAGAATTAATCTCATTTCACTAAGAATTGAAAGAGTTGAATTATATATCTTAGGTTCGGATCGTTACTTGAAACCTAAATTTTTTGAATTAAATTCATGTTCAAATTGATATAAGTTAATCTTGACCAAATCAAACTATGTGTTTGACTAAATAAAGAAATGGATGGCCATTTGAGTCTCAGGATCTCTCCACCTGTTTCGAAGAAGTGCTGTCACCATTCCCAGACGAAAAGAAAAGAATTTAAAAGAATAACTTCTAAAATATAATGATTAATATTTTAGAATTAAAGCTTATTGAGGAGTATTTTTTATTTTTTTTATCATTGGAAATCTATTATTCTAGTTAATTGATAAATGATCAACCAACGGTTTTAAGATCACGAGAGAGAAGATAAATGATCGATATAGACGACAAAGATACGCTAATACCATTCAATGTAACTAAAGATTTTTCTCCTCTCACCATAAATCAAGATACTGTAATAAATGTTTTACTTTATTTGAATCATTCATTCCCTTATTTGTGTAATATGGTTAAGAAAATAACTAAATATAGTTTCAGTGTGAAACAATTAGAAATTTAGTCAATTAATTAAATACTTATTAATTAATTAATTTCCTAATAAGCGATGACTTTTAAAAATAAATATTTTCTTTTATTTTTTTTAATACTTAAAATAAAATAATATTTCTTACTTTTTACGGAGGACTCATCTTCGCCTACATAAAGAGAGCTCTATCTTCGTTATTCGTTATAGAGGCAAGAGAGGATCGAAGAGAATATCTTGTCGAAGACCGGTGAGTCCTCTATTTTTTTTCTTACAAGTTTTAATTTTTAATTTTAAAATTTTTATATTTGAATTACTATAATTTTTATGGTGCATAATAATATTTTTAATTTCATAATTTTATGATTAGTGAATAATGATCATAGAATTTTTGTGTTAAAATAATTACTTAATTTCATGTTGATGATACTTGACTTGGTAATGATCTTTTAAGCTTAAATCATAAGTTGATGAATGTTAAGATTGATTTAATTATTAAAATTCTTATTTTTAGATAATAATAATAATTATTATTATTTATTTAATTAGATATACCTTTATTTAAGAAATTATGTGTGAATTTCTAAATTTAGGATAATGAATTTATTAGATTGTTTAATTATGAAAATATGATTTTAAATTTAATTATTTAGAAGTCTTTTTTAATGAATTATTTTTGAAAGTTTTAATGAACGACTTTTTCTGGTAATCCGTTCATGTTCAATTATTATTCTATTTTAAAATATTTAGAAAATAAAAATTAAAGTTTAATTTAATTAGAGGGGTCAAACACGAGTTTAGCCTTAGTCTGAATGATTGATCAAACTGAGTTGACCAAACCCATATGGCAACGGGTGGCCCAACTTAGCAATCCGGTGCAGCTTAGCCCATGCGGCTATGCAGCCCAGCTTAGCAGCCAAGCGCCGCCCAACCCGTGTGGCTAGGTGGCCCATCTCACAAGCTCACCCGATTGCATGTGCGATACATGTGACTAATCCGAGGCTCATGTAGGCTAGCCTAGCCTAGCCTAGCTAGCACTATACAACGTAGCTCGATCCGTTCTCCCTACATTGATTTAAGCTTATTGAATGAACGAGAACGGTTTAACTTGTTTGATTTCAAATTGTTTTGATCGATTTAAACTTATTTGATATAAATGAATTCGATCAAATCCGAGATAGACGAGACTAGGATGATTTCGAATCGATTTAGATTAGAAGCTGGTTTGGTTATATTTTAGTTAAATTGGATTTGGTTTAAGTCAATTAGACTATTTTAGAATAACCTACTAGAAATAGATTTAAGACTTGAAAGATTTTTTTTTTCCTGTGCTACTCAAAAGAATTTATATATATTTTTGAATAAAAATTATTTAGTGTTATAAAAAATTTAAAAAAATAAAAATAAAAATCTTCTATAAATATTTGTTATATTTGATTCTGAGATGTGACAGAAGGTTTTATGAACTCTCACAAGGTTTATGCGCCACAATATTGGGTTCCTATGACATATTAACATATTAAATACACAGTATTCTCTCTCTCTTTTTTTCATTTTTACTGTATCGACCCAAATCTTATCAGAAACTGTTGCAGGTTATGTGACTTACAGTATCCACCCAAGTCTCATCGGAACTGTCTGTCGTTCTAACCTTTCTAATGTACCCTTGTCCAATCCGTACTGATATTTTCATCCCCAACCTGCGTGGACTACAGCGTTTTCTGTGGCAATATTTCTCACAGTTCAAAAGCTACTATTCATCTGCTGGTACCATCCTATCAGTGACAAACAGTCCTCTCATTCCCCGAGCTGTGAGGTCTTCGACGGCACCACCCAACGCCATACTTTGTTTACTTTCTACTCTTTCCTGAAGCTGATTCTTCCAGTGGCCACAAAAATACTGACCACATAAAGACCACACAGTCTCGAGCTCTATATAAGAAGACCACCTCATATCTAGTCGACCAGTAAGAGCTTCTGCAACACTCAAGCCCGAAGGATAACATTTATGGCTCTCCTCTTCCGTGCTCCATCCTTTACCGGTAACCTCAACACTCTCCGGCGGACCACGCTCTCCGAGCGTCCAAGTCCAAGCATCCGCTTCAGCGCGCAAGCAGCTCCCACACGGAGAACGGCCAATTACCAGCCAAACTTATGGAGTGACGACCGGATACAGGCACTCACAAGCCGCTCCGTCACGGTGGGTTTGTGTATATACACACTGCACTTGTTCATATTAACTTCTGAAGTCTCTTCTTCGTATGAAACATGTGAAGATGATGATAAGATCATATTTGCAGCATAATTACAAGGCTTTAGCTGAGTTGATCGATGCGCAACGCGGCTTCGAATACAATGGTAGATCCATATCAAGAACTCAAAGTAGCGGAGAATAAGTGAATCACGTACTTAAATCCAAACCAAAATAGTATTATTTTGCATTATGATGACAGTACTATCAAGATTGAACAAATCATGGATCGGTCGCAACATTATTTTACGTTATTATAATACAATAAAGGAGTTGTGCGTACTTTCTGAGGAAAACAATGTCAAGAAGTTTTGGCTTCACTACACGACAGGTTGACCATCTTCCTCACGGCAGCCTCTTCCCCTGAATGCTATGAGTTGACTTTGTGTGAACAGTTTTGATGTGACCATCCACCCACGTAGCCTATGGTGCAAATTATATTTGGTCCTATTTACTTTAGTTTTTGTCATATGTTTAGTCTAATGTTTTTGTCATACTTTAGTCAAATAGAATGAATATTGTGAAATTTTATTCTTTACATATCGAGTAGATAACTACTAAATTTATATTACAAATTTTAAATATTAGAAATAGTTACGTGTCTCTCTGTTTTACGAGTAATCAATCGTCATTGTATGTATAAACACATATGGTTGATTGTTGTAAATTTAGGTCGAAGAGGAGCGCAAGACTAAAGGGATAGATGATTTGAAGGAGGATGTTAGGAAACTGATATATGAGAAGAAGGAAGTCGAGGACCAACTTCAACTCGTGGATCACCTACAACAGCTTGGTGTGGCTTATCACTTCAAAGATGATATCGATGATGTTTTACGGTGCCTTTACGGATCTCTCGAAGACATCAACATGCTTTTAAAAGATGATCTCCATGCCACGGCACTTGGGTTCAGGCTTCTCAGACAAAACGGGTTCGATGTTTCCGAAGGTGATTCATATTTCAGATTAAATCCTTTTTTTTTTCTCTTTAATCATCATGTCGCGATCTGACATGAATATGTTTTGTGGACAAAAAGATTTATTCAACAGATTTAGAGACGAGAAGGGCGACTTCAAAGCTAGCCTGCAGCACGAGACCAAGGGAATCCTGAGCTTGTATGAGGCTTCCTATGTCGCAAAGGAGGGCGAACTTGTACTGGATCAAGCTACGGACTTCACCACTAAGCACCTCAAATGCCTCATGGAGGAGGGATCGCTCGAGCCTCGTCTCAGGGAGCATGTGGCCCACGCCTTGGAGCTTCCACTGCATTGGAGGATGCAGAGGTTGCACACCAGGTGGTTCATAGAAGCATACCAAAGGGAAGCCACCATGAACCCTGTTGTGCTTGAATTGGCTAAGCTGGACTTCAACGTGGTTCAGGGCATGTACAAGGGAGAACTCCGAGAACTCTCCAGGTAAACTTGGATAGCTTGAGCTTAGTTCTGTTCTCATCGATTTACCGGCAAACCTTCTAAAGCAAAGTTGTTCTTGATATTAGATGGTGGACCAATCTCGGGCTTGCACAGAAGCTGTCATTTTTCAGAGACAGGTTGACGGAGAACTTTCTGTGGACCGTAGGTTCTGCCTTTGAGCCACAATTTTGGGAGTGCAGGGAGATACAGACAAAGGCAAACTGCTTAATAGCAATGCTGGATGACGTTTATGATATCTACGGCACCTTGAACGAACTCGAGCTTTTCACCGAAGCCATTGAAAGGTGATGAGGATCCCCTGCCATCGCAAGGATTTCAACTTTATATATATCGTCTTGTGTTTACCGTTATTCTGCTGCTCATTTCAGATGGGATGCTAATAAGATCGACAAGCTTCCCGATTACATGAAGCTGTGTTTTCTGGCAATCTTCAACGCGGCAAACGAGACAGGTTACAGAGTCATGAAGGAGAAGGGCTTGGACATAATACCTTTCTTAAGGAAGGCAGTAAGACACATTAATGCTTTCTTCCTTTCCTTTGTACATCAATCACCTGGTTTCTTCTCTCTATACAAACTCTCTACTCCTCGTGGTTCAGTGGACGGATCTATGCAAAGCGTTCCTGTTGGAAGCGAAATGGTACAACCAGGGCCACAAGCCAAAGCTTGACGAGTACTTGGACAACGCGTGGATGTCGTCCGGCGGTCATGTCTTCATGACCAATGCTTATTGCATGAGCGACAACCTGACGAAAGAGTCGCTGGAAAGCTTCTCCACTTACCCCAAGGTTGCTAGGTGTTCGGCCATGCTGTTCCGCCTCTACAACGATTTGGCTACTTCGACGGTACGTGAAGCTAAACCATGGAAGCCGTACACATGTTCTGCCTCATCTGTGCTTCTCACCGGCGCTAACAAATCCTATGGTCGGTGTGCAGATCGAGCTGGAAAGAGGAGATGCGCCGTCGTCGATCCAGTGCTACATGCTGGAGAGTGGAGTTCCAGAGACGGCGGCACGCAAAAAGATCAGGGAACTGATAAAGGCCAACTGGAGAGGAATAAATGGAGATCGGAGCTCTTCGTATGGGGAAATCTTCAAGACGGTGGCAGTCGGCCTCCCTCGGATGTCACAGTTCATCTACCAACATGGAGACGGATACAGCGCACCCGATGGAGAGACCAAGAAACAAATCATGTCGTTGTTGTTCGAACCCCTCCAGCTCTAAAAATTATAAGCTCGCTGTAACGTGGATGACCCATTCGAAGAAGGTTGCAACGTTCCATGAAATAAGTGACGTACAGTGAATTAGCACACAAGGACTTGGTTATTCGAAAAAAAAGAAAAAAAATATATTTATATTATATTAAACATTTTGAAGTTTTAAATCGTAACACAAATTGTCTAACGATTAATGTAGGTTCTTTGAAGGGGTAAAAATGAAATAAAACGACAAAGAAATCACACGCGCAGTGGCGTTATGATTTGATTAGCTTCACAAATATAGAAAATAAATGAGAATAATTTGTGAAATTTCGAAGTTCCCTTGAAATATAAAATAAAAAACTTCTGTTGGAGGAAACTTTTTTTGTTTCTTTTTTTCTAGAGAAATAGAAAAAAAAAAATCATGTAATGCCTAATCTTACAAGTCAAATCATGTCCAGCATTTAATTCCCAACATCCCAACCGCCACCTGCTTCCCGCAATAAGTGAGGAGAACTCGATCGAGCACCTACGCGTCGCTTCTCTTTCGGCGTGGCGACCACATCCCCAACTCCATCCATGTAATGAACTCTAATGACTGCATTAATATCCCACAAAAACTACTACCTACTCCACCGGTATCTTTATTACACTTACCAACGTACACACACCCTTCTCCTCTCATGCTTCTTCTGTGATCTGAAGGAACAGGAAGGACGAGGCATGGGTTGGGTTAAAGCAGTGCTGGTGTTGGTGGTTCTCCAATCCATCACCACTTCGCTGCCACTCTGGGCAGATGCAGGAGATCTTCTCTCCCCTCTCTTCAGTACGTACTCTCATGTCTTTAAGATTTTTCGGCACCTATGGATCGTTTTCCTCTCTTTGGTCTTTTTCACGTAAATTTCGATCCATCTTCTCTGTGTGCGTGATCAATTCCATGGCTTCTTTGCTTCTCTCGTCTTTGTTATACAGACGAGATATGCAACAACAGCGTGGAGTGTGGGAAGGGGAGTTGTCAAGTGTCGACGGACGACTCCTTTGGATTCGCATGCAAGTGCAATCCTGGGTGGTCTCAGTTCCATATTGGAGACTACTTCCGGTTCCTCCCCTGTATCATCCCCAATTGTAAGTCTCTCTCTCTCTCTCCCTTTCCCTCTCTCTCGGCTCAAGTGGATGCCAACTGGTTGGGCATCAAAGTGACATTTGGTTCCAGAATCAGATAGACAGCATAACCATTTTGACTTGGTCTCTTCTAGCGATATGTGCAGTTTTGCGAAGTTGCTTTTGAGATAGCTCAAATATGTATTCTTTTATTCCCTGAGAAGAACTCAGCTCTGTAGCTCAAATCTGCTCTGCTCTCGGTATTATTTATAGGTTGATAATTCGATGCCTCGACTATATAATTCATTGGTCATCCATCCTTAATATTATGCTACAATGGGCTCACATATATATGTATATATATCACCTTAAATACGGTGGACTTGCGTTGTCTTCTAGGTAGCATCAATTACTCGTGCTCCAATGGTTCTTCGGCTCCGGCAGCATCCCCCTCGCCTCATCCTACTAATGTCTCCAAATTAGACCGTAAGTATCGGCGTCAATGCCTTCCTTCTTCTTCATCATCTTCTTATTGCTCAGCACTAAGCAGCGTAAGAACCGCGTTGCTCTTCTCATCTCTCTCGATTCTCTCCGAAAGCTTGCTCGTATTCCTACTGTGGAGCGGGCACCTGTGTGAGTACGTCAACCTTCGGGTATCGCTGTGAGTGCGGAGAGGGTTTCAGCAATCTTCTCAACATGACCATTTTCCCTTGCTACAGAGACTGTAAGCACATAATTGCCCTTTTCTTCAGGAAAACCTATACGGAGTTTGTCATCGTCACAGACAAGCTGAGTGCTGTTTCAGGTTCTCTCGGAGGTGATTGTGCAAACCTGGGCATCACATTGTCGAATTCCTCTTCATCTTCTCCACCCGGTCTATCTGACAACGGCAGTTCATCATCAGGTGGAGATCAATCTTATATGGCGACTAAAATAATTCCTTTGAATGATTGTAAAACTGATGCAGTAGACATTCTTGTTTTGTTTTCTGAACAGATACAATTGGCCCCAAGAATCTTTTGACGGTGATGTTGGTGATTGGTCTTATCTTCGTCCGGACGAGATAGGCAGAGCTCAGTGTATCATGATAGAATTCTTCTGGCCACACACGCAGCATAGTTCATTAGTTTCGTACGCAGATTGCTCCACATGAGTTCACAGTTCAGTTGGTACTTTTGTTTTGGATGTATATAGGAATTAGAACAACCATTTGGTTTGATTCTGGGTGGTGATGTACCTTTTTAGATTGATATACATCTAATAAAGCACGCTTGTAGTATTTCTGTGATATCCACAAAACCTTATTCTAATTTGACAAGATTGATTTTTAAGTAATGAATTTATAATATAATAGAGTAATTATACATACATATATATATATATATATAAGTGGGTTAAATCGTTTAATAATGACTAAATGGTATTTATTCTTAAATAAAAATCTCATCCAATGTTATTTGTGTGATTAACATTTAATTAAATTTTACCTGAATGAAAAGAAATCATTGGTTTTGAATTACTATAAATTTCATATCGTTTAATATTAATATGACAACTATGCCCATTTAAATTTGTGACACATACAGATGTTCAATATACATTTGTAAAAAGAGGATTAGTGTTTTTTTTTTATAGTTCGAAGGAGACAGATATATGGTGGAAATCTGATCTATTGTCAGAGAATCTTTAAAGAAGATCTATGATGAAGTCGTAAAGGAGAAGATTCTCTTGATAATAGCAATGATGAAGTAGTAAAAGAGAAGTAGCAAAAAAGAAGATGGTAGATCTATGATGGCAGCAGTGATTCACAAATCTGGAAAGAAGAAAAATGATAGCAGCAGTGATTCATAAATTTTCCACAAATCTGGGCAGGCGACGGATTTGACTTTAATGCGACCAAAATTTGACGCATTCGAAGTTGAACATCCGCTATAGGGAACGTCGTCACTCACAGTAAATTGTGTGAGCGACATGGGCGCAATGTGATGGGTTCGTAAGGAACGGCTGCAAGCGCGGAGACGTCTATAAAAACCATGAAAGGATTGAAGCCCGTAGGAGTGGCGAATACTTGTGTTGCAAATGGCTACTTCTTCCTCTTACTCCGCGGCAGCAGGCGAAAGGAGCGAGGTGGGAGACACGAGGAAACCCTTCCGGGTGTTCTTTATCCCCTTTTTTGCCTCCGGCCACATGATCCCTATGGTGGACCTCGCCTGCCTCTTCGCAGCCCGCCCCGGCGTCGAGCCCACCCTCGTGCTCACCCCCGCCAACGCCGCCCTCGTTCGCCCCACCCTCGACCGCTCCGCTGCCGCCGGCCGTCCCGTCGGGCTCCTCCTCTTTCCGTTCCCCTCCGTCGGCCTCCCTGACGGCGTCGAGAACCTCGCCACCGCCCCGGCCTCCGAGTCCTGGCGCGTGTATAAGGCCGTCGACCTCGCCCAGACCGCTCACGACGAGATCCTCCGTCGCCATCGCCCCGACGCCGTCGTCGCCGACATCCCTTACTGGTGGACCACCGCCATCGCCGCCGACCTTAGCATTCCACGCGTTACCTTCCATGCCGTCGGGGTGTTTCCCCAGCTCGTGATGAACAACCTCTTCCGCTTGCGATCGGAGATCCAGGAGCGTCAGGTCGTCGCCGTCCCGGATCTGCCGGGCCGGCCCATCGAGATCCCGCGCGCCGAGCTGCCCGAGTTCTTGTTGGAGCAGAACCACATAAGCGACACATGGGACCGGATGAAGAAGGCGCAGCTGACCTGTCACGGCGTGGTGGTCAACACCTTCTACGGGTTCGAGCCGGAGTACTGTGACGACTACCGTCGGGTGGATGCCCGGCAGGCCTGGTTCGTGGGACCCGTCGCGCTTGCCTCATGCGGCGGCGTCGAAAGGGGTGGTGGCACGGCGGCAAAGGAGGATGGCGGCCGATGCATGGCATGGTTGGACACGAGGGAGGAAGGGTCGGTGCTGTTCGTTTGCTTCGGGAGCTGGTGCCACTTCACAGCGGCGCAGCTCAGGGAGATGGCAGCGGGGCTGGAGGCGTCGGGCCAGCCGTTCCTTTGGGCAGTTAGAAAGGACGGGGACGGCTCCGAGGAAGAGAGTGATTGGATGCCGGAGGGATGGGAGGACAGGGTGGCCGGGCGAGGCCTGGTTGTGAGGGGGTGGGCGCCGCAGGTGGCCATCCTGGGCCACAGGGCGGTGGGGGCGTTCCTGAGCCACAGCGGGTGGAACTCGGTGCTGGAGGCTGTCGCGGCGGGGAAACCGATGCTGACGTGGCCGCTGGTGTTCGAGCAGTTCATCAACGAGAGGCTGGTGGTTGAGGTGGCGGGGGCAGGGAAGCGGGTGTGGGAGGGGCAGCGGAGCGTGGCAGAACACGAGAAGACTGTGGTGCCTGGGGAAGCAATCGCGAGGAAGGTGTCCGGGTTCATGAAGGCGGGAGGGGAGGGGGAGACGGCAAGGAAAAAGGCCATGGAGCTGTCAGTGGCGGCGAGGGCGGCGGTGGCGAAGGGCGGATCATCGCACCGGGATCTCGATAGCCTGATCGACGAGCTGCTTGCCACCCGCGTCGGGAACACACAGCAGCGATAGAAGTTTGACCTAGTCGTGAGCCGAAGCTTCCGTTATCATCCGATCTGTCAAATAAATTTCATGTGGTCTCTCTAATTCTACAATGTCCAATCATTGTTGTATCAAATAAATGTCAATTAAGTCTCGGCCACCCAATCTGATCGTGAAAAGTGACCTAAGGAATATTTAAGAATGCTTTCGGTTTCTCTTGGCGACGGGAATGTATTTGGTGTTTGATGTGTTTCAATAAGACAACTCAAGCATCTTATTCATGGATATAGAGAAATATTTATCAAATTATATTAATTTTATATTGTTTTTTGCTATATTTTATTATTATTAATCTCTGATTTTTCTTTTTTGAATATTTGATTTGACTCTCCGTCTTTAACCGTGTGAGACGTGCTGCCAGGAAAGGAAAGAAAGTGAACTGAGTTTTTTTAGTTTCTTTCGAACTTCACATGTTCGGAATGCATATTAATGTCAATTCATTAAATTAACATAAATATGAAATAATTAGATAGGCTTTAGAGTTAGAAAGGATCATTGCTCTGATGGATGACTCTGACGGCAGGTATATATCCACAGAAGTCTTTGTCTGATGGATGACTCACGGCAGGTATATATCCACAGAAGTCTTGTTTTATTGTTTGGTATGGCATCTCAATATGTTTTATTGTTTGGTATGGCATCTCAATCACGATGGGTAGTCTAGATCATAGTATAATTAAGATGTCAAAAGAAAATTTATAAATATAAAAATCATAATATTATATTATATTATATTATAAAATTTTTAATGTTAAAATCTGAAATCAAATAACAATATATATCTAAATTTACGATGTGTATTTTTTTTTTATGTGGCTCGTCTTTCTCCGATAATCATAATCAGAATCCAATCATGTCTATAATATATCTTTTCTAATTAGATAGGATCATATAATCTAACACTCTCTCGTTTAGTCCATTAATTAGTAAAATAAATAAAATAAATTTTATTTAAAATTAATTTATCTAATTAGATTTTAAATTTTAAAAATCATTTATATGTGCACGAATTAAAAAACTATGTCAATAAGTCTAATAAATATAATAATACTATATTAAATTTGACTAGCAATACGAGTTAAGTTATCAATGTCATACTTCCGTCTATGTACTATAACCCTATTAGCTTTTTTTTATACAGTCCAAAATGATCCATATAATTTATCTTGTCAAGATAATTACATCATCACATTTAACCATAATATGTATCTACATAAATGTGAATCGAATAATAAAAAATAATAATTTTAAATACATTAGCAAGAATGTCAATTATAATGTCTACTAAAATATGTATTACCATATGTTTTATGGGTTTCTCATAAATCCAATCATAAGAACATATATTTTTTTAAATATTTTAGGCTATAAATCTAAATGAATGGATTAGCAAGTAATATAGTTAAACTTAAGTTATTAATTGATATTAGTTATTTCTAGACTCTTTTTTCTAATCATATACTTTATACTACAATACATAGAGTTATAATAGTATTTGTCATTCTCAAAGAAAAAAACTAATGTGATATATCATAAAATATCTTCAATGATTTGACAATTGAGTCTAATCACACTAAGTTAAGTTAAAAATTTATAATCATAAAACTTGATTCATGGCATCAAAGCCTCTTATAAAATCAACTTCTATAATTAAAAACATAATAATATATTACTTTATATTTTTTCTTATAAATTATCTCTCCAATTGATATAAATATAAATCATAATGTGGACTACCTATTATTGAGGTAATTTATAGAATCAACACTTGAAACACTATCATTTCAAGTTGATCTAATTTCATATATATATATATATATATGATGATATAATACTTCGTCACCTTTAGATATCTTATTATATTCTTTATAGTCTTTTAGTATTTTCATTCTCCGATAACTCTAGTATATAACCAATATTTTAACCGTAAAATTGATATATGATCCGGCATAGGTTTGAGCATACAATAAACTTTCAACGATGCATAGATAAAGAAAAATAAAATATTTTTCTTTATTTGATTTTTTCTAAGTCATTAAAAAATATTTATTTTGATTAAAAATTTTTACTTTTATCATTTGTTGTACAAAGTTTTATACTTAATCTCTCCGAGACTCGATCAATTATCTTTTTTAAGAGAATCCTGATAATCCTTAAAATATATTCTTAAATATCTCAATACTAATAATATAAGATGTATCATTGATATCAACTATTTTAAAATCCTTATGAAAAATTTGTAAGCTCAATATAATAAACTAAGATCACTATTGACAAATAAAATATTATCCATATATAAGACTAATATAATAAACTTTTTCTCATTGATCTTTATATATAAATATCAATTAATAATATTTTATTTAAATATGAAAAATGTAATGATATTAAGAAGCTTTATACCATGGAGGCTTGTTTAAGGTGATAAATAGATTTTTTAAATTTGCATATCAAATTTTATATATTTTTATTTTCTTTGTGAATCGTTTTGATTAACAAATATAAATCTATATTCTCAATTAGAAAACTTCATTTTACATTCTTATAATATAACTCAAAATCATAATGAGTTAATTTTTTATCATGTCATTCGATATTATTTATTGAATTATATTTATATAACAGATACTTTTATAATTATTAGATAATTCAACAAGTTTTCAAAAACTATTATGATTATTGATTTTAACTCTTCTTTTATTATATTATATCACTTTTTAAAATAATTATTTTTAATAACTTATAAAAATAATAAGAGACCCTTTTAATTCCTATGTTATGTGTAGATATATTATATAATGATTAGAAATGTTAAGCCTTCTTCCCTTCGAGATATTATCAAAACTGTTGATTATGATTATTTTACAAAATCATTAACAGTGATATCAATATTATATGTGAATTCAATAATATTATTTTGTTATTTATCTTTAATAATTTAAGTAATAACAATATCTCAAATGATAAAAGAGTATCAAAATTGTATCTCTTGAATATCAAAATTAAATTTTAATATTTTCACTCTCACTGATTTATTATTTTTTTTTAAAAAAATTATATTATCATATTTAATTATCCATATACTATGATTTCGACAAATAAATATGTATCCTTTCGAATTTTTATGAATAAATAATAAACTATCTAAAATAATCCTTAAATCTAATTTTTTTTCATATGAATTGATGATTCCTATCTATATAAGATATTTCTAAATATATAAATATCTTAAGTTAAGTTTTCTATCCATCTATAACTTAAAAAAAAATTATAGAATTAACTTACTACAAATCCTATTCAAGATATATATAATTATCCTTAAAACTTCTTCTCACAATAATTTGAGTATAAAATAATAATCTATCATGCTCATAACCGTGAGAGTTCGATATCTTACCTTTCAGTAATCCTATTCATATCATATTTATCACTAATATTTTATTTTCTAAAAAACATAGAATTATGAACGGATTAATGTAACAATCATAAAATTTATCTCAGACAAGACAGATAGAGAGATTTGGTGCAAACACCCTTGCAAGACCCACAAACTCCTCCATCTCATCCCTCGGATGCTCTAAATAGGGTGAGCAAAGAGAGGAAAAGGTTGGTGATATCGAGATACAGTGCTACGGCAGCCCAGATGTATTCATCGTAGGAGTAGCGTTTGATCAGGTTATCGGTATCGTAGATTATGTATCCGCAGAATATGACCGCAGCTAGCGCTCCATAAATCATAGCAGAGATCCTTCCCATGGGAAAAAACACCTGAAGACACCATGCAATCACATGAGTCTCATAGAATGCTCACTTTCCATGTAGTCACGTATGCAATGGCGGCCAACAGTACCTGGATGAGAGCAAACACCATCAGTATCATGACGGCAGAGAAGAGGAAAGGGCCGAGGAAGCTGAAGTCATGGCCTTTGGAAGCAGCCCAGAAGGTGTAGAGCGTGAGGCTCACCACCACGACTGCCGTGAGGATTACTGATTCGAGAATCACCTTCCCTGCGCAGCGAATTCGAAACCAAGTCTAATCTCTTCGGTGTGCCATCAGCAAAAAAATGACTTTTTTTTTTTTTTTCCTTCCCCCCTTAAAATGAAGCAGGATTTCCAATAAGAATAAAGGAAAGGAAGGGAGGGGTGAGGAGTGAGACTACCGCTGGTGAAGGCACACGTCAGTCCAACTGCGAAGCTGATGGATACCGTGAAGACGCCGAGGAGAAGGAAGTTTAAGGGGTGCTTCTGGTAATAGTAGTACAGGGGACACAACACTGCCACAATTCGAAGCATATCCCGCAATTTCGAGGCGATTATTGCTTATTTTTGCAAGTAAAATTAACAAAATTAAGGAGAAATAGAAGGTGGGTGGGAAGAGGGAAACCTACCGATGAAGGGAAGGATGATGAGGAATATGTAGAGGCCGAGGCCGGCGCCGGAGGAGACGAAGAATCGGGAGACGGGGGGAACGGAGACGACGACGGCGGCCACGGCGACGGTGAGCAGCATCTGGACGGCCAGTATGGTGTAGATCTTGCGGATGAAGGCCCACCGCAGCTGCGGCGGCTCCAGCATCATGGGATACAGCGGCGGCGCCCCCGCCGCCTCCACGTCCCTACCCTTCCAGTACCCCGGCCGCGCCCACATTCTCTCCGGAACCCACCAAGCGACGACGAAGCGATCGAGTTGTTCTCCGAGGGATACCGCAAGCGCTTCTTCCTTTCTTCGCGGGCGGGCTTGCTAAATGACAGTCGGGGACGGGTGCGGGCGAGAGAAGGGAGGAATGTTCGAGACGAGTGTGGATGACACGTGGCGACTTCGGAGAAGCATTTTAAGTAAAAGTTGAAGAGAGTGGAGTGTTTAAATCCGTTTGCTTCTAGCAGCAGCGAGACGCTTTGTGATTCGTGCGGATGGCGAGGACGGCGGATGATGGGCAGAGAGGCGTTCGTTTCGACGGAACGTATATTCTTACGGTGGCGTAGGAATATACTTTGGCACGGCAACAAAGAGATGCATCATGAAATTGATAGAAAGGGATAGTTTTATCATTAGTCATATCCAAAGGGATACCACTTCATAAATCATCGAACGAGAATGAGTATTAATCGTAATTAAGTAAACAACATGATTAGATAAGTATTAATATTTTTAAGTTCACAATCGTATTTTATTTTTTTAAATTATTTTCTTATTACTTTAAATTATTTAACTCACTAAAAATGAGCATTTATATGACATAATTTCCATGAAAATAGAAATCAAGAAGGATCTACACAAGATTTAGAGTCGATAATTACAAATCCGTGATGGTTACATCAATCTTCGATTCGTTGGAAGTTGGATGAGACTTGTATATGAAAGAGTAGAATGCTCAAGATGAAGTCTCATACACGTCTTTACGATGGGCCCCACACACACAAATAATAAAGCATCTTGTTCGTCGACACAAGGAACAATCAACGAGGAATGGAACCCTGACGCACAGTCGACCCAACGTTTTATGGGATTTGTGGCAATTTCGGAGGAAAAGAGAGGCAGAGTGTCGAAATCTCCGGAGGAGGAATCGAATTGGTGCGAGCCTAAAGAGAGAGAGAGAGAGAGAGAGAGGGTGGGGGAAATATTGTTGTGATGTGACCCGCGTCTTGAAATGAATCCGACCCATCGTGTTGGATTATTCTAATTTTAGGGGTTTATGCTCATTTGATAACTCTATTTGTGGTCAATTGATTTATAGATTTAAGATAATTATATATTATCTTATATAGTTAGTTATGTTTAGTGTTTCGATTCTTATTCTTAAAAAAATTATATTGATATCTCTATAATTATGAAGGTGAAACTTCTAAGTCTATTTACCTTGACGACGTTAGTTTTATCGATGAAAATATAAAAATAAATGGTAAAAAAAATTTTAACATTCAGTGGCTCGTGACATCGTTGGTGGTAAACAACGGTGCCATTAGCGTTGATGCCAACGTAATTATCTGGCCACCTCCAATGATGATAAGGTCAACTCTCATCACAACGCCACCCACCTCCATGAGGAGCACGTCACAGATCTCATCATCACCACCTTGCACCGCTTTACATCTATGTCGACATGCACAATTGTCGAGAGGCAACTGCATCGGCATTGATGCAGATGGTGGTAGCCGCCTCACCGCTGATCTATTGGGTGGATCCTAATCTTGACCTCAAAGCTCCTATCGCTCTCCTCGCTGCCACGTCAATTCTAGCATCATATATCGTAAAGTGGCTCTTTTGTCACTCTACATCTGCGTTGGCATCGGCACAGTTGATGAGTGACATAAAAGTCACTCGACATTTGCATTAACATCGACGTAGATGTAGAGCGACGTACGCTCGGTATATACGTCTGCACCGATAGATGGAGGGACTCGAGGATGGTAGGGGAGAGGCCACAATAGATAGTAGACGTGGAGGCGAGGGTGCCACTAACGCCATTAATGGTAAAGAAGAGATAGTAATGGCCACGATAAATGAGGTAGAAGCACTAGAGGAGGTAGTGATAAAGGAAGATGAGGAGGAGAACGATGGTAGAGGTAAACATAACCTTGCCACTATGGTGGAGGTGAATATAACCTCTACCTCCACCGGCACTTCTACCTCATCCATTGCAACCGTCGTTACCTCCTCTTCGTCATCGACGACATAGGCAGAACCCTTGCCTCAGCATCTGCCATATGTTGTGGCCTCCACCCTACCGTCCTCAAGTCCCTCCACACTGACGTAGATATAGAGCGGTAAAAGGGTTGCTCGGTAAGAAGTAGTGTCGAAATTGATACGACAATGGGGGGAGCAACAAAATCTCTAACAACACTAGCTTCAGGTCAAGGCTGAGATCTATCCAATGAGTTAGCGGTGAGGTGGCTACCATCGTTGCTATAAATGTCGTCGTGGCTACTACTATCTACATGAACACCAACATAGTGTTGCTCAACAACTATGTCAACGTCGATGCAAATGCAAAGCAACGCGGGGCAAGCGACGATGAGGTCGATAGTATGCTCCTCATGGAGGCGATTGGTATCATGGTGAGAGCGGATCTTATCATTGTCGAAAGTGGCCAAGCAACTACATCGGTGTCGTCATCTACCACCACTAACACCATTTGCTACGGAACATTAAAATTATCTTTTTGTTATTTGTTTTCATATTTTCGTGAGTAATATCGACATCATTAGGGTAAATAGACTTGGATATTTCACTTTCGAGTATTAATATAACTTTTTAAAATGTAGAGATCGAAATGGTAAAGGTCGCTAACTATATTGGGTAATATGTAATTAGCCATATAGATTTGAATAGTTTTGAATGAATTAGATTTCAAGATGAGCTTCCATTTATTTGTAGTTATTATCGTTGAACCCCCCCAAAAAAAATTACATATTTATTTGGTGACCGATTTTTATTTCTTGATAATTATTTTTTCTTTCAATAATGTGTATTTGATTTCTTCATAAATCTATTTTCTTTCCTATGAGTCCTAATTACAGCTGGACTTGTTCTTTTTATGATACAAAATGATGATTCACTCAATATTTTGCAAGGGAGAAATAGAAAATTTTGGAATAGTCCGGATGAGATGAAGACGCACAAGTAGCATCGCCGAGAGCATCACTCACATTGTTTCATGCACCTTTACCAACATTATTGCAAATCAAGAAATTTCTTTTGTCGATAGATTTTTTACTTGCGTTCAAATAATATAAGTGAAGTCGAACCCGATGTCATTTTGTGTCCTATATCTTGTAGTTTACCTCGGCAAGAAAAAATAATCTGATGCAAGAAAAAAAAAATGTTTTCCTTTTTGATGAGTAGTCAAATGATGATGTATTCATCTCAACTTTAACTTGTTCGTAGAGCATGATGCATTGGTATCTCTGTAATCCACATGTCTCTGTCGTCAAAGATGATGTTAAGATCATGTCAATCTAGTCATTGGCACTAGAAGATGTTAATTGTCATTTTGTCGTCTGATTCATGATATTAGAAGATTACATTTATCACCAACAATTTATCTATATTCTTTTAATTTTGAGCACATCAATTATAAAGAAACTCGTTTCTATCCCAAATTCCAAAATGAGATCTCTTTCCTTCTTCCAAGGGATTTTGACTTTTTATCTATTCTCCATAAAGAATGTGATCTTATTCTCATTCTCCTTTCGGGAGAACTCCTCCAACATGAAAGAGAGATTCCACCTCTACTTCACTCAAAATCTCTTCTTTAAGCATTATATGAGTATTATGGATCAACTATTGACACCCATCTACGTTTGTCTCGTAAGTAAATCTCCAACGATCTGTGATCTACAAAATAGAGTATGATCAGAATCTACCAAATATCAGATGGATAGAATCATACAGTATAAAACTGAGCCTAGATAGCTCCATCACAATCATAAAGACCATATATATATTCTGTCAATTGATTTTTTTCTTGCCATCGTATTTTATAAGAATTGAAACTTAGGTAAGTGTTTTATCAACATGTGTAGCAAAATAACATATCTAATTTAGCTCTTTCATGTTTACTATAACTAGTTATTTCAGTTTTCTATTGGTTTTTTTAACTATAACCTCAACTCTATTCATTAGTTAGAACAACATATGACTTATTTGAAATGAATTGAATGAAAAATTGATAAAAATAAATATTTCTCTGATATTCGGGGTATTCTATAGTTTTTTCTCACATCAATTGTCAATTATTGGTCATTGAGATTTATGGATAATTCAGATTAATATATATATATATATATATAATTTCCACTCTAATTTCGTGAATTATCCATCGATAGAGATGTGAGAAGGTGTTTGAGCTACCAATTAGGGAGGAAACTTAATTCACTTAGACTAAAAGTGATATGGAAATATTTGGTTTTATAGTAGCTCAATAAGTTATAATCCTGTCAGTAGTGAGAGGATATGACCATCAATAAAAATAACAATCCAAGAAATATTTTGAAAATGACATGATAGAGAATATTTCATATTCTCATTCGCTCATTTGTTATAAAAGGCTATCTTATGCACATTAATTGATATCGATTATAATTTACTAAAATTAGTCCACCTTTGTTAGCTACTGACTTAGTGTCGAGAGAACTATACGGAGAAACTTATTCGATCTTTATCTTTGTGTAGGCTAATTGCACCTGAGTTTAAGTGACTATTTAGAATCTTTTTTTTTTCTAGTCATATCAAACTTTTTTGTATATAGAATCTTGAACTAAGTCAAGTTGACTTAAGCATCATCGATATTTATTCTATCAAAATATTATTCGGATCCAATTGTGAATTTGAAGGACATGAGAAAAAACAATTAATACCCTCATAAATTTGCTAATTTAAATATTTTTATTTTTTTCTTGATAAAAAAATCTTAGAGGCCGTCTAAGAAATCTCATCGTTATCATGCATTTAATTGAGTTTTCTTTTACTAGAATCGCTACTTCTTGCCTTCCAAATCATTCACCGTCACGAAGCTAAAAATGTCACCAACCTAACCATTTATCGAACCTAAAGAAATTGATGCATCGTGAATATGATATGGATTTTTAAGTCCCAACAAAATTATTAAGATCACGACATTCCTTTACAATTAAACTAATTATTAATCCATTTCTTCGTTTATCTCAAGCATGACTTTTTTTTTTATTAGACTAGACTCCATGTTTGTTTTTGGCTTCCTATAATATACAACTCATCGGAGGGTTATATATTCACATCTCTATCGTTATCGTTATGAAAGTAAAATATATAATCTATTTACTCTAATAATATCAATGTTACAAATGAAAACATAAAAATAAAAATTAAAAAATAATTTTAACATTCAAATTAATGGTAATGAATTATGACACTACTAAAAGTCACGAATAGTTATTGTTGACGAGGAAAACAATACCATGTTATTTGATCACTTCATGAGAAACACGTGTCCCCAAGTCCTCAGGATTGGTCGATTTGGATTCTCTTCTTCGGTCAATGCGTGCATGTTATAGAGTAACGAAATCAATAGAGATGAGGAGCTGTGGACGCCGTTTGTTGCGGAGAAGACATCTATAATATGCTAAAGATAACAAGGCCTATTTAATTGCTATTTCACGGCTACATCTCGCGCTCTAGTCGAATAGAATCTCCTCAATTGCTTCCTCGAATTTGACTTTTGACTATCATTTACGAGAAAGAGTTGATGACGACAACGAAGACGAAGCTGAACCAATTCATATTGCAGGCGTATCTAAGAATTGTGCAAATTTACCCTCACCACTCTTTGTGTTTTCGTTCCTCCTCGGTTCTCATGGCATGAAGAGCTTGCTGCCGCACTCGCATCGCCATGCCTCCGGGTAGTACTCGAGTGGAACGCTTCGGCCCGGCTGGATCGCCACGTGAACCGGCCGGCAGGGGAAGCACCGGCCGCAGCGAGCCCGGCAGGTAGGCGGCGACGACCCAGGGCCGGCTAGTCGCCTCCGAGCTACCCAGTTCTCTCTTTCCGAAGGCCTCAGCCCTGTGTCTCCCACTTCCTGAGCAATTCCTACCAATGCACTCCCTATAAATCAACATCAGACGGGAACCAAGTGGTTAATAGAGCTAACATGACTTCAGAAAAAGGATAGAAATGGTTTTATGATGATAGAGCACTTCATGAACATTTTTCAGAGAGCACTAATGGCTTCTGGTGACGAAGAAGCAAGATTGGTGATGAAGGTTACGGCGTCGGTTTCTGGTTGATCTTTTCTCCCCTTTGGGAGGCAATAAGAAGATAAAAGAGGGGTCAGTTGTTGAGAGCACTGAAGGATCTATTATGGATAACCTTGAACCACGAGAAGATCGGAAGGAAGTGGCTACCTGGTGAAAGCAAGAAAGATGAGATCTAGAATACGAACACGCATGCAAGGTGGGATTTTTTTTGAGCTGAAGGCATCATAGTTCAGCAGAGACGTAGCTAAAGAGAGGAAAAGAGAGATCGTTGAAGAAACTAGAAACAGAGAGCGGAAACGGGATGTTGGCTTTGGTCAGTACTCAGTACTCTCACCGAGAGCTACGGCAAGGACGAAGAAGACGATGGCAGCGGAGAGACGGCGGCGCCGGTGCCGCAGAACGCCCATTGTCGAGCTCTTCGGCGGCTCAGCAGATCACGGCACCGATCACAGAGTCAGAGAGAGAGAAAGAGAGAAGGGGATGTCAAGGGAGGCGGCAGAGGTAGGAGTTCTTTTCATGCTTGGGAAGCAGTCCTGCAGTGAGCATTGGCGAGAGAGAGAAACAGAGATTTCTATAAACCATTTCTTGCTCACTGTACTGCATCCTTGCCTCGTTGGTTGCCTACTTGCTTGGTTTTCGACTAATCTAACATGATGTCCTTGTTTGCTGCCAAATATGAAACGTAATATGATGTTCTTGTTTCCTCTCCAAGTTGAGATGAGTGTGACAAAAAGAAAGCTGATATGAGCGTGTCAGAACAGAGTAGAGTTTCATCAATTCAGTGGCGACGATTTTGTTCGCAAACTATCGCGTTGTGGGACCAAATTTTGATGGCAAAAGGTCAAGTCGAGTGTGGCATTGTCTCTTCCGATTAAACCAAACCCTATAAAGTAAGATCCTTATCATGTCTGTCCTCTTTGAATCCATGAAGGCCAAAAAGCATCCTATATTATGCTTACATGACGACTATAATTTTGTTACTACTGAGTCATCGATTTATGCCAACGTTTACTTCTCTCCAGTTTCTCCATTAGCTTCTCGACTCTCATCTTTCTATGTTGAGACAAGTAACAGGGGAAGAGATGTGTGTCAGACGAAAGCCAAAGTAGTATGCATCGCCATGAACGAGGTTTGTTGTTGGAGGCGGAGAGGCCAGCGAGAATCCATGTCTCGCCAGGTGAGAAACAATCATTCTCGTGGAGGCAACAACAGCAGCAGAAAACCAAATGAGTGGATGCCTCGCAACTCGCAAGAAATGTATTGTTCTACCGAAACAGTAGCCTGGGTGAAGCTGATGTGTACGGTGCGAGAACGAGCAATATAGGATTCCCGCTGCACGCTACCCCATTTCCGAAGCCAGTTCGTGTCCCATCTCTTATTCATTTCGCTGTGCGGATGAATCGAGTGGGGTTGCGTCCCGAGTGCTGTCGCCTTTGACGGTGGCGTTGTGGCAGCGGCGAGGGGGGGAAGACAGACTCCTTGAACGGAACCGACTTGAAGAGAGAGGCGGAGGAGCTGTAAAGAGCTTTGACTCGCGCGGGTGTGTGCACGTGGATACTCTGTCTCGCACGGCCTCGACAAGTCAGACGGAGGATGAGAGGGAGCGCATGTGAGGGAGAGAGAAGAAAGAAAGGTCGAAGAATTATTGAGCCCCGTGTGGGGACGTCGTCTTCTTTTGGTTTCAGACAGGAAATGAAGTGGCAAACCCGAATCCACGGTGACAGGACGGCTAATTGAATGGCGTGGGACCCACGTCCCCAGGGTTCGCCTGCTCCATGTGAGAAGGCAGGAGGACTCGTCCGCCCACGGTATGCGATCAATCATTGTACGTGCTTCAAATGTCCATCTCATTCGAGTGTGGTTCCATTCAGTTCCTAACGATGATGATGACAACGCATGGCTAAGTCACCGCGGCGAGCTGAAGATGATACGTGTCGTACGTACCAAAAGGGATGCAGCTACGTATTTGATGTAGGTCGCAAAGTATACCTTGCACAGTTTGGTACTGTGCCTTCTGCTCCGGTCCTATCACTCGAACATTAAATGCACAGATTGCAATCTCCAACCTACGTAGTCGTATTGCGCTCAACTTCTACAGACTTTGCGTCGATCGTTCATGCGGAGGTAGGGCTACATAAAGCCTACGAGGACATGATGGAACGGAAGAATGCAGGGTGTGTATTGACCGACTCCATGGCAACTCAAGCAGGATCCCCATCCCACCGTCGACCACACCTTAGAGCTACCAAACCTTCGAATTTGCAGAGGACGTCAAACAATGCAGCGGATTCCTCCCGTTGCAAGCAGAGCGACGTTGGGAAAGAAGACGCAGCGTTGTTGCATTCTTGCTCGTTAGGTCTCAATCCAGAATCCCAAACCCTGTCGACCAGCTGATCCGGTTGCTAACATTGAAGGAGAAGAAGAAGAAGAAGAGGGGGCAATAATGGCGGACAGCGGAGAAGCGGAAGCAAACAAGACGGGGTGTAGTCATTTCATGGGGCCTTTCCTATCATATTTTGGCCACACCTGAAGGCTTTCTTCTCTCCTCTGTCCGCGTCGGGCCATATCTCCTTTTCGTACTCCATATGATGCTGAAGGAGAAAAGCCGCTGCTATGGGCACGGAGGACATCCCAGAAGACTATCCATTATCACTCAGTTTTCCTTCCCGCCATAAACGATGGGTTGCTTTCTTCTTTCCATTTTTGTTGAAATGTGAAACCCGAAGGCGATTGATACACGTCTCCCCAAGCACAGAACTAATTGTTTTTCTTATAGATAGAGTGCTGTAATTTTCTTATAGTTATTTCTTATATATATATATATATATATATATATATATATATATATATATAATGAAAGAAACAGTGATTAACTGCTGCAAAGGTTATGCAAATAAAATGTGAGCGGTGCAAATTCCCCACCTAACCTCAGAAAAGGCCGAAGGTCACATGTTTAACAGTCTTTCGTCCACAGAGAGAGAGAGAGAGAGAGAGAGAGGGAGAGAAGGGTCCTTCCCAACACGAAGCCTAGAATGTGACGAGGGAAAAATATTATGTGACAAAAGGTAGTAGTAGATGAGATAATCACGACGAGATCCTCCGTCGTGATCCTCAGTAGTAGATGAGATAATCTCGACCTCGCCCAGACCGCTCACGACGAGATCCTCCGTCGCCATCGTCGCCGACATCCCTTACTGGTGGACCACCGCCATCGCCGCCGACCTCGGCATTCCCCGCGTTACCTTCCATGCCGTCGGGGTGTTTCCCCAGCTCGTGATGAACAACCTCTTCCGTTTACGTTCAGATATCCAGGAGCGTCAGGTCGTCGCCGTCCCGGATCTGCCGGGCCGGCCCATCGAGATCCCGCGCGCCGAGCTGCCCGAGTTCTTGTTGGAGCAGAACCACATGAGCGACACATGGGACCGGATGAAGGAGGCGCAGCTGACCTGTCACGGCGTGGTGGTCAACACCTTCTACGGGTTCGAGCCGGAGTCCTGTGACGACTACCGTCGGGTGGATGCCCGGCAGGCCTGGTTCGTGGGACCCGTCGCGCTTGCCTCATGCGGCGGCATCGAAAGGGGTGGTGGCACGGCGGCAAAGGAGGATGGCGACCGATGCATGGCATGGTTGGACACGAGGGAGGAAGGGTCGGTGCTGTTCGTTTGCTTCGGGAGCTGGTGCCACTTCACAGCGGCGTAGCTCAGGGAGATGGCAGCGGGGCTGGAGGCGTCGAGGCAGCCGTTCCTTTGGGCAGTTAGAAAATACGGGGACGGCTCCGAGGAAGAGAGTAATTGGATGCCGGAGGGATGAGAGGACAGGGTGGCCGGGCGAGGCCTGGTGGTGAGGGGGTTTGCGCCGCAGGTGGCCATCCTGGGCCACAGGGCGTTGAGGGCGTTCCTGAGCCACTGCGGGTGGAACTCGGTTCTGGAGGCGGTCACGGCGGGGAAGCCCATGCTGACACCTGCCCTGATCCCATTGATCCAGTTGACCTGTTGAGCATTACCGTGAACCCGCCCGCATCAGCCCATTAGCAATCCAGCAATCCTATACCACAACATCCCACGGATCAACTCCGAGGATTTGGCCCAAGAATTGGGGACATTTGAGATGAAAATTTTAATCACATGTCAAGATCGGTGTTTAGTATCTAAAACATTTCTCCAGAAAAAAAGGAAGATAATTGGATAGCATTACATTGTGCACACCAAATCTTATATCAACCTTTAGACAGCGAAATCTCACCGGACCGTCATAAGTGACAAGCATGGACTGGCCGTTAGTTGTCTATATAGTATTCAATGCCACCGTTGTCAAGTACTATCAGTTCCCGACACGGCATCTGTGACCGCCCGTTCACACTGAGTCATCCAAAATAACCCAAAATCCGCTGCGCGTTCACACGGTGTGCTATGTATACGATTCTAAATACGAGTAATTTACTTATCTGAGCCATGTGTGGGGTCCGCATCGTACCCACCCTAGGCAGTAGGGTAATCGAGGAGGCACTCAGACACTGTGTTGGAGTAAAAGGCGACGAACCAAACGCCTGTAATCCACGGAATGGTGCTAAAATGGGTAGATAATAAAGAAAAAAGATTTGACCATGACTCACAGAATCATGTTAAAAATGGTACATGTTGAACAAAAAGATGTGACCATATCAAAACGTCATAATCTGAATAAATCGTATACTCGGAATCCATACAATCCAAAAAAGGACCCCACAAAAAGCCGCCAAAGCAGCTGGTACATTTCGGTTCTCAATTATTGGTGGGACCCAAGACACCGAGGTCGGCTTCGCGTTCACACGGAGCACCAAAATAAAGTCATTTATCGCCCCGAAATCCCACCGATTACTCCAATCAAATAAGTGCAAGAGAATGCGGGCCGATTTGGTTTCCTTGCGTTGTCAACCATTTGCCGCACGTTGTTGGTAGGTAATTAAACCGGAACGCGAGGAACATGTGAACGCTTTTGTTGGGGTGTCAACGTGCGTGCGGCAACCGAGGCTACATTTTAGATCCGTCACATATGGTGACACTTGTATTCTTGATCGCCATACACGCTGGCTAATCACTGCCGGCGCGAATCTCAAACATCGTGATCCTCCGTCAGTGGGTATGAACTAGAGAGGATCGCGACTCAACCTTCCTTGTCATCTCCTTCTTTGCCGATTGGTTTCACAGACACGCACTTGCTCTATAAAAGTCATAGCCAACGAAGGTACGTCTTCAGGTAAGACAGACGGAGAGAGAGAGAGGAATGGAGACTTTGTTTCAGGTAATCTATTTTCTGAGGTCCTTTTTCCCCTTCACCATCGTCATAGCAAATGAAGCATGTGTAATTTGAAGTGATGGGAAGAATGAAAACCCCACTGTGGTGATGCTTGATCTAATTAAAGGAATCAAATTCGTGGGGGTTCATTTCAGGATGGCAAGGAGGAGGTGCTGCAAGCGTGGTTTATGGACGATGGTGAGGAAGACCAGAGGCTTCCCCATCACTGCGAACCCAAGAAATTTGTGTCCTTGGACAAACTTGCAGGTTCTCATCATCGCTTTAGCTTCATGAACTTTCATCTCAGATTCACACTTAGGCAGCCAACTTGCTGCTAGAGGAGGTCGATCAGCTTACTCTTCCCTCCACAGATCTGGGAATCGTCACTTGGCGTCTCAATGCCGAGAATCACGAGAACGACGAGGATCTGAAAAAAATCCGGGAAGCCAGAGGCTGTTCTTTCGTGGTAATTGATGAGCTTCCCCTCTCCCTTTCTCTTTCTTCTTTCATCAAGAAGAATCACTTCGCGGATAGCATAGACTGGTGATTCATTCGTTGCTTCTCTACAGTACACCGTTGATATGCATCCGGAGAGGTTGCCAGATTACGAGGCCAAGTTGAAGAGCTACTTTCAAGAGCACCGGCACACCAACGAAGAAACCTCTTACTGCCTCGAAGGGAGTGGTACACAAACTCAACCTCTTTCATGTCCTACCTTTCCCGTCAGTTTGGCGCATGGTTATTACCTTGTGGTTTCTTTTGGTGAAGGGTATTATGATGTGAGGGACAAAAATGACTGCTGGATTCGGATAGCAGTGAAGAAAGGAGGAATGATCGTCATACCTGCTGGAATCTACCATCGTTTTACGCTGGACACAAGCAACTACATCAAGGTAAATAATATACAACATGTGTCGCTCGCTCTCCTTGGATTTTACGTACTTGTAGATATTTTGTTTTCGGATGATACGAGATCAACAACCAAAGAAGCACAGCGTCCTCCTCCTGATCTGTTCATAAGCATGTCCTGCACTCTGCTACCGTATAAAAGAATCTTCCTTTCCTGATGTTTGGTTTTGTACCCTAAAAATGAAGACTACTTGGAATAGAACAGTGATAATGTTGTCTTGATTTTGTAGATAGATTCCTTTCGCTTTCGAACAGAGCATAGATATATAATTTCTGACGGATCAGAGACCAAAGGTTGATGTCAGAGTCACCTGTGCTACTTCTGATGTAAAATATTCTTTGCAGGCAAATCTATTCTTAACCAAGCCAGTAAATTCATCATCAGATCGACCCGGTGATGACCTTTCTTCGAGGTATCATCAATAAATTATTTTTTTTGTATTTATTTTAATATTTATTTACTTATATTTTCTGAATACTTGTAGGAAGGAAACCTTTGAAACGTTTTTGAGGAAGGAAACTGATGAGCTTGGCGTCGAAGCTCGGTAATGGCGATGCAGCTAAACTTGTCACCCACATAACGAGTCGTAGATGATGAATAAGAAGCATTTTCATGAATTTTCTTGAAGTTGATGTCAGCTCTGCTCATCTATATATATTTCTTTGTTTCTCTTGTCAGTACATATAAGAAGTATTGACGTCATATGAGCATCGTAATATAATCGTCGAATAATAATAAATATTTATGTAACATCCTGATTAGTCTCGTATTGAAATGGGCAAGATTAAGATTGACTTATAAGTATCTGATGAGTGTATTATTATCAAATTTAACTTAAGTATTTTGATCAGTGGTTTAGACTGAACGAAGTTGATAGGTCAATTAGCCCATCAGGGTCAGGTCATGACATTTGGTATCAGAGCCGACCTAGTATTTGGACATGGTGAGGGGGCTCGAGTAGGAAAGAACTATTTATAGACAGAGTCAGAGGATTCATCATGATGTGGAGCCACCATTGAGCTACGCCTCACATGCACTATGCTAGGATCTGATTTAAGTGATTTAAGTTATGTTGGGCCTTGACGAGGACATCAAGCCTTTAAGTGGGGGTGATTGGAACACCCATGGTTAGTCCCACATCGAAAGTAGACAAGATTAAGATTGACTTATAAGGGTTTGATAAGTGTATTATTATTAATTATAGCTTAAGTATTTTTATCAATGGTTTAGATCAAACGAAGTTGACAAACCAATTAACCCTTCGATAATGCCAAATCATAATTTATTTTAGTGACATTAAAAAAATTAACTCCGATATTTGTTAGATTTCGTGAGACACTAAAGATACTATGATTCAAGGAATCAATGTCTAATTAACAGATGAAAACAGATAATATCGTAGTAGTGAGACTAATAAAATTGTATATTAAATTAAACCATATTATATAGAAATCAACATCCTATGAACATGGAAAGAGACAAGACACATTCACTTATCCCAATGGCTACATTCTTTGCCTCTATATCCCACAGATAGAATTGATCTTACAAATTATATTTTGATGTGTTTGTGTACTATACTATGAATTAATATCCAATTGGACCTATTTTTGTCATGTTTGTGGTACAGATTAGTAATTTAATTTATAGTATTGGTACTTGTAACGTGAGCACGACAAGTCTCTTAGCAAATAAAATATGAAACCAGCCATTTGTAGAAAGCCTATTTATAAATATATAAATTGATTAGCATTATAATATAGATACAAGAAATATTAATTTAGTATGTTTTTGTTGTGCTTATGCTGGCTGTACCATTCTCTTTAAAGGTCCAATTTGGGGTAAGGAATAAGTCAAAATCAGATTTGGGGTAAGGAAGTGACTTAATTTACAATGAATGTTTGGGTGAAATTAATAAGGTGATCCTTTAATTTCATGATAAGTTTCAATTTTGCTTAAGTTTCTTGACTTGGAAAGAAAAAAGAATAAATAAATGAAATCTGTGAAATGTAATCAAATGAATCAAATTTGAATACAGATAAATATAACCATTATGTAGGAAAAATAAAACAAATAAAATAACAAAAGAAGACATGCATGAATCTATAGACATGAAGGTATCCTACTCGCTCTAATGTGACGGATGACCAGCTCCAGAAATGGGGTGTCAGAAACCGGGATGCACTTGACGAGCCAACCGATCGGCCATGAGAAAGCCGCAATGCCAAGGCAGATCCCCCACTGTCCCCAATCCAACCTCACCGTGTCTGCAAATTTCCTCAAGAACTCCACCATCATGACTTGCAAGACTATGGTGACCGCCACTATCCCCAGGAAGAGCTTGTTCTGATGCATCCCCTCAAACACGTTCTTCTTTTCCAGCTTCCTCGAGTTGAATTCATTGAAGACTTGGCAGAGGACGAAGGTGTTGAAGATCAACGTGTTGTTCACCTCTTCGCTCACCCCAAATATGGACTCCCCTCTGAAGTGAAACACCAGCAGCACTGCAATCTGGAACGTGGCCTGTGCTGCCAGGTTCCTCCACATGATGTTGGTGATGAGCGGCTCCGTCCGCCCTACCGGCTGCTTCGTCATCAGCTCCTTGGTGGGTTTGTCGGTGGCCAAAGCCAGAGCTCCCATGGTGTCCATGATCAGATTCACCCACAGGAGTTGCACGGTCGTCAGTGGAACTTCGCCGGTGCTGATGGCGGACACGAAGTTGACGACCAGTGCGGCAATGTTTACCGTGAGCTGAAACTGCAAGAACTTTTGGATGTTGTTGTAGACGCACCTTCCCCATCTCATGACGGTGACCACCGTGCTGAAGTTGTCGTCCAGGATGACGATGTCTGAGCTCTCCTTCGCGACTTCGGTGCCTTGGACGCCCATTGACAGCCCCACGTCGGCTTCCTTCAGTGCCGGTGCGTCGTTCGTCCCGTCTCCGGTGACTGCGACGACATGGCCCTTTTCCTTCAAGCACTGCACCATGAGCAGCTTATCGAAAGGAGACGACCTCGCCATGACTCGGATCTGATCGACTTTCTCCATTCGCTCCTCTGCCGAATAATTTCTGAACTCCTGCCCTTCGACGACCGATCCACCAGAGTCATCGGCTCCAATTATCCCGCACTCGACGGCGATGGCTCTGGCTGTGAACACGTTGTCCCCTGTGATCATTTTGACGGCAACTCCGGCGCGCCTGCAAGCACCGATCGCTGATTCCACCTCGGGACGACACGGGTCTTTCAGGCCGACCAAACCCAGCAAGGTGAGCCCGTCGTCATCTAACCTCGGAGTCTCTTCTTGATCAACATGGAGATGATCCTCTGCTTCTGTGTCTTTGTAGGCAAAGGCGATGCACCGGAGACTAGAGGAAGCCATGCCTCTGATAACCTCCTCAAACTTCATCCTCGACTCAGCATCTATATCTCGGACGCTCCCGTTCCTGTCGAAGTAGTGCGAGCATCGAATCAAGATCATCTCGGCAGCTCCCTTCCAGTGTGTTATCGTTGCTCTGCTCCCTTCCTCTTGCACCAGAACTCCGCTTCGCTTCTTTTCGGAATTGAAGGCCTCGACATGAATGACGCTGCACTTCCTCCTCATTTCCCCCATGTCCATGCCAAGATCCAAGACTGCCCAAGAAAGAAGAGCCTTCTCGGTCGGACTACCTGAGATTTCTGGCTCTGCCGTTGCGTTAGCTCGATAGACGCTGCCAGTAGTGTTCAGCCCGACTGCTTGACGAAGCAACGAAAGAACTCTTGGAGCGACGAAGGGGGTGCTGCCGCCGCTGCCCATTGGACCGCCTTCTTCGTTGCCAATCCAAAATTTGGTGACCTTCATTTGATTCAGCGTCAGCGTTCCTGTTTTGTCGGTGCAAATGGTGGTCACCGAGCCCATCGTCTCGCAGGCTGAAAGCATCCGAACCATGGCGTTGTCCTTCATCATCCTCTTCATCGAGAAGGCCAACGTCAGCGTCACCGCCAACGGCAGCCCTTCCGGGATCGCCACCACGATGATCGTGACTGCATCCTGGAAAATACTCACGATGGCGCTGATGACATTGGAGGCGGTCGCCTTGTCTTTGTCGAACTTGGGCTGCCCGTTCTCGTCCTTGGTGCTCCCAGTGAAATGACGGATCATAAGCACGGCGAAGACTAGGACCGCCACCACAATACCGATCTTCCCGATGCTGGACGTCAGCTTGTCGAGCCGCTCCTGGAGCGGCGTCGCTTCCGACGTCTCTCGGGTGATGGTGCTCATCATCTCCCCCCACGTCGTGTCCATGCCGACCCCGGTGACGAGCATGGAGGCGTATCCATCGATGACCTTGACACCGGATGTGAGGAACGGGTTCTTACTGGCGTCGATATCGACGGGATCGCTCTCGCCCGTCATGCTCGATTCATCGATCTGTAGAGAATGCCCTTGGAGGAAGATTCCGTCGGCCGGCACCTGGTCGCCAATCTTCAGGAAGACGACGTCCCCGACGACGACGTCGGAGATGGAGACGTCCTGCCGGTGCCCGTCGCGGACGACGCTGACGTTGATGTCGTTGCATTCGGCGGACAATCTGTCGAACCTCTTCGTCTGGCGGAAGTTGCTAACCGCGGAGACGACGGAGACCAAGATGATGGCCAGGAAAATACTGGCGCCATCGTACCACCCTTCTTTGATTCCGTGCTCCTTAATGCCGAAGGCGAGAGAGACGATGGCGCAGCCCATTAGGATGAGAAGGAAGAAGTCGTTGAGCGCCTCGTAGAGGAACCGGAAGAATCCCTTGGGTTTCGGCCTGGGGTAACTGTTGGAGCCGAAGGCCTCCCTCCGGGCTCGGAGGTCATTGCCGCTGCCGATTATGCCAGCCTCTTTATCAGACTCCAGCGTACCGACGAGACCGGCGGCCCCGCCGAGGCGGCGCAGGTCCTCGAGCCTCCGCTCCTTGACGAGAGACTTGAGGCTGTCGGTCTCGACGTGGGAGAAGGACGGTTTCGATCGGTGATCGGCGTCATCATCGGCGCTGACCTCGAGGACGACGAAGGAGGGGCTGCGGAGCACGCTAGCGAACTGCTTCTTCGCGAGGGAGTATATGGCGCGGCAGGAGCAGATCATAGCGAAGGCAACGCGCCATCGCCTGTGGGGCACGCGGCGACCGGAAGCGATGAGAAACGTAGTGCAATCCATTGGCTAAAACAGAGGCTCAAAGCAACGAATGCTACCAAATCCAACGGGACGAGAAAGCTGAGATGAACATGCTCCCTCCGACTCCACGGTGCTTATATGGCCAAGGATTAGAGGAGCTGAGAGGAAGGGGGACGGAAGGTTCAGGGACGGTTGCCGGCCGCGGATAGGAGGGAAGGTGGAAGAGGCGTGAAGCCGCGCCCGTACAGTTACGCGGCCCACTATACCGGCCCCTGCGATCCAATTTGACCGAGATGTGGGTCGGCCTCAGTGTCGATGACAGTGTTGTTCCGATCCTTTTGGCGAAGCTATCCCAGCTAAGCAAACGACAGGAACTTGCGGAGAAGCCTCCTCCTCTATTTCCATTTGCAAGCATTTACTTGGGCATTTAAACGGCTTTGGATCATATGAACCGACGACGCTTCGTTGTTTTCTGCAGGGAAAGCACACCTTTATTCCATTATTCTATTGGCTCCACGTGTGTCATCGTGTACTAAATGAATCGTCTCTTATCATTCTATATTATGGTCAACTCGGTGTTCACTTTACGGACGCGGATCTTTTCGCGTTTGACCATCATCAGCCTCTTTCTCTGGTTCCTTCGTCCCCGAACAGCTTCCGCAGCAAGTAACTCACCGGCATCAGCCGCGACAGCGAGGGCGACTGAGGCGGTGCCAGGTGCGTTCCACAAAGGTTCTCTGAAAGGTTGCGTGAGTTGGAGATCAACTAAGATTTTTTCTAATTACACGAGGAAATATCATAGTTCCGTCAAGAAAAATTATTCCTTCTAACATATATAAATAGGGAGCATCATATCAAACATATAGATAATATTTTTTTATTTTATTCTTAACAGAAATAATAAAAGGTTCATAAAAAAAAAGATGAGCGAATTTTTATATCTTTTTCACTAATATCTTAATTTTTATATCTCTAAAATATCCCTAATAAAGTAAAAAAAATTCATGAAATCGATCTGAGTTATGATGTCTTTTGATAGGGTTATAATGTTTTTTTTTTGTACATTCAAAAAATAATATAATCCTATATTAAAGTATTATAATCATATATAAATAATAATAATATTTTAAAATATAATATAGACTAACTTATCCTTATTTATGAGTTTGAAATATGAACTTTTATGTTATTTCTCATATATTTTTTAAGAGTTATAATATTTTTGCCACTTACATCTTGTTAATCCTACACGTTGGTCATGATAAAAATAATAGAAGATAAGACACATTGGTCATGATAGAAATAATAGAAGATAAGAATAATTATTAAAGAAGTGAAGTAGCTTGAATACATTGACATGTTTCCTCTCCTATTTATACAACGACGTTGGTCGCTGGCTAAAGGCAAGAGCGAAATTTCATTTTTCTGAAGTAATTTGAATACATTAACATGTTCCCTCTCCTGTTTATACATATTAGGAAGAAGGATTTTCCTCATTTTTCTCAATAGAATAAAGAGATTTCCTCGTATAATTAAGAAATCTTATCTTATATCAGATCAAATGAGTATCCGATGTTGACTTGATGCTAGTAAAAGAGAACATTCGATCTCGAATGATGGTAAGAACTTTTCAATGTCAATGTAAGCCTTTACATCATAACTACAACGTCGAATGACTCGGTGCACGTTTTCACGATCAAATAATAGCTAATAATTTTATGTAATTATCTCAAAATTAACTATTGCGTCAACTCGACAGTTACACGTTTTCCAAGGAAGCTCTCTCTCTCTCAATTAGGAGGGACCATGTTGTGTCAAAATTAACTCTTTGCTTCAACTCAACTAAACTTCGATGATGAATTTTTCTCTCAAGTTGTTAACTCATGTGGATCATGAGTTTAATGATTTCTCTCATACCGATGAAAAACTTAGTATCATGTAGTAAGAGTTGAAACTATCATGAAAAGATAGAGGTAAGAAACATCAACAAAAAAAAACATCAAATACATGAGCACTTTAATATCACTTTCAAGAAGAAGTCAAACATCTACCTTCAGAATTTTATTGTGAAGTGAAGTTTGCTTGAAAATTGATTTCTCAATTTTAATCATACAAAACAAAATTGCAATTGTTGGACCACAAGGAGATCCTTTCCGATAAGATGAGAAAGAATTTTCAAGATTAGTTCTGTCGGTATCTCGACACATCTTCGTATATCACAATCGTCGATTTTGTAAGTCTCATTATCACCTTCATGTTTTCGTTGTGTCTTCTCGTGTAATTATAATATAATCACAAATATACAGATCGAATAATAAATAAAAAAAATAAAAATTTATAAATCTAAATAATAATAATATTAACTTCTCTCAACGACTAGGGAAGAAGAAACTTCACGATCGTCGATTGGGCCATGTTCGCTTCCCATACGAGACAAACTCACCCCACTAAGGTTGAGTTCTCCTCCCCTTCATTATAGTTAGTCTACTGCTTTGGTTAGAGAAGGTGGAGGTTGGCAGAAGATATAACTTGGAAGTCTTCTCAGTCACCGAGCAACTTCAATTGCGTTCGTTACTTTTAGGCTGTTTCCTGCAACACAGTTCAGTCGTCTGTCATGGCATGCGTGGAAGGTTTTGAGCTCTCAACTGTTGTGCATCATGATATCAGAAGAACTGCTCCGTGGGATATAAAAGCTTAAGCTTGCTTACAAACCCCAAGAGCATGGGAAGAGTCAATACAATCTACCATGTGGGTTTCCTTGTTTGCTTGGTGTGACTCAGATCAAAGAAATTATATAGCAGCCATCTCTCAGCATTCTGAATCCACATTAGCTTTATCGAATCATTCAACGCAAGCTTTTTTACATATGTTTTCTAAGAGATAATTGCAAAAAGCCTGTGAACTTCCATATATAGGGTATCTATATTGCATGGAAGTGAGGTGCAGGAAGTCGGATGTCATGAAGAACAACAGGAAGAAGAGAAAGAGGTGCCATCGCTTTCCGAGAAATGCTCTAGAGATCAACAACTGCAATGCCGCAAGTATGATTTCACACGTTTGAGAAATATCTTTCCTAAAGACTTAATTACACGAAGTAGAAAAGTACAATTGTCGAGCCAAAGGATTATAGGAGATATTTTGATTAAGGATATGTCAAAGGATCAATTGTCGGGCCAAAGGATTATATATGGAGCTATAAGATTAGATATTAAGTCTAAGGATTAAGCTTGAGGATCATATTTCAAGTTCAAAAATTGATCGATGTATTATAGAATTAATCGATATGTTGAAAAATTAATTAATGTATCGAAGAATTAGTTGGCATCTTTGCTCAACCACAAGCATGATACATTCTTGCTCCTCCGCGAGCACCATAGGCTCAAGTCATCCCAGAGGTACTTCACCTACACAAGCGAAGGATATTGCTTTAAGATAGAATTTCCTTGATCTTGAAGAATAAAGATTCAAGACCAAGAAAAGATTATGATTCTTGGATTGAACAAATATGCATTTTCTATATACTTATTTTATATCCTACCCAGATTAGATGTTTTCGATTAAGGATATGAATCATCATCGAAGGATTAATTGTCGAGCTAAAGGATTACATGTCAAGCTATAAGATTAGACGTTGAGCTCAAAGATCGAGCTTAAGGATCATATTTCAAGTTCAAGAACTGATCAATGTATTCTAGGATTAATTGATATGTTAAAAATTAATCGATATATCGAAGAATTAGTTGACATTTTTGCTCAACCACAAGCACGATATATTCTTGCTCGTCCACGAGCACCATAGGCTCAAGTCATCCTAGAGGTACTTCACGTACACAAGTGAAGGATATTGCATTAAGATAGAATTTCCTTGATCTTAAAGAATAAAGCTTCAAGATCAAGAAAAGATTATGATTCTTGGATTGAACAAATGTGTATGCTCTATATACTTGTTTTATATGCTACTCAGATTAGATGTTTTCGAGGATATGAATCATCATCAAAGGATGAATTGTTGAGACAAAAGATTACATGTCAAGCTATAAGATTAGATGTTGAGCCGAAAGATCGAGCTTAAGGATCATATTTCAAGTTCAAGAATTGATCAATGTATTATAGGCTCAACTCATCCTAGAGGTGCTTCATGAACATAAGCTATTGCATTGAGATAGAATTTCCTTGATCTTTAACATAAAATTTCAAAATCAAAAAAAGATTATGATTCTTAGATCGAACAAATTTGCACTCTCTATATGCATGTTTTATATGTTACTCAGATTTTATGTTTTCGACTAAAGACATAAATAAATTATTGTCGAGCCAAAAGATTAGATGTCGAGCTATAAAATTAGATGGTGAACCTAAGGATCGAGCATGAGGATCATATTTCAAGTTCAAGAATTAATCAATATATTATATGATTGATCGATATATCAAAGAATTAGTTGATATCTTTGCTTAACCATAAGCATGACACATCCTCGACCGCAAGCACCGTAGGTTTGGCTCATCCTAGAGGTGCTTCACATACACAAGCGAAGACTTTTGCATTCAGATAGAATTTCTTTCGTCTTAAAGCATAATGCTTCAAGATAAAAAAAAGATTATGATTCATGAGTTGAACACTTGTACACTCTCTATATACTTGGTTTATATGTTAATCGAAAAGTATGATAGTCAAAAGTGACTTCCATGCATCAATTGAAGGGTTATTAAATTAAATTAATTTTTTTAAATAAAACATAAGTGATAAAAGTACGATTCAAACTCAAAATATTACAATAACCTATCAACATCTTTTTACCAATCAATTTAGCTAATATTATTAATTAAAATATTATTAAATCACATATAAGACGCTTTTCATTCATTAATAAAGAGAACTCACTAAAACATGGATCTCTTTCTTATTAGCTAATTAGTAGCTAATCAATGGTTACGAGAAAGAAAAAAAAGGAGAAATAATCATATATATAATAAACAAAATTAAATACCAAAAGATAGAGTATTTGATATGAGGAATCTGGAAACTTGAATTCTCAAATGAAATCAAAATATAATATATTTATTAATAATATTTTTATTAAAAATTAAAACCATATCATAAAATAAATAAATTAAAGCCAAAATGGTGTCAATTTTGACTCAGTACGGAGCCGATTGCAACGATTTCAAGCGACTCGTCTAATGTTGTGGGTTAGTGACTCCACCTCCAACCGTAGGTAGGGTCGGTCTAATTAAGCCAAACCGGTCCTCCAATTCGACCACTTTTGACTCGGTCCGATCGATACAATCAATGATCCGGGGTCTGAATCAAGAACCGTTACCCATTGTTGATGATGCAAGATTAATACAATTAAATTTACTTTGCAATAAGAAATTTAAATGCGAAAATAATATAAATATAAAAAGGGGAAGGTAGAAAACAAGGAACCGATTTGTTCCCCTTCTTTAGAACCGGTCGTGAGTTGAGCAAAGGAAGCGGGCGACTATATAATGTGCTTCGCCATGGAAAGAAGAAGCTGCTTTGGAAGCGGGTGAAAGAACGAGAGCCAGAGAGACATGGGTAATCTGTTCGCCAAGGAAGAACCCCCTCCAATGGTGCTGGTTCCTCCCATCTTCGACTTCCCTCCCCTCGCTGCTCGCACCAGGTTGTCCTTTCCTTTTCCTAGAAATCTGCTCTTTTTACGAAAGATCTTTTAGGGTTGGAGTACTGGGATCTAGAGTTTGTGATTCGTTTGTTAACGAGAAACACGATTTCATGAGTGAGACGAGGAGTTTCGATGAATGTTCTGGTTCCTCCTAGATTGAGTCACTGCTCGAGTGAAAGACCACCTCGGTTCATGCTGAATTAATGATCTTAGATTGGGCTCATTTGTGGCTTTACCAGCCTCTGCACCTTTGCATTTACTACTCGTCATCAATCGAGAGAATTTTCTGTAGCTTAGAATCATTAATTATCGGAGAACAGATGCGATATCTACATGTGCTCACCAAGCTATTTAATTATTTCGAGTCTAGGAGGAACCTTATCGCATTTGGTTCCTTGTAGCTTATTTCTGCCAATTCTTTTTCAACATAGATGCTGGATACATTCACAACTCTTTTAATTTGTCCACAATCTTTTCCACGCCAGACGTTGAGGTTTTGATATGTTGATTGCCGTATATTGCATATAGTTCTTGTAATGATGAAATTCGAAAAAAAAGATAGCCAATAAGATCAGGATACATGTTAACTGCATGATGTATATGAATCAGAACAAATATAAACAGGAAAACACGACTGTAACCAACGCAGGATTCAAACATGTCAAGAGAACTCCATGAAGATCAAAGGTACAGAAAAACCAGCCAACTGCTGTAGGAGAAAATTTTGAAATGCAATTTAAAATCATGAGATGTCATAACTATTATATTTTGTAATAGAGGGATTAGAAGATGAAATACATTGAAACAAACAAATGAAGTGTGAATTTTCTTCGTTTAAGGAGTAAACTGATGTTCTGAGGTTATGAAACTTGGAAGAGAACTAATTTAAAGAGTTGCAATACTTAATACTGCAATTTAGTCTGATGGTAAATGGTTTTGTTTCTGGTTGTGGGGTTGCTGGACTGAACCTGTACAAGGATCATTTGTTAGAGAAGAGCTGAAAGGAAGAATAGGGCGACATGCACAACCAAATGATCGGAAATGTTTTCAGCTTTTTAGTCAAGTCAATTGTTTGGAAGCAAGGGGCTAGCCCAATTACGGGAAGAGTCTATGTACCTGGCCTCACTAGTTGGGACATTATGGCTTGTTGACTTTTTGTTATTGTTGTGTTATTGCAAAGTTTCTTTATTATGTTTTGACTCCGGTCTAATAAAGATAATACACTTATTTCTTAGGATAAACAAATGTGTCAGTATAGGCCCTTTTCAAAGTTGCGGCATGAGACAAGTTGGTTTTCTTCATTAGATGGTTTAGAAAAGGGAATATAGGATCACTCATGCTAATATATTTTTCAGTTGAGTAAGTCTTTTAATTCCCTACCTGAATGTTGTAGATGTCTCTTTCAAGAAGAAAATTTTTATTTTTTACTTTGTACATCTAGATGTGGCCTGAATGATCTTTTCCAGTATGTTACAGAGAATCTACTATTTATTTTGAGCTGATGTTTTGTGTAACACAATCCATTCATTGTGATGTGCTCAGGATGCTTGTTCCAGCTTATGACTTGCTGTTTGGCAAACTTGCCTTGCGCTGTCTTTTTGAGGACTACTTTGAACAACCAAGGCATCTTAATACAAGAATTATGCTAAAACCACTTGAAGACCCTAACGTGGATTTAATTGCAACAGTATCCATAGTAGTTATTTTTGTAGCATAATCTTTCGTTTTCATCAATTTCTCTTGCTTGTAGGTTATTCATTTCCATTTTTGAGAGTTGTTGATACGGACGGCGAGTTTCCCAGTCTCTTCAATTTTCACTCTTTTACTAAGATTTGGGAGACTTTTTGGTTTGGTCGTATCTTCAATGAGCGTACCTTCAAACAAATCACTGGCCTCTGTATATTCTTTGATATGAGATTTTCCCTATATTGCTTTATGTGGTTCAGGTAAGTCTAAATAGAATGTGCTCACTGCTCAGAACGTGTAGAAATCGAATTCAAGTACGTAACATTTACTTCATTCTTACTAGTGGAAGAAGTGAAATATAAATAGTTATTTGCACAAGGAATAACTATGTTGCCTCTGTTAATTTTAAATTTAGAAAAATACACTTTTGTAATATGTTCTGTCTCACTGCCTCATGCTACAAGTTCTAAAGACATTCATCCTTTCTCATGGGCCTGTCATACCACAGCTATCAGCACTTTTGTCAGCAAATCAAATTTTACGAGGCTATATTCAGTGGTAAGCTGTTGTAGTGTAATACCAAGTGTCAAGTATCTTTTTAGGAAACTATTTATAAGGTAGTTCCTATAAGGGTACTTCGTCTACGGTGAAGGTCTATCTTTGGTGGACCTTTCCCGACACTTCCATTTAGTTGTTGTTATGGCTGTTAACCCCTCTCCGTGTCTCTCAAAAATAAATAAGTAAATAAATAAATAAATGAAGCATCTATCTGGAGTTTTTTTGACTTCTTGAAGTCTTCATTCGTATGTTTTCTTGCTTGCTTTATGTTGATTCTATAAATTTATCTACCAAAACCACATCAATGCTCAATTGTCTTTCTCTTTAAATTTGGTGGCATGCACATTTTTCTTTGTTTTGATGCTTCCTTAAGTGTCATTTAAGGTGTCTGGCCCACTTGACCAAACATCTGGGAGGACCATGGAAGGAAATGCATTGTTTCGTTGGCAAAGGTTGTAATCATTCTCATTACTGTTTTAATGTTCTCATAACAAATGAATTTTAGTTTTCACTGATGATCCTTGAAATAATAGTTGCAACCTATCTCTTCCTCCTATCACAGGGACTTAGATGATCCGAACACATTTATGGATATTATGGTGTCGACCAATGACCCGTAAGAATATGTATCATAAAATCACGCTTTACTAAATGGTTGATATTTTCATCTTTAACTGGCATACTAATTTTCCATGTCTGTCCTATTTTCTTAGCATGTTGCGCTTGAGGTCATGTGCTTACTATCCTAAGTACCGGCTTGGAGCTTTTGGAATCTTCCCATTGCTAAAATCAAAGAGGTGCCTTCCATCTCTTGTCATTATTAATTGACACAATTCTAGGTTTTAACTCTGACTGATTTGTTCTTATATTAGGACAATGTGCTTGTGCAATTTTCCTTCCGTTAACATTTTTGCATGATTCTTACATTAAGTCTCATTCTTACATTTATCATGTTTGAGGATTATTTCAGGATGTTGAACACTTCTGTCTTATGATAATTTTGATGATTTTTTTAGATACCATTGATGTAAGCTTTCCATCATTATCAGTTCATCTATGGAGAGAACACTGGCAGTGAACCCCATTTTTCTGCATTGAGTCACAATGTTGTCTTGCAGATATTAGAATGTGATCATCAGAGTTTTGTTTTGAAATATGTGAATTCGCATCATGCAGATACTTTTATGCTTCTGTAGGCCTTTTAAGTTATCATTTAATTAGATCTCACTAATGAGTTTCTATAGGACTATCTAAATGCTTTTTATTTTACTTTTTGTGGTTGATTAGTGCAATGGACCTTGGGTTGTCTTTTCTTTTGTTGTTGTTATTGTCTGTTTTCCTGATTCTCTGGTTTTACTCTTTTGCTTTCTAGGAATATAATTATTTCTTGTTCTTATAAAAATGTTATGTTCTTGAATTATGTTTGCCTAAGGCGAGACCTGTGATTCCAGAAATTTATTTCATACATCGTTTAACTCTTATATATATATATATATATATATTTACCCAAACAGAGTGCTCCCAGAAGATTATGGTGTTATGGGCTTGAGATATGGATCAGAAATTCTGTCCATTGGGAGCACATTTATGCCATTTCCATGTAAGTATCAATTATATACTTATTTTGATATTTTGCCTGATCATTACAAAGCTTCAGAGTGTTACCAACTTCATTGATTTATCCAATTTGTTTTTTTTTTTTGTTTTTTCAAACCATTGCTTTGCTTTGCAGACTGGTTGTATATGAGTTAAGATGATATTCAAATATGAATGGCAAGCTTTACTAGAAAATTTACTATTCATTGATCTGGCAACAGAGATTAAGGGACACAGTTACTTCCAAATACATTGTTAAACACCATGTGCAATGAAGATACAGGTGTTCTGATAGAATCAATTAGATGAAGCTTACCGAGAGATACAATTTAGTCAATGTTGGATACTGCAACTTGTTTGTTACATTATGATGATCTACTAGGTGCAAGGATTTAAGTATTGAATTTCATGCCATGCATTCTATATGTTGTCCATGTTGATGTTCATGCGAACAGTATTGTCAAAGGTGCTAGGCGCTAAAATACACAAACATTCCAAAACACCCAAGGCATTAGACGCTCGCTAGAGCGTAATGATACCCTCACCATTAATTGTTCGAGATTGCAGTTGTCCAGAAATGTCACAGGAGGTCATGGACGGAGGAGGCGTTGTATGCATCACCCTGTGTGGTGGGAGTACAATGGGCAATCTCATTAATTGTATTGACTAAGCCAAACCATTTGGCTCGATCTGCACTGACTCGATGAAGGGGGAACGGGAAGGAATCTAATTAATTAATTGAGTAAAACCATTTAATTCGGTCTGGATTGGACTCAATCTAATGTATGTAACTTAATGTGCCTGGATCGACCCAGGCAAGTACCTGGGCGGTCTGGCATCCAGACCAAGGTGCTCGCCTAGGCAGCGCCCAAGCCTAAGCACCTTGCTTGGGTTGTCATCAGGTGCTTGTGCCTCACTTTGCCTCATCTTGCCTCACCCAGGCATCTGGTAATATCACCGCATGCGAAATAGCATGTACCTGCATGTATTATGTAGAATAAGCATCTCTGAACATTGCAAGCAACTCACTCACAAAATATGTACTGATACTTCAATCCCTGCCACGATTTTTGAACTTATAGTAATGACCCATTTTTTCCACTTCATACATAATTGGCTAGGTCCTGTTATCTGTGGCTGTCTATCTTTATAAAGTTACTCTATTATTGGTGATTAGAATGAGTTCTTGCTTTGAAATATGTTCCTTTTTGTTATATATGTCTTATTTTTATTTTGTAATGGACTGTGAATCTGATGTATTGCTGAAATATTCTGGTCTTGTTTTCTTTTGCCTCTGGGTCTTAGGCTCATTGACTTTGGCCTTCTTTTGATAAAGGTTATAGTTCAATCTTCTTTCCCACCTGCTATTCTGAAATACATAGTACTACTGATGTTTTGTTGTTGTAGTGTCCAGTGATACTCCAGTCAGTGCATGGCTAGTAGGCAGGGCAGGGAGATTAAGTATTGGAGTGCAGTACAAGCCACTTTGTGAGTTGAATTTTATATTATATGCCATCTAGAGAGATTTTAAGATATGAATTTGTTCATCCTTAAAAGAAATATGTATTTACATTTTGTGGCTGTATATCATCGTTGACTAAAAGAGACAGGATTTACTTTTGGTGTGTTACATTGTGTCGATTGGCATTTAGCAAGATATCTCCTGCAAACTAGAATTGCACTCAGTAGCATGCTTGAAGTAGAAATATTGGTAATTTGTGATGCTACCACAAATTGTACAAGTTGTAAATTTTGCCTAATTTGTGATGCTACCACAATGATATAATCATTGCTAACTCGTATGATAAGACCAAGAGAGTTATTAATTCAAGGCCAAACAATCATGCGTAACCGATAACAGACACGTAACCGATAACTTGTCTGTTTTCTGTTGACTATTAAATTAATGGTATAATTTGATAACCTCTATATTTGACAATATTACATTTAGATAAAGCATGAAATATTGGTGTTCATTTGAAGAATTTAGCATTAGAAAAGAGTTGGAGCATTTTATCGTGTTTTACTATTGGGTTTTTACTTTTATAGGTGAGAGCAAAAAGCCGTTGTGCTTCAAGGATCTAAATAACTGGAGTTGTTCAATTGGTTATGGAGTTGGTTCCAGCAGCCCCCTTTGTCCTTCATACAATTTCAGCCTTGAGCTAGCTAGAAGCTCACAGGTATGCTGATTTTGCTGTTTTCCAGCTTTGCTCCTCAATCAGTTGCAAACATCTTGTAGTCTGTGAGAAAATACATGAATCTTGAGTCTACTTTTTTGGTTTGTTGATAGCTCGTGTTATTGTAAATTTACTCATTTGAACTTTCTAATTTTCTATGAGATCTCAAATTGTTCATCAGAAGTTTCTACCATTATTATCTACCCTTGGATGATGTATATTTCAGCAGACATGGAAGCATTTTTGTCACTCAATCTATTCCGCATGTAATGTTATCTAATTTGTTTTCTGGCAGCTAATTGCATCCTTCTATCAACATTTTGTGGTGCAAAGAAGGGTACGTATAGTTTGGCTTTGCTTGCAGCAGTTTTACTATTCTATATTGCTAATTGAAGTGGCATTTATGTCTGAATACATATATGTGTAATCTGGTGTCCAACATAATATATATGAGCCTGAGTCAGCGGTGTTGCCAAGTACTAAACCTTGGTATTAGAGATATGTTGGGATATCTCCCAAATTATATTGCATCCACTCTGTTGGCAATTAAATATCTACCATTGATTTGCTTCAAAATCATGTTATGGCTTGATTTTCTATGGATTGGATACAAAATATCCATGGTATTCTGTAATAGTTTGGAGAGATCGATTGATTGAACCTTGCGCTGTCAAGCAGGTGAAAAATCCATTTGAAGAAAGCCAAATAGCTGGCATTACAAATTATATCGACTTTGGCTTTGAGCTGATGTCGAGGTAAATTAGATTAACAAAGAACGTCTTTTTACAATGACTGCTGGTTAAATACCTAATTGAGTTTCTTTTTCTCTTTGGTAAAGAATCGATGGAGATAAATCTTTGGGGAGTGGTGATAACTCCTCATTCCAATTAGCCGCATCTTGGCAAGCCAATAAGAACTTCTTAGTGAAGGTGAAACATTGTGATTCAAAGCTTTTCTGAAACATTGTGTATATTTCTACACTGTTAATTTTTCCATGATGCAGGGGAAATTGGGTCCTTTTGGCTCTTCTGTAGCTTTAGCATTTAAGTCTTGGTGGAGACCTTCCTTTACATTTAGTATTACAGGTAAATTTCGCTGACTGGAATGTTTTTCCTTATGAACCATGAGGTTTTCTCTTCTGGCATGGTTCAAACTTCAAACTGAACCAACAACTGATGCGAGGGGCCATCATTTGCTAGTTTTAGTGTGATAAGCATGCTAGTTATGCTTTTGATAACAAATAAAGTGCATTCGGCTTTAATTTGAACAACAAGAAAGAGAGAGAAAAAATTTCATCAACAAGAACAATAATGTAGGAAGCACATAAAAAATAGGACCAAAACATCCAAAGATCTTGATTTATTTTATGGGTATCCAAAAAAAGTATTAAAACAGTCATGTAAAATAAATTTGTTACACTCAATAACCATAACGAGTGAAAAGCAATCATCTAGTTATTTTAGATCAGCAGCTTACGACTTCGCCAATAGCTAAGCAAAAATACCTAGATGAGAATCCTTAATAAATGTGTACAAAATAATTAATGAAAATGGTCATGTAAAATAATTTGTTGGACTCAACAACCATAACAAGTGAAAAGCAATCATCTAGTTATGTTTGATCAGCAGCATACAGACTTAGGCAATAGCTAGGCAAGAATACCTAGATGATAATCCTTTATAAATGTGTACAAAATAACTAATGGAATTAAGTGTTTTAATATTATTTGAAGTTTTGAACAAAACTAAATCAGGAGGATAAGCAATTGGACTGGGACCTCATATTTTGGATGCATCCAGTGAGACTCTATTTTTGTAATCTTATGTGCTGATTTTGCTAAATTTTAATCATTCTGACAAAAAAAAATCCTTTCTGTTGTTTCTCCTAGCTATTAATGATCGTTGGAATGGAACGACTTCTTACGGATTTGGAATCCGCACCGAGGATCTAAGAGAACCCAGGTTCTTCCCTTGTATACTATTAATTAGCATAATCATCATATTTAAGAGTTCTACGAGGTCATCACCCTTGTCATTTTTTGGAATTAGGCATTTGTTGATGTCAACCAATATCCTTGTCAAAATATTTCATCAAGTACAGCATAGCTCCTCATCCATATTTGACTTCCATTGATTTCCTATATGTTTTCATAAAATGTAGTTATCAAAGAGCGGATCCCAACTACGTGATGCTGACACCCAACAAGGAGCACTTGGCAGCAGGTGTCGTTCAAAACTTTGGAAAGCGACCATTGTTCCAGTCAAACATAAATACAGGAAACTATGATCATTTGCCAAGGGAATTAAAACCCATGGGAAAGATTTTCTAACTCCTCTTTCATACTTCGTATGCTAACAACAAATGGATGAGGGAGACTAGGAACTTTGTCGTTATCTAAAATGCTTGTAATTCCTCAGGCCTCTCTCTCTCTCTCTCTCTCTCTCTCTCTCTCTCTCACGAGGTGTTTGTTATATTTATTGGTGCCAGAGAGCGTCCTAAAATCTGTTTTCTTGACACTGTTCATTGCTGCTATAGTCATAAAGCAATTGCCATCCTAATTCATGGTGCCTATGCAAGTTTATGCTAAAAATTTGTGAGGAATGGAGTTTGGATTTATCAATCCGGGAAAATTCCCGTGGCATTAAAGAGAAAGTTGACAATTATAAAATATTGGAACTTGACATCCCGTATGTTTGCTAATGGATGTACTCTTTTTCTTTCTCTTTTTCTTTAATATTTACCATATTTTACTAAGCTCCAAGTAAGATTTTTTATGTTTTAGCTAATATGACCAAGCTGTTCATCCATTTGGCCCAAACTAATAGTCCAATTTCCTATACCAAATGAATTGATTTCTTGATCAAACTTTTGAAAGGTTATTATAGATTAAGGGCTGTCACACTGTCTTCATATTTCTATTGTAGGGTATTTCTATTGTAATGGAAAACGCGAGTCCGAGTGGCACAGTGACTTTGGTTCAACGACTTTGGTTCTCTCAAAAATTTCATATAGTTTCGATCAGAGTATCCAGACGAATTCGGTCGAGGGAATTAATTATACACAGTGAAGTCGGTTCGTCCGTCGGTGTTCTTTAGTCCCACATCGGAAACTGTAGCTCTAGTCGGTGGAGTGGGAGCTATATAGAGGTAGAACCGGGTTACGGATAACTCATACCTTTCTCGGCCTTTTGGCTAAGATCAAGTGTAGTATCTGTTCTTATCAGTTTAATATCTGATACGTGAGCCATTGGCTCACTCAAGTTGATTCAATCATCGTTGCAAACTGATTTAAAATATGATATAAATAAAATTATCATAATATACTTTCATAAAAAAATAAGTATGTGATTATTTGTAAAATATAATATGATGTGATTATTTGTAAAATATAATATGATGTGATTATTTGTAAAATATAATATGATATCTCCACTATGGATAACCCGTAGTAATGACTGCCTCCACTATTGCAAGTTGATCACAATGACAAAAAAATAATAATAATTGTAGAGGTCGATCAGTAGCGAGGGTAAAAGGTGGCTATGACTAGGTGGTGCGACGATACTCATAACGGTTGTTGTCAACGACACACGAAGCAAAAGCTAAAAATAATCTTATTTTTAAAAAAATAATGAACGTTTGATAAGAAAAATAAAATTGAGATTTTTTTGAAAAAAATATTATTATTTTGAATAAAGCAATCAAATTATGAAACAAGAAATTTAAATGTTAATCAAATACAATCTGATATTAACATTTCAAATAATAGAATACAGTGTTTTACCAATATTGAATAAAATAATATATAAAATACAATTAAATAATTAATCAAATATATTCAAATTACATATTTAAAATAAATACTAACATTTAAATTATTATATATATAAATAAGAGAAAATGTACATTAGTAAAATTTTAATATATTTATTTAAAATAATAGAAAATTTATAAAAAAAATTAAGAAATAAGAAAAATAATAACTATACCTTCGGCCTTGTGTGATAACTATAGCAATGTTATTGCTAATGGTAGCTATAGCAATATCAATGCGATAATGCTTAATGGTCGTGACTGATATCAATCGGACATTAGAGGTCACGGTTCCCAACGGATATGCAACATAATGCATAGAGCATAGCAACGCACTACGACGACCGTGGGAGTCATTGGTCGATGCATGTGCACGACTGCATAGAAGGATAATCCATTTGTGATGCTCAATCAACAATGCACCATGGAAGCATTCCACGGATGGAGAATGTGGCTGTAGGGCATGACAATCGAAGTGATAGAGGATGGTAGGTTCATAGGATGTAAATTATAATAATGGTCTTGTAATCGCTAAAGTGGCCTAGATTGATAACTTATAAAATTATATTAAAAAATTAATTTTAAATAATATTAAAAAAATAATATTTAATATATATTAGGAGATTTACATAATGGAGAATCTATTTCGAATAACTATGTGATGGGTAGAAAGATACTGATTTGGATATTCTTATAATTTAGGATTATATATCAAAAAGATAATAATACTATTCTACAAAAATGATATCAATCCTTTATAAAGGTAAAATAAAGATAATATCAATAGTTCAATATTTTCTAAAAAAACTCAAATTATTAATATTATAATATAATTATACTTTTTTATTATATTTTTATAAATATCTTTAATCCATCGCTTACAACGATTATGTGAACGATAGTAAGAAATGAGAAGATAAATTTAATCTTCTTTTAAAATCGACATCACTATAACTTGAAGACGATGTGCTCATAAATCGAAATATATACATTGTAAATTTGATTAACTACTATCTGATTTTAGATTTTGTTATTAATTTTTTTATATAAAAATAATATAAGGATGTTTTAATGCTTATACTAATCAATACTACATAGTAACAACGCAGGCAACCGACCGTCGCGAAATTGAAAGATACCATCATATTAAAGGAAGACAAAGAAACCCTTTATTAGGGGAACGAAACCCATGCAATACATCATAAGCAAACTATTCTCATTTTAAGAGAGAGACCCACAGCTTTATTCCATGGCTTCCGCTTCGCCATCAGAGCCGGGCTTCGGAACGCTGCTTCATATCTCCCAAGTCCCGAAACTACCGGCAACGAAGTCGTAGTGTGCCCCAATCAGCTTCAACGTGTTCTTCTCCACCTCTTCCGTGACGAAGGGATAAGTCTTCAGGTTCTCCAGGGAGATGTTCACCGCTTCCTGCGAGAGGTTGAAGACGACACAGAGCAACCTTTGTGAACGGCTGCATCTCAAGGCTAATAGATGAGGTCAATGGGCATGTCATAGCGTAGCATGTTCTTGGAAAGAATGTCAAGTCTTACTTAAGTGAGAAAATGATAACCTATAAGTGATGATAAGCATGTATGTTACTATTAATTTAATTTAAATATTTTATGTGATTCAAACTCAACCAAGTTAACAAATTACTTACAAATCAATTATCTCATAACAATTAGTTCAAAAGATGCATTAGATATTATCATAAGTGATTAGACCACAAAATTCGATCCTGTATGTATGGCTGTAAATGAAAGAGAAAAAGAGGAAGATAGTTGTTTGCCGATTGCTTATTTTTCTGAACGGCTGTGGTTAAGAGAACAATAATACCTTCTCGCATTGGGTGCATTGATCCGTAAAAGGCAAGGCCGAGTGCTCGGCCTTCACCTTCTCCATCGCTGGTAAGCAAATCTTCACCCACTCCTCTATGAAGTCACTGATCAAAACAAATAAAGATGATCATTCATCTTGTCCATGAAGATTAGAGTTAAAGAAGACGAGGTTGCTCTCATCAGTTGCATGTGATCTCTGTTTTTCTGACAATTTTTCGTGAGAATCGTCAAGCAAAGGGAGTTTTACGCCAATATTCAACAAGTAACGCAATCGATCAGTTGAGTTAATAGTGTCGATGCGAAGACATTAGCGTGCCGATACTGTCGATTGGATGTGTTCCTCACCTGCTGGTGGTGCCGTCTTCTTTCATGGACATCAGCCCCTTGATTCCACCGCAACGGCTGTGACCGATCACCACGATGTACTCAACCTGCCATACGCTTACTGAGATGTAGTGAGAGACAGTACGAAGGTCGAATTATGATAGATCTCGTGTATCGAAGAACATAAAGATCAGCTAATGTGATCCAAGAATGGATTCTCTCATTACATCCCCGAACGCAATGTTCAAACTCCTTTTCATCAGAGACAGCACGCGGGCATGCAACTTTCTTCCACCTTTCCACCTCCCAAACAAAGAAAAGATGACAGGGGAAACAACGTGATTGACTGCTGACCTTGAGATGGACGACGGCATATTCGACGGCAGCCCCAACCCCGGAGTACCTTGTCTGCAGGAGCACCACCCACGATGAGGGGGGACCAAATGAGCACCAAATTGACCAACCACAAGTATCTGCAATGATGAGAGAGAGAGAGTACACTACTGACCTGATCATACGGAGGTACCATGTTGGCGATGTTTCGGACAATGAAGGCTTCCCCAGGCTGGAAGCTGAGCACCACCGACGGGCACACTCGCGAGTCGGCACATGCAAACACCAAGAACTGCAACACCCAACATGAGAAAGGAAAGGAGGAAACACTCTATTCTCTTCCTTCCCTGTCTTCTCTCTTTGGCGCACAGATACGACTAACTTCATGCAGGCCTTAAGATGAGCGAGTGAGCTTAGTTACCTTGGGGCTCTGACCTTGTGCGAGTTGAGAGAACAAAGTGGGGTCGTTCCTGTGAGGCACAGAGCAGAAGAGCAAGCAGTCATCATGCGTGTTAATTAGTTCGAGTGAAGGAAACAAAGCATGAATCGAGTGAATGAAAGGGGACAACAACACAAGACTGGCATCAGTTGACCCACAGGCCACCTACTCGTAGACCTCCTTCTTGAAGCGCTCGAACCCTGAGGTCAACCTCTCCACCGGATCCATCTCCTGCAACATCCACAGAGACTTCCTAAGCCATCAGAGGCACCAAGCTCTACCCCGTGAGGAAGAACACGGACAGCTCACGGAAGGAGAGAAAAGGATCTAAAGAAGGAGGAGAGGGACTCGATAGATCTTTGAACAGAGATTTGACCGGATTAAACGTCTAGAATTCCGAGATCGGAATTGAAGAACAGTAGATGCAAAGATAAAAGGGGGAAACTAATTAAGATTCCACGAACCTTCTTCCCCCGTGATGAGTCCTTTGCCAAAAAAAGGAGGGCTTGGAGATCCTGTGGATGGCAACAAAGAAGCAGCGGCAGCGCATTATATAAACGCCGACCCACCCGAACCCGTTTCAGATGGCTCGCGAGAACAGCATCAGCTTTCCGTCTCTCGCTCCAGCTGTGGGTGGATGGCTGGTTGTCGTCCCGCGAGGTGGGAGTGGCATAGGATTAGGAAGGCTATGCCCGCTGACCACGATTGTTTAGCTGCCTCATGTGGCCAACCTGTTCGTCCCGTTTGGTCCGAACGCATAGCCCAATTTTCTATTCCGAATAATAATTCGATCTATAAAGCTTTTGATTGGACGACCTGATCATGGTGGAGTATGCCGGTCTAGTTTTGGAGATGGCCCACAAACGGCGACAACGGCGGAGCCCGCGCGCACCGACGCCCACACGGAGCCGGCAACTCTCAAAAGACCCACCAATGGTAATTTACACTCTCCCAAGTGGTTTCTCCTGCCAAGAAAGCTCGTTTTCCTAAATTTCTACCTTTATTCATGCCATAAATTAGAGGACATTAGCTGAATTCTTGGTAGATTTTGAGAATTGAGCCAAAAAAAATATAAATTCAATTCTCATGACATTATATATATATAAATATATATATGTATACATATATATGTATATATATATATATATTTCAGTCCTCAACCATAATGAATTTGAGAATTATATCACTGTATTTATAATTAATTGGTAGAGTAACTATATTGAATTAACTGTAAGTTTTTTAGCAATAAGACATATTTTGGACTCCAGTTACGTCACCACCTGCGCCCTTGCCACATGGGAGAGACTTTCACGTGTTAAGATAGAAGCCATGCCGAGGAACCCCTCGGTACGTTTTGTCTCGAAAAGCTCGAGACGACGTTGCCTGGGCGTCGTTTCGCGCATTCCGGGATGGCGATCGCACGGAGGTACCACCTCGGTCGATCCTCGCATAGTAATATAAAAACCCCTGACCGACATCTAGTCAAAGAGGGAGGAAAGAAAAGGAAAAAAAAAGTCAATCACTAACTTAATCGTCGAGGGTCCAAAATCGGGAACCCCCAACAAGGGCCTTCTATGTACGAGCGTGGTCGCCCCCGGAAGTGCGACTACCTCGACCGAGAGACGCCCTTCCCCGAAGACGATACTAGTATGTCGACCGAGAGCCGACGTCAGCATCCCGACGTGTCGTACCTCGATGCCTCGCCCCTGTCGATCATGGACTCCTGACATCGACTCGTGGACCAGACCGTGCTGACCCACCAGCCATGATGCATCATTTCCTCAACACATATTATAATATGAGAATAACTAACTTAGGATACGTATACATTGGCTAGAGAGAGAGAGAATATGTATGTGTTGGGTTGCATGCGAGATGATGTAAGATGCAAGTTGTATATAGAGGCAGCTTTAGGTGGCTCTATATTCGCTGACCTTTAGATTATATTAGTATTTGGGCTTCCTTTGTCTTCCAAATCAATTACATTTCTTTACGAGAGGCACTTCATATTGACTTTATAGTTCATACAAGCGGAGGACGTCCTTTGGATCGGTTGTAGAGTCGTCTCCCCTCTCTATTTCTGACCTTTATATTGCCTCACATCGATTACGTTATCAATAGCATTTCTAATTATTTTTATTATGTATAAAATTCGAGGTCAAATGAGATTTTCTTGTCATAAAATAGTTGACTAATCGATACTAAAATGAATTGCTCTAACAACCATATATATTACGTTATCTTATTGCTTTTATATTAAGCCCTCCATTTGTCGTTATGTTGTAAGCATAAAAATATATAATATATTTTTATTAAAATATAAAAATAATCTTTATGTCATTATTGAAATCAAATACTTAGATCTAATTTAACGATGTGTACCTTTTGATGTCATCTGTTCAGAGATTTTTGTTTGATATTCAAAGCACCGTCTTTAATCCAAGATCGCTACTACAATCCCTCACGTGCGACTATACGTATCCTTCTATTCTATTGACTAAAATATTTCAACGAAACCCAATTAGTTAAAGATTAATATATAGCATCTTACTTTTAATTATTCTTACGACTTAATTTAGATCGAAGATAAATATCCATCATTGTATTAGTAAATACTAATATTGAATTAATCCTATCAAGTCCAATAAATCCGTAGATATGTTTCTTGAAAAATCAAACAAAGAGCTAGTGGTGATGCTTCCTTTCGAAAGTTTGACTTATAAGATCTTATATCGAAAGCATAATCGATGAGGTTCCCTTAATACTCAAATCGTTTAAGAATATATCATACATCGAATCTTCTATTTATATTAAAAAAACACTAAGCGATATATGATCAAAGAAAAGGAAGGTTAAGTTATCCATTTATTCTAAAAATTTAGGCATGATCAAACGTATTTATAGTATTTATCAATATCCATTACTAATATTGTTAATGGATTATCGAGAAACCTTTATATTTTATTTCCGATGGCCGCATCCTTTAACATGGAGTCCCTGAGAAGTAAACCAAATTAAAAGGTACGGGAGGGAATGTGACATGATGGTGGATGGGTGCATGCATGTGAGATCACTGTTATGCTACATCGAAATTTACAATATCATCCGTTTTGGGAACTTGTGATCGGATCGTGAAATCGGATTCCGGATTCTATGTACGGGTCGGGCCCGTTGTAACACAAAAACCGGACCATTGGATTCGTAGATATGATCGTGGACACTATCGTGCTACAGTATCCTTCTTCGGATTCTATGTTGTATCTATTTATTTTACTTGTCCTATCACATGAATGAAGCTCGAATCGAGACTCTTGTTGGACGGCAAAATTGCATCGAGTGGCGTTTGATACGTGAGTAATGGTAGACGAAGGATGGTGAATAGGTTAGTCTGATATTTTAATAGTATATGATGATAACATTTCAATACCATGATATTATATAATCGATATTTTAATATTATATGATTGATACCTCAATATTGGGTGGCTGATACCGAAGCGTCATGAACTTGACACCTCGATACAATATGATCGATATATCAACACTGTTGCCTTAGCTCCACATGGTTAACAAGAGTTTACCTCTTAGACGTCAAAATTACACTTATGACTATGGCATATCCTCTAATTTTGCCTTCATTAGATTATATAGGCAAAATTAAATTATGTTCTCGAGCATAATAATCTAAAATATCATCGTAAAAAGGCTCCTCATATATGCAACACTAAGATTATCTAGTGCATTCGGCTCTTAAAAGACTCGATATTCAACTAATACCACCTAATCAAAAGCACTTAAGCTTCAGATATGTGTTAGGGAACAAAAGTATTATGGCTGATGAGTCAACACGGTTAGATCCGTAGGCCGACGTCGAGAACTTCTGGTGGAGTGAGCAGGATGATGAGGTGGCTGCGCCTCTTGAGCATCTTTGGCGAGGGTCAGATCAGTGGAGTCCTCGGGGTGGTTGGTAGCATTTCTTCGTGACGTAGGCGTGTCCTTGGGAAGGAGGGTACAAACTAGCGTTGGTCGGGATCCGAGCCGACGGACTGCCCTATTTTGCGTGCCGAATAGTGACTCTCGGAAGGAAACGCTCGCCTCTTGGGGTAACCGCCTCCCTACAAAAATGGCCTTCGTCGGGTCTTACCTGACTTTGACCCCTTTGACGAGCAAGTCAGTTGTGTATCCTTTTTCTTCACCCCCCTTGGCCAGGCGTCGAACATGAATTTTTATACCTACGTGCGGGGGTTGTTTGCGTCGCACGGTCGTTGACTTTCATGAGGGCCAGACGACCTCTCTGACGAGATGATGTCTTTGGGGGTGCCTGAGTGGCGTCAGACGGTACCACCCCGAGCTCTCGGGGTGGTCAAAGTCGGACAGTGTATCGGTACCAAACCTGACATAGTGTGCATTGCATGATTCTGATAGCGTGTGCCCTATCGATGTCTTTTATGATTAAGCTTCGCCACTGACATATGTTTCACGAGATATATCCGAAGCCAACATAAGCTTTGAATATACCTTAGCTTAATATGATCAACACCTTAACACTTTATGACTAATGCTAGAGCTTCACATGACTAACAAGAATTCACCTCTTGGACATTGAAATTATCTTTATGACATATATTTCGAATTCAGCATAACACAATTAGGCCTACATCGGATGAGGTGTGTAATTACTTCTGACATTAAACTATGCCCTCGAGTGCTATGGTCCAAAACATCATCGTAAAAAGACTCCTCATGTATGTAACATCAAGATTATCTAGTACATTATGCTCTTAAAGATTCAATATTTAACTAACACCACCTAATCAAAAGCTGACATAAGCTTCGGATATGCTTCGTCCAGAATGTCTCGACACCTCCACATTTTGCACCAAGCCAAAATAGGCATGAAATAGAATCTCGATGGGATCCGAATCAGTATTCGAATCTTTACAACTACAGTATGCTTCAATACCTGTATTGGTAACCTCTCATTTTGATGCTAAGTAACAGGAGCAAGTGAGTTGACCTCTTTTAAGAAAAGGAATCATATTTAAATAAATAAATAAATAAATGCAATCATATTTAAGAAAAGGAGAAAGGAACAGAGAAAAATTAGCAGGGGTGATGGACGCGGCTGGAGCCATTGACGTTGGCAAAGAACCCGAGCACGTTAGCCTTGTTCGGTCAGCACGAGCCCCTGTCACCGCCGTTGGCGGTGGCCTCCTTCTCCCCCTCCTCGCCCACATTTTTCCTTTTTCTTCTTCTTCTTCCCAATCTCTTTCTCCTCTTCCTCTTCGTCCTCCTCCTCCCCCGCTTTCGCCGCCGCCTTTCTTCCATTGCGAATGGCGCTCCGTGTTGGCGCGTCCTTCGTTGCCTTCTTCTTATGCCCGCTTCTCTCATCCGCCGTGAGGAACACGAACTTCTCCTTCCCGTCGCTATGGCTACGCCGCCCTACCAGGTCTCGGATCCGCCACCTTAACAGCGACCCCATTGAAGTGCTCTTCTTGCACCGCCCCGGGGTCCACGCGCAATACTTTTCAGGTGGCATTTTCTCGATCTCGTCGGCCTCCAACGACGACGTCGAGTCCAGGCTGAAGCCCCGCTGCGGCTCCTCGACAGGCAGCCGTCGGATCTTCTCTCGGTCAGGGGAGCCGTCGGCGAGGACAAGGCCGTTGTCGAGGACGGGGCAGAGGGTGCGGATCCGGCCGTCGGAGATGATCTCGTCGGCGGGGATCGGCTGGTCGCTCTTCCCGCGGTCGTTGAGAACGAAGGCGAACTCGAAACCGTCGTCGCCTTCATCACCGCGGTCTGCGGCGGAGATTCTCTTGGATGACTCGTGATGTGCGGAGGAGGTCAAGCGATCGGCTCCAAGATCGCGGAAGCTAAGGTAATCCACGAGTGCAGGCTCGGCTCTCTCTTTTTGCATCGCCTCGTCTTCTTGTTCTTGGCTGTCCCTTCTTTTTCGTTTCGGGATCTTCCTCGTGTTCGCGATGTGTGACGAGTATGCGGAGGAAGGGGGTACGAGGCGGCGTTTATAGAGGAGGAACGTAACGCAGGGTGGAGCGAGCGGCACGGAGAGGCGGTGCCGGTGAGCGCTTAGTTTCATGACTTCGTCAAGGCGGAGTCACCCCACGAGTCCTTTTCGGCCCCTTCTATTATTGTCCGTATCAGATTGGACTGCGTCAAATGAGACGTAAACCTCATAAAATCAAAGCATATTATCCATTGAATGATAATATTATTGTATTTAAATTATATTATATATTTTTTATTATAAGTAATAAGATATATAGTCTTTGAGAAATAAAAGGCATTTTATTTCCTAAAATATATTGTAAAAGCACCCATCGATGATCTCTGTTCGAAAGCATGGCTTCAAACGTGTTTTAGAGCCCTTCTGCGTTCCTTCGATCGATCAACTCCTCGATGAGATCGCCCATCTGCACATAAGAAGACCCACCAACCTCCACGGCCTTGGCCGCCATCTCACCGAGCTCCCTCGCCCTCCTCCTCATGCCCTCTGCTTCCTCCCCTCCGCCCATCAGCCTCGCCACCGTCTTAGCGATAGCCTCCGCCATCACCACCTTCCTCTTTTGTTCGTGCTCCCTCGCCGCGTACTCCTTAACCCCAACGCCGATTCCGATCCCCAGCACCTCCACGATCAGCTTCTCGTTATAGAATTGCTCAGCGAAGAGCGGCCAAGTGGCCATGGGGACGCCCGCGCTGACGCTCTCTAGGCAAGAGTTCCATCCGCAGTGCGTCAGGAATCCCCCCACCGCGGGATGGTCCAAGATCAGGGTTTGGGGCGCCCAGCCTCTTATGATCAGCCCCTTCCCTGCTCCCACCACCCGCTCCTCGTACCCTTCCGGCAGCCACTCTGCTCCATCCCCGCCGACTTCTCGGACAACCCAGACGAATGGTTTGTCGGCGGCCTCGAGACCGATCGCTATTTCCCTTAGCTGAGCCGTGGAAAACTGGCTGATGCTTCCGAAACAGACGTATATAACCGAGCCGCGGGCTTTAGCGTCGAGCCAATCCATGCACTTATTGAAGTCGATGGAAGTCTCGTCTCCCCTCTCGAACTTCTCCAGCACATCCTTGTTGCAGAGAGAGACGGGCCCGACGTGCCATGCCTTCTTACCTTCCACGTTCCGGTAGTGCTCCGCGTACTCGGGCTCCAGCTCCTGAAAGCTATTCACCATCACGCCGTAGCTCTTGTGCACGGCCTCCCCGACTTGGCGGTAAAATTCCAGCACCCACGGCGCCTCACTAGAGCCCCCCTGTTGCGACCTCAGCATCTCGATGCGGTGGGGGAGGCCGGGCACGACGAAGGACTCCGCGTCGCTCGGGAGAGATTCCAGCGGCTTGTGGCGTTTGATGCTTTGGTACGCGCATTGCGCGAATAAGCTGGTGCCTTGAAACACGAGACACGGCAGGCCGAGTTCCAGCGTCACGTCGACGGTCCACGGCAAGAAGAAGTCGGTGATGACGGCGTCGGGGTTATGACGTCTGAGGGCTTGTTCAAAGGGCTGGCGGAGCATGGCGACGGCCTGGAGGAACTTGAGTTTTCCTTCCTGGGTGGTGACATGGGTGACGTTCTCGCAGCCGTCGGGGAGGCCGGCCGCTGCCGCAGGGAAGCGGATGACGGATGTGGTGATGGGGTGGCGATGGCCGGACTGGTTGGCCCGGTCGACGGTAGGCTGTACGAGGGGGGCGTTGGCGGTGGTGGTGAGGATGGTGGACTTGACTCCACGAGAGGAGAAGAGCTTAGCCATGTCAACCATGGGGATGCTGTGGCCCGGGGCCAAGAAGGGGAAGAACAGTATGTGTAAGTCCTGAGACTGCGACCCCATTCGGAAGCTCTTGGAGATGGCAGACGCCAGGCGACCAAACAATGCAGGTTCTTCCGTAGTATTAATCGTGCAGGATGAGCGTATAAAAACGAGTGGTGGTCAGTAGCCATTGAGCCAGTCTTTTACCTTGCCGTGAAGATAATGCATTAGGCATCTGTCGTCACTGCTTACGTTGATTATGATATTAATATCCTATTTTAATGAATGCTTCATGATATCATAGTGAAACAGACAGCTCTATCATTTTATACTGGGCTCCAACTTCAAGTCCACTTAAACAAGCTTATCATTTTAAGTTGGCACCTACTTCACTAAACATATAATGAGTCGGATGGTTTGTGAAAGACAATGTTATATTGTGTAAAAGTTTATGCTAGCACTAGAAATTCTTAGTTCATTTGCAAAGTTGAGTGTACTTAGAATCGTCATTATTATTTCGTTGTGATTTGTCACCCTGATGAGATGTCATCGGATTATCTACCTATATAATCTTTATCGATTATTAAGTTATACACCTTCCTTTTAGTATCAAGATAATACCCTATAGAGTGTTTTTTCGGTCAAGTTAAAGGATCTAATACAACAATCACTATAGTATCACTGGAGACAGAGAGAGAGAGAGAGAATCACACCTATATACATAGATATATCGCTCATCAAACTTATCTTTAGTTTGAGATTTCGTGCATTCAAATGGCCTTGGTTTCCACGGGACATTAAGGCTCGAGTTCAACTTCAAGAGCGGACCACATTGGGCCGAGCTCTTAAGGAAATGTTTATATGGTCTGATTGCGAATCAAAATACTTAAACGAGAGTTAACATAATATACTTATCAGGTTCATATAAGTCAATCATAATTATTACCCACTTCCAATATGAAACCAAGTGAGATATTACACAAGTAAGCATCAATTTACTATGTTCGTCCGTATCATAGTATATCACGGAATATACTAGATTTATTAAATTTTTTATTTGAGCATGTAATAACTGTGTTGTTTTTTTTTTGCTCTTAATCTATTACACGTATTTACTTTTGACTACAATGTTTTGTTTGTGATGACTACTTTGAAAGAATTTTCGGTTGCTTTAATTGTCCAATTAAAGGTCGATTTACGTAATTGTAGGAGTGATGTTGGTGATTTACCTAATGATTTATTTAATTATTGCATCAATCCAATTTGGTTTAAGCCTATATTAGGGTTTGAAATGTCCGATTTAATACCCACCCATATAAGAAAATAATTGGTTTCTTGGATTTTTTGAGTTAACAATAATTTATCTTAATTACTATGATGAAGCTTTTATATGATGATTTAATAAAGAATATTTTAGAGTAAAATATTTATTTAAATATTTTTATATTATATTGATGTGCATAAGATCGGTATCGAGACTTTCTTCTATAATATAACTAAGTATATCTTTCCAAATACTTTATGCTAAATGTCAATTAATAACAATAAAATCATAAGTCCTAATTATTGATCGATTTTATGGATCATTTATTGTTATTGAGGTCTATAAAAAATTATATACTTAGTTAAAATAAAAATATTTGTTTTTATCAATAGTTTATATTAAAATTCTTTTAGATCTTTTTCTACCTCTTTTTATATCATTAATATTAATTATTATTTTTTATTTTGATTTTTTTTATCTTTTATCAAAAAAATATATAATAATTTATGAATAGAAATATTTTTTTTATTTTTTCTAATAATTGAACGCATTCATCTCAATATTTTTGACAACTTAAACTTCTATTATATAAGTTAATTACTATTTTCTATTATATACGTGGCGTCCTTACGGGAACCACATTTATGGGAGCGTACACGACATAGCTCTCGAACAGAAACATGAAACGTGGCAGAAGGAGTGAGTACACGGAAGCATGGCCAGCCCTAATCTCCTCGCGGTCCGAGCTGTCGGTCAATCTCGGTTTGGGCCCAGTGTTAAAAGCCTTGCGCTTGGGGACCACACCAGATGCGTCACATCACCAGGGTCTCCGTGTACAAAGCTACGCCAGTTGGCGTGGATCACAGCTCCGCATCTCGAGTTACAACCGATCCCAGCCGCCTAAATCCCCCGCCTCGCCACGCCCACCCACAACACCTCATGCTGCAGTACTCGGACAACGAGAACCGTGACGGACAGGTGGCGTCCTCTCGTCGCTGAATCCGCCCGTTGCGTGACCCGATGCGGACAGCAGATGCACGCCTTGGTCAAGAAAGGAAGAGATCTCAGTTCTCAAGACGCGACAGCGCGATCGGAAACAGAGACGGTATTATGTTTGAATCCATGTTATCTTTTACTTGGTTCCAAGTTTTGCCCTTTCTCTTTCTCGGGGACGCCGCCAGCTCGTTGTTCGCGACGATTGGATTTTGTAGGCACAGACGCAGTAAGAGACCGATCGTTTTTGGCGACTCTCCGCTTTCCAAAAGATGCCTCTCTCTCTCTCTCATTTTCTGAGCAATGTAACTCCAATCTCCAGACGTGTCTGGATGTGTCGGGGCAAGCCTTTTGACGACGATCTCCTGATGCGGATCACCTGTTCGACGGAATGCATGCGATCTCGCTCTCGATTCAACGCTGCAGGTGGGCATAACCCCTGTGGCAGCTGCCGCGGGGCCCGTGTGCTGGCTGGTGTTGGGGACAGTAGACCAGTCGATCAGGGTGGGGCCGGGCAGGCCTGGCGTGTGCTACGGACGGGAGACTGATGGGCTCCACCTGCTTTCACTTTCTCTTTTCACCTGAGCCTCCCTTTGACTTGGGGAACAAAGGGGCGCAGCAAGTAACAGCTCACGAAGACCGAACGTTAGCGGGAGGGTGGGAATGATTAGCTGCACGGAGTGCGTTCCCCCTCCCCCCCCTCCCTTCCCTCCCCCCCCCCCCCCCACCCCCCAGCTTTCACTGTTTACTGTTTACGACTTTATTGGACATGTAGACGGATAGGGACGACATGGAGGTGGCCGCTCTCTCTTTGATTGGTGTCAAAAGACGGGATCTTCCAGCCCGGTCTTTGGACCGGTGATTCTGCTCTGCCCCTTTTGAAGCGTCGGTAATGATGACGGCAGCCATCCCATGCTACTATTTCCACCCTATATCGTCTTTTTATTTTGTTTTCCCTTCTTTTTCTTTTTCTTTCTCTGCATCTTCTTTCTCACTGTACACATTCCCTTACGTAGAGAACGTCACGTGAGCGAGCTGTTGATGGGAGGGCGATAAAGAAAATGATCAAAGGCCGGTGCAGTTGGTCTTTGTTTGTGTTTTTGTTCTAATCTGTCATGGAGGGTGCCTCGTGATCGGCGAAGTGTGAGATTACATGGAAGACTGTTCCTCGAGTCACGTGGCCTCTTTTGACCGCCCAATGACCAACCCGATCGGTCTCCTCTGACCTGCATTGTTTGCTGCGCCACAAGCCTCCTCGCCCGTCCTCTTACCTGTGCACCACCTCCGTTGCGCCATGCTACATCGTCTTGTTAGACCAGTCGTATGTCGTTGTTGTATAAGAAGCAGTGCGGAGGAACAAGCCACAACGCCAACTTGGCTCTCTCTCTCCCTCGCTCCCAATACCGAGGTGGAAGAGTAGATTAGCCCAGAGAGACAAGATGAAGAGAGAGAGAAGAAAAAACATAGATAGTACACGCGCCAAGCCCAAGCCACCCATCTACTGAGAGTGACGAGGAGTGTTGAAGTAATACAGCTGAATCGGTGGACGCGATACACCACACTGCAATCGCACCCATCCCGGAGAATCTCATCGTCTCTATCTCCATCACAAGACGACGCCATCGTACTGCTGCTGCCGACTGCCCTTCTCCATCCTCCCCTCCCCCCCCTCCCCCCACCCCCACCAATATAAAACCAGCATTATCTATTCATCACCAGCCATAAATATACTCATCCACATCGACAAGTATTGTTTAACACACTTGATCTGCTTGAAAACCGACAAACCCCGATCTCCCATTTCTCGAGTTCCCACACGTTGTTAGTAGCATTGTTTTTGTCCCAAAGCATCATCAATATGCTCCATTAAGCCTGCTGTGCCTTGTCTGCTGGCCCAGATACACATTACCATTGCTACAAAACCACACACACACTGCATCCATATAGACCACTTTGTATCTCGTAGTAGTTGGCCTCCTCTTTCCCCATCCCGATGCTAGTCATCCCCACAGGCGTAGTCGTACGTGCCGTGTTCCGTTTTTAAAAGAGCAGAACAGCCTTCTCTCCTCAAACCCTCTTCGCAGTCCACACTCTTAGCTTGAGCGTTCTTCCTCTTAGCTTCAGCTGCCCCAGAGTCCCGAGCCATGTTGCACCAGTGCGGTCACCAGTGCAGCGCGTACCCGTGCTCCTGTGGGTTCGTCTACAGCGGGTGCGGTGGCGGCGGCGCATCGTTTTCTTTTCTCTTCCCGATCGCCGGAAAGCATTCCGTGGATGAAGACTTTGATGCCACACACTCCACTTCCTCCTCCCCGTCCTTGGTTGATTGCACCCTGTCGCTTGGGACCCCTTCCACGCGCCAAACCGAGAGCAAGCCCTCCGCCTCGTTTAACCAGATCCAGCGGACGTCGTGCATGTCTAGCTTCCGCTGGGATATCATGTCCCAGTCCAAGAAGAACTCATCCATGGGCTCAACTGCGTCCAGTGGTGGAGATGCCAACGGCTCCAGCTTGGGCGGCGACCCTCTTCTCTTAGCTCGTAGGTGCGCCAACTGCGATACGACCTCGACTCCACTGTGGCGGAATGGACCACGAGGTCCCAAGGTACGACTCGCTGTCTTCACAGCTTTTACCTCTGGCAACCCATTATATTTGACTCGATGGAATCCATGCAGTCGTTGTGTAACGCGTGCGGCATTCGCTACAAGAAAGAAGAGAGGCGTGCGGCGGCGTCGTCGGTGCCACCTTCGTCGTCGCCATCGGTGACAGCGGCAGCAGGGGACCAGGGGATTGGCTACGGATACCATCGACAGCAGCAGTCACCATGGAGTTGCTACGCTTCGTCCACGATGAAGAGCAACTCATCCATCGCCATGTACGACGAGATGGCGGACCATGGAGAAGCACCCTACCTCTCCTGGCAGTTCAACGTCGCTCCTTCGCCTCAGTTTCCGGTCCGCGACAGGCCCAGCCTATTCCAATACAATTAAAAGCGGAAGTTTCCGAAGTGATCGATCGAAAGCCACATAGTAGCGGCCCTTCAAATCTATACGACATCTCCCCAACAGTCAAGTCAGCAACAGCAACAACAACAAATGTTAATTAGCTTTTGCTTTTATTAGTTCATGAACCATGAATTTTATTCTGGTTTATTATCGGATTATTGTACTTTTTGTTTCTTTTTCTCGATGTTGTTGCTGCTGAAACAACGCTAATTCGCGCATCAAAGCAAGTCACGACGGGAGGAGGAGAGTAACAAAGAAATTAAGTTAAACCTGATTTCTGTATAAGTACTTGTTTTCGAAGACTTCACAAGTTGAGTGCTATAAGCCTCGATCAGATTGTGTAACGAAGGCATTACAAAGCTTTTCTGATGTGTTCCTATCATCATCTTAAATGGCGCTAACTGTTTGTTGTGTACGTGGTAAGACTCATTAATCGTCCGTAAAGATGGGCGAGGGTTGGAGTTTGATTGAAGTCATGTCTTGACCCAAGCAAGAAGACCCGAGTCCAATTCAGATATGAGACGGATTAAGCTCAAGGGGATTGCGTCGGATCGGATTATGGTTGAATCCGGAACCCGAATCGGGAGGTATTGAACCCGGTCGATCCCGATACCATCACTGATGACAGTGTGTTCATCTCTCACCGTTGGTTGATAAGCGAGAGATGCCGGTTCACGATCCGGCTCATGGTACCGCAGAAACCAGGAAGACAGACCGACGTGCGCAGATCAAGGGCCCGAGATGGAGGAGCGGTTTGGCTCGTGAGTTGAGTCGTGGTACGAGGTATTTATGGAAGCAGAAAACTGGGTCTCGGTCACGTTATTTATTGTTTAATTTATAATATAATTTTATTTATTGTTTCTCCTATTCTGGGACAGGCCCAACGCCTGTGGCCGCAGCCCGACCTCTTTCCGCAGCACCACCGTCCGTCAATCGCCGAACCCATACAGATCCTCGCTTCCATGGGCGAAGAAACCCTCTCCCATACCCTCCACTTCGCCCCTTCTTCCTCCTCCCCCGCTGGCACCGCCGCATCGTCTACTGACAACTCCGCGGCTGCGGCCGCCGCCACAACCACCGCCTCCAAGATCCCTTTCCGCCCTCGAAAGATCCGGAAGCTCTCTTCTTCTGCCGCTTCGGCCGCCGACGACGCGCCCGGTAAGAACCCCGCCGCTGGCAACCGCCTCGCTGTCCGCGTGATCCCCCGCCCTCTCTCGGCAGATGGCGAGATCGCCTCCGCGCTTCGCCATCTCCGCGCTACCGATCCCATCCTAGCACGCGTCATCGATGCCCACGATTCCCCGACGTTCCAGTGCCTCCTCACGCCCTTCCATTCCCTCGCCCGCAGCATCCTCTACCAGCAGCTCGCCATCAAAGCCGCGGCCTCCATCTATGCCCGCTTCCTCGCCCTCTGCGGCGGGGAGGCCGGCGTCGTCCCCGACGTCGTCCTCTCCCTCACCTCGCATCAGCTCCGCCAGATCGGCGTCTCCGAACGCAAGGCCTCCTACCTCCATGATCTCGCGCGCAAATACCATGGCGGCATACTCTCCGACGCAACAATCGTCGCCATGGACGACAAGTCCCTGTTCTCCATGCTGACAATGGTCAAGGGCATCGGCGCCTGGTCCGTCCACATGTTCATGATGTTCTGCTTGCACCGCCCCGACGTCCTCCCCGTTGGAGATCTCGGTGTTCGCAAGGGCGTGCAGATGCTCTACGGCCTCGATGACGTCCCACGGCCCTCGCAAATGGAGCAACTTTGCGAGCGGTGGAAGCCGTATAGATCTGTCGGCTCCTGGTACATGTGGCGCCTGGTTGAGGCCAAGAGCAACCCCAACTTGGCATCCTCCTCCGCCGGACCACTGAACATTGGTTCAGTAGGAGTGGGAGATGCGCAGCAGCAGCAGCAGCAGCAGCAACAACAACAGCAGATGATCGACTCATTTCAGATGCTTCCACAATCTTGGGTGAAGTCCATCTCGCCTACTGGTACTGCCTAGATTTATATCTGCAGCTCGCTTGTTGAAATAGGATGTTTTGTTCTTCTTTCTCTTTAACATCTAATTGGCTGTGCTGCTCTTTGTTCTTGAATTTTCTGCTTTGTTAATGCCTGATAGAATGCCCACATTGTACTGCTCGTTTACTCGAAATTTCCAAAAACGCTGCTTTTGTAGCTTCCATCTGTGATTAATAGATTGGCCTTTCATTTAAGTATGGCGAACAATCGCGAGTGTTATTTTTTGTTCATACTCATTTGCAGTTTTTGAATTATAGGCCTTGTACTAGATTGTCCTTTGTTACTAGGACGGATAACAATTTCTTGTACGTATAGCTAGAACTGCAAATTACTGGGCCCCATGATAGCCTACATGGTGCTCAGGATAGATATTTGCTTGCTTTATCACCGCTCAAGAACCTATTCACCATCATTGGTTGACACTTTTTTAGTTAAACAGTCTATCATGATTATAATATATCAGAAGAATTAGAACATCTCTTGAATTTTTTTTCTTTCTTTCCACATGATTTAGAGTGAATCAATGCTCAGGCATTGCTTTAACACCATTACATTTCTGCTCATCTGTTATCTTCTTATTTGAAGTTGCGATTGGCGATGTAGCTATTCTTCTTGGCAGTTTTTCCTAGTCCAGCAAACATTTAATTGTTCTTAAATGTCACACTACTATTACTTGACATGTATTGCTACGTTTGCAGCTGTTCGAACACACTGTAAATTTCTTTTTTCTTGTTAAAATTTTACAACAATAACAATAAAAACAAGCGGTAATGTCCCGACTATTTGGGGTTGGCAACGTTGATCTTTTACCAACATTGATTTCATGAGCATGGATGTTAACTTTTCTACCATAGTGGCCTTCTTTTTAAGAAAAATCCAGTTATAAAATTCTTTCCTAGATTTGGCATCTTAAATTGCTACCAAGAATGTAGTTTGTGCTTTATGAAATGGTATCTGGGATAATGTATGTAACATGTATTTATGCATGTATTTGTTTGATCTGTAACATGCTTGTTCTTGTTCTTTATGTTAACCTGTAGCAAATTTTTTTTCCCCTGCTTATGGAAGAATCATTTGATTTATTAGTCTTAGCCATTAACAATATCAAGAAGATATCACAATGTCTCAAAGAATAACCCACCAGTTACTCAAATGAATCCAAATGACTAACGGAAATTTGGCCTTCTATGTTGCCTTAAGCCATTTTTTCTTTCCAAACATGTGATGTCTTGGTCATCATCAGTGGGAAGTTCACTCGAAGAAAGAGCTTTTTCTATATACTTTTTCCAAAGATTCCCTTGCATCAGTGAATGACTTTTCTGGTTTTGGCTCTTTGGAAGTATGGATATTTGGTTCGGCAATTTAAAATTGTATCTTTGCTTTCATTTCAAAACAATTATGTAGACTCTGTTTCTTGCAGCCATTCTCGTTTAGTTTTGGGAATGCCCATTTGAAAATTTTCATTCTAGTCATTCTGGTTATATTTATGTCTGAATATATAAAAAATTTGTGGGTGTGTAGAAAAGAAAGCTCTTTTGTTACTATAACTGGAACTTTGATATATAATTTTGTCAGATCCTCTATGAACGGTAAGGCTTGAAAATTTGTAATACACTGTTGGCAATAAAAAAATAGTGCTTCTGCTGACTTCAGAAATTTAATATGTAATTTCGGGCATATGACACCTTAATTATTATCCATTTGATATTTCTGTCTAATGTTTTCTGCATACTATTTGATTTTCTACTGCAATAACACATATCGAGGTGAGTTTTTTCATTTCCCTTGCATCACATCTTTGACTGCGTGGTACACCACATGCCTACTTCTCAATTGATTACCATCTTTCTGCCACATGATGTGCTTCCACTTCATGCTTTTACTGACCTTATAATATCCCAATAATTTTCTTTTGCATCAGCATGATCATTTCTTTTCAATACATTAGGTATGATGATTTTTCTTATACGGTAGTTTGTGCATCAAGAACAAGGAATAAATAGATTATCCAAATTTTGAAAAGCAAAAGAGCTGTCTAGTTTCCCTTAGTATTACAAACAGTGTGTCCATGCTTTACTCCACAGATGGGCTTTCTCGGAATGGTATACTAGGCTCCCTACTTAAATGCTGTCCAGTTTTCAATGAAGTGGTAATGCAAGCAGTGCAAATTTATGCAAAGTTTGATTATGAGGTAGAGCTGATGAAAGTAGGTCACGGACATGGTTATATACGTTTAAACTACAGTGCTTATGGTGTATTCAGTTATTCTAATCTGTTGACCAAATCACTCCAATGTGGCCTGCTTTCATTAGTTTGTTTCCTTATTTGCCTGCCCTTTGTTATTACTTGAAACTCCATGACTGTTAATCTCAAACCGATTAACTTTGCTGATCTTCTTTTTTGCCATTCAACTTTGTTCTTGAACCAATTTTCTGCTAGTTTTACTTCCATTGGCATCCACAGTTAGCTCTTCCAAGTCAGTTATATGATGCAAATGGTTATTATTTTTTCACATGTTGACTTGTTGATTAGTTGTTAATCATGTTGACTTTTCTTAAGCACTATTTTGCTCATTTACCTGCTCTGAGTATCACTATTTGTTGTTTCATTACTCAGTTTTTTCTTTCAATAAATAGCTGCCCTTATTCTCTTATTGGGATTCAGATGACTTTGCTTGACTAGGTGTGCTTTTGGCATATCAACCATTTTTCCTTCAATGTTTGTTATGCTTCTGAATTTGATATTATCAGAAAATGGAAAGGTTAGGTCTCTTGCCATATTGAACTAGCCATAGGGGATGGTTTGACAAGCAATGACATTCATTGATGTAGAGGGTAGTTTGACACAAGGATTTTCATTATATGGACATGGGAGCAATGCTGATCATCTAAAAGAACTTACAGGAATGGGGGCATATTGACCATGTAGAAAAGAAATGATGGTCAGCATAGGTCATAATTGGCTTGGCCATATGTTCTCACATCTTGGCATGAATTGGCATAATGACATGTGCCAGTACCTTTCTTGAATGTATGTTTCATCCTATATCTACACAGTCCTTTGTATAACCTTTATACTTTTTAGTAATAACTTTATTTTTTAAGGTAAAATGGTTTGTGATTTTGCTCTTCTTTCTGATAATGGTGAAACCATGTGATCACATAGACAAAAAAAAAAAAGAGAGGATTTATGGCGAGCAATCTCCTGTCCAAACTGAATTATTGAGCCATCAATATATAATCTGGTTTCCAGTTTAGTTTGCTTAAAGGTTTTTTTAACCTGCTGGACCAACTACTGGGAACCGAATATAAGAAAACTTTGTATTCTTTCCCTTCAAGGACTCATGATTGGACTTGTAGTCATGTACCACCATATTTTAACTGCTATCTTGTGTGATATTTGACTGCTGATGGAAGAAATGACACCTTCATTTGGAGGGAATTTTATGATGCACAGCATGCTTCTGTAATCATGAATATACTTTATTCATAAGAAATAGCAACTAGAGAAAGTGTTCATGTCTCATATGCATGTACTTTTAAAAAAATTTTATTGATTTGTAAGCTCACTGCCATCATCAAACTAGTGACTCTTATTAGCAACATTTAGTATATGATTTCATCAATTCCCTCAATAAAGGATATATTATTGCATCGATGACTTGCCTGCTGAAAGAATCACCCGTAGATTTTTTAATATGATGAATAGTTGTTGCCCATGAAAAGTTGCCACCAGATCTGTTGGGAAGCATACTCTGTAATATCTCTGAGACTCTAGGCACAAGATCTTGAGCATATCTTTCTATGAGAAGATGAATTGGTTGCAAGTACTTATATATATGTATATGTATATATATATATATACATATACATATATATACATATACATATATATACATATACATATATATATATATATATATATATATATATATATATATATGTATATGTATATATGTATATGTATATGTATATATATATCTCAGATGCGGATAAAAAAAGGGATTGAACACATCTGGCGAAGGATATGATGGTTCAGGTAGATGAAGGCTGTTTATGTCCAAATCATAGTTATCAAAACCGAAGTGAACTGTGGGTTAATCCCCAAAACTGTGAACTAGCTAGAAGGCCGATCATGTTATGTCAATAGATTGGATAAGTCAAAAAGCCAGGTTGGAACAGCTAGCTTGGCTGGTTCTCCTAATGAAACCTGGGGAAGGTTTTGTAATATACATAAAAGACAATAATAGCTTTGTTAAATCAATTTGAATCAATAATTAGGTTCTTTCAGTAATATCAACCCCAGGAGTGCATTTGTATGGCTGGCAACTACTGCAGCATCATATAATGTATAGAAGTAACCCTTGTGATTGTTTTCAATTGCTATCCTCACGTCTGTTGCCGTCCTGCCTATTCGCAGCTGGTTTTGGTGTGGAGGTGAAAGAGAAAAGGAATAGAAGAAGTAAAGGAGAACGAGGAGAGGAGTAAGGATAAGAGCAAAGGAAGGGAGAAAGAAAAAGAGCAAGAATGAATAGATAAAACCAAAGGAACAAGGGGAGACAAGAATGAAAGGGAAAAAGGAAAAGAGGGGAGAGAGAGAGAGAGAGAAGAAGAAGAAGAAGAAGAAGAAGAAGAAGAAGAAAAGAAGAAAAGAAGAAAATTGAAAATAGAAAGAAACAAAATAATTGAAAATTAAAACTAATTTGTGCGTGATTTAAAAATACATTTGATTAAATCTATGATACGATCAGTTGATTCGTTGGGCCGGCCAGTAAGTTGGTGAATCAAAGTTTGGTTGGGTCAAAGTTCGATTCTGATAACTATGGTTGAATATCAAGATGACTATAGTACTTTTGTGAAGTCTTTATCATGTCTATTTTGCAGCTACAAAATTGAAAAGATATAACAGTTTCAGATCAATCTTGGTGTTGGGAAGATATATTCCTTTATCAAGTTCAGCAGGTGCAATAAGGCATTGGATCATAGTTTTTCTACTTGATTGACATGTTTCACAGTCTACGAAGCTTTACGCTTCTCAACATGCAAAAATTATTTCCTTAGCTATTACTGTTGCTACCTGCCTTCTAACATGACTGATGAATGAATTTAGTAGTAGTTGTTGCATAGGGGAATAGTAAAACTGCAGAACATTTCGCTTCTGTTAGAGTTTGCTACCTGTATGATTAGATAAATGATGCACCAAATAAAGGATAGTCACAAACCCAGGGAAAATGGAAACTACCACGATTGCAAGTTTATATCTCATGGCTGAACCATTCTGACACATTGGTTAATGATATGGTTGATTTAGACTACCAAGACTAGAGATTGAGCATGCAGTTTCTCGTTTTGCAACGACTATGATCATAATTTCTAAGCTCTTATCTCCTGTTTGCTGATGACAGGTCTACTTAATGGTATACCATGACAACGATTGCTCCGCAGAGGGAACTTTGGACACCGCTTATCCAATATCTTGCATTTGGCCACCAGGTTTCATAATTTGGAAGATGATTTGTAAATTACTTAGATTCCAAAACAGCGGAAGAAAGCTGCATTTGAAAATGAAAAAAATGTTTCTAGGTTTTTATTTGGAGGATAGAAGAGAAACTCCATTGGGACAAATTCTGAAGTTTCAATTTGAAACTGCTTACTCAAATATAGAGGTAAATTATCCTGAAGCTAGTGCTGTGCTTAAAAGAAAACCCATTGGTTTGTCTAAATCAAATATCTGAAAGGTCATTCACTCACTATAAACCACATTGATGAAACAAAACATCAGAGACATGGCAGATGATGGTGTTTCTTATTACTGCTTGTTGGGTATTGGTATATAGAGATCTGGGGCTTATCACTGTGTTTCCTGTGCAATCAAGCTGGGGCAGTAGACTACATTTCTTGGGGCATGCAATTAGCTCATGCGATTGAAGTGTGATGTGATTATTTTTGTGGAAAGTTAAGTACTTGAGTCAGGCAAGAATGGATTGGATAGGATGCAGTTTTCTGTCTATCCTCATTTCTACTTGAGGCTGATATGATAAGCGAAGTGCGTCCATGTAAATGAAGAGAAGTCGTCTCTTCATTCATGGCATGAGAGTCGTATGATTGCTTCCCAATATCAACTCTTACCAAGTTAGTTGCGAGCTAAATTGACCGGAGGGAAGTGAAGAATGGTACGAAGATGGAGAAAGTCACAGCCACTGGTTGCTCTTCCTTTGGTACATATCACTGTCAGGTTGTAAATAGAGTGCCAGGTTGTAAATAGAGTGCATACCGCATAGGATTCGCTGAGTGAAAGGTAAAGTTAGCAGCGAAGCAGCAAGAAGGACGTCAAAGGCAGCCGTGTACTTCGTTACTGAAGCCCGCGGTCGCCGTAAGTGTCACAAGAGGAAGAAAACCGGGTGGGTGGTCTGGGCCTCTCATGTCTACGCTTAATCACCTTCAATAGGTCGAGTTTGAAGAAATATTCTGATTTGCCCAGTTGGTGAAACAAATCCAGGACGAGTGAGATGTGATACTTGTTTTGCATCGTCATCTTGTTTAGGGCTTGATAGTTGATGTATAATCAGATGCTCCCATCTTGTTTTTTTTCGAAGGGAATTGGAGCTCCGAATGGTATCTTAGAATCGTGGATGAGGCCACTATTTAATAGTTCATTTAATTACTTCATGAGTTTTATCAACTCTGGAGGAGCCATATGGTATGGTGGTTTTATTGGAGGTTTCACTCCTGACTCTAGCCCGATACGATGATTCACACCTTTGCATGGTGACAATAAACCCTTTCAAAATGTCTGCCACGACAGTAAATTCATGAGTGGCTTCCACATCAAGTAGCTCTAACTTTACTATAACTATGAAAGTTAATTTCTCTTTTCACATCTTCTTCTTCAATTATAGAGTTGATATTTGTTATGGGTCCTTGATTAATCCTCAAGGAATAAGAACTACGTAGGGATTATCACCTCGCATTAGGCATAGAAAGTTTAGGAATGACAACTTTGTCATATGCATAAAATCTATTTCGAGAACCACTAGGAAGTTGTCTTGTGGCACTATCATCATGTTTGTGTTTTCGCTTCATATCCTGATCTTAGTGGGGATCGCCCTTGCTAACCTTTCAAATTGTTCTACTTATAGTTTTCAATCAATAATATACTAAAACAAGGTAAAATATGTTATCAAACATATATACAAGCAAACAAAAACCATGAACGGTCTGTTGATGAAGGTGCTATGGGTGTGCAACGATCATCTGTGACACTTCGTCGGACTCACATAGCAACAAAAGTATAACAAAACTAACTTTACCATTAGATGGGTCAAGTCGAAAAATTCTCTCCTGATGTTGACCTCTTGTGCACGAGGAGACAAGGCCCATCTCGGCTCAACCCCCAAACCCCAAGGGGGTTAGAGCATATCTCGGTTCAACTTGGGAGCCACCTCGGATGCTCAACCGCCACCTCAGAATCATCTTCGATTGAACTATCCTCAACTCCAACCCCCTTGCTCAATTGCCATGCGGGTCATCCAGACAATCTTGTGCCTTTGGGACATAATCAAGCCATGCTAATTCATGATCGATGGCATCAAGGCAACACTAATACACACCACTATCATTACTACTGTTAAGTTGAAAATAAAACTTGCATGATTTAGTGGCAAATACATATGATGGTTGTTCATAATATTATATGTATACTAAATTATAAGCGTTGATGGGAAGACTATCGATGCTCATCCAGTAAGATGGTAACAGGGTATATTCTGACACTAATCATAGCCCATTAGTTGGCTATCATATATGAGCTGATGTGGAGGATGAAGGCCCGATCATCCCCCCCCCCCACTCGACTGTCGGGCAACACGACTTGTTGGTCGTCATAGATGATAGTCTATAGGGGGCAGTATGGGCCAAACCTGGCGACTGCAAGGGGTAGTGGTCCTCAGGTGGTCGAACAAACCTACGCCCCACTTTTGTTGGCCTCTTGACAGGTCATAAGGAGCCGCTTGAACAAACCTTATTAGTCGTTAGAGACAGTGGTCCTCCGACGATCAAGTAGGCTTCCCTCCCTTTTTGTCAGCCTCTGTGGACAACAGGATGTAGGAGAGCCACACGGACCAATCGTCCATATTGATAAACGACAAAAGAAGAACATCTAGATAATCACGAATGATTCCCCTTGACTGCTTAGATATAAAAAACGACCCTCGATACTTACTCAAAGCCAGATCTACGTCGACGCGCACTTTTGTGTAGAATTACCGAGAAAATCGAAACTCATATTGAACGCCCGAAGATCACTTCCAATTCACCTCACTCCCGTAGTGATTGTTCCATCCGACCGTCATGAGAGTCACTTAGAGGATTTCACGCCTTCGAGTCAACGCCAACTCAGACTCCCTGTCGACGGCATCGAGGCAAGGACAGGGGGGTTGCAGTGTGTTAAGGACAGCGTATCTATATGTATACTTGATTTAAGTACGAACGCGTACAACTCAGAGAGATTAAAGAATGAATAATGCATATTAATGGCAAATATAGGAAAGAGCACGTTGCCTTTTCCGTCTCCCAACGAGTGGATTCAAGTGGAACCCCACCACCCCCACATGGGATGGGGATCTCCGACAGCCTCCGCTCGCTCCCATCTCCTGTGCAGGGCGGCGTGTCCACCACCTCATCATACAGAGAAATCCGTACACCACAGTGGCCCGCACGAATACACAAGCCTCATTCACCGCCCATCACGACCGTCCACCGAAAAACGACAAAAGGCGTGCGCCGATCTCGAGGCGCAGTACGAAAAGACACCTATGGCCGGGGTTGCTCCACGTGGTACCCACAGTGATCCCATTGCTAGCTAGTATAATACGGACATCGGGTCTAATCAAATGGTGGCGGTGTGGTGGTGATGGGATTACTTAATCTAACCATGTCTTAATTTAGTGTTCTTCGTGTACTTATGATGTCGTCTGCTGCATCTGACAGGCTGCAGTGCTCATGGCGATCGAAAGCCCAAACTTTGTTGCTTTCCTCAAGTGGTATGGTTTGCTCTTCCGAACCATGATTAGCTGCAGCATTACCTGCACCTTTGACCCCTTAAAAGTTGTCATTATGTTAAGACACAGGATTTGGGCTTCAATGACTAAAAGCCACATAGAAAGTGCATTGATAACAACACTATACGTATTGATTCTTATCAACAATGAGATGTTAAATTGTTTGTGCTAAAGAAGCTTCAATCTAAACATAAATTATGACAAGAGAACTCTTTGTAAAGTAAACGAGGACTGATACTGTGACATCAAACTAAGAACTTTGTGAAGGTCCACCACATGAAAGCTGCCAATTTAATATTCTCCTCTTGGTGGGAAGCAAGTCATCAGTTCACGCTATCAAAAAGTGTAGCAGCAGTAGTAGTTAGCAACTTAGCATAGCAACTAAAGAGAAAGCAGAACATAGCTTGTTAGGCTGCTGTGGGAATTGAAGTGCCACTTTGGTTGGACAGTGGCCTAACTCTAATTTAGTAAGGTTGACAGTTAGAGCTGACCTTAATGCATCCTTGTTGTTAATTAAGCAAACTTGTCTGTACCACAATGCACTCGAGACTGTTCAAGTGATCTAAGTTAACAACACTAAGACACTGTCTCCTCCCTCTTTGATTGATCTGTAATTGCAATATATGTAGTCTATTCGAGGAACAGTAATGACAAACACAAGTACTCCTGTAGCAGACGAAGACAAGCTGCGAATGGGAGCGTTTTCATGTGACCAATTGACCTGCTGCTGCGATCTACAGGCGTTAGGAAAGTCCAGAAACAGATGACTTGGAGCCCAAATACTGACGTGATTGGTGCGGAGACTGGAGATCAGGCCATGAAATGAATGCTCTTAATGCCAGCAAGCACGGAGAGGAGCGGGGGAGGAGGCTACACACTACAAGGAGGGTGAGAGAGTGACGGTTGGTCTCGCAGAGGACAGCCAATCCGCGCCACCGAGCCTTGCGCGTGTCGAGGACAGGAAAAGAAATGGCGGATTAAAGATAGGGGGGAGGAAGGGTTTTTTGTTTGCGTAGGCAACAAGGTGGGAAAAAGTGGGAAGAAGTAAAAGATGCTCAGGAAATGGCAGTAGACCCCAACTCGTTTGAGTGCGAGACCCTGACAACCCAACAAGAGACATGGGAGGGGTGTGTGGTTGGCATGGAGGGTCCCCCGCTTCTCCTCCTCCTCAATCCTGACGCGAGTTCTTGCAATCCCTCAGATGCCAGAGAGAGAGAGAGACGAGAGTATGAACAGTCAGCGAGCGGCATCCAGCTAAGGAAAGGACGTGAAAGCTTCAGAGACGACACACGTACACGGATACGAGCCTACGGTAATAAATATTGCCACCGGTTTGTAGCAATAATTACAAGGGACAGGACGAGCTTGCAGGCCGTGGGAGGAGCGAAGTATGACGCTGTCGGTTGTTCCCTGCGGCAAACCCCCCCTCTCTCTCTCTCTCTCTCTCTCTCTCTCTTGCTTGATCTCCACCTCGGAGGAGACCCATCACTATTTGCCCCCGTCTTGATTTGATGACCAAGAGGTGCAACGACAGCCTTTTCCCCCACCTTTCCCCTTTCCACGAACAAAATGGCTGTTAGGACGCCATATCCCCACAGCACTTGTTCCCACTCCCTTCTAATCTCTCTTTTTCTCTCTCTAGTTCTTTTTTGGCCGCTCTATTGCGCACCCAAAGCATCCCATGGGACGCCAATTGGTGCTGCTTTTAGTGCTGCACTTGCGTGCTTAGTCCCTCTCGTCTCTCGTCCTTACTTTTCTGAGTGAAGTAAAAGCTGGACTAGTGACCCTTCTCAGATTTTTACCCAGCTGTGATCTGTCTTGTTTCCTTTGCTGAATCTTACCGATCAGCTTCCTTCTCGGACGGATGCATCAAGTAGGAGGTGAAGGGATCACAGTCGTGTTATAGGTGTGCAGAGTTTGAGTTTATGGAGTTTAGGAATCCTGGTGAGATTGGGATACCTGCCTCCTCCTCCTCCTCTTCTGGCTATAAACCTTCTCTCGTCAGAGGAGGATCTGCCTTCTCTAAACCCACACTCTTCCCCTCTACCTCTCTTGTCTCCCCAAGAGGAGAAGGAGACGCAGGAGGCGCGGGAGTTGGAAGTGGTGGTGTTGGAAGAGGAGGAGCAAGAAACGGTAACATCCTCGGTAACACCGAGGCACTACCACCACCGACTCTTGAATCCACCCCCAGAGCCATAGATCGTCTTCCTCAGTCTCTTGGGAAGAACGCAGATCAAGCTGCCATCTCCAACTCGTCTCCAGGTGCTGCTGGTGTGGGTCTGTCTGCAGACAACTCCAAACCGACAACCATCGCTAAGACTTCGACCATCACCGCCGCCACCGGCGCAGCTTATATCTCCACCAAGTACAAAGAATGCCTTCGCAACTACGCGGCCGCCTTAGGCGGCCACGTTGTCGACGGCTGCGGCGAGTTCATGCCGAGCGGCGACCCCGACACGCCCGAGGCACTGAAATGCGCAGCCTGCGGCTGCCATCGAAGCTTCCACAGGAGAGAGACCGACGGCAGCGCCGGCACCGCCAATTCCTACTACCATGGCACCACTCGCCTGCCCCTACTGCTCCCGCCTCCCCATCCCCAAGCGCACCCCCACCACCAGCAGCAGTTCCAACTCGGCGGCTTCTCCTCGAGTCCGTCGGCGGCCGTGCGGGGGACGTCCGGCTTCGTCCACTTCGGTGGTAGCAACCCCAGCGGGAGCGGGGGCACCACCACGGAGTCGTCGAGCGAAGAAAGGTTAAACACTGCGACGCCGACGCCCACAACCATACCGAGGAAGCGGTTCCGGACCAAGTTCACCGCGGAGCAGAAGGAGAACATGTTGGCTTTCGCCGAGAGGGTGGGGTGGAGGTTTCAGCGGCAAGATGATGCAATGGTCGAGCAATTCTGCGCCGAGATTGGCGTGAGAAGACAAGTCTTAAAGGTCTGGATGCACAACAATAAGCACACAGTAGTTAGAAAGCAGCAGCAGCTGCAGCCGCCACCACCGGAGGAACAACCAGTGCAACAGCCGCAGTCAGCGCAGCGCCTACAGCAGTAGTCAAGAAGGTGATGCCCTCAGCTCACCTTACTCTGCTCGGGGAGGACTCCTGCAGACGACATTGCGGAGGAGGGGAAGAAGACGTGTCGGGTTTGAGCTTGCTTTCCTCCTCATCTCTCTAGGTGTTCTTTGCCGACTCAAGCATCGATCTTTATGTTACCATCTGCATTAGTATGCCACTCGCGATTATTCAAGCTGCAGCCAACGTCAAAATCGTATCACTCATTCACAAAAGCTTACAATTACAAGTCTTGAGAATGAAACTACTACAAGCTTCTGGAAAAGTGGCCTGCTATGTGGTCGACTAAAGGACCTTATGCTGCTCCATCAAAGACTTCCTTGTTTCTGTTATCCATCGGTATTCTCGTGTTGTCGTTTGTCAACATTTCCAGCTTCTCGGTTCAGAAATGACCGCACATAACACATGCCGGTCTCCTGCAAAGAGCAGAAAAGTCGACATAAGATGATGACATTCCATGCATCCTATGGATCCATGAGTTCTAATACTCTTCCATGGTCGTCATTGTCCTCTAATACCGTCGCAACATTCTCTATCATCTTGACTGCAGCTGCTTCCTATCTTTCTAGCTTATGGGATACAGATGACAACGGGATGGGATTAAGATACATGTAAAGAATGCTCACTGCATTCTGTGCTTCCTTTCCCTTTTGCGATGCAGTTAGCATGCTTTTTTCCTGGAGAACGGTGTTACTAAGCTACGGGAAAGGAAGCAATGCATGCTCTTGCTTGGTAAGGTCAGATACTTGAAATATCTATGGCACTATTGCTTTAATGCGATAGTCTGAAACATGTCTTAGCATAACTCAAAGCTAACATTTTATAGAGAGAAGAAGAGGTCATAGTTTCTTGTCCAAACCAAAGCCAAACTTTTATGGATGACATCTTTTTCCCCTCTGCCATATGTTGTCATATTATGATATATCAAAGCCATCCATATGTTGTATATTGGCTGAGATTTTGTACCCCTGAGTTGATCTTGACATTTATTATCAATATGTACCTGACATACCAGTAATGTTTAGATATATAACTCTTGCGAGTCCCACAGCCATGTCAAGTCAGTATCAGCAGCACTATTGGGCAGCTGATATATTGCAGAATGTTGAATAGAGTGCATTACATTTCTCAGATCTAAGATTCTTTCTCAGAGCTAATTGGAATACTTATTTTAGGACTCGAAAGAAATCTGCAACCCTTCAGTTATCTGGAAATAAAAAAGAACTATGTGGTGAGAAGTGTAGAAAAGCATGTCAATTTCAATGGGTGGCTGCAGAATTAGACATTTACAAGGGCTCAATCTGCTATCAGACAAAATGTACTGACACAGAAGGTGATGTACTGGCTGTAGAAAGATATTGTGAAATCAAAATAGTTATCCAAAATATATCAAAGTTAACTGAAATGAAAATTTTCATCCCATCATCCAAAGATTGATGATAGTGTGATCCATCAGCCCTTAGTCTACACTTACTACTTGTTAGAATAGTGTTAGAGAAAGAGAAGTGCTCTTAATCAACACCTTCTTCTTCCATTGGAGAAGAGGTTCTTGAAATCAATCCCAAGCTTGGAGTACAGTGTGTGCATATTAAAATTGTTTGTCTTGAATGTGAATATTTGATCATGGACAAAATGGATGAGATATTTTGTTTGCATTATGAATCAAACTTACCAAAGTAATTGAGAAATTCTAAATTTTAAGTCTGTATCATAATTATTTTGGCTTCTGAGTGAAAACTGCAAAAGAAGATAAGGCCATTTCAACTCAAAAAATGAGCATAATGCACATAGTAAATTTGCAGCCACAAATCTAACTACAGAATTCATTCATCACTTCTTTAGCAAACCAAATCACAACAAAGGTTACAGATAGTTCTCTCCTTTTATTCATTCATTCATACAGAAAAATCTTTTATAATCTTGCCTATGAGTAGGTTGAGTATAAGTTGAGACCGATGAGCACATTCACCTCAATGAACATGCTATCTGTAGGAGCTTAGAAAGAAAGCATGGAAACAAATGCTGGCTTAGCATTTAGCAAGCTCAATGGTGATGGCTCGGAGGAGAACTGAATACCCATCTCATAACATCTTTTTCTGAATGATAGCACCCAAGATGTGCAAGCACCAATAATTGTTGGCAAGCTTAATGCTCGAATCTTAATTGTTAGGGAAGAACTGTGGTGATGAATATTTTTCATCAAGTAACCAATAAACCCAAAAATCTTCAAGTTGTGTTGGGATTTCATCTGATATATATAGCAAACATGCTTACCAATTACAGAAGGCTAGCCAGATATGTCTGTAAAGGTAGTCTTCATCTACAACACATGATAAAAAGGGGAATGAAGCTTATACACGAGAGAGACTACTGCTGAGATCAAAGACACATAATCTTCACATAGTGCATTATGAGATCTAGCAAGGAGATTAACCCAACACACTTCACATATACATAGCTGCTGCCTTCTAGTCTGTGCCCCCAGTTGAGTTTCAAATGTTTCAACCTGCCAGAAAAGATAAGATAGAGAAAATTATGAAGGGAATAGCTCCTCCTGAACACTTCCATGCATCAAAATGTGCTGCAAAGAAGGACAGCAACCCTAAATGAAATTTAGAAGATTGCTATCAAAGTGATCCTAAAAGGAGAGCATCATGGAGTTCAGGTCAGTCATGATCATGGAAAGCCAGCAGCTGCCTCATAAGATTTTTCTATTGGTTGCGTACTATTGCTAGTATTTGAACTGAAACTTTGAGTAATGGTATTCGGAATGATTAATGGTTTAGAGTTGGGATTTCTGCAAAGAATAACCGAGAAAATACATCAAAATTCATGCTTGATTTCTGCTTCTCAAATTAGCCAAGTGTTTGATTTCAAAAACTACGAAGAAGATAAGAGTAGGAACAAAAAGAAATCTCAATGAATAGGGAAAGCACGGAAAACTCAATGGAACAGTGGATGGCAGAGGTGTCATGTACAGATACGTATACCTCTGTTGTTGGAGGGCCTGTAATAAGGCATTTGGCCTGCCTCGATGCGGCGTACGTCCTCCACGAGCAGTTCGTAATGGCGCTTCACCTCTTCGGCCGTCTTCCCTCCAACGGCGCGGGCGATCTTGTGCCAGCGATCGGGCGTGTCCTTGTCGTAAACCGCGAGCGCCTTCTCGAACGTCTTGTTCTCCTTTGCGGTCCATGAGGAACTCATCGAGCCGGACGCCATCTCAGGGAGGATCGCAGAGCGTGGAAGGTTTCTCCGGTGGCAGTAGATCGATATGGGAATGGGCCTCTTCTTATAAGCCTCCTTGTGGGGTTACGATACGGGTGGAGCCAGCCATCGAAGAGGACCAGAATGGCCAGAGTAATGGTGGAAGTGGGAGAATTCACGAACGTATACCTCATCCTTCTTCCTTCACATACATGGATTCACGCTTCTTTAATCAGTGCATATAAGAACAAAGTTTGTGTGGCGCTGGTAAGGTTTCTCTCTTATGCTTTATGAAGGGGCAACATCTGCATTTGCAGTATTGTTAGATCAGGAAAGTGATGCTAAACAGGTTGCGTACGACCTGTAACAAGAATTAAGATCATGGAGGTGCTACTGACAAAGAAGAAAGCCCAGCTGTTGCTTCCCGTTTGGAGAAAGGCCTCCGTCCTCTGCTGTATCCAACCCAACGTATCTGTCTCCCTCTTTCCCGGTCATGTCGACTGCAGCCTTTGTTTTACTGCGAATTCCTTCTCCGCTAGATTCTCCGGGGTGCCCCTTGTCTCCCCCCAGAGAGGGTCCAGAAAGAATAGGAAGTCCTCGAGATCTTCTCCCAAGGACTGCTGTGGTGACATCATCTTCTCCACCAACTCGATCCTGGGGTAGCTGGGAAGGGGGCCAGTTTCAGATGCATGTTATTAGAAGGTTATTTGGATTAGATAAGGTTCATTCATCCATGTTAATCTATCATGGATCATGAATGGGAGGCCTAAAATAGAGCAGCAATCAACCTGAGTTGGGTTTACCATGTTAATCTAACAAAAGTAAAGATCATCAACAGCAATGGTAAATGTTTGCATCAAGAAGGGCTCATGGAATCCTTCACTACAGCCTTACATGGTGAATTCCAGCATGAGCAGGACCTTCAAGCTGCAAATGTCTACATGACATGTAGAACTCCTTTACATCAACACAGAAGTAAGTCATAATGTCCCCAATACTTCTAAGCCACTGACACACATAAAAGTAAAAGGAGTGCATCTCCTCCTATGACTTTGGAAAGGAGTTGTCAAGGCTACCATCATCTCCATTCTCAGTCATCAAGGGACTTCGACATACCTTTTTGTTCCAGTAGAATCTGTACTGTGATCTGTGCCACATACCTTAAGTTCTGCTGGTCTGAGAGATGTCGGAGCTCAACATTCACAAGAAGAAATGGAGGCAACTTCCTTGGGATGAGGAGGGTTATGATATAATAATCCTACCAATTAGAAGTAAAAAAAATGTTTAATTTGTTAATATAAAGATATTATGAGAAGTACATTTATTTATTTCTAATAAAAACAACATAGCACACTAGATTTGGCACACGGTAATCACGTGTCTGGCACATGCTGCCATAACGATTCCAATAAGACAAATCCATCCGCGAGGAGCCTTCCTCCTTCGCAATCCCATCCTTGGTGGAGCAATGGCGACGAGCGTGGCGATGGCCTCCCTGCCCCTCGGAAGAGCCCCAACCCCATGGAGCGCAGATCGACGGCTCCGTTTCAGGTACAATATCCAGATCGAATTGTGAGCCGCTCCCTCGGGGAGATTCGTGGAGTAGGTTTACAGCTCTTCTTTGCTTCTTTTGGTGCAGATCGTCAGGAATCGCGTTTGCGAGCTTAGAACAAAAGACTTATGCCCAGGGGATCAAGATTTCGGAGGGGAATGGGGGGCTTCCCAAGGTCTCCCTGCTTTCTCCTCATGGCAGGTCAATCTCGCCCTTCTTCCTCATTTTAATGTTCAGATTCTTGGCATCAGATTCTAAAGACTCATCTTTAGGGCCTACTGCTTGGATTTGTAGATCTTCTGGTTTTGGTAGTTTTTATTATAAGGTTTGATGAATTATGCACTTGGAGTGCTATTTTAAGCAATTACGTTCTAGATTGCTTACGCTGTGATTGCACCAATCAACTAGTGCTGTTGTATATAAGGGGCTATGATGCTCGACGGTCACTGATATCTTTCAATTTGTGAAATTGGATATGCAATGCATGCGCGGGTGTTACAGTGGCTGATATGATACAGTCTTTGTGCAGTGAGGCTGAGATTTATCTGTTCGGAGGCTGCATTACATCTTGGAAGGTTTCGAATGGCAAGGACCTTCTCTTTGTTCGGCCAGATGCTGTGTTCAATGGAAAGAAACCTATCAGGTATCTATGATAGTGGTTCTTCTTTTGCCTATCATTTAGCTATACCTCTTTTAAGTTTATCTTTCCGCTTCAGAAGTCTTAAACTCAATTTTCACCTCAACGGCAACCTTAGCAGTGATAATTCTTTTATTACTTACCTTAGCTTTGATATTTGGAATGAATAAAAGCTTGAACAACACAAAAGAGTAAATAATAATTAAAAAAAAAAACCTTTGCTACAAGGGCTTCTACTTTTGATTGGATCTAGAAGACCTCTTTTTTCTACCATATTATTTTAAGAGATACATGACTAAAAAATAGTGTTTTTTTTTTTTTTTCAAAACAGTGGAGGAATCCCACACTGTTTCCCTCAATTTGGACCTGGCCCTGTACAGCAGGTATAATAAGCCCTCTTTTATATTTCGTTTTCATTTGTTCCTATAACTGACTTGTAGTATAGTTCTTCTAGAAAAGATTTGCTTGCATTTTCTTTTACTGACTTATAGCATCATTACTAGATCGACAAGCACTCACAACAATAAAGAGAATAAATTCAAGACAATAGGTCAATACTGGTGGTATCTGTTGTTTATTCCAATCTACTAGTGAACCTGTAAGGATGATCAACTCTTTGGAATATATTTTTGGCCCCTTCTATCCTTTGTCTAATAGGTTTGCTGAGTACTTCCTTATTCAAGAAAGCCCTACGATTCAATCAAGGACTTCAACTGGCTTATAAAGCCTGAGTTCTGGTCTCTGCATATAGGGTCATACAGACTATTCTGGTAAATCATACCGTAAAAACAATTGATTTTTTTGTGAAGTTTCTTATACTAGCTTAAAGACAATATTTTTACAAGATATCTAAATATATCTCGTAGGAGAAAGCATCCTGAGTAGTATTCATGTAAAAAATGATAAATTTCCTCCACTTGACATGCATAATACTCTAATTTCTGAACTGCCCCTGGACACCATACGTTTACAGTGGGCCATAATTTAATAATTTGATATTTCCAGTCGTACAATCTTGCTGTGGGTTCAATTATGAACTGATTTCTTGACGAAAGAATCTAGGTTGTTTTCTGGTGTGTGGAAATGGTATTAATGGAAGTTCAACAAAGCAAGAACCTTGTTTTCTTGATGAGATTTGTCTTCTTATCTGACAGCATGGTTTTGCAAGAAACATGAGCTGGTCTATTGCTGACTCTGATAATGTTGAAGGGGATCCTATCATAACCTTGGAACTAAGGGATGACCCTTACAGTCGCTCGATGTGGGATTTCAGCTTTCAGACTTTGTACAAGGTCAGCTTGCTTATCATCTGTGCAAGTGTTTTGTTGTTTACACTATATTCTGACTATTGATTTTATCACAGAACATTGTGAACTAGACTCTGGTTGGAACTTTTACACAGAATAATAATTTAACAAACCTCACAACATGGATCATACAGAAGAGTGACAAGAATCAGTAAGATTTTAGATTGAACAAGGTTTATCCATTCCCTAGGAATGGGTGCAAACATAGGTATTCAGTTGTGTTGATATTTAATTTATAATTTAATGCTTGTCAATACTGGACATTCTTTTCTTTTCATTTACACATGTATGGATTTAATATGTATGCATCTATTTATTAATAATACTGATGATTGCTTTTGATTTGGTTTATTATGTCTTTCCCTGTTGCATTCCCTTACTGCTTATTGACATTTCATTATAAATTTGCCATATATGTATTTCTTTAATGTGTATGTATGAGTTCAGTGTGGATACAATAGTGCATAGAAGCTATTAATGGTAACTTTACTAGGGAATTTTTACACAAGAAGATTGACATTGTGGGCAATATGAAAACCTGATGTTGGAGACATTACCTAGATGGAGGCAAAATAATAATTCTGAATTTCTGATACAAGTCTAGATATTACCAAGTATTTGGATTAACTGTCAACTAGTTTTGCCAATCATAAATGTAGCCTTGGCAAAGTCCATATGGTGGACAACATGGAAAGTTTGGCAAAATTTATTTTTGGAAAGTGTCTTCTAAGCTAGCCATTTGAAAGATCAAAATAGACATTTGAAGGAAGAATGCTCTATTGTTGTGATAGGTGGGTTTTTATTATTTGAAAATTTGTCTGTTTCTGGTTTTGAAACCTTCGTGTGCTTTTTTCTCCTTTTTTATCATCCTTATTTCCGATATATAACTTGTTTTTATGATGTTTGACAATGTTACACAGGTCAAGCTACACTCTAATAGTTTGTCAACGGTGCTAACTGTTACCAACACGGACAAGAAACCTTTTTCATTTACCACTGCGCTGCATACCTATTTCCGTGTAAGAATGAAAATAATACCCTCCTAATTGATGCTAGTATTTTTTCTTTTTCTCCAAGCTCCCAGGCGTCATTTATCATTTGTACAATGTATGCCATCCACATTATACAAGTGACAATTGATCATTGGGCAGGCTTCTATAGCAGGAGTATCAGTGAAAGGTCTAAAGGGTTGTAAGACTCTGAACAAGGACCCAGATCCTTCTAATCCTTTGGAGGGTAAGGAGGGGAGGTTTGTATGCTTACCAATTGATGCAAGTAATGCTAATCAAAATGTATAAAAACAGTATGTCCTACGTATGCGAGCATGTAACCAATGCAACAAAAATTTATTGATTGATCAATTTTGTTTTAATTCAGGGAAGTCATAACTTTTCCGGGGTTCATTGATTGCATTTACCTTGATGCACCCAAAGAGATATTCCTTGACAATGGAATTGGTGATGTAATAAATATACAAAACAGCAAGTATGAAATCTGTCCTTGTTTTGGCATCTCTTGTAGATCACCAGCTCTTGGACATTCTCTAACCTCTGCTTACCATTCTTGTGACCATTATTGCCCATGCAGTTGGTCAGATGCGGTTCTGTGGAATCCGTATATGCAGATGGAATCCTGCTTCAAAGATTTTGTTTGTGTGGAAAATGCCAAGGTATTGACACCTTATTATCTTGTGACCAGTATAAGATATTACGAGCATTCTGATCTTTGTTTCTTCGTATGTCAGATTGGACAAGTCCATCTAGAGCCTGCGCAATCATGGACTGCAGAGCAGAAAATTGCCATTAGCTGAAGCTGATTTCTTTTTCTCAGTTGAATAACTGAAGAACATCATTTCAAATATCCAATATCGTTTATGATCATCGTTCTTTGTATATGAACTTTTATCTGATGTAGGTACGGCTTGATTTGTTGTCATGTAAAGCTCTATCCAAGCAAATTTATACTCTAATTTGGTACATTCACTTGAAAGCTTGGACTTCTTTTTGGGTATTCGAAGTATGCGTGTTTCTCAAACTGAAGGAGAAAACCGTATGATCTTGCCTGATGAGTAAATTCAGAATCCTGCACCTCAAATGCAACAGATAAGATTCATGAACTCTTTCCTCGGCCTTTCAACAATGGTCATCCTTTACTATTCTTTGGCTCGTTCATGTGCTTCTTCCATGAATTGGCTACTTCTTTCACCAGTAATTCTTGCAGGAACCATTGTCATTTAGGAAAGTGTGGATGATGCTTGCCGCCGAGGCAATCACAACATCCTGGTGGGATTCCTGACGGTTCGGATTGTTGTTCTTGCACAAACGATCGAACAAACTCGCTCTCGAGCCATGCATCTTAACTATAAGCTTTTGGTTCGGTGTCTTTTGGAACACATATGCTTCGAAAAGGATAAAATCATGTCGCACCAATGATCGGCTGATCGAATTGTCCCTTATTAGTTATTGTTGTAGATGCTGGTTCTTATGAAATTTATTATAAATTTGTGGACTTCTTATGAAATTTATTATAAATTTGTGGACTTCAACGAAAGTTTTTTCAATTCTTAAATTAATATCATAAGATTGAAGGATTTGAAGAATTCAAAAAGCTGAGGCTTAAGATTAATATCAAAATAACAAATATTTTATTATGCAAAAAATATATTTATATCCAATTCTTTATATTTATATATTATTATTAATTGTTCTAATTATTATTTAGGCGGCAGAGTCATCTCCCTTGAATACGAACCTCATAAAACCAGGGCAAGGTGGTGGCAATCCTTGCTCCACACAGGAGGTCGATGGTCCTGAGAGGCGCCTTCTCCCACCTGTGATGGTCCACAGCAGTGATTCGAACAAAGGTATTAATGGTGTGTTCGATCATGTCCTTTCGAAAGACTACGTCCGGAGACAGCATTGATGAATGATGCTCGATTCAGTGGACGAGCATAATATACAATCGATAAGCTGATGGCTGATGCAAGTGTTGGCACATCTCTTGATCATTTCAATATGCACTGAACAGAGAACAAGTACAGGATTTGGTAGATGTGATGATGCATCTCGGCCACCAGATGGTTCCTTGTTCCTGCTGCTCTTTATGGCCGGCTTATGACAGAATCCACGGGGAGAAGTCCATCTGCTATCATCACAGACCACAAGGCAAGTGAGCAGTTTCTCTCTCCCTCTCTCTCTCTCTTGGCACCAAAAGTTGCAGCTTTCCTATGTATCTCACTCTGTTCTTCTTGCAGAAACAGAGCGTGCCTGACAAGAAACCCTCTTATTCCGGTATCCATTTGTATAATACGACTCTGAATCAGATGTCAGGTTTGAGGTTTCCATCTAAGCTATAAATGGTCACTATCAGCACATACGTACAAACCCATGCAATCTGGTGGAGAATAAGATTTGGAGTTCACATCAACCCTGAAAGGAATGTATTGGTGTACTTGCTGTCTATATGTATCGGGCCTGCGAGATGCTTCATCATCCTCGAAGTGACGGTCTACCCAAAAGCTTTGCACTCGAAAGCTTGAAGTCGAAGAGAGGGTGGGAAGCACAGGAGCTCTACCACCACCGTGTTCTTGTGCTGCTGCGCCTAGCCAAGAGAGGGTGAGAACCGCATGCACCAAAAGGAGGCTTCTATTGATCATTTCATCGAACACCTCTTGCATTCATCTTGAAACTACCCAGGGAGAAGGCATTGCCAAGAACTGCACACAGGTATGAAGAATGACCAAGAGTCTACGAGATGACAAACCAATTCCATCTGATATCTTGCAGCCGGTGACGGAATGGTCTGGTGCAGCAGAGCTATCAAAGATGAACTCCACTAAAGAGTTGCTTCCTAATTTTTTCCTCCTGACGACACAGTTGTTTGGTGCAGCACATCCATCAGAGACCTACTCCATCACCAAGTAACTCCAAACGTTGGCTGACTTCCCTGTCCATCTGCTTGTCTCATCGGGGAGAAAGAAGGAAATAAAGCAACGTGCATTGATGTCGATGGTCGGCATGGAAGAAGAAGACTTCATTGCGAGGAGGTACTTGATGCTCAAGAGTGCGGGCAAAAGAGCCAAATCACGTAACAAACATGCGATGAACAGTGAGGAACGCTTATTCCCGACAGCTACTTAGACATCTGGAAATATGTTGTAGGCAACCAAAATCCAGTGAGGCACAGATGTCAAAGCAAACACCATCAATCTTCGTCATCTTCTTTCCACGATCTGTGCTACAAACATTCAGTCAACCACATGGAATTTTACTGTATATACAAAGACTCAACCTCACCAGTGATACAGTCATGCAGGTCTGACTACTTATTATCATCATGACAAAGACGTAACTTAATAGAGTTGCTAACCTGGATGAACAAAAAACAATGATGTTCATCCCAGATCCAGGAAGGCGTACTAAAATACACAAGGATCAAGCATTTTTTATATCCAACATAAACTGGCCACTAACCTTCAGATGCACGAATTCTGCCATGATCCAGACTAGTTTATTGTAGGCGAAAAAGCAAGTCAGACAGGGGAGGCCCATCATAACTTTCCTCTTCCTTGTTCCTCCTCGATGCCCGGGCGACTAATAAAGTATAAAGGAACAAAATTATACGTCAGCCGCAAAGACCAAAACGCACAACCCAATAGCCTTCTTTGCCTTTGATTACCCGATAGATTCTCTTACCTACTAAATTCGAATTGGAATAGGTCTGAATTTTTTATGCATTCCGATTTGGATTTTATGTGGTTTCATTTTTCTATTCAATGTTGATTTTGGGTCTCGCGTGGATTTTTTTTTTAGTTCCGATTTTGGCCTGTCGTCCCTTATGGAATTACATGTCTGGGCCTCTAAAATTTAATTATATCTCAGTAAAAAAATAATATCTAAAATATTTATTGTTTTCATTCAATTATTTGATTAATGCTTTTTTTCTTTATCGATTTTATTTGTGAGATTATTATTATCCTTAATAAAGTTTAACCTCGGAGAGACAAAAGGCAAATTGGTCTTAAAAATAAAATAAAACAATAAGATTAATAATTAGGAGGTGTGTGCCACGTACTACCTGCTGTTAATTCGTGGGGCCCATAACTTTCCCTCTTTTCTAAAAACAGGTCCCCCATTTCAAAAATATTTTGACCTAAAACTCCCCTCCGTGGCCAAAAATTAATGATAAAAAGAACCGGAAAGCAAGTCCTCGCCATATGCTCCACTGTCACCGCACGGGTCGACGCCCACTTCTCCCTAGAAATTTTCGTCCCCGCGGCTTGATCGGACGAGCAGAAGACGACGACGAAAAGCCCAAGACTCCATCGAGAAACCCTGATCTAATCGCGAGGCCTACTCTCCATCGCCGCTATGGAGGCGCAGCGCGTCTCCAAGAAGGCCGCCTTGGGGGGGGCGGCGGCGTCGTCCGCCTTCGACGACGTCTTCGGCGGGCCGCCCAAGTTCCTGGCTCCCTTCTCCGCCCGCATGCACGACTACGCCGAGATCTTCGGCGCCGCTGCGAGCGCCTGCAGCATCCCCTTCCTCGACCTCCCGCCGGCGATGGACGGCTTCGATGGTGAACCCGCTGCGCCCCGGAGGAGCTCCGGGTTCGACTACTTCGAGGTCTTCGGGGGTCTGGACTTTGGGGAGCTTGCTGTCTCCTACGAGGAGTTGTTCGCCGTGCCGAGGAGGGTGGAGGTTGGCTCTTCGGGTGGCAGGTAAAGTTTTGGAATCCCTCGTGTCGTTTGATCCTTCGTTTGTTGCTAGTCCGGCTTTTCGAGTAACATTTCTCGACGGTTTGTGGGAAAAGTTTCCCTTTTTTGTGCTCTAATGGTTCCTTTTGCCTCTAAAACTGAAGGCGAAGGCAAATAAGTGTATGAAGTTTTTTACTTGCACTACACAACGGAATGGCTGTGAGAGTAATGTTACACAAATATGAGATGGTAGTAGGAGGCACGTCAGGGCATAAAATTTTCTTTAGTTTAAAGTGGATTGTTTGGTAGCCTTTTCCAGAGGTTTTTATCCCTCTCTTTCCAGGTGACACTCGTCCTTTAATATTGAATTAATAATTATTTGGACAAGAAGATCATTCTTGGAGCATAGCAGAGTGCTGGATCAATCTTTGTGATTAAAGTTCTGGTCACGCTTTGCACTGTGGTATATGGCTGTTATATGTTACTTGGCAGCCTTTTAAACTTACGAAAGAAAAATGTGGCTTGCCACTAATCTTAGCAAAAATATATCTCTTTTTGTGGATCAATGGTTATAGCGTAGTCTTTATAGCTCATTGATGGAGCCTGACGGCCTTTGGAGCTCCTTTGTTTGAATTGTATGACTGGTTTTTTGAGAGTTTAAAATATATATACTGTTAGTGAGAGCTTCCCTTTGTGTAGTCAAAAGCATAGATAAAACTTTGGATTCCAGTGGAAACTGGAGTCATTTCTAAATTCAATGGGTTTGAATTTAAGAATGTCCCATGTCTAAACACCTTCTCACAGGCTTCCAAATGCTAAAATGCTGAACTCTGAACGATCTTGAATTTTCAGCTCTGTACTAAATTTTTCATCATGACAAGGCAGTGAAGCAACAAATGATACTAAAGAAATAAAAGACATCAAAAGAAGCCATTTTGCTTCTGTGGATGTGATCCTCTCACTTTTATTTCTGTAATTTTTTTTTTCAACTTTGGGTTCTCAAAAGTCTTTTAAGACTTCTTTCTGTGAATTATTAAACCATCATACCTCAAAAAAATTGATCATTAACGACTATTTTGCCTGTTATTTCATCACTAACAGGGCCCTGGATGATCCTGCCATTAACGATCAGGACACCGAAGAATACGAATATCCTCTGGAAGACATGCATGAAGATCATAAGGCATGTAGAGAAGAGGATTATGTTCCCCTTTCTTCAAATTCCAACCATTCAGATCATGGCTTAAAGCAATCTAACCTGTCATATGATAGGACAAGTCCAATCAGCAAAGAGGGTGCTTTTAGTGGGAAAACACAGATAACTGATTTGCCTGAATTTCACTCCACTCTTGACACAATTGTGCCCTTGCAGACCCAAACAAGTGATGCTGCTTGTTGCATGGTTTATGGTGATAAAAATGATGGGAAACTACAGAGCAAGTTTATGTCAAACTCATCAACTCATGGGTTAGAGATATCAAGAGATGAATTTACAGGTGACCAGAAGAAATCAACAATTGAATCTCCTATATTAGATATTGATCATGCAAATTTGAAATACTGTTCACAATCTGCTAGCAGTGACTCGGTAGCCAGTGACGATGCATCATCTTCCAATACTATCTATGTAAGTGTGTCAAACATCAGTCTCCGAACACAACCTTTGCGAGTACCACCACCATCAAGACCACCTCCTAAGACTGTCAGCAAGAAGGAAAATCCATTCTTGAAGGCATGTGCAACTTCAAGAATCAGTTTAGATGGAAGAAGTTTGTGTAAACCTAATGAAAATTCTGAAGAACACTATATTAGTGTTAGTTCCGCAAGCCATGCATGTCAGGATGCTGATAAGAACAGCCCTTGTTTCTTTGATGTCAATGTTGATGCAAGTTCAGCTGCTGCTGCAATGAAGCAAGCAATGGAACTAGCTCAAGCAAGATTGAGAACTGCTAAAGAGTCAATGGAGAAAAAGCGCATTAACCTTCAAAGTCACAAGAAGCTGGGTCAGCAGGAAAGCAATAAGGAAAGAAAGGTTGATCAAACTTTCATCGAAGGAAACTTCAGTGAGATGTTGACACAGAAATCCATAGTAAAAGAGGATAAACATACTGATGTGATCGCATCAAAAGAAAGAAATAGAATTACCAATGGTGTAAAGGCAAGTGAAGATGTTGCAGAGGCACAGAGATATGTAGTGTTCGATCAACAGATAATGCAAGGAAACAATTTAAGATCAGAAAAGGATTGTGGAAAGTGGAGGATGAATCAAGAACACCATGAGCTGCTAAGCAATGAAAAGAATTACAAAATGGTTGAAGGTGTCTCTGACCAAGAAGGCAACAGGAAAAAAACAAAAGCAACAGCAAATATTATTGAAGATATTTATGCTGCGAATAAAGAGGCTCTTCTGCCATCTGAGCTTGAAAGTACCGGGATCTTGAAGGAAGAAAGTGATGGTAGCAAAAATGATACAAATCTGCAAGATGACAATGTAGCTTATAAGAAGCAAGTAATTGAAGAGATAGAAAATGCAACTCCAAAGTTTTGTCTGCATGAAAATGTTGATGATCTTCAAAAAGCTCATGTTTCTAGCAGTGGAGAAAACGAGAAGCATGGAAAGTCTCATGAGGTCTGTGATGGAGGGATGAGAATACCATATGCGATTGAGAATACTATATCTGAAAGAAGTGAAAATAATCGGGAACTGTCAGATGGCAATGAGTTTCAGGGGATTCATGACAGCAAAGAGGGAAACTGGAAATCAAAAGCTGGTAAAGATGCTTTTGAATGTGAAGAAAACTTTTTTAATCTTGAGCTAATTCGCAGAAGCTCTGAAGATAAATTAAATTCAGAAACTTGTAAAGATGTGTTGGAATCTGCAGACAATGCAGACGATCGCACTGTGGCTGATGCAAGTTGTGAGCCTTGTGAGAGTAAAAAAAAACTGAATGTGTCCATGATATCTTCTGTTCCAAATGGAGGGGAGATTAAGATGCCAATTGGATCATGCGTCTTTGAAGCAGGCAAAGGAGTGAGTGCCACTAGTGACTGCAGTGAGTTTATGGAAAAAACCGGAGAAGAGCAAGTTGAATATGATCATGCAGAAAATCTAGATCGGATGGAGGAAAGTGGGTTGGGAAATTTGCAGGAAGTCAGGGAGGAACCATATTTGAAGCAAGAGTTGTGCATGTCAGGGAAAAATGAATCAGAACTTAAAGTCAGTCAATCTGTAGATGAACTGGGAGAGAATTTGAAGAAACTAAATGCGACAGGAGTAATCATGTCTGGAGAACAGGAGAAGCCGATGAAAGCTATAGAAGCTGCCTGCTTGAAGGATTGCACTGGAATCAAAGTTAAGGACTCTCAAGTTGAAGAGCAGCAAAGTGACAAGATACAAGAGGCAACTCGAGCGTCTTGTATGCAGGCAAACTCTGGGAATCAGGACACATGTCAAGCAAACCATGAGATGAGAGAAAATGAGGAGATCAGAAAAATTCATGTGAAACCTGATTTTTCATATAACAGTAATATCTTAAGTTCCATTCCAGATGTCTCAGGCAAGCCTCTGTTTGTAGATTTGGGTGTCCAGCTGGAAACTCTGTCTGAAAGGAGATGTGACATATTAGAATCAACACAGAATGCTAGAGAAAATTATAATGTAGAGTCTGAGAGAATTGATTTTGATATGAAAAAGACAGAAGAGAAAGAAAATGAAAGAATGGAAAGAGAAAGAAAATGGGCAGAAGTTGAGGCAAGCAAACTAGAAGAAGAGAAAGAGAGGGAGAGAGAAAGAGAAAAGGACAGAGTTGCTGTGGAAAGAGCAACACGGGAAGCACATAAAAGGGCATTTGCTGAAGCAAGAGAAAGGGCAGAGAGAATTGCTGTAGAGAAGGTTACTGCTGAAGCTCGGCAAAGAGCTCTCAAAGAGGCCCGTGAGAAGGCAGAGAAGGCTTCTGTTCTATCTATGGAAAAATCACTTGCTGAGAAGGCTTCAAGAGAAGCTAAATTAAGGGCAGAGCGAGCTGCTGTTCAGCGAGCAACTGCTGAAGCTCGGGAACGTGCTGCAGAAAGAGCACTTGCTGAAAAGGCTACTGCAGATGCTAGGGAACGTGCAGAGAGATCAAATGGTATTTACAAGGACAGAATGAGTAGACAAAATATCAAAGAAGATCATATCAGTGCCAGGAATAAGGTAGATAAATATAAGCCTAAACATGAGTCTCTTTTTGGCTTTCGAAGGTCTCTTTTTTCTCTGTATTTATGTCATAAATTGATCAATTATGTATTGGTTGGACATGCAGGATGATTATATTGGTGCACATCTTCAGAGTACTAGTCCTTCAAGCAACTACAGAAAATATTCAGCTTTGATTAACCAAAGTAAATTATTTTTGGAATTTTTTTCATTATCAATTGATCCCTATTTTCACGTTTTCAGTCTTTGAGATTGTTTTTCTTACACCCAAAGATTCATAGATCATCTTTACTTATTGAGGCATTTGCGTTCTTGTTAATGAATGAAAGTAGGCGATGGTGAATCAGCTCTAAGGTGTAAAGCTAGGCTGGAGAGACATCAAAGGACAGCTGAACGTGTGGTGTGAATTTTATCTGAATTTCATTTTCTTGATGCATTCTGAAGGTTGCATTTGTATGTGACTTTTGGTTTACCATTATATTTTTTCTAATTATTGCTGCACTTTTAGGCAAAAGCTCTTGCAGAAAAGAACATGCGTGACATTTTTGCTCAAAGAGAACAAGCAGAGAGAAATGTAACATTGTGATTTTTGATAAACAAAATATTTTGGTCATATTACAATTCTTTTTTCTTAATTCTTGATCTTACTGTAATTGCAGAGATTAGCAGAGTATCTGGATGCTGATGTCAAGAGATGGTCAAATGGAAAACAAGGAAATCTGCGTGCACTGCTGTCAACACTGCAATATGTATGTATATTAATTTTTCAATCTTGGATTAATTTCTAAATGTACATGGAACATAATTAATTACGTGCTCTGTAACCTTGGATATATTCTTAGTTGTATAAGAAAAAATGTCTTAAACAAGTTTTTAGGAGAAATTAGTTGGGTGTAACTACACTTAAGCACACACAGATTCCATAAATGTTTGAAGTTCCTACATAGTAGAGATGACAGGCAAATTGAAAGATCTTGTTTGTTATCTGTCAGGCTCAAGTGTCAAGGCATAACATATGATCCAAATTTCCAAAATAAAATGTTTATAATAATTCAAGTGAATTTCACCAGGGACAGAGTGCCAGCTTTCCTTTGGAAATTGGAAACTGATTGTTGAATGATACATTAGTAGAATAATTCTTTTTGCAATTAGCTATTAAGAATCTAGCCATTGATTTTACAAAAGAGTGTATGATAAATTATTTGTTAACTTGAAATGGAGAAAAAAAACAAATAAGTTAAAGTACATCAGCAATTTATGAAATAAATATTTTTGCAGTTAACTAGAAGAAATCTGGCTGTTGCTTTTACAAAAGGCTATATGATAAATTATTTTAGAAGTTGAAATGGAAAAAAACCAAATAAATTAAAGTATTCTGCATCTTCTCACGTGGAGATTGTAACTTCATTTGTTCTAGTGTTGTTCTAAGTAATTTTATATCAGGAGGCAAGCATGAGATCAATGAGAGCAATATTTGTTCTACATGTAGTTTAGTGGTCCATGGTCTTTTTCTAATGGATGAATATTTTCTTGATGTACGTTAATATTACAATTGTCAATTTTCTCTGTGGGGATATGCAATCAGCTTATGTAGACTTCTTTTGATAAGAACATGAAAGTTCAAGGTGCAACGCCAGAAATCTTTACATTTACAAAGTATTTTGCTAAAGCTTTATCATTTCTGTTAAATGCATGTCAAGCCAATCTAGTTCTTGTATCACCAAAAATTTTCAGAACTTTTAACTGGTATTCAATATTACACATAACAAAGGTGGGCTGGTGCTGCAGCAGTTTTTTCACTTAGTATTTTGTAATTTGCAGATCCTTGGGCCTGAGAGTGGTTGGCAGCCAATTTCCTTGACAGATGTCATTACAGCTGCTGCTGTGAAGAAAGCTTACAGGAAGGCTACACTCTGTGTTCATCCCGATAAATTGCAGCAAAGGGGTGCTAGCATTCAACAAAAGTACATTTGCGAAAAGGTTTTTGATCTTCTTAAGGTGAGCTCTTTATCTGTTTGTTTCTCCGATACCATAGTGCAAAATCTTTCCTTAAAAAAAGAGAAAAAAAGGTTTTGATCTATCTTAATGGCAATTCCTACTTTTTAATAATTTCATAATGTTGATCAAAGGTTTTGTTTTCATTTTACTGAACTTTGGGTAGAGGTGAAAGGGATTGAGTATATATGATACGGGAGTATGCTGGAACATATATGGGCACACTATGTTGTCCTATATCCTCGAGATTAAATTGGTGTGAAAAACTATGAGCAACCATGTGTTGGTGTTGAGTTTGCAACTTGTTTCCTCATGGTATATGATCCTCCCAATTTACCTTGGTTTTTTTGAACTAATTGGTTTTGAATGTAATGTTGTGATTGGATAAAGTTGGTACTGTATTAACATTCAAATGAGATTCTCGTGTTCAACTTGGTTGGAGTAGCTAATAAGTTGTTGAAATTGACCTGACAACAGGGATTTAATTGGTTGATGTTGGTAATAAGAAAACAGTTTACTGCTCTTTGCTTAATCATCTTTTTCCCCCTACATCTTTAAGAATGTAGTTCTTTCCGAAATAAGTTTGCTTTATATTTCATTATTTCTACCCTAAACTGATTTTATCTGTTTTCTTCAGTCATGGCTGGTGTTGTTCACATTTGAGTTAAATGCCTCTGAAATTCTTGTTAACTTGCTATCTTGAGTTAAGATTTGCCAATAAGTCTTTCTGAACTAGGATATGAAAGTACTCTTTGAATTGGACATGTTCTCTAGTTTATTAATGTTGGGATATTGGTATAGCTTTTCTCTTGATAGAGAGAAATGAAAATGCACAACCGCACTAGCGTAGATGATCATATTGCCCCCGTTTACTTGAACCATGAATGGAAGTCAAAGAAGTTGCAAAACATAATGGAAGCCCCATTATAAGAGATTGTTTTGTTAGGAGTCCTCATTGACTTGGATTTCATCCCTTTTTACCTTGTATAGGCCATGGATGATATTTGTGGTCTGCATTCAGGTCATATACCATGAGCTGGACTCATGTTTACAAAATCTTGTTATGTTATATGAATAACTGGACTCTACTCATATTTTAGTGTGTACTTACATTTGTCGTGCAGCTCCTTTATCAATTTATACTTTGTAGTATTTTTTCAAAGAATATGCTAGTTTATTCTCTGTTTTATTGGCAGTATTACTGAGTCCTCATGTGACAATGCGTGCAAATTTAAACTAACGGCCATGAGCAGATCCTCTTTGAATCATAATAATTAGCCATAGAGAATAAGCATCTGATGCATGAAATGAATTTGAATCACGCTGGCTTTTCTTATATATTCTTATTTTGGTATGTTTGCCAGGCAAAAAGCTTATCACCTGTTTTTGTTATGCAGGAAGCTTGGAACAAATTTAACTCGGAGGAGCGATGACATGCAGAAGCCTTCTGTCAAGCTTTCATAAATTATATCGAATAGATGCATGTTAGATCAAGGAGTAGCAAGTTCAGCTCTGTAATTATTCAATTGAGCATTCTTTTGCACATGTAAATATGAAATGCCTACTTGTGCATGCTAGAAAACTTGTTCTAACAATAGACAACATATATATAATGATATGTTTCTCTGCCATTAATTCAACTTCTTCCTCCAGATATATACAGAGCCTGCCTGCATCAACTGGGAAAGAACGAATTGGAGTGGTGGATGGAATGAGGCTAATCTGCCTTCCAAGCTCTAACGTACACCGATGGGCCGTCAAAAAGCTGTAGTAGGTGCGTTGTTACACAGTTTATTTGCATCGTAGATTAATCATGATAGATGTCATCCAAAGTTAGTCAATAATGCAGAACTCTAAGCCGTCCTCATCCACAGTTTGGGGACTGAGCCATATGCTGACGCCTCCTAAGAAGGCGATGGCAGCGTGCTCACAGGGTGTTTGATGTTATGCGTGGTTGCCATCAACATCCCTACCCAAGTTGTCTTACAATTTGGCTGGTGTGAACTTTGTGTTCGCATCAACAACATGTTGGAATGTTCATTTGGATCAAAAACGTAGGGCAACCGGATTTGTTCATATTCCACAAAAGCGTCGACCATTCTTCGTATGTACGAGCGCATGGTCCCTCCCTTGTGTCGCCATCAACCACGCCTGTTGTCCATGCCGAAAGAAGCCATTGGTTGCAGGATTTGTGGCCTCTGCCTTCCAATGCACCGCATCTGAGTGCATTGAAAGCACGGGATGAGCTACATCGTTCATTCCTGGATAATTGTGATGCCAATTTCATGTATGTCATCGTCAGGATAGCCCATGTTGGGCTTTCATGAGATTTTGATCCTTTTAATTCTTTAATATGACTTACTTAATATAGCAAAAATTAAGAGGAAAAAGATGACTATTGCAACAATGGGATGAGACGTCATTTGTTGCAACGAAAAGAAAAGCTATTGTTTTTCAAATCAACAAACATATAATGGTCATTACACCGATAATGATAGCATTTATTAGGAAGATTACTGCAGATGGAATTAGTCTTAGCAAGTGGTCTAACTCATGAGATACTGAGCTTGGCATAGCCATCTTGGTTATGATAATATAAAAGAAATCCTCACTCATTTGATCAGTAATTTGTATATTAATTATAATAATTTAAATTATCTTAGATTTGTTTATATTGGTTATATGTTATGAAAATAGAAAAGCATCACAGATAAAGAAGGTAAATTTACTGATTCTTATTTAATTTACATTAAAAATGATTATTAATCCAAAATAAAGGAGGGATCAGATGATATACAAATCAAATTTAATATTATTTTTTTATAAAGATAAATAAATGATAAAGATCAGATTTGCTAAAATTTCTTCTACATTTATATTTGCTAAAATAATTTTTAATATAAATTGATGAAGTTAATTTATCAAATAAATTTATTTAAAATAAAAGGTTTTGAAAACCAAATAGTGAAGGCCATGAATTTTATTGGATGAGAATTTTATCGGATGCGGATCAGAAAAAGTGCGTCCGACGGCAAGCAGAGATATTTTTGGGTGGGCCTGCCTGTTGTTGTATTATTTTGATTTCTCTCAGCTACAAATATAAAGCGTCGCTCATCTTCCCACACGGCAATACAAATACACGAGAGAGAGAGACACAGAGGGAAGGAATACCCGCCTGGTGTAGGTCGGCTCCCTCTTGCGATTACGTGGCTGTGGTTCCGCGGCGTCGCCTTCACTTCTCCTTTCCCCGTAGTTACCCTTCTCCTCCTCCTCAAGCCTCTGCTCGCCCTCATTCATCCCCCCTACCAAAGCCTTGAAAGAAACACCTTCTTCTCTGTGCTCTTCAAGCGACGAACATGTATCGTTGTTGTCTGTGCATGGCCTACTCGCCCTCCTCCGTTCCGGATCCTGACCGCTCGCTCCCTGGTGGTGCCGCGCTCTGAGCTCGCCATGGGAGCGGATGAGGTAGCGACGGCTTCTTGTCCTTCTCTTGATGTTCGATGACTATTTCGTATCTTGATGCTTCCTTCGGTTTCGTTTGGATTCCCTCCTGTTGATCTTCCTGGAATTGAAGGTTTCTGTTTGGTTTTGGTAAGGCCGTGAATAGGGAGTTCTATTTCCGTTTCTTGTTTCGTCGTCGACTCTTTCTTTCGCGATGGATACAGACATCTAGAGGAGTCATTGTTTGTTTTTCTTGCTGGTTTGGAGCCGTTGACCTCCCTTTTTGTGGATTGTTCTTGTTTCAGGTTGACGGGAATAGATTTTGGTGGAAGATATACTAAAGGGCCTTCGTATTAGCTTGTAATTTTGGGCGTTCTTAACATATGATAGCCCACTACTCTGCTCGAGCTTACGGCTTTTGTTAGGCTTTTTTCCCTTGTATTTTTAGGTACATGTTGGGGGAAAAGCTGCTCGTTCTGGTTCATACTCGAAGGTTGAGTTCGACAAAGTTTCAGTAATCAAGGTACCGATATATCGTTTACCTGCAGAATTTTTATGCAAAAAAAGAGAGGAAAAATTAATGTTTTTTAATTAGGAATTAAACTTAATAATTTGTCATTGTTAGATTAAATATTCAAGTTTTTAGAAGTAATTATTAGATTAAATATTAAAGTTTTTAGAAGTAATTATGAGAAGTCATTTTATCCAGTAGAAACTTAGAGAAGATTGAAAGTCTGAGAGGAACATTAAATGTGGTTTGACAATAGAATTGAATGTTTGTCTTGCTAGGAAGTTTCTTTTTATGAGAAGTTTCAGTGCTGCAGCCTTTAAGAGGCCTCTTTTAGGCAGTGTTAATCGGATGCTTTAGAGAGAAGTTTCTTATCGGTTTTTTAGTTTCTGATCTAAGCATAGGGATTCTGACAATCACTTTGTTCTAGAGGAGATAGAACATGCCGACACATTTCCACTGAATGCAATAACCAGCAGAGGGACCTCTAGATTATCGAACTATGATTTGTCAACCACTGTAGACATCTTTATGGAGCCCGATAGCTTGCATCTCATATCTGGTTCTTGCATAATTTAGCCACAGTTGATGTGCTTGTGGTATAATATAATCCATGAATGGTGTAGAAGAAGTGCATTGAGAAGCTGACTAGAAAGGGCACCCCTTAAGCTTGTGAACGTAAATAAGTAAAAAGAACTTTATCTTGGGACTCTTGAGATCTACTTTGCGTTGGCCATGGTCTACTTGTGGCAACAGGCCTTCCAGTTATGTTCTCTGACATTATTATCCCACTTTGAGCATGTGGACCTCCGTTTTTTTTTGTGCATATGTGGTTACTTCAACTAAAAATGAAACTAAGACTTCTTGTCACTTCTGAAAGCTTTACTTTTTTCTATTTTCTTGTAGGACATATTGAACTGAAGTTACAGCTAACGTCAGAATATTGGTCATTGTTTTTTCAACTACGGGCTTATTTTCTGTGTACTTGAGATAAAACATGGCAGAGGATGCTGTACGAAGTTATGGAAACAATGAAGATTTAAATGTTGAATTGAGTCACACAAATGGGAGTGTAACTCACTTTCAGTACCATTCACAATGGATGGCACATTGGAAACGGGCAAGCAGCATTTCAGCTCATCAGTGCCATAAGCACTGTACTCTTTCTGATGCAATCAACAGAAAAAATTGCGTAAAACAAGAGGGCTATTCGCAAGTCGAAAATACAAAATCTGGGAAGGTTCAACTGGTAAGCATAGGTACGAGGGAAGGAACAACCCCCGAATCCAGGAATGTGTGCAGTTCTGAGCTTAATGAATTAGGCCTAACATTGCATGTTCACCGGTCAGCTGAATTTGTGGGAGCTGAAAAGGGAAGATGTGAGATGGACAATACTCTGGTGCCCAAAGATGTACATACATACGATGGAGTTGTAGTATCAGATAAATTGCATCTTCATAATTTTTCAGACTCCTCTATAAACTGGGAAAACTACAACACATGCCATTCTCTGAATTCAGATGAAATTCACTTTCCTAAGTATGACGTAAGTTGGAAGATTGATACTATTTTAAATCCTAAAAGAGGACCTGGACATGGTCAAGTGGCCAATAGATTTGTTAAGTTACATCTTCCATTAAAAGGAACTATGTTAGGCTCCCATGTAACAGAATCTAAAGCAAAAGAGATTAGTACAAGTAGTGATCAAGAGATTGAACCCTGTGATACTGTTAACGGCTTACAAAATTTTCAAGATGGTATTAGTGCATCAACTTCTCTGCCAGCGATGGTCAGATCTAAAGCTGAGAGGCCAAATATGAAGTCTCCTGTGTGCATTAAAGATAGAAGAACGTCTTCAGAATCGGATCACACACTTGATGAACATCGGGTAAGAAGTAGCTTCACTAATTGAACCATGAGTTATGTAATTTTTCTGGTCATTAAAGATTACCTTCACTAATCTGAACCATGCAGGTGCTAAGAGATTTGTGGCCAGGCAAATCTCCTCTTTCATATCTAATTAGGGAAAACGATACTGAGGATGTTCTTCATCAGCCATTAAACTATATGTCCAACTGCTTCATTCATAATGTTGCAAGTTTGGATATACATAACTATCTTCATCCTGTGAATAATATAGATGGAGATGCACAGAACCCTTTTAATGCTATTCATTATCAGTTGACAACAAAGAATATGCCAATGGAGTTGTCGCGAGAAAAACAATTGATAGAAGATTCGACAGAAACTGCAAAAGCAAAAGTTACTCCCTTGTTTGAAATGTTAACAGTACCAGCAACAGCAAGGAACCAAGGAATGTGGCAAGGAGATTCACTGCCTTTAATTAACTCAAATAGCATGGAAAATGGGGTTGATGTAAATGGAATTGAGATACATATGATGGGAAAGAGGGAAAGACCATCAGCTAAAACTGATGCAATTCACATTGAGGCTTGCCTGGAAAAACACTCTCCGAAAGGTAAATACTTAATGATAAATTTTCAATTTAATCAAGTGTTATAAGTAGTAGAATATTTCTTCCAAGAAGAATTATATGTAGAATAGTCCTCCCTAAATTTTCAATTTTTTCTGTGTTTTGCAGGCACGATTTCTGACAGTCTACAAAAGGTACAGTTATCTGCATTCTAAAATTTTTAAATATGGTGAAGGGCACTGCATAAGATAAGCTAGTTACCGTATGCTAGAGTCTGTGCAATTGTATTTGTTGCAAGTTACTCCAATCATGTGATAGACCCGAGTTGATTGACTTGGCAGAACATATCCCACGTGCAAGTCTGGCTTTTCTTATCTCACTGTGTTAGAAACTGTTGATAGCTTAGCTTTCTTGAGCTGTTTACTTTCTCTTATATGGTTTTTCATACTATTTGGGTTCTCAGTACCTTGAAGATCATTATAGGTATCTTTCATTTTAATACTACTTTCTTCCTATCAATAATGATTATCTTGAGGTGGCCATTATGCAGCAGCTGGAGTCTTTTGTCTTTTTTATGGTTGAGGAACCTCCTTGAAACTAAAGCACCATGAGGACACTATATGTTCTGCATGTGAGACTAGGAGCATGATGCATAAAAATCTGTTTTCGAGGATTGCTTGAGACACATTCTTTGACTTTTGTTGACAAAAGGCTGTTGATTAAAAAAAAAGAAGAGAGAGAGAGAGAGAAGGGACTTGTTATGCTATATGTGAAGCTTTAGTGAAGCCACTAACGAATGGTGAGTTGATTGCACTGCCTTTTTCTTTTAGATCAACTTGCAGAAAAGCTCTGAGATCTTTACCTTTGGTAGAACAATAAGAATGCACTATTGGATTTGATAAAAAACTGAAACTTTCATGACCAGAATCTTCTGACTTTTTTTTTGTCGGTGAAGCTTAGAGATTAGTTGTATATTTGAATAGTTTCAATCAAAATTCTTTTAATGAAAATTGATGAATGTAAGTTACATGAGGCTCTCAATATGATGCTATTTGGACTAATATGATACAGAAACTGGCGCCAGAGAAGTGTGAACATCATGCAGATAAGATTAATAAGCATGACATGAATAAGAATACCATAGGCCCCATGGTTCATGCAAATGTAATTAAAGATTATTATGCAATTGAGATCTGAATAGAAACGAGTAAAACATAAACTAAGCAGAGAAGATCTAGAGCCAATGTCTCACAAGGTAGCCATCCTTTTCTTGATGACAATTATTAGTTAGATTTCATGGGATAGTCAGATTTATTTACCATCTTACACCCCATGCATCAAATCAGTAAGCTGGATATAGGACCATCCAGAAGAATCAGGATCTAGTGCATTAGCCAAGGTAGATACTTTTGCTTCCCTCCCCAGAGTTTCAGAAGAAAGATATCAAGGCAGGGCTTAGGATACCTACAAAGTAAAGCAAGGTGGAGTGGGCTGGAGGAAGAATATTTATAAGAAGTGACAGGAAGTTGTTCTATCAAATCATTTAGCCATAGATGTTCTAGCTATTTTGCAGTAAAAGCCACAATCTCATCATGTAGTAAGCCTACTTATGTAAATGGAAGATTCATATGAGAAGACAAAGTCATTAAGATCATCATTTTTCCCTGAAATCATGGCTAATTCTTTGGATGTTGGACATTCAAATTTAGATGATCCATAATTTTTTAGCCCTCTTTTTCTGTTAATGGTATTTACTAGTCATATTCTCTGATCATTCTGCATGGAGAAAAAATAGGCAATTTTGTAGTAATTAACTACTTGCCAAAATTCAAGAACATGAAGACATGACACTTAAATAATGAAGCCCATCATACTCTGTGTTGGACTGGATGAGGTGACGAGCTAAAAATAGGTCTCAACTGGAAATTACAGAGACTGACCAAAAGGAAAAAACATGTGCTGGTTATCATATAAAGTATTGATCTTTATCCTAGCCTTGAGTTGATATGTGTTATTTAAGTCCTGATGCTGCAAGCAGTGATCAAAGGAAATGGGCGGTTGGTTTTCTTGGGTTGCTGATTTCATTCTCTAACTTCATTATATCTCTTGAGAATGTACTCAAGTTTTGAGACCAAGTTGTATCCTGTAGCTGGATTCTATGTAGGTTGCTGATGGCATCACTTTGTTGGAAGTTGGCACTACACATCTTTGGCTTTGTTCTAAGGCTTTGTGAAAGTCTTAGAACACATTGCTTCATCATATAAGAAAATATGATGCCTGCTTGTGTGTAAATCGATGATTATTTTATTCTTTATTTTTGAACTTCATAAAGTTTGGGTTGTTTTTATCTTGTAGTATATATGCATCTTCATGGATATTCAACCATCCCGCAAGCTTATTGGTCTCTTAATGTTAATATGCATATATTGATAAACCAACTTTTGGGTATAGGTAGCTTGATGACAAAATAAAACATTTGTACTAACATTAAGTTCTGCAGGACCTTCCACACACGAACCTAATAAAATCCCACTCTCCATCACCTTCAGCGATCCAGGAAACTTTGAGCAGATATGTTAATTCCTCAGACAAAACTGGTAGCGTAAGTACTGGAGGACTGAGCACATCTAGAACTGAAAGCATGAATGTAGATCAAGTTTTTTCTCATGTTCAGAGGTCCAAGATTTCAAATACTAGTAGTATAATTGAAAACTTGGCACAAAAGGAGCAATGTAAAAGATGGCTCAAACGCCTCAGACACAAATCTTCAGATGCTTTTGGCCTTGGTTCTAAGAGAACAAAAATTGGAGATCACCCCACTAATGCAGAAGTATGTAGCTTTTCAAGTAAAGCACACAATTATGACACATCCAGCTCGGCGATGACAAAATGTCCCAAGGAACAGCAGATACCCGATACGACCAAAGACATACCAAGTACTTCTGAGTGCTCCTATGGAGTATCAGCAAGAGATGTGCAATACTGGATTAAAAGATGGTGTTATAAGACCCCTCAAACGGTTAAAGCTCATGTGAGTATAGTTACACCTGGGCTATGGGAGCCTGAAAATCGAAAAGTGCTTCCTGATAATATTGAGGGGAAACAGTTCCCAAGCATCAGGGCGATAGCTTTGATGGGGAGAGCAATGAACAAATTCCAAACAGGTCAGTTTCAGAGAAAGGGATCATCAGTGGTGTGGAATATAGAGGACTTTTGAAAGCTACAGGGCTTTGGTTTCCGGTCCTCATGCAGCTTGCAGATTTCCATGGCGAGAAAGGTGCAATCGAAAGACACCATCCAAAATATTGTGTTTCAGATGTGAAAAGTTATCCAAATTCGAGGTTGCATACATTACAATCAGTAAATTCTATAGTCATGTTTCCTTAATGTTGATCTTTTGTTTTTCTGGGATCGGCTTTTAAGGAAGTAATCTGAACTCTATATCTACTTAATATGTTCTGAAAGATGTTTTTCTTATCCTCATTTTTGCGGTACACATTTTCTTTTCATGGACCCTGGTGCATTCTCTCATGTTGTCATACCACCATGTATATGTTCATTCTGATTTGCTGCGCCCATGTTGGAGATGGTAAATTGCTACTGACAAGCTTCATCAGGATTATGTGGCTGCTTGCAGGTATGTGATGCTGGTATCTCAGTGTTTGACATATTCTTGCATTTCAATTTCTTGATGAATTGATAGTCCTTTTTAACTTGATAGACCTGAATTCTTGTGATGGCCACATCCTTCTTGAGTTGGCTGGCCAAGACATGTGGCATGACTTTTTCTTGTGTTCTTTTGTAGTTAGATCCCAAGCTGGGTCAAGGCGATCATATTTGATGTTCTCAAAAGCACAAGCTTCCAGAAGTCATTGGAGTAGTAGCTTCTGTTGGAAAGGCAACACTTGTGCTGGAACTTGGGGTCTCCTGTAGATGCCTTGTGACTCAGATGCCTGCTTGTCCGACGAGCTGTTCTTCCGGAAAACCGTCCTGCGGACCAGCGAAGCCATTAAGCAGTTCGATGCTTCGCCGAGATGTGGACATTCGGTATGTATGCCTTGCGACTTGATGAAAGTTTTAGTGTCACACCGAGGGGGATTTATTTCATCAAATACAGATCCTTGCACCCACGTGGTGATGATGGACATAATCGATTGGGTGGTTTCGTGATTGAAGACTAGGAGAGAAAGGGGACTCGATAATTCCCCTATGAGCTTAAGTTAGAGATTGTCCAATAATATGAGAGCCAGCCATGTCAGTTCGTCATAGAGGAGACGAAGAAAAGAAAGTTATATGAGAGCAAGCCAAGTGTGTTCGTAGCGGAGGTAGTGAAGATGAGGAAGTATGATTTAGTATACTGGAATCGCAGATGTAGAGGAGTCCTCTCGAAGGGTAAGGGAGCTGGGAATCTCTCTCTCTCTCTCTCTGAGTCGCAGATGTTGTCTAACAGATTAGCAGTTTTGAGTTTTCTCTATGCAAGTCGCAGGTTTAGCATTGGTAGATAAGAGGGTTCGGTGAGGATATCGTAAAATTATGTTGGTGTCGTGCTTGAGAAAGTTTGGTTTGATGTTTAAGTTAGTAAAATTGTTGAAGGATTGTAGAACAAAAATGTGTTAGGTACTCAAGAGTAGAGTGCACTTGAGACCTTTTTATAAAGAACTCAGTAATCGTCGGAGTTAAATGAAGACTTAATTTATAAGACAGTTACACTGAATCGTATGTCACTATCGGATTGTGGGAGCGTCTATCAAACCATCGAGCTCATGTAGGCTCATTAATGAAGTGAGAGAGCCACGTCAAATGTGTCGCAATAATTGGGTGTCAAAGGTGGCATCGAGTGGACGTCAATGGATTCATTGTATTAGCCCGATGTGTCAAGTTGATGAGGCGATGGGATGTGATATGGTTCGGTGGACAACATCTTGTTTGGTGGACAACTTAGTCACAGTTGGTGCTATTGTTGTCACTTCGGTCAAACTTACGTATGTTTCAAGGTCGGATTTATATTAGAAGAAGGGAGATGTTTTATGGTTGAATTCGAAGATGGATGATGCTTTATTATCATCAGTAACTCAGAAGATGGAGGATGCTTCGTAGTCAAAATTAATTATGTTAAAAATGAAGGACGTGATCGAATTTAATTGTAGCAAAATGAGAGGATGCTTCATGGCCAAAATTAATTGTGTCAAAATAGAGGATGTTTCGTGGTAGGATCTGATCATGTTAGAGATAGAGGATGATTCATGATCAAATTCGATTCTATGGAGGATGCTTCACGGACGAATTTGACCACAATGAAAATGAAGGATGTTGTATGGTTAATATAGGTATAGTAGAATAGGCTTCCTAGTCGTCCTCTAGAGGAGAATCATTGCATTGACCTGACATCCTGAGGCTAATATAGAGCGATCGAAGATCCTCGCAAACCTTTTTATATATGAGTTCAACTTGATTTAGCGAGGCAAATTCATGTGTGAAGTGTTGACTCTATGATTCAAGTCGATGGAGGGGCCCCTAAGACCAACTTCGAACTCTAAGTTGATTCTTGTTTGACTTGATGAACTGTGATGTTTGACTAAGCTTGATGAACTGTGATGTTTGACCAAGCCTATTGTCACAGACTTAACTAATTTTTTCTAAGTCATGCAAAACCCTTATGTGTCCGTCCGTAAAGGGTCAACCTCCTCGAAATCTCTTATGGTCCCTTGATAATCTACAAAAGAGAAGATAAGTTAGATAAAACATTTAACTCGGGATTCACAAATAGTTATTTTAGTAAATATCTAATAAGCAATACAAATTATAAAAATAGACTTTGCAAGCTTTGAATGGTCATACGACAAAAGATCTAAAATGGTCCGCCGTGACCAAAAGTCTCCACAAGTGCTCATATAACACTACCATAGAACAAAATAGTGAACCAGCCTTAGACACTACCCCAAAGGCCTATCTAGTCATGTGTCACCCAAGTAGCTCCTGGATGTTATGCTGATTGACACTCCACACAACTCTGTGAAACTAGAAAATCCCTAAAATGGTTATTTGGATAGCCTATTTCTATATAGTTTTGCCTATGCGTGATGAGTTCATATAACTTGCATTTATATACTTGAAACGATCACAAAAGCCAACCAAAATGGGACTGTCATACCTACTGTAAGCCCTTTACATGTTGTGCAAAGTATGAACAAAATTAAAAGATAAAAGACATATACGAGTATTGCATCGATTACCCTGTTTGTAGCTTTGTCCATAGAATTCTCTCCCACTTGTTCCTTCAACACCCTTGTCAAAGCCTTTGTGGACGCTACATCTCCTTGCCTTTACTGAATCTTCAATCTTTTACCCCAATTGCAATGCGCCTCTTGGCTCCCAACTGCACTCTATCGCTATTATTGATTAGCCGAACTTTGATTTGTCACGTTGCTTTAACTCGCAAATGACTCTTGACTCTGGTTGGTATAGAGTCGACTGAGTTATACTGATTCTTGTTGGTTCCTATGGATCCCTCGGATAAAGAAAAAGACCTTTATTATGCATTAGTCTCTCAAACGTCACATACTGCTTAAACTTAGTGGATGCATATTAGAGCTTGAATGAGTATTATCTCGTAGACCTTAAAGTTTTTGGAATCTTTCTTCCGTAAAATTTGTCAATCGATTTCTCTTCTACTTAGTTGTCACCTCCAAGTAGGTTCATATTATTTTCGCTTTCGATTAGCATTCTGTTGAAAAATAAAATGGATAGTCTACTCTCGATAACACCGATCACCATTGGTGAGGATTTGACAACTGTTGGCCTCCACTAAATTTTTTTAAAGGGTCTTTGGACCTATGTAGAGCTTCTTTATTGGATAAATAAGTGAACTAGGGTACTCGATTTCACCCATTCTTTTAAGAGTTGAAAAGACAAAGATTACTTGACTTCGTCTGTCTCTTCAAGATTTATACTCTATGCATCAAGCTAGTTACTAGCATTCGCATGCTCTTTGCTCACACTTCTGAAGCACCCGAAGTATTTGTACTCCTTGTATTGAGTTAGCTACTGCGATTTATCATCTTATTGCCATCAAACTTCTGGAAAGTAAGAAGTTTTGCTCGAAAAGAATAAAATTTCGCCCTAATTTGGAACAAGTCTAGACTAATAGTTTTCGATACCTCTGGGATTGTATCATTTTTGTCGTCTACTCCTTTGAGTGGAAAATGTATAATACAATGTATTGCCTATTTCGTTCCTTGGTCGAGCACTCCTGCATCGATTCAAAATCCTTCACTTTTGGTTATTTCAATGAGAAGCTCATTGACACCAGTCTTACGAAGTTCCCTAGCCTCTACCCTACAACCTTATCTTAGTGTTTGGATTTTGCCTCTGCATTCTCCATTTCCTTAATTCCATTCATGACCAAGCTCTCTCTCTCTCCATGAGAGTAAGGGATTGATAACTCCATAGAAATTTCGCCTTTTCGATACATGATGCTACCATGCCCATGGCCCTATTATCTGTAACCTTGCATTTGCGTTTATTTCTTCACGATTAGTATATCTACCTCTATGATACTCCTTTGAGTCTACCTCCATTTTAACAAATGCTTGGTTTTAGGTAGCTGAGTCCCTCTGGACTCATTATCACTTCCTTGCCCTTTTTGACTACCTACTTCAACACCTTTATGTTCTTTGAATAGTTCCTCTTAGTCGATGAGAAGACAGACTTCAACTATCAAGCATGGCCTCCGTCATTATATTGAAAGGCTCGCACTAATTCTATTTTCCTTTGTTTTCTTGATGACAATGTTTGCTTACTCGACGTTGTCTTCTGACTTGTCGAGCTCCCTTAAATGAATATGAGCTCTAGAGTAGTATAACTCTTCAATCGCTCTAATTATACATCTATATGATCAAACCCCCCCACCCCCCGAGACTACTAGTACTTACACTTAGAATTTCCCCTCGATGGTATATAACTCTCGTATGTTGATAACTAAGGTTTTCATCCGATGCAAAATTCAATGCACACACGAACGACTTGTCTCTATGGTACCATGACATTTATAGTTTGAATTTGTAGTCTTTCTTGTCATCGTGTTGTTCACCGAAGTGGAGTTCCTAGTAGCTCCCGATCATACATCCATATAATTAAGTCCGTCGCGGGACCTCTCCTGTATGTGTTGCATTACCTCGAATTATTCCACTATGATCCACTACACCATGTCACCTCCTGAAGATATCTCCATTGTATTTTGATTTTTGTGAGATGAACTCGGACTGTGATCTCTCTAAGTGTAGCCTCTGCCAACTCATCGTAGAGCCTCCATCACCTCCGATTGTGTTCACTTCTTTGACAATTGACCTTTGTCCACCCACTCTCGGGTCACACCTAAACAAAGCACAGCTCTAGGACAATTCATTTTTAGAATCTTAATGGCACTAAGAGAGAGGATGAATTAATGTAATAATATTTTTAACTAATTTTAAAACTCGATCGATAAATTAACATGTTTCAAAAACTTGATTGATCGAGTTAAAGTTGTAAGTAAAGAGAATAAAACTAAATCATAAGTGCAAATAAAGAGAGGCAAATCGATTTATAATGGTTCGATATTTCTAATCTACGTCCACACCTGATTCCTCTTTCCTCGAGGTCATCGATTTTCACTATTGATCTTTTTTTTAATGGACGAAGATCAATTCCCTTATTATAGGTTTCTCTGTTTTCATGTTGTGGAAATAACTTTTATACTCTCTTTTTACGTAAAATCTCTCACCTCCTGCAACTTAAAATTATAATCAAACTCAAGAGAAGGAAGAGACTCAAATTATGCTCAAAATAAGAGTTTTCGATACTTTTTTTCCTAAGAATAAATGCTCCATCAACCAAGCAGAATATTTATAGACAGACATCAAAACATTTTTAAAATAGAATCAAAAATTTAAATCCCTAAACTTTCATAGTACAAGCTGTACTACCACTCGCACTAAGTGATAATACTATCATAATCATGTGGCTTTAGCAATACTACCACTAACATAAGTAGTACTATTATCGATATATATAGTATCACTATCAAAAACATTAAAAAAAAAAGGCTCAAACGGTACTACCAGTGGCGTTGAGATAGCACCTCCTAAGCCTAGTTTAAGCCACTGATAGGCCTATTGTGACTTGATTCAAGTCCATTGACTTTCTTGATAAATTGGCATAGTTAACTCAATACCAACTCAAATTGACTCCATACGTTGTCAGATCACATATTCCAAGATTGTCAGGTCAAAGCTGCATAAGCGAAGAGAAAAGACAGCAAACACAATCAACACTTAAACGAGCCACATATGCGCACTAAAAACATCAACAAACCCAACACAAGCACCCAACGCCCATTTTTAGCCATGCATTACATCTTAACCCGGTCCATATACATGGACTGTCTCTGCCTTCGTACGATAAAACCAAAGTTCCTTTTTCTTGTAAAACCAGAGTTTCTTTATGTCAACAACATAAACGCGTCTGTTTACTAAGCTGCTTCTGCAAACCCAACTCTCAAGTTGCCATAGTCAAATACAGTGTGATAAACTCCCATGAAGACATCTCCCAGAATCCTGCAGTCCAAGCACCATTTGCAAGTCAGAGAACCATGAAAAATGGATATTTTTGACAAATATGGTAATCAAAGCAGGACGCACCAAATAGGACCACGTGGTGGTGGCACGTCCAGGGCTATGAACCCACTAATGCACTGTGCTGCAGCACCCTCACCAACCTTTAGAATATACTGCAAACCCAACAGGCCGAGGTTATGGCGAGATTAAACAGGGCGGATTAACATGATTGAAACTTTTATAGAAACATTCCGATGAAATAAGGAAACCTCCACAAATCTTATGCAAGTCATTTCATTTTTACACTGGCTTAACAAAATTGCAAATAAGAAAACAGAGATAGAGGCAAGTGTCATGATTCAGTACAGGAGATTCTAGGCTCCTTGACAACAGACAGAGAAAATACTATCCCGTTTAGAAACATCATTCCAAGAGAAGATCTTCCGTAGCCCTGTGAAAAAAGTCCAATTCCAATTTGGAATAAGCCTATTTTTAATCCCACTTTGTGTTAAGGTTATCAAAGGACCTTCAACACCAAGCGTAATGCAACTTCCGGTCCGTGCACATATTTAAGTATAAACATACCCATGAGAGGCTAATCCTCAACCACAAGGAACTAGATTGGTCTTTTGATGAAGAATTATAACTTGGATTGCAATTACTTAATAACTTTCCTAATTAAGTCAATCCTTAGACCTGGATCAAGATAAGGCCACAACATGTTCCTATAGTAATATTCCCACAGTTGATTATAATCCCAATCAAAAAGAAATCCAAGGACATCCAGCAAATTTTAAGATCTCCATTGAACCAATAAGTATCTTCATTCTCACCCATAGAGAACGTGATGATCTTTCATACTTCAGTCAAATGAGAAGATTTTCTAGCAGGCCACTAAGTTATGCGACCACAAGTTAATGCCATTAACTTTGCTGGGATTTTGTCCCCTACTCCAAAAGCACAAAGTGCCATTTTAAACCCGTTGTTATTCATGTTGTATTAGGTTGCTTAACCATGCCAGCTAGTGTCCCTTGAAGGTCACTGACGTTTGCAATAACCTTTGGCAATCTCGATATCCAGATTGCCAGCTCAAAACTTACTGTTTCTGACTCTGGCATCAAGAAATTAAAAATTAAATTGCTCGATGGATGGTGATGAGGTACTAATGCAGAATTGACAAGATTTTCTGAGCTATGATTGCTTATACGGAAGAAAGGATGCATGAGTTGCAAAATAATATCCGTTCATGCAACATTAAGCTCTTCAAGTGCAGATTACTTGTCTGGAAATCTATATTTACACTCCTGGCCGAGTAGTTCAGCAAACAAATATTGTTTTTATTCGACTAAAATTTAAAATAAATAAGACTTCATATATGAATATCAATGACAACAATTATTAGTCATACATCAAAGCAATGCAGCCTGATAGATGAGCTTCTATACTCAACAGCCTTGACTGTTCACAGAAGTCAGCATGCTCACTTCATTGATGTCTGTTCACAGATGAGCTTCTATACTCCTTATTTTTGTAAAGCTTGTCACAAAGAGGTAAACAGACACTTTTTTGCTTCCCTACATATTTCACAACATTACCATAAAGAAGGATTTACTATGCCACAAAAGTTGCACAGCGACCAAACTTTCATGGTTCACAAGCAAACCAAATTACCCTGGCTGGCATGCATACCAAGGCAACCCATTCTCCTACATCATGATATTCATGGGAAAAACAATATTCTTATCTAAAGATTGCATTATTCCCATAATTGGTTTAGGTATGCCTAATTATATTTACCAAAAGACAAATAATTTATAGAACAAAAATTTGGAAACCTTAACATGAAGCAATCAGGCCACTAGTTAGGGGGCCTATCACACAACATTCCTGTTAATACGAGATCTGACGTCAATATAAACAACCCTAGCCCCACAAGCATTAAGAATATTTGTGCCACTCAAACCTTAGTCACATTGCAAAAAAAGCAACTTTGCCATGGCACTAAGCAGTTTACAGAAAATTTCAACTCATCAATAGTAAATATTAAGAGTGTAGTGATACCGATGAGAAATATTATACCTGCTCTGCTGTAAGCTCAAATGTTTTATTTCCAATGGTGAACGAGACTCCAGGCATGGATGAAATGGCAGCACAGTCTACGGATGATTCTCCCATGGGACTAGGCAGCCGTTCACATAGCTGCAATGGAACTCAAAACACGATCTAACATGTACACACTGCAGTCTTTAATGCATCACATGATTCAAAATGACTTCACCTCATTTATGTAGTTTAGTACACCTTCTTGTGTCTGATTCTGTCTCAGTTGATTTTGCATCCATACTACTGCCATCTCACAGACACTGCAGATAGCATCACTCTGGAGACCAGATGATACATCAGCATTCTCATTCACCACGCTCTCAATGCCAATACTGCAAACACATCAAAGCAAAAGCAAAGCTTATATGTGAGTAAATGGAACTTGCATTTCTAAACCCAAAGAAGACAACTTTTCTCAGTGATAAACTATCAACCTAACTCCATGAGTTCCATCAAAGGTACACAGACCAATCCGAGAGCAAACCTTCGATGGTTCAGTCTGCAAAATGATACAGGGCCAACAAACAGTATACGGCATCAGGTAGTCAGCAAGATCAACTAAAATCATCATATGCATGAAAACATTGGTGCAAACCTCTGACAGCAACATGTCCAAAATTTGTTTCCCATATTGAGCTACTACTGCTTTGCACTCTTGGCTAACAACACCAGAAGCTCCAATTTTCTGATTAATTTCTGCAATAACTGTCTGCAGAAATCTCAGGAGATATTAGTCATTGGTTGGTGGTCTAGGGAAAACCAGTACCACGGTTAATGATACTACGCATATGCACTGTAGTTAAGACCATAACCACTTTAAATGTACCTAATAAATATAATTCATTTGGCAATTTAGAGTACACTGGGAAACTAAAGAAGGATCAATATGCGCACTTAAGCTACTCCATATGAAAGTACCCTATTGAAACACAAACAAGTGTCCGATGTTCCAAGATTAATATTCAGATTTGAAGTAAAGCAACATAAGTAATTCATCAATGCCATTGACCTAGTAGTTCACTGCTCCACTATCAGCTTCCACATAAACCCAACCATGGACTGTATTGATACAACAATTTACAAATTCATCTTGTTATATACATAGCAACCAGAGTTAGATAGATATGTATATTATGAATAGAAATTCAAGGATTTAAGCAACCTACTCCATGTGAAGTACCACTAGATTATATATAAAAATTTGTATTGTAATATTTCTGATTTTTATAGAATATGTTGGGTCTAGCCATGGGCTTGGACAATTGGGCCCATTGAGCCCAAATCAGCAATTAAAAGAGAAAGATGTGAGATAGGGCAAAAGGAGAGAGGGAAGTGATTTGTGGGTATAGCGAACGACGACCGCGCACAACGAGAGGCAAGAGAGAGAGAAAAGACAGAGAGAGAAAAAGGAGAGAGAAAGATTAGGATTTTGAGTTTTTTGCTTGACGATCAGTGGTCAAACGTTGTCAGTTTTAGCCCAAATTTTATGTGGAGAATCCTTGCAGCAAACTCTACAATCCTAATGGTGTCGATCTACAGTTTACCCTCTCTAAGGTACTTTCCTACTATACCTAGACCTAAAATTCTCTTACGAGGAGATACATCCTATGTGATGATGATATACTATTCTTAAGCCAAGATATATGTTCTTGATGTTATTGTGACCCTCTAGTTATTTTAGAGAAGATTTACTATAAACATGTTATCATTACTATTGATAGAGGAAGTTTAAGGCGGACTACGGTCCCGTGGTTTTTCCCACATTGGGTTTTCTACGTTAAAAAATTTAGTCTCATTGATTTATTGCTCTATTGTTTATGCTGTGCTGGTTGATATTAGCATTTTGATATCAAGTTGGTATTTTGATGAGGAACCCATTTTAATACACAAAGAATGAAAAAAATTATTTCGCTTTAACAAGTTTTTTCCAACAGAATAAAATGTAGTACCACAAAGCATCCTGACTTGCAAACAAAATAGGTTCTGAACAGACCAACCTTTGATCAGGTGCTTCTTTTTTTAAGAAAAAAAGCAATCATCAAAAATGAATCAACAAATACTACAAGTATTAATTCCACAATCATAAACAATCTTGCACCCACATAGTAGTAATCGATTTATTTTTCTTTTTATGGGCAAAATAGATTTCAAATTTATTCTAAATTCAATCAAATTGCATCCCTTGCCAGGTTCAATTAGTCTTCATGTTAAAACAATGGTATCAACAATTTTCCTATACTGACCCACTTTTCTTAAGTTCCAGAAATAAAAGGTTCTAAAGAATCTTCCCAAATAAAAAAAGAAAGAAAATAAAAAAACAGAAAATGCTTTTTGAGTGTAAACACTGAAAAGATTTTGATCATTCACAAATACCCAGTAGAACTGCAACTAAGATATTCAAATGGACAATCACTAACAATGATGTCGTCTTTGACATGAAAATATCTTTGAGTAGGATATATGTTACCAAGACAACTAACAGGCTGCAATCAATCTTAAAGATGAAAATGAACTAGCTTAGTAGAAAACCTAAGTTTACAGTAGATAATCAACCAGCAATTTAATCATGACTTTCTACCAAAGCAGAATCGCATCAGCACAATAGATATGATACAAAGTTGAATCAAAAAGGTGAAACATAATACGAAACAGATCCAAACGAATTAATAACCTAAATGGGCTAAATCATGCCCTCCCCCACCTTTTAAAAGAAAAAACTCCACTAACAGAACATTGTAACAATTTGACTTGAGGACACTGCAATCATGAATTAGAAACTGGCTCAACCAGGATGCAGACATGGCATTTTTGTGTAGTTCGTTTCAAGATGGACTGCACCATCCGGTAAGCCAGACTGGTACCATACTGTAGACAATAAGTTTATCATTTGATATTGATATCTTTTTCTCATTCTCTATAACCATCACAATTGTTTTCAATTTTTTTCCTTTTTTTCTTCTCTTTTCTGTCTCTCCTTCCCTCAGGCTCGCTCTCTACTTCTCCTTCGCTCTCATTACTTCCCTTATTCTCTCTCTTATCTGGAAGATGACCCATGCTGAGGTGTTGGTAGTACTGGTACCATATCAATACCATATGGATCCAACTGCTAACTGGTATTGGTAGTGGATTGATATTTGAATCGATGATTTCAACCATATAACATTCAATTATTTATGCAGATATCTATCAGGAGCAACTAATATAGCAATTGTTGGCACAAAAAAATATCTTCAAATATAAATAAATAAATAAAAGAAGATGGATCTTCCTAATCGAAAAACTGCCAAATATTGTACATACCATTGGACCAGCAATTAGAGAAGTTCCTGAATCTGCAATTGCAGCACAACCACCAGCACAGAATCCTGATAAACATACAATAAAAATCAGATAAGGAATAAGATCACAATAATACAGAAGTAGCTGAATCCAAGTGCTATACCAGTAGACTGGCCATCAATATGTACATCTCCCATGTCAAACTGTTAAAAAAAAGGGCAGGAATTGGTAAGGTTCACCAACTTGGCAGGCTATGTGCATAAATGACATCACAAATGCAAATGGGGTCCAGAGAAGAACCTGCCAATAACCCTTCTGAGTTACAGGAACATATATGTGTTCACCTTTATAATGATTTGGATCAACCCCACCAAAAACTATCTCACCTCCCTCACCTTCATCAGCATTTCGGTTAAACCAGAAAGAAAAAACAGGTTCCTTAACAAGACCTTGCTTGATCATATTATACCTGTGCATATAATTAATTAGTTGATTCTAGCCAATTAAGACCTACTTTCAGTTACATTAACAATTAATATTATTCAAATATATATCTGACAATTAATACAAGAAACCTGCAGCCACTCTCTATAATTTTAACATGGAGAGGAAGCACCTATGATCCAACAGTAAAGCACATTATGGCTCCATGCGAAGAGAACTTAGTGCACATGCATTATCCATTCCTTCCAACACAGACCGCAGTACAGTCGCCCAATTCAGTTCCCGATATATACCAGTTCCAGCCCAAACATATGAAGAGATGGACTGCCCCCATTTCGATGGTCTAGTCTGCGCCCATCTCCACAGTATAGTCCGGTATTAAACAAGGAAAAGAAAAAAAGTCTAAAACCAAGGATTAGGGATCACATTCTCTTCTCCATACGAGCATGGCCCTACTGTCGTCCTCTTCTTCGTACTTGTAGAACCCCAAGGCAATGCCTCCCAGTCGCCCACTGCGTCGCCTGACCACAAGTACACTTCCTCCCCCTTTTCGTACATCTCCTCTTCTTCTTCCTCATTCTCCTCTTGCTTCCTCTTCCTCTTCTTATTTCCTCTTCCTCCTGTTCCTCCATCGCTCCTCTTCCTCCTATTCCTCCATCACTTCCTCTTCCTCTTTATTCTTCATCCTCTTCCTGCACTGACATCTCTTCCTTCCTCTTTTCCTTCCTCCTCTTTGTCTATACAAACACTGGGGCTGTACATAATGGTCTGACCAGTGATCAGTGACCAGTCCGGTACCATGGATAAGAACTGTGACAAAATGCCATGAGTAAAACCGATTCACTTATAATTCACTTAGTCAAAATGTATTATTTAAGTATCTCTGGGGCACAAAGATATTGATGATAGCCATTAGACTCCAGGTTCCAAAATCAATGATGACCACTACAGCAGTTAGGCAGTGGCCTTATTATACAACTTAGCATTTTGCCACAATGTTCTCTACTGAAGGAAAAAAAACAGAAATCACATTGGAAGCTACGTTTAATTGAGAGCAAGATACAACAACAGGTGGGAAAGACTAATTTGAAGAATGCATACATATGTCCATTTCTAAACAAGTTTATGAACAACAATAATATATGTTTTGTCATCTAAGGTTATCAGTCAATTCCTGAAAACAAAGAATGGAACTTGCTATGACTTCCTAAAGAAGGTAGCACGAACCAACGCATCAGGGGAACTGAACTAACACTGTACCTTTATCATATATTCTATATATCACATTAGATAGATGTTATGGTAAAGAACTAACACTGTATCTTTATCATATATTCTATATATCACATTAGATAGATGTCATGGTAAAGAAAATAGATGAAGAACGACATGCCACCAAATATAGCTCTAAATGTCTAAATAGATTTTTCATTTTTGCTTTGATGTTCTAATAGACCACCTACTCTTTTTGTTCTATAAACTGCACAACATATCATGCTTTTCATTTTTGTGCAACTTGTAGAAAAAGAGTAGGTGATCTATTAGAGCATTAAGACAAAAAAAGGAAAGTCTAAATAGACATTTAGAAATATATTTGGTGGCATATCGTTCTTCACCCATTTTCTTTACGTCATGACATCTATTTAATGTGATATATAGAATATATGACAAAAGAAGTGTTAGGAGTTTTTTTTCAATCAGTCATGTCATATAGACCCATGTCAGACATCAAATTGCTTCGATTTGAATTATCCTAAGTACCTATTGCTTTCTAATTTAGAATAAAAAGAAACTTCAACATGCAAAAAACAAAGAATATGAAAAATCAATAAGCTGTACAAATAACATTGAATAATATATTATTTAGATATATATAAAAAAGAAAGGTAATAGCTAGATTACCACGCAGGTACAGCATTGCCAACAGATATCTCCTTAAACCCAAGTCCAAGTATGCCATCGAATTTCGCCACTACGAATGTGATATCTCCTTAAACCCAAGTCCAAGTATGCCATCGAATTTCGCCACTACGAATGTGATATTCTATATATCACATTAGATAGATGTCATGGTAAAGAAAATAGATGAAGAACGACATGCCACCAAATATAGCTCTAAATGTCTAAATAGATTTTTCATTTTTGCTTTGATGTTCTAATAGACCACCTACTCTTTTTGTTCTATAAACTGCACAACATATCATGCTTTTCATTTTTGTGCAACTTGTAGAAAAAGAGTAGGTGATCTATTAGAGCATTAAGACAAAAAAAGGAAAGTCTAAATAGACATTTAGAAATATATTTGGTGGCATATCGTTCTTCACCCATTTTCTTTACGTCATGACATCTATTTAATGTGATATATAGAATATATGACAAAAGAAGTGTTAGGAGTTTTTTTTCAATCAGTCATGTCATATAGACCCATGTCAGACATCAAATTGCTTCGATTTGAATTATCCTAAGTACCTATTGCTTTCTAATTTAGAATAAAAAGAAACTTCAACATGCAAAAAACAAAGAATATGAAAAATCAATAAGCTGTACAAATAACATTGAATAATATATTATTTAGATATATATAAAAAAGAAAGGTAATAGCTAGATTACCACGCAGGTACAGCATTGCCAACAGATATCTCCTTAAACCCAAGTCCAAGTATGCCATCGAATTTCGCCACTACGAATGTGATACTTGGTTCTCTGGTAGCTTCAATAAAGTCCTGAACCAATATCCCTTATTAATACAAGAACATTATCAATAAAATTTATTAACTAAAAACTGAGGCTTTAAATATATTAAGCCACTCAAAATTAAAAACCTGGTATTTAACAATTAGGTCACCAATAGTGACATGATCTTGGCTAAAAAAACCAGAAATCGCTCCTGATCCATAATGAATAGCTGCAGACTTGCCTGCACAGGAAAAGACAACCTAGAGTTAGCATCTGATTTCTTACCAGGGTGTAAGAATCACACAAGATGTTGACAGAAACCAACAGAGGTCACACACACACACACAGAGGGGGAGAGAGGGAGGGAGAGAGAGAGAGAGAGAATAAAAGAGGCATTTCCTGAATCATAAAGCATAATTTGTTAAAGATGAGTAGATGATGCAAAAGATGACTGGTGATGTGCACCGAGCCAGCTGACTATCCTATCCTGATATATAGCACAGATTTCAGAGAGGAAGAAACCACAGGCCCCTCAGTATGCATGAATTATAATCAGAAAGGTATCAAAGAGTATGCCTCAGACATGTCTCTTTTCCAGGAAGGCACCAACACAACTGACTTCAGTTTTATGGCCAAGACCAGCTTGTGGTCAGAGTTACAGCTATATGCTACACTGGCAAATTTATGGATAGTGCCTGTTAATCTGTTATGTACTGGCAGAGGGTTGCTATTTCTGCTTCTACAAAATCGTCCCTCTATCATTTCCTGCATATCCCGAGTACTTTAGGATTTTATAGTCACTCATCAATAGATTAGCAATTTACAAGCCAATTATACAGATCACTACCATGGCCAATCCTAGACAAGAATAGTTATTTGTCTGCGAACTATTCTCACCATGATGATACTTAAAAGAAAAGGATTTATCCACTCTTGGATCCTAATAAATTATATATATATATATATATATATATATATATATATATATATATATATATATATATATATATATATGAGAGAAAGAGACTAACCATTCTTCTGGTAGGTGCTTGATCGAGTTGACTTGTACCTCGAGTGGAGGAAGCAAGCAACCTGTTAGAAGGACATAATTCATCAACCCTGAAATTTTCAACACCAATTCTTGGACTTCCAATTGTTTTCAGGCATCCACCATAAACCAAACAAATCGCTCACCGAGAAGTAGCACTTGGAAGAGGGAACCCACAAATTTGAGCTCCCCGTATCAAAGATCACGGTGAACTTCTGTGCAGGGGAACCGATGCCGATCTCCCCAAAATACTGCGCGTTCATATAGTTCTTGAGGGAAACAATATCAGTATCTTCCCCGTTACCAAGTCGAAATCCGTGCTTCCGGGCCATCAAACGCCCCCTTTCCTGAACAAGCCGAGCCGCGAGTCTGCCGTTTTCGTCCAAGGGCTTCTTCTTCAGCTTGATCCTGACCAAACCATCGGCCGATGCTGGAAGAACCAAAGGCAGCACAAGTATCGAAAGCAGAACAAGAGATGCGAGAAATCCACGTCTGGTGCCCATGATCCACTGTCGATCCAAAATATGAGCGTTAAATCCCTAGAAAATATCAATCTATAGCATGATTACATTAAAGATTTGAAAAGAAAAAGCTATCCTCCACAACAGATTAGATGAAATAGGGGAAAACGAATTAGAAATCAATCCCGACGAACCGATTACCACAAAGAAACACTAAAATCGCAACAAAATATCTGCAACGTAACTCACCAGCTAGAGGAATCGAAATGAGGGAACGAAGTCCACCTGCCTTCACCTACAGTCTTCAGTTGCGTTATTATGTAGTAAAGAGAGGAAGAATATTTAAAAATAAGGAAGATACGTCAAATTGCACCGTCCGATCTTTCACCCGAAGCGAAATGAACCGTTGGATAACTATCCTTTTCTACAGTGGCGGTGTGCGCACAAATGTCCACGCCTGTGGGATGCCGGGACTGCGACGTGGCCTACGTAAACAGAAAACGACGCAGGATACATTCGTACATTTCCCGACGTTGCCGAAGAGAAACCTGTATTGTCATTGGACATCCTAACTGACCCCAGTGGCTTCCTTCTGTAGCAAGGAGTGTAACCTCAACGGGTACGGTCTAATGGGTAAGAAACTAATTTTGTATTTCCAATTTCAATAGAGAGAGCGAAGAAGACTAAGGCACTCGGGAACACGTAACTCTCGAGAGCCACAGACGGCGGGCAGCGGGTCCCATTGTAGATCACAGATGGGGAATCTCTCTGGGTGTCGCGGCGAGGACAAACTTGTCTGGCGTATTTATTTGGCCCCTTTTAGAACATTCAGACCAAAGCAGGGACCGGAAGTGGCTCGGAGGCGGGCACGCCTCCGCCTGTCAGTGGCCAGCGAGACGGTACCAGAATCCGTGGCAAGCTGAAATGAGGACTCGTACTCGGGATCAGGGAGACCGGCGAATTGGGTCGGGCGTGGGACAACTAATGGATCGAACTCGGATTGTATCAGGTCCGAGAGAACCAATCCGATAGCCCATTAGATGGAGACCGACGTTGTTCCGGAGTTTATTTGAAATCCGACCCATCCCAAGACCTTTAGACCACACAATCTTACTATCTATGCATACATATGCAGTTTAATTGAATACAAGGCAAATTTGCAGTGGGCTGCCCCTTATCATTATTTTATTGATGGGTAGCACTATAAATAAAATCTCAAAATCTATTATTAAAAGATTAAATTTTAAGGTACAATCATATCTAACCTCATTTAAAATAATCTAGATTGACAAAATCATTCTACCGAGGACCGAAAGATGTCTAATACTAATTAAACTAAATGATTGTCACGATGAAATTTAGTATGATATCTTGACATTCTTTTAGGTCAATCTTGGTTGTATGATTTTGATATTATCGATCATAAAAAAGAAAATAAATATATATTTTCATATAAAAAATAAACAAATTATGCCTAATAAAATCATTAAAAAAAAGTATAAATGAAGAACTCACAAATCTCTTCCGCTAAGTCTTAAATCTTAACCTATGTTTAGCATGATCATCGTTGCTAGATAAATTCTTAGCCTTTACACGATTCTTAACTCCTAAGACTAAGTCATTTTTAGATGAATTTTCTAATATCACACCCTCATAATTATCTAGTGAGTTGTCATCGTTACGAGAAATTCAATATGTCATTGACCTCCTAAAATCATAACTTTCTATAATCTTTCATATTATAAAATAAATCTTAAGGAGATAGTCAAATTAAACAAATAAATTAAAGAATTTTGGACTAAAGGCTTTACATGATATAATCTCAATCTTTGCGTTCGTTTTGCCTTTTTAACCAATCGCTAAGATATATCAGTCGTAGAGGATGCGTGGGGATAATCAAGCAATCAACAAAACAATAAAAAAAACATCGCTTCTCAAATCCTTGACTTAGTATATACTAGACTTTCTTGAGAATCAGATACCATGAAGTTTGTAATAAATCTGGTGATGAATAAAAAATAACATTCAAAACTCAAGATAACTTATGTGAATAACTACTCATGGTCTATCCAATGTCCTAAGTAATTTTATGCGCTTCATAAACTAAGTTTTAGAACCCTTTTATTATAAGACTAAAGAGAATCACTGATCATTTGAGTTACTAAGCTCTATATCAATCTAAAAATGTGTTGATTCATATAAACCCATGTCTTATTCCTTAGCTTCATTCATTATATGATTTGGTTCATATTTATATTATCTAAAGAAATATAAATTTTATCATCCAAACGAAAATGATCATCGCTCATATTATCAAGCATCTCTCTGTATAAATATATGAGAAATTCTTAGACAAAAAGATATTTTCTTGTGATTGCGTCTGGTAGGTATATATATGGCTATCAATTTTTATAATGAAACACTTAATGATATAAAATAATATTATTCTACGATAAAATAATGGCTATCAATTTTTATAATAATATTGTTGGATCGACTGGTCGATTAAATGCCTGTTCTAATTATATCAAATCACTTGAACGGGTCAAGTCCGACCTGTTCGATCCATCGGAGGTCGACTGCTATGGGACTGACGGTCTAACGAGCCACGGATCCCATTTGTGTTCATTAAGAGACCAAAAATTGTATGCAATACCGGCTCATCGCGGCCGTCTCGGCCCGATGCTATCGCCTTCCCCCGCCTCCTTCGCTCCGTCTCCTTCCGGCCCGTTTGCGACAGACGTCATCAACTCGGTCGCACTGCACCGGTGAATTGGTGCTGCAGACGCGCTCCGGCTCCCCTATGTCCATTACGTGAGCCATTGTTTCTATCTGATTGGCCCAAAACCCTTTTGTTTATCTATCTCTTGCCTTCTTCTCAGGTTCCTTTCTAGAGAGCCAAGGCGCCGTTCCAGGATACTGGATGGTAACCATATCTTCGATTTCGCCATTCTTGTTTCCTCTAAAACTTTATCTTGGTTTGATCAGGAAAAACGGAATCTTTTATAGCAAGTTTTAGTAAATGTGAACCTGTTCACAAGGTGTTGGATTTGAGATATTGAAGGATGGAGCAGTTTTTGATATGTTTAGTTTCTTAGATGCTCGACATCTATGATAAAGCAAATTGGGGACAAAAACACGTTGGTTTATGTGCGCTCTAAGTTCGTGGAGGAAACGTCAAGATTAATTGCCTGTGTATCGTCGATTCTTCTGCAGCGTTCAGTGAAGAAAATATTAGTAAGATATGCTGATATGCCGATATGTAAGTAACTTTTCTCCTCTTCCAGTTACTATGTAAGTAGGATATGCCGATATGGGTCATAAAGAAAATATATTCTATATCTTTGAAATATCGATACTGTTTTTTCTCTAAACTTAGGTCACTTGGTGGATCCACTTGGTGTAATTTTCCTTTCTATTGTTATTAAGCGTTTGGAACAAACTTCCTTGCTGTTTATCTTTAACATATATTTCTCTTATCACTGGTGCATTAAAATTTTGAAATGCAAATAATTCCTTCAAAGCATCGGGATGTTACCCCATTGCAAATGACATTCTAATTTCTATTGATGCTTCTAACATGTGGGTTCAATTATGCCACTCTCATGTCAAGAGAAATCACCTAAATTTCATGCTTGGAGTTCAAATTTATAATTCAGCTGATTTTATTTTCTATCGTTTCAAAGACATTAAAAAGTTAGTCACATACATATGTAAATGGGGAGATGCCAACAACATCACCAATCCCGGTCCCAAGCCCGGATGAGAATGGTGGTTATGTTTGCTATGGTCACGTAGATTTTCAACGCACCCCTGGAGAATTTTGAAGGATCAAAACAAATTTCATTGTGATGGTCATTATCAGACTTTTGTGTTAGGTTTTGAACTTCTTTTATTCCTCGGATGGTATTTAGTCTCCTCTACACCGATGTTAGTTTGTATCACAATACTGGAATATATGTTTGGTAGCTCCTAGATAGGCAAAAAGATATATTTTGGTAGCATCTTGTACTCAGACCCCTATTATGATAGAACTTTGACAAAGGACTTTTTCATCTCTTATTCAAAACTCTTTCTTTTTCCGAAAAAAAAAAACAGCAATATCAGTGATCAATTATTACAAAAATGGATAAGTTGAACTCATTGGCTTTCAAAAAATCGGAGAACCCTTGTGTTATTCCAAAATTAGCAAGGCTACGAGCCATGCTATTGTGACTTCTAGGGATATATCCAAACTGAAATACATGGAGTTTACAAGCAAGTTCTCTAATGTTTGTAATGATAGCCCTAAAAAACCAGGGGGTCCCTTCACACCTTTCACAAAATTAATTACATTCTCCACATCAGAATGCACTCTTGTGTTCCTTAGATTATCCTGCTTCACTTGGCGTATTCCTTTAAGAACAGCTAAAGCGTCACTGTGGCAGCATTTTTATGCTTGACACAACACACCCTGCCCAAACCACCTCATTGTCTGAGGTTTTGAGAATGAATCCAGTACCTGCAAAAACATTAGCTTATGAAAGGATCCATCAGATTCTACGAGTGAATCAAATTCATCTCCAGTTTCAGTCATCAGGTTGAGGTTTCCTTCCTTGGTCCCCTTGGATCTTGAAATGGCAGTAGATTCCATTCAATTATTATCTTGCGTGGATAAATTTTGTATCTGAACTTAGAGTGGTGTAATTTTTTTCACAAATCAATGGGTTCATGTAATAGGGATATAGTGTATGAATGTATCTTTTTGTTTCAGATATTGCACGTGGTGCTGGTAAATGGTAACAGTTCATAACGTTAGTGCCTTCTTATAATAGACAATTTAAAACTTCTAACTCTTGTTTGCAAGGGAAATGATGGATAAAAAGATAGCTGAAACACTTTAGCCTTCACAATTTGTTTTCTTGTTGCTTTTGATTCTTGTTGAAGTATTAGTGGTGCCTTGTACTTCCATCCTATTGGTGTACAGTCAGTGACTGAAAAGAGGTCCATATAGGCAACCCTAAAGAGTTGGAACATTTAACTTTCATACCATTAAAAAATGGAGGTTTTACATCACAAACGTCTTGGCAACTTAGCATACCTTGAGATGGACATCCTAGCTTTAATGAAATGAAAACAGCTCATGTTTCGTACAGCTACGTACAAGCTATAATTATTGGATTATAGTAACTGATTATTTCTTTTTTTTCTAATAGCCTCTTCCCTGTTCTATTAACATAGTCCTAGCTTTGATATGTCAGGAGGGCTCACTGAACTGAGAACGTTTTTGTGCTTGCTGCAAAGATCAATCTGCTCAATTTTGAATATCTTTTGAGTAGCAAGGCTGCTGCTTAGTATGATATGATATTTGCTTTGCATCGGTTGTGACACCTTACTCGAGGTGATTCCTATGTTTAATAGAGAAATAAAAATGAAATTATGTGACGTGATGATGGCTTGTAGCAATGTGGGATCATGGCATGCGTACTCTAGCCTAGCTTGCTTTTGATTGTATCCATTGTTGCATAGTTTACTGCTTACTAGACATGACTTTAGCAGGTTAAACTATGTTTTATAGATACATTTTATATGGTATGGCAGACAAGGTTTGATGACGCATCAACTAGTTATCTTTTTGTTACGGTAGTATCTTAGTCTCTTATTCTTTGGCTCGTGCTATTGTTTTTGTCTTGTCATTGAATTAGTATGTTATCTAGTTGTAGTTGGGTATTGCTGCATCCCAATATTTTAAAATATTTCTTTTGCCAAGTAACTGGATATTATCATGTGATCATGTTTTACACCATATTGTATAACCGATAACAACAGTGTTGATACAGATAATGCGAGATGTGGACAACCCATTTTGATGCCGCTCGACGTCACCTTATCACCAACCACATCATCTGCCACATTACCACCATATCCATGCTTGGATAGTGTTTTCCTAATTGCACGTGGATAGGATCCTTGTAGGGGTTCGTGAGGTACGATGATACTCTTAATTTTGAATCAGAGCATTAAATATCCACGATCGATTCAGTTGACATTAGTTCTTGCAGGTTGGTCATAAGGATTGGATTGACCTCAACGGTAATCTCTTGTTTGATTCTCAAGTAGGAAGAGCCGCAAAGCAGGACTTGGTTGGATCAACCCTATCCCTCTCAGTTGACAATGACAATCAGAATCATCATTAACAACTGAAAAGTAAAAAAATAAGTTTATAACAATGATATTAATTACTATTCTACCGTTTGTGTTATACCATTTGATCCCAGTATTGTTAGTTTAATGCAGGTGGAGTCAGCCAGAAGTTTTGATCCAATCAAGGAGTTCATTTTACTTCTTTGCTCGGTGTTGCAAGAGGCTCTCTGATCTCCTCAGATACCTGATCATATCTTAGAAAATAATGTTGAAGTGGAGATAGACGGGACCATAGACATTGTCTTGTTCAGCTAATGCATGTGGAGTAGCGAGTACCAAACAAGCCAAATTTCCTCCGAAATGAACTACCAAGTGACTGAATACCCCCTTTTCCTCTCCTTTTTTGTTTTCTGTGTATTTTTCACTGTCAGTTTTGGGCCAAATAATTTTGTTACACAATAGATCATTTTCATACTGTCTAATATGGGATATGAAGATGATTAATATAGTCTTACCCAAGATTTGTCGTATCGTATCGTACCGACGTTTCGACCCAGGCTCGGTACGGTAAAGTACCAGTGTATCGGGCGGTACATCAGGGCATATCGAACGGTACACCCTTGTGTACTGAATAATTTTATATTGTTTATACTGTAGCAGTGCTACAGTATAGTACTGTAGCACTATAATGGTACCGAACGGTCCGCGTATCGGTAACCTGTCGGATCGGTATGTATCGCCCGATACGGGCGGTACGTTTCGGTATGACAGACCTTGGTCTTACCTATATAAATGGGCGATGCACAAACTATTATGTAAACAGCTTTGGTTTGAATGCAGGTTTATGCAGGGATTAGCATTAGCTTGAAGGTCTACAATAATTAAAATATCATTGGTTAACTATTATTTTCAAAAACTTCTATTCCATCTATACGCATCTAAAAATCAATAAAATACAAGCTTTATCTATCATTTTTATTAATAGATAAAGTATAATTAATTCTGACTAGATTTTAGAACCTATTGTTTCAGTTTTATCGAATTTAATTTTTTTCTAAAATATTCATCTAATCGATCGTTTATTAAGATATTGAAAGTTAGAGGGATATTTGATCATTTGATCGTTCATAAGAATTTGATTTCGATTTGATTCGTGCTATCAAATCATTGTCTCGGTTCGATTTAGATTTGATTTGAATCAAATCGTAATTAAGTCTAAGTAGAATAATCATAAATATAATATATTTTTAAAGGGTAACAAGGTAAACATAAATAATATAGACACGAGCGGAGAACGGAGTCGTGATCGTTACCAATCGAGAGAGTGGGCGATCGACGGTTATTACAAGTTGAAAGAGGCCTCCCCGAGTGAAAAGAGAGAGAAATAAGCAAAATCCCTCACTGTCATCGTTACTCTCTTGCGAACATAACATTATTAGTATTATAGCGAGGGTTATATAAATACGGCGGAGGAGGAGGAGGAGTCGTCGAAGAGGGTTTTGGCTGCCGAGAGGAGATATAAGACGAGTGCGGCCCCCTTTTCGCTTTCCCCTTGCGTCGGAGAAGAGGAGGGAGTAACGAGAGCCCGGTGCTCGTCGAGTACGAGAGTCGGAAGGGAACGACAATATGAGCGGCGCCGGTGGCGGAGGGAACAGGGGGAGCGTGGCGGCCCCGATCCCGACGGGGTCGAGGAAGCTGGTGCAGAGCCTGAAGGAGATCGTCAACTGCCCGGAGGCGGAGATCTACTCCATGCTCCGGGAGTGCAACATGGACCCCAACGAGGCCGTCCACCGGCTCCTCTCCCAGGGTGCCCCCCTTGGAATTCCCTTCTTTCGCTTCTTTTTTCCTTTTATCTCGCTCGGTGTTACTTGATTCTTCTATTTGTTCCTGAAATTAGGCGATAAAGATGGTTCTCTGTGGCTTTCCTTGGGAGGTCACTCGGTTAGGTTTGAGATGAAAAATACAGTAGGTGGTGCTATCCCAAATTTGTAGTTCTTCGCCTTCGATCTATGAGTAGATTCATTTTTCCTATCAGTTTCGAGTTCTTGCGTGCTTGCTTGGTTCAAAAGGCATAACTGGGGTGTCATGTTCATTTCCTAAAATTTTCCTTCGTTACATTAGTACACCGCGGTCTGGCCCAGAGAAGTGTAAAAGATGAAGCTTTTTTGCTTTTATATTTCGATAGTATGGCTGAGAGATCTGTTTGCCTGAGCTGGTCATCCTCAATGTTGCGCTGTCTAAATTTTAGAATTTGAACCTGGTAGAGTTTGTTAAATTGAGTTCCTTATTGCAAGTGCTTCTTAGATTTATTTTTTTTACCTCTATTTATTCTAGGATATCTTTTTGATGCTGGTATCTTTTCATGCTTTGTCTGTTTCTCTCCGATGGATGGACTGTAGTAAAACAAAGGAAACTTGAAATTTTTCTAGAGAAAGAAAGGAGTTAGCTAAGATTGATATCACTTTTTTCGCATCCATCCCCCGCTTGATTCTGTTTCGCACATTGATTTTATACAGAGAGTGTTATATTCTGTGATTAAGATGGGTCTTAGCGCTTCAAAACACTTTTTCTTTTGAGTTTCTTGAAAGGTCATTTACAATGCAAGTTGTGGTCTTGTATTATTTCTCATTATTCGGTCAGCATTTACATCTATGTTGTAAGATTGCCTTGATATTATGGAAGATTGTTTGCTCACAACCGTCGGAGGTAATAGGATATAAGTTAACGATTAACATTAGGAAAATGTGGGTTGTTCCAAGATGTTTCTAAAATGGGGAAGGATTTTTTTTGGATAATCATGGAGGAGCATAGGTCGTTGTTTGTTTGTAATTTGCACTTGCTTCAGTTCTCATTCTTGTTTTGTTTAAATTATAGTTGCTAACATAAGAAACTGTTGTAGTGTTCCATGCGTATGTCTCTTTTATCATTCATTCTCTTGCCATTGGAAGAGTGGCTACTGTAGTTCAGTAATATCGGCAAAGCAATGTTTCTGTAAACATGCCTAGTCAATTTATTTAGTGGGCCTACATATAATTTAGTGTTACTTCATGGTGCAGATACTTTTCATGAGGTGAAGAGCAAGCGTGACAAGAAAAAGGAGGTTAGCGCTCGTAGTGTATATAGATTAATTGCATGCTGAACCAACCTGATCTGTGATCATTGTTCATGTTTTATCGGTTTACTATGTATCTCTGGACATGCTTTGAAAAGCTTGATGCTCATTTCATGGATACGTCACCATCATGTTCCTCATATTCTACTGTTTCTGGTTCCTTGAGTTCTTGATTTGGCCAAATCTCAGGGTTGTCAATTATTTTTATGCAACGTGCTTGATTCATTTTGTGTTCATTAAGCAATTTATATTTGGCTGAATACATGTTTATTAATGATCATCCATTTTCTCAGTATTCTGAACATTTTTTGTTTTTTTATTTTATTTTATATCATTCTTGTTTTGGTTTAGAACTTTGTAATATTACCGTAAAGCACATGCCATTTTACGTCGATTGACTGTGTCATGATTCATTGCTATTTTTCACTTTCTTTAGATCAGAGAACCTCCAGAATCCAGATCTCGAACTGTGAACAACAGCTCAGGTCGTGGGGCTAGAGGTGGCCTTGACCATGGGGGTCGCAGCACTTCTTCCCAATCCAGTTCTATTGGTAGGATGATTTATCATTATGGTTTTGCTATCTATGTCTTCAAGAATGCAACTTTAATGCCTTTGTCTTTGTACTTGTTCATAAGCTCGTTTCTTATCTTTGCATTCTTGTAGACTATGGTGCTGCTAAGAGTAAATCTTTACACAAGAAAGAAAATGGTGCAAGTGCTGTTCCTAACTCATCAGTTGTGGAATCTTCCGTGCTATCAAGTTCTCCTACTCAAAGGCCAACAACTTTAAGGTGACCACGTCCTCAATTTTATAGGATGGCATTTGCGTGTTTCCAGATCATGAATATTTTTACCCGGACCAACTGGAATAAGGATTTTGCATCCATTTTTTGGGGCGTTAGTCTAGTGAGCTTGCCCTTTTAAATGTGTTCTATTATTGGATTCTGTAATTTGCATAGCTTACAAGATAGCAACAATGATAAGAAGATTTTTCTTTTAATTTATTGACATCATTTAAACTTTAAAGTGCCCTGCAATTTCAAACCGATGGGTCTTAGACAGAACAGTTAGATCATTGTGTTCTGGATCCAATTTCTTCTCGCTATTGTCATGCCGTGATGACAAAACAAACTTAGTCTTTATTAGTTTTGCTGTGACCTTATATGATATTTTTGCCCAGGTGTGCTGATAATTACAAGCTTCTTAGGTGGTTTTCTTAAAATTATGTTAGTTTAGAATTGGTACATACTGATTAGCTACAAGGTTTTGTAGTTTAGAATGACATATGGAAGATTTTTAAAGTTGTACAATCTGCTTAAACCTGTATTGACTTTCTAAATCTGGTGCTGAGTTCCAAGGAAAGCCAATTCAGTTAAGGAACTTGTCAAAGAACCTAAAAGGATTTTGATCCACGGAAAATATGTTCCTTCTTGCAATATATGTTCATGAAACTAGTTTTAAATCACTATAGATAAACTAAAGTGCCAATGAAATGTGGCCTATATTCATATTCTTTCAATTGGAAAATTCACACAAAATAAGATATTTCATGCTTTATATCTTTTCCAAGTGAAAGCTAAAGAAACATGATGCATTTATGTTCTTTTTAATCGTATCAGATGCATGTGGTTAGATCTGGTCAACAGAATTCTCTTTGGGATGGATGTTTGTTTCAGTCCTCGAGGAATGATGCTCCTGACCCCTTTATCTCCTTCAAGATTTTGAACAAATTAGGAGGCATTATATTACTGCTGCTGAATGATAAGAAGATTTGTCAAGGGGATGGATTATAATAGAAACGAAAGGAGTCTGAAAAATTTAGTATTTGCACAAAATTTGTTGACCAACTATTATACTAAAGGAAATAGATAATGTGGTACATGATTTTTTTTCCGGTGGTTAGTCCTAACTCCTAACCCTTTTTACCTCCATTTCCCACTGAAATGCAAATTTGACTATCTAATAGAGATATGTTTTACTGGTTGCTATCCTTAGGGAACCAAGAAAAAAAGAAGATATTCTATAGTTAGTTGGTTTATTTGCACTATAATTGTAAATTTGTAATGACAAGGGATTTCTCCTATTACGATAAATCAAATAACCATAATCAATGTGTTGCTTTCTCTGGATGATAAATTGCCTTGTTTGTATAATATTATTTGGGAATTAATTAAATTTGGTTTCCTTTACGATGTTGGAAAGTTAGTAATTCAGCCAAATAATTAAATAATAAAATAATTCGAAAAGAATTAATTGATTTATTTTCTAATGAGTGATGTGACTTTGTATTTATTATGAATTCTTTTTTTGTGTGTGAAAATGAAATAAAATAAAATTTAAAAAATTAAATTATTTTTATCTTTCGGAGTAGACTCATCTTCTCCTATATAATGGGAGCTTCCTCTTCCTCACTCCTCTCCAAGGTTCGCAGTTGGAGAATTGAGGAGAGTATCCCACTAAGGAGAGAATCCATGATGAGAGGTAGCTTCCCCTACCTTTCCTGAAAGTAAAAAATTTTATTCATTTAGTTATCTAAGTTTCTGTATTTAGATTTAACTCTAAATCATGTTGAAGTTGTTTAGTTGTTTTTCATATTATTCATGTTGTGTTTAGTTTTTTAATAGTTTTATATCTTATGTATATTTGTTAAAGTATTATTTCTTTATTTCTTTTATGTTTTAAGTTGAATAATTAACGCTAATTCCTTCTTTTATATGCAATTTCATCATGTTCATCTATTACCATTAGTTATGTTCAATGATTTGATCTACATAAAGAAAATTTTTTGAGATCAAATTAAACATGGAGAGTTTATTTGGGTTTGGGTTTGGTTTAGCCCGAAAGCCCGGTTCAGCTTGCAAGCCTGGTTTAGCCCATGAGCCAGGTAGGCCTAGCCCGTGAAGTCAAGCAGGCCCAACCTGCTAGACAAGCACAACCCAACCTCTTTTTGCCTAGTCCGATGCACCTCAACCCATCTTACTACCCGAGATAGGAACGTTCAACATACATGACCAGTCCAGGGCTCAGGTGGATCGATGCAGTCTTGACTAGTACTATGCAGCCTAGCTCAATTTCCTCTTCCCTCATTTACTTAAGCTCGCTAGTTGATTGAATTAGACTAGTTTGATCGGTTCAAGCTGGTTTTGGATGATTTTAAACCGATTTAACAAATTCAAGTTTATTTGACCTAATTAAAACCAATAAAATCTAAATTTGACCGGCCTATGGTGATTCCAAACTGGTTCAATAATGATTAGATGTTGGTTCAGTTATGCCTTTGTTGAATTGAGTTTGGTTCAAGTCAATTGGTTCTTTTCCGATTAGGGTTTAGGTTGTTTAAGGACTATTGAGAGATTGGTACCTCATGTATTTAAGATTTGATGAACTTAAATGTTTTATTTGAAGGTGTGATCTAGATATGATTAGTAATTTTCTATTATTTTTGGATTAAGTTAAGAATATTAATTGTTTCCATGTGGTATATGTGGTTATACCGAATAGTCCACATTGGAAGTGTACCCTATTAAAGGAGCTACCAACCTATTATAATGCGGAATCACCAATGGACGTAGTCTAGTAGCCCATACACTAAAGATGGTCTTTTATGATATTTTAGCATATTATTTTTTTGAATGCATGTGTGAATGAATGAATGAATGATCATGGATGATTATGTATTCCTGTTGAGGGTAGATAGGATGATTCCCTTTGAGGATTAGCAGGTTGTCAAACGTGGTGGTTAGATGATATCTCCCATCTACTATTGGGAGGAACATGTCTTCACTTAGGTGGGTGAGGGACACCTCTCCATTTGCTGTTGGGAGTACGATATGAGTTCACTCCATCTGTCGTTGAGAGAATAAAGAATCCATCCCATGAAGTATGTATCTTCATTCGTTTGACTGTTATGCATGTCATCGAGATGTGGTGCATGAGATTAATACATGATTTTGTTTATTGCATAAGAATTATTATTATTAATTTGATACATAAGCTTCATAATGAATATTAAATTTTTAATATTTGATTTCATGAGTATTGACGATTATTTTTGTGATTTTTCGGAGGTCCTACCAATATGTAGGGTTGCTAATATATTTTTATACTGTATTTGTTTTCAGATTAACCTATTAATTTGTAATAGAATCGAGGCTTGGATGGAAGAGATTTTTCATCACTTGTGGCCCTACCAAGAAGTTGCAGTAGTTCAAAATATTTAGTGTTATACAGACAAGAATTTTGAATTCAAAATAAAAAAAGGGCATTCTGTAAATTATGGATTTTGAAGTGATGATTTATTTTTGATAAATCTGGGGTGTGACAATAATTGTCATTAGCCTTTGACTATGACCATCTTAGTTGGTGTTGTCTGCCTGAATTTTTTTGTTGTCGACTCTAGGGTGAACTTACATCTACTATTTTAAAGATATACTTTACAACAAAGTCATTCAACAAATGCTTAATATTTCTTGTGAATATAAACCTGATGACTTCTTGGTCCTTTATGTAATTGATTTGTAATTAACTTGGGAAATCACACTATACATAGCTCAATGGCAGAAAGGGTTCATGTTGCCATCCTTGTAGTTGGGATCTTATGGCTTGTTCTTGTTGGTCTTTTTGCTCTTATGTGATGCTTAACATAATTTTCTGCTGTGGCCTCATTTTCTTGCAGCAAGTCTACTCCTATGGGAAATACAATACAGGCCACAACCTTTGCTGATGGAATTTCTATGCCCATGCAACCTTCATCTGGCTTCCAAAACAGTTGGTTAGGGAAGCCAGGGCATGTTTCTATGGCTGATATTGTAAAGATGGGTAGATCTCAGGGCAAACCAATTGGCATGCCTTCTGGGGCAAGTGAAGGGTCTGACATGGCACAAAATGCAGTGATGTTGAACATGTCACACCACAATGGCAAACAATCTCCAACCACAGTGCCATTAGAATCAGATAAAAGATCAGACTCTTTTCAAGAATCTTTACATGTTTCAGAGATTAGTCATGATTTTGGAATTTCTGAAGATCAGCGTAATTCTGATGATGGATGGTTCCTGATTAATAAGCAGCCTATGAATAGTGTGTCAACTACATCAGAAGTTTCTGATGCTTGTGCTGCTTATGGAAACCCATTAGAATCGGCATCTTCTAATTTGGTTGTTGATGGAACTAACCTGCACATAGATCCTCATTTGGAAGAGATCCAAGATCTAGAGAAAAGTCATAATGTTAAAAATCTGCCAGCAGAATCCAGATCGACATCTGTATCTGATCGGCAGATACAAGTAGACACTTCCAAAGATGCTTCCCATTTGATAGAGGACTTGTTAAAAAGTACAAATTCCTATCAGTCTCAAATGCTTGAGCTTGATCATCAGGAAGGTAAAAAAATTTGATCTTTCATATCATTGTTCCTTTTTTCTATTGACCATGGATATTTGTTCTTTCAATGAATCAAGAAGATTTTAATTTTGGTGGCAATTTTGGGATTAATCTCCAAAAGAAAGGTGGCATGTAGGTAGAGTCTCTGATTCAATGTGCCTGGTGGAACAGTTGATAACAAACATCAGCTGTTCTCAAGTGGTTTCAGTATCTTTATTATCTTGTACATTGTATATAAATAGTCCTATCTTATCCATTTTGACCTGATTTTACTATATGTTACTGTTTTACCATGCCTTAGTAATGATACCCTGCCTCAAAATTTTCCACCTTGGTGATTGAAATTGTGAGCCTAATTTTTTGCAAATGTGTGCCTTGGATCTTTTTGGAAAGTGTTTCCAGTACTTAGTGATATGATTCTTTGAGCTTGTTGCTGATTACTTTCTTTCCATCACTAGGTTCTTTTCCAGCTGAGGATGTCTTGGAACTTTCATCAGCTACTGCAGACCTGAGACAACTAAGTTTACATGAGGAGACGAGCACAAAATCTATTGAAGCTAGCTCTGCAGTGATTATCCCTAACCATCTGCGGGTTACAAATGCAGATTGTGCACATCTGAGCTTCGGTAGTTTCGGATCTGGTGCATTTTCTGGATCTTTTCCGTCAAAGCAACTAAAAAGCAACTTGGAAGTGCCTCCTGTCGCTGATGATGCTTCTAGAATAGATGATCCAGATACAAGGTAGTTATAGTATATGTTTATCTTTTTCTGATGCAATTCGAGTTTGTGATGTGGCATCCATTTTTTTGACAGAAATCATGAGTATGATAACAATGGGCAGCTTGAGCCTACACTGACTGAGAATGTAGTTTCTAGATCTGGTAGTGGTTCAGAGAATCTAGATGTGCCTTTGGTTTCACAACCTGAGGTGGTGAGAAATGATCCATTGGATACTGCACATGTACTTCAGTACAACTTTCCATCTGCTTCTGATTATGCACTATCGAGTGCGGCACAGCCAAATGCTGCAGCTTTCTCCTTTCCACAAGGAAATACACAAGTGCAAACTCTTTCACCTTTCTCAAGTTTAATGGTAACCTAGTGTTTATTCTTTTGTTCCAGTTGACTATTTTATACTAAAGTTTGCTGTAAACATGATTTTGTGGTGTTCAATTAATTATACTGTTGAATCTGATTTTTATTATCTCACCGATGCTTGCTTGAAAATTTGTGGTGGTTTTTCTGGTGTCTAAATGTCAAATCTGACTTCTGTTCAACCATTTGCTTTTCTCTTGCTTGGTTTCTATTTTGCTGACAAGCAAAGTCTAAATACTTCTTTTTTTTAGTATGTATTTGATTAATCTGCTTAGATATTAGTTTGTATTTATGTAATTTCTTAGCATTTTTAGAAGAGCACACAGAAACATAATTCATAAAGACTGTTTTTGGTTATTTTTCAGAAAATAACTATATATATCCATGATGGATAATAATCTACAAAAGTGCAAAGCTAAAATAAAGTCTTAATAGCTAGCAACTCTTATTAGTGGTATGCAAAATCATCTAGCTATTGGTGCATCCATGCCTAAAGGCCCTAAACAATATCTATGCTACTTCTCGACGCTGCCCCTTGTGAGCAAGTTGATTGAGAACTATGAGATATTACATATGAATGATGTTGTCTCTCCCATCCAGAAGGGGGAGAGCACTATGGACAGACTGGACATCCATTGGACGATTTGGGCGATAGTGGAAGTAGATGACTTGGGCTTCTGGGCAATGACACTACAATGTTTCGATGAGAGGGCGACTAATTGCCCTTGTAGTTCTCAATCAACCTGTTCACAATCGCCCTCGCATCCCTCACGTCAGGAAGGTCGACGAGGCCCATCATTACCCCACTTGAGCTGAGCATTTTTGAACGGGTTCATTGAGTGATTGGAGATTCTACACGGGAATGAGAATCTCTCTTCCCATCTGAAGGTGGAGAATTTGGCAGATAAACTAGATGCCCATCACATAATTCATGAGATAGTAGAAGGGGATGGGATGACTTTGAATTCTGGGAGCGATACTACAATGCTTCAATAAGAGAACTAATAATTGCATACGATAAGAATTAGAACGATTGATCAAGATCCAAGCGATGATGGACGATGAAGACACTCCCTTGGAAATTGCGAGGATCACAAGTACGTGGGCAAACCTATTCTTATAGATTTCTAATTGATTGGTTGATTGCCATCTTCTCTCATTGCACATCAAGTATGTAGATAATTGAATTATTTAAGATGTTTGGAATGTTGATGTCGCACACTATTTATGTTGTGCGGTATCAACATTCCGAACATATCAAATAATTCAATTCTCCACACACTTGCCTTGCAATGAGAGAAGATGGAATAAACCAATCAATTAGAAATCTGCAGTGAGAAGGTTTGCCCACATACCTACAATCCTTGCAATTGCCAAGAGAGTGTCTTCGTTGTCCATCACCGCTTGGATATCGATCAATCGTTCTGATTCCTCCTATATGCAATTATTCGCTCTCTCATTGAAGTGTTGTAGTGTTATTGTCCAGAATTCAAAGTCATCCCCTTCTACTATGTCTTGAATAATGCGATGAGCACCTAGTTTATCTATCGCATTCTCCAACTTTAGATGGGGAGAGAGAGATTCTCATTCATATGTAGATTCTCCAATCCCTCAATAAATCCACTAAAAAAATGCTTGCCTCAAGTCAGGAAAGTCGATGGGGTTCATTGTGAACGATCAGTGGTGGTGGCCTGTCAGAAGCAGTGATACTAGGAACGATAGAATATTACCCATTGACGACAAGAAGCACGGGTATGAGAGCTAACTGAACAAAGAGATAGCAGGGGAACTGAGGGTGGAGATCAGGAACTGAGATGGGGCAAGGGAAGAGAGAAATTGAGAGGGAGAGCAGGGGAACTGAGTTACTATGGGGGCTAGAGCAGGAACTGAGAGGGAAAGAGTTTGGGGCGAGGGAAGAGAGAAATTTAGAGGGAGAGTAGAGAAAGATACATCATTATGTAATAACAATATATAATGGAGAAGTTAGAAACCAAAGGCGAAGACATCTTTACCTATATGTAAAATCATCTATGGCGACCTGTTGACAGCAATCATACCACGAACGAGAGGACATTACCCATCGACGAGAAGCAAGGGCGACGGCGAGAAGAGGGGGAGGGGGGTGGGGGGGTGAGGGCTGACAATATAATGAGGGAGAGTTGGGGACGAGGGAAGCGAGAAACTATGAGGGAGAGTTGGGGAAGATACAACATCATATAATAATGATGATAATAATAATAGTAGTAGTAGTAGTAGATTAATCCCGGAAGAATATTTTTATTTTATTAAATAATAATATTATTATTAAATATTAATTCCTAAGAATATGTTATTTTAGTATTACTTTTTTTAGTATGTATTTGACTGATTTGCTTAGATACTAGTTTGTATTTATGTAATTTGTGAGCTTTTTTTTAAGATAGAAGAGCACACAAAAACGTAATTCATGAAAAAAAATTTTGGTTATTGTTCAGAAAATAACCATATATATCCATGATGGATAATAATCTACAAAAGTGCAAAGCTAAAATAAAGTCTTGATAACTAACAACTCTTATTAGTTGTGTGCAAAATCATCTAGCTATTAATGCATCCATGCGTAAACAATATCCATTATTGTACTGCAGTGTACCGCTCGGTATGGGCGGTACATATTGGTTCAATAGGAGACCGGTATGGGCAGTATTTTGATATGTTCTCATGTACCATATGTCGGTATGCTCGGTACGGTTTGGTATAACTCAGTATGTACTAACTGTCGATACACTGGTATGGACCAGTAAGGTGAACCAATTCTATTCTACTTTGCATCTTAATTTTTGTGCCTCTTTCCTTGACCAAGAGATGGTAGACGATCTCTTAATTTTATACTTACTGATATTCTTTCACTAAATTATTAGTCTTGAGTATAATTTTATTTTCAAATGAGTAATCCTAATGATTGAATATTAATAACATCCAATTAGTCTTAATAGCCAAAGTAGAGATTGTGAAACCAGCCAGTCTTTGTTAGGTATAGTGATTCTCTGGCCAGTTAAGTGAGAAAAGCAGGATCTACAAAAAGTAAACAACATTCCAGGAAATCCTTTTTTAAAGATAGAATGCTTGAATGACCATTTAATCATGGTTGTCCCTCAGGATATTTGTGCATTCCTTTTTGACAAGTTCCTTCTTTATGTTAGAACATTAATATTCTATTAGAAAGACTGAAGGTTAATTTATTGGTTTTTGGATGGAATAATTTGCAGTCTAATGAGTTTGTTATTGGATAGATGTGGGAAAAAGTAAAATACACGAATAGATAACTGGTCCTATTAATCTTTATTATGATTATCAAATAAGTTGGTGGCTTATAAGCAGACAACAAGTTTAGAACCTTTATAAATAATTCCAAATGGCCTTTGGTTGACATCTCTTAATCTTATGTCTAAGGAGGCAACAACTTTATGAATCTTGGCAAGTGTTTTCATTTAAATGCCAATTTGTTAGTGAATCTAATGTGACTCATTGATCTTAGGTATGAGACATAGTATTTTAGAACTATCCAATTTTAATAACTATGATGAAGTATCCTACAATTGTTCATTTATTAGGTTATGTGTAGGTATCTTTGAGAAAGTGTCCAACATGTATCAAAGTAGTTCAATATGTATATGATAGTTATTTGGTAAGGATTTTAGAGTGTCCATGTTTTGCAGTTACCATAATCTTATCAAACACAAGTTTTGAGAAAAGGAGGTCACAAATAAGTTCCCTCTGTTTCTCGTCTTGTGCCCATTGCCTCTCACTGTATTCATGAGATTTTATATGCAGCAGTTTGCTCATTTCAATACTTTGTCATTTGAAGAATATCATAATTGGCCTCTATCACAGTTGGTCTCTGTACCCACGGGTTATGCTTTATATGTTTTCTTACTTTTGAAGTATCCTTGCAGCAACCTAATACTCTACAAAACAGTATTTTAGCATCAAGCATTCCACATCTTCGCGATTTCGACCTTCCCTTGTCTCCCTTGCTTACCAACCAAGCAATGCCTACGAGGTATAGCACGACAGTGTCATCCATTAGCGGACCAACCATTTCCACACCTGAGGTATTTATTAGCACCTTAAATTTTTAGTCAATATATTTGCTGTTTGCATGTAGCTGCTTGGATTTTGGTCTATGACACAGTGAAGGATCAGTTGGTCATTTATGCCTGCATCATACTTCCACATATCCTGTGTATTCCAATGTTATTTGTTCTTTTTCTTAATTTACTTCATCATGTAGCTGACCTGAAACTTTTTCCCAAAACTTCAAAATAGAACTGATTTAGCCAAGCCTAAGATTGGTCTTTACCTGATTGCAGTTATTTATCAATATTAGAGCCAAAAAATCCATATTGTAGAACACCGACAAGCCATAATATGATTGGTTAGTCATAAATAACTTTTGATCTTAATATTTCTACATTCTGACCAATCTGAACTTGTTGAATGTGGTTGCTACCAAATTAATATGTGCTGCATTTCTTGATTTATAAACTTCTATAAAAGTTACAAAATATCCTATGAAAGATTTAGGAAATTGATATTATATTGCGCTTTCTGCAGGCTTTGAACCCAGGAGTGTTTTCCAACCCACAATCAACTCCACAATTACCTAGCACTACCATGCTCACTAGTCCTGCACTCCCTCAGCATCTTCCCGTACACCATTATTCTCAGCCTGCTCTTCCATTAGGCCATTTCGCCAATATGATAAGCTACCCATTTCTACCTCATAGCTACACCTACTTGCCTTCCATCCAACAAGCATTCGCTGCAAACAGTCCATTCCATCAATCACCTGCTGCAGTGCCCAGTGTAGGCATGAAGTATTCACAACCACAATTTAAAAGTAGCTTATCTGCGACCAGCTTACCTCAGGCTTCTGCCATAGCCTCTGCTTACGGAGGACTTGGAAGCTCAGCTAACATTCCTGGAGCTTTCATCCTTAACCATACAACCGCATCGGCTAGCACAACGATTGGGTTCGATGAAGCTTTGAGCTTGCAGTACAAAGAAGGAAGTCACTACATGCCTCTTCAGCAGGTAATTATAATTGCTTCTTAGATACGGCAATCTTCGACTTTCAAGTATAATTTTCTAAGAATATTTTTGGTCGTCATCACCAGAGTGAGAACCCTGCCATGTGGATTCACGGTGCGGGTTCGAGGACAATGTCGGCACTTCCAGCAAGCACATTCTACAACTATCCAGGTCAGAACCAGCACAGTGGAATTCGTCCGAGTCAGCAGACATCGCAGCTTGGGGCATTGGGCTACCCAAACTTGTACCACTCACAGGCAGGGCCATCACGAGAACATCAGCAAAATCCAGGCGAAGGGAACTTGAATGGTTCCCAGACACCGTCTCAGCCATCAAACCAAATCTGGCAACATGGCTACTGAGCCATTGCTGATGACTCCTAGTGTTTTTTATTCCTGGTGTTGAAGGAGCAGCCGCTGCAAGTCTTCATTCCTCGGATCACATATATACGCTTCTAGACTGACCAACTACATACATAGCAGCGGCTTCTAATCGTATCGCGTGAGGAGGGCCATGTATGGTAGGTTTCCCAGTGTGTTTTTAACTTGGTAGTAACACTGACATGGCTTTATCGATTTAGACCGTATTTATTCTGATAAAGAGCATTCACCAGAGACCTTCCTGTAACACTTGATCTTAGTTTTAACATAAACGATCACTTGATTTCAAGCGAGCAGATCTGTACTGTGTTTGGAGTAACCGTGTTGATGAGAACTCATGGAAGCGTTAATAATAGTCGTGGTGCCCGTGTGTTAGTAGTTGCATCGCTGTTTATGATATCTTCATGGAATAACTTCAATATGAGCTGCAGTGAAATACTTCACCAGCAGCAGATCATTTAAATCTTGCATTCAGCCTCAACTGATACAGAATTAGGCACACACATGCTACTGACATCGTCAATTCTAAAGGGTTTGGACAAACAGCCAATAAGAACTATGTTGTCGTTTTACTTTAGCCTTCCATGAAATCAAAATTAATCAGGATTTAATCACACCTTATCTTAGTGGACATCGCACACCTGACAATAAACTATATAATTGCAAAAGGCTTTTAGCTTTAACCAAATAACAGCCACCGTTTCGATTAAAATCGACAAGGCATGAAGAACTACGAACATGAAATCGAATATATTTCTTGAAGTAAAATTTCTTGGAAGTTTTTCGATCCTGATGTTGACAAGAATAAAAGAGACCAGCAGAAAAAAAAAACATCAAAACATGGACAAGCAAAGCGCCCCCTAATCGAACAAGCTGAAGCCCATATCCTGCAACAACCCAAGCGAAGAGAATTAATGATTGACAAGCAGGAAAAAATGAGTTTTTTATCTCGATCAAGTGGGATTAAGAGACTCACGTCGTCAGATTCCTCCTTCTCCTCGACCTTCTCTTCCTTCTTCGGCTCCTCCGCGGCCGGGGCGGCGCCCGCACCGCCACCACCGGCGACAGCGACCGAGACGGCGGCCACGCCTCCCCCCGAAGGGACGGAGGCGAACTTCTCCCTTCCGGCGGCGATGAGCTCCGTGACGTCCTTCCCCTTTGCCTCCGAGAGGAGGAAATCTATCCTCCCATCATCCACCTCCGCTCCCACTACGAACCAAGAACAGCGATCAGCCCAATGATCGAGAGACCGCGACGAAGAAAAGAGAATAGCAGTGGGAGAGAGTTTAACCTGATTCAAGGATGCATTTGATGTCGTCGGAAGAGGGTTGGGTATTGCCTCCGAGGACGGCGAGCAGATACGCCGCGATCACCTTCATCTCCGCTCTGCAAACGCGCCGCCGCTACCAAACGCGTCGTGGTATCGACGCGAGCGGGCCTTTATAGAACCCTAAAACTTACGTCCGCTGTGACCGCAGAGTATTTTAGCTTAACATGCTCTCTAACTTAAAGCCGTATCATATATCCTCATCGTGCGCTGGTGATGACGTCTTCGGCTGCCTCTGTGAGGCCGCATGACACCTTAAAACGATCCCATTCGCTTAGATCAAACCTTCAACGGCTTACATCACAGATAAAATTGAAATATTGTAACACATAAATGCGATGACAGTACCCATAAATTCTATTATATTTTAATTCAAATATGAGTCGCACATATGTTTTCTCTATTTTCAATTAACGAGTATTCCGATAAAATGAGTAGAAAAAGTCCACCCCAATTTTGCCAGATTTGTTGATATTATTATCACGGCCATGATATATTGGATTAGCATTAATGTTATTCTATTTCAACTCAAACACGAACCTGAATATATATATATATATATATATATATATATATATATATATATATATATATATATATATATATATATATTCCTTTATATATGTAATCGTCCTAAATCTAATTAACGGCTGCTCTCGCTGAAATTAGTCTATTATTTTCTTTTGGTAGTTATTAATGGGAATTCTTGAGATAATTGCTATATAAGTTGGGGTACGATAATTGCGTTAGAGAACATGATAGACCAAGCAATGGGTTCCATTCTTTTTTGTTGGGCCCATGAAGGCCTCATTACTGCCCATGAAAAGTAGCCCAAAATACGTTCAAATTTTCAAGTTTATCCCTTTTTCAAAAGATTTTATTTTTTTTCATGTGATTGTTATTTCAAACCGTCACTTTAGATGTTATTGTCTCATAGTGTTTTGTCACACTCACCTTTCCTCTCCTATGTCGTTTTTGTTGATCTACGTGTGATATTTCGTTTCTTGTAAACATAAAAATGGTAATATGTTACTGTTATATGAAAAATTCTGATACTAGAAACTAAAATCAAAGATGGATAAATCAAATATACGATGCATATCTTTTTAATATCATTCAAAAAATATTTATTTGATCTGTAAGTGTATTATCGTCACATCTGAAAGTTACAATGATAATGATCTATAAGGAGAACTAAACTCGCTTTCTCCTCTCTTCGTATTTTTCATAAGACCACTGTAAGTGATAGATTAGAGACCCGGGGATGAGAGAATATCTGTAATCTATAATCTCTTATATAATTATTAAGTAATTCGATAAGTTCTAAAATACCATTGTAGTCCATTGATTTGAATTTTCTTTTTATTGCATCATACCAATTTTTATGATCGTTATTTTTCATAGTTTGTGAAAACAATAAAGGATCTCTTTTGATTCCTATGTTATAATTTGATTTTTGTAGCTGCACCATACAATAATAAAAAATAATATCTATTTTCCCATTGAGGTCTTTTCAAAACTATCGATTATTGTTGTTCTACAAAACCATTACCGACAATATCATCATGTGGAAGTTCATCAATATTATTTTATTATTCATGCTCATCAATTCTTTTAATGATTTAATAAATAATAATATATTAAATATAAAAAATAATAAAAAAATATCAATATGTATCTCCTCACTATGAAGATTAAATTTAAAAATGTTCACTTACACTAATTCACTATTTTCTAAGAATCTTATATTATTATATTTAACTATCCTCATACTATGTTTAAGATAATAAAGTTTGCATCTCTTTAAACTTTTTATATAAATAATAAAATATCAAAAGATAATCATTGAATCTAATTTCTTTTTATGTGAATAGAAGACCTTAATCTTTGTATAACATCTTAAATATATAAATATCTCAAATTAAGTTTTCTACTAGTTCACAATTCAAAATAAGTTGATAGAACTAACTTACTATAAACCATGTTCAAAATATATATAACTATCCTTATAGCTTCACCTTATATTAATCTGGGTAAAAAAATAATTTATCATACTTTCAACCATATCCATAAGAGTATGATTTTATCTTTTGATAATCTTATTATATCATGCCACATTTGACAAAACATAATGAGCATAAACATTTCGTTTTTCTATTAATCAAACAAAAGAATTAAGATTATTATCAAACTAATCATAACTATCATAAACATATGATAATTTTGATATTTATATCTAATTATATCTTGACTTTATTTATGTACACCTAAATGTGTCAACCGCTTAAGCCCTTACATAGTCATCTCAACTTACGTGCAACCGTCGTCGGTACATTTCATCGCATCCACGCGCAAAGGTCGACAATGCAACTATCGTTTATTACTTGTGCGTCGCCCTCGGTGGTGTGACTCTTCTCACGTGGCTAATCGATGACCTCACTAGTCGTTGCGCCATGCCATCGCGTTCCTCACTGGTGGAACACCTTCACAGTTGCTAACTGAGCATCACCGACAAACCATCCCACCACGCGATCGTGCACATGAGCTGACTAGCGACCCCCACAATCACCACAACATGCTGTTGTGCCCACATGTTCACTACACAATCGCTTGGAATTGTGGCCTTCAGTGTCCAACCGATGCCAACTGCGATCGGCAAATGCCATAGCAACGTTGCTGTAGCTGCTATAGGCAATGACAATGCTACAGTCGTTGCAGCCATCACAAGTAATGGCGCTTCTATAATTGCTTGTGACCAAGATAAGTCAATCGTTGGAAGGCTGCAAGCAACCACGACTGTTATTGATTTTCACACTCAACAATGCTTTCACGGTGCACGCAATTGTTGTTCATAATTGTGCCGGCAACCATCGAAGGTCGTCGTCCTTAATAATGTTATTGTTGGTAGTAAGCTATCGATGATAGTCCATCGATCAAATACGAAAAACCTTATATTGCCCTCAAGCAAGTGAAAGAAACAAACTAGATGAAAAAATAGATCGACAACAAAGATAAATCATTTATACATCATAAATCAAAATTAAATCTAATTAAAAGAATAATTATTATGATTCAATATGAATATGTGGATCAAAGTCCAAAAAAAAAATCGCCCATTGATCAAAACCAAATATGGGGTTTATTAGTATTTTTCCGATGAATTGCCCAACAATTACCTCTTAATCTTGAAAAAAAAAAAAAAAACACACAGGATGCACAACACCCCGAGTCGGCAGCCACCACCTGTCCGCAGCGTGTCAGCCTCACACCACTACTCACGGGTCCTCGGAAGGCAGCGTCCGTGCAGTAATCACGCCGCTCGTCCTCTGCTCGGTACTCCCTCTTCTCGATTCCTACTCCTGCACAGCACTGACATGCACGCAGTCCGACCAAAGAACGACGCACATGCTTCGTCTTCATCCTCCGCCAGCTTTTTGCTCGATTCCCTTCGCCACAGCACCTCGAATTTATTAGCCTGCCAATAACGCCACCGCACCAAGACAAATAGTGTGCAGATATAGCCGTTGCAATGTCACGGTCTCAGCTACTCCGCCATTAAATCCCTTCTTCCTTGCTCGACGTCTCGCGAAAAGCAATTCATCAAACACCTGTACTGCATACGTCCTGGTTTCCTTCCTTCCTTCCTCGGCAATGGCTGGAAGAGTGCGAGCAACATTGTCTTCTCTGCTGATCTTGTCTTCGGCTCTGATTTTTCCGACTCTCGCTTCAGGTAATATGCATTCCAGTAAGTGGCATTACTCCCTTGCTTCAAGCTCTGGCTCTCTCACTCTCTCTCTCTCTCTTCTAATGCTCTGTTCGACAGGAGGAGCCACGAAGGTGGTGCAAGGACAGGTAAGATAGACCGAGAGAAGTATGATGGATGATGGGGCGGAGGTCACTCAGAAAAATGTTGCTGTTTGATGGTGTTGCAGAAAACCTGGTGCGTTGCCAAGCCGTCGGCGGATGAAGCGACCTTGGCTGCAAACTTGAACTTTGCTTGCTCTCAGGTGGACTGCAGCGTACTGCAGTGGGGCTGGACTTGCTTCTACCCGGATACTCTCGTGTCCCACGCTTCCATCGCCATGAACCTCTACTACCAATCCAAGGGCAAGAACTACTGGAACTGCTACTTCAAGGGCTCGGCACTCATCGTGACGACAGACCCGAGTGAGTCGGATTCACTGGAAAAGCACGATCAGGAGCGGACGACTTCCTGTTGCTAACGTTTCATTCATCATTGCTGGTGCAGGTTTCGGGAGCTGCGTCTACCCCTATGCATGAAGAAGAACAGAGCTAATAGGCGACTGATGGGACCAAATCTCCTACGCAAATCTGCTTGGAAGGATAAAGCCGCTGTCCTCTTGCTTGTTTGTTTGTAGTGAGATGTACATTGCCCTCTTATCATGAATGCTATGCCTAATGCTCGAGACAATCTTCAATATTTAAAGCAATGACGGATGACTTTTCTTTTGGGGATATATATATATATATATATATATATATAATATAATATAATGATTTTTTTTTTGGTTTGAATAGCAAAGATGAGACTGCAGAAAGCAAATAAATTCGACATCAAAGTCCAACTCTGGGAACAGAAATGTACAGTTCTTCAAAGGCTGGTAACTTTAGTTACCAAACTATATGACATTCTTTGCCCTGCCTCCCTCTCCATAACAGAAGAAACAATTCAGCAAGCAGCTTAAGAGCACTTTTTCATTAGCTTACAGCAGCTTAAGAGTAGGAGAAAAAGAGCCAATGATACTGTTTTGAACATGAAGGGTTGTCATGGAGATCTACCATAGGGAATTGTTTTTCTTGGAGATTTTTTTTTTTTTAGTTTGATCACAATTTGTAGACCAACAAAATGCTAGCATTTGTTGCCAATCACAACTGAAATGTAAGCATATTTTGAAAAAAAAAAAAAAAAAAAAAAAGGTCAGCATATTAAATAAATAAACCATGTAAAAATCCAGGGCTTATAAATCAGTCAATCATGCAATGTAATCCAAAATAGAGCTTTGTGATTACCTTCTCAATGATGTAGTAGCAATGCAATGAATGCTTAATGGCATTTGTCAGGTTTCAATCAAACATAAATCTGGCTAACTAGCCACTAGCCAAAATAAGCAGGGAATGCAGCTGATAAAGAATGAATGAAGTGTTGCACAATTCTACCCATTTAAAGGAACCCCAGGCAAAAGATGAAATGATTACTTATCATGCCTTTTTGGACATGGAGTAAAGGGCAAAACAATTGAAAAGTTGGAGTCCAGAGGAGAATAATGAAACAAAACCAAAGGATAAAATTATGTAAGGCCAATGAAGATTTTCCACTTCAAAATAGGTTTCTGTACAAGAAATCTAACTCCACTAGGTAATCAGGAACTTCCAAAATGATGAGTTTGCTCTTCACCTGATGGATGCCCACTACAGAAGTAACACCATAACAGGAGCCAGAAAATTCATCCTTCAGTTGGTCCTGAATGTCAAAAAGTGGTTCGATCTCGTTAGCAAAGAGAGTGTCAATCACTGGCTTCTTGCTGCATGTGTGATATAACTAACAAACATCCTTATGCCTGAAACCTTTCAGAAGTTTGAAACTCTCTTCTTCCCACTTTATTTTCCATATCACTTGAACTGTTACTCTCCTTCTGGGCCTCTATCTCCACGTTACCTGTCTGATTCCTTCTGTTTCTCCGATCCTTTTTAAGAATATGAAAATCATCAGTAGGTTGGCCTCAAAGTTTAATTAAGAATTATATGGCATGGAATTTGTATTACCTCACGATATGAAACTTCATCTGCTTCGAGCATTCGAACAACCTGGCCCATCTTGGGTCTTTTATCAGCATCAGGATCAACACATCTCAGTGCAACCAAAAGGGTACGTTTAAGAGCTCGCGTAGCTGGTTTGACCTCAAGATTTGGATCCACTACTTCCTCTGCTCTCCGATTTCCAACCATCATTTTGAGCCACTCCACTAGATTCACCTGCAATTAAGGGAAAGAGATATGTACAGCTCTCGTTATGAGAACAAGGTGAAGAATATGAGTACAAACAAACATACAGTGAGAACTCTACAATGCTCTACACAAGGGAATAGTCCCTTTAAAGCAGACTTCGACAGTCATACCTCATTTGCTGGCCTGCTGTAATCCACAGGATCCCTGCCGGTCACGGTCTCCAGTAACAATACTCCAAAACTATAAACATCACTCTTCTCATTTAGAAGTCCAGTGTTAGCATATTCAGGAGCCACATACCTGATTAATGATCAAATGTGTTCACATTAATGATTCTTGCTTCAATTTTCTTAAAAAATCAATGCTACTTACAAAATATTAATGGTACTAGATAGAAACATTTTAATGAAGAATAAGTTGATAGCCTACATACCCAAATGTTCCCATTACTCTAGTTGCAACGTGGCTCTTATCAGAACCCAAAAGCTTAGCCAATCCAAAATCAGATATCTTTCCATTATACTCATCATCAATCAAGATGTTACTTGATTTAATATCTCGGTGAACAACTTTTGGTTCAATAGCTTCATGCAAATAAGCAAGCCTGAAAGTCATTTAAATATTGAAATTATCATCAACATAATTGATGATTTAGCTAAAATATAGCCTTTTAGATGATTTAAATACTTACGCCTTTGCAGTGCCAAGGATAACCTTCATGCGGTTCTCCCAACTAAGGACACCATGTTGGCGCATAGCTCCATGTAGCCACTGCTCCAAATTTCCATTGTTGACATACTCATACACAAGCATCCTGTTACATTTTTGGTGATCTACATAATCAGTTCAATGACATTAATTTAAAATTAATGATTGTGTAAAAATATTTTGTGGTTGTCCTGTCTGGATGCAAAATATTTGCTCTTCTTAGACAATTTAGCAAGTAAAAGTAGTACTAAGCAATCACAAATAACAAAGCGTCCAATTTCAAAAATGAATCAACCAGCTACCACAAGTCTACTAGGGTATTGCTAGTAGTGTTTGAATTATCAAACAGTGATGTAAAGGAAATGATTTACAATAATATCATTATATGCAATACTTATTTTCTTGTAGAATAATGCTACTCAGTAAAATGGGAAGTTGAAGACTCAAAGGTAGTTTGAATATCATTATCTTCTTGTAGAATAATTTCATTATATGCAATACTTATTTTCTTGTAGAATAATGCTACTCAGTTAAATGGAAAATTGAAGAGTCAAGGCAGTTTGAAAAATATCTAGTTGCTCAGGACAATGCAACTCAGTCTAGCAACCATGATCAGAATAAGCACTTTGTATAGAAAATTATTGTTTCCTGATTTGACATATCAAATATCAATCAGCTTCAAATCAATTAGCTAGATAATTCTTTTTGTATAAGTATCTTCAAGTGGAAGACAGAAATAGAGTTGTTCTTGTGTACATTCTGTTGTATATTATAACAAATCTTGTCTTTGTAGTACTCTACCATCTAGAGATAATATAAGAAGGTGAAGGTGAAAGAGATGGTTTTCCTGCAAAGATTTACTAGTAAATTAATTAGCAGCCTCAGATGTTTTCTTGAAATACCAGAAGTTTTTTGGACAAGCATTGATCGGATATTGATACTACATCAATTTTATATAAATTAAACTTGACTTGATATAAATGATTTGAATCTAACTGGTACTTTATCTGCCATCTCTTGTTTGATTGACTTAATTTCCTCCTGCCTTTTGTTCTTGTGTCCACCAAACAATGTGGAACAAGTCATAAATACACTAGTATCTATTCTTTTTCCTTCTATTTTTTCCCTTGTTTAGTGGGATTCAGCCACTTTATCATAACTACTTTTGCATGAGAGAAGTTTACAGTTAAAGAATCTCATGACTTTACATTTCACATATTCAGATGTTAAGCCCTGATGTTATATGACATCGTGACAATTTGACAACTTTTATTAACAACAGCAAATTTGCATCTGTAAAAATTTCTATTCTACATTGATTAAGGTCTTGAACAAGATTTGGAAAGTGCTAAATATTAGAGCAGATATTATTTGTTTTAATTAACCAGAACATTTTATGAATCACCAAATACTTTTTGTAAGATTAAGCTTCAACTAATCATGGATCATGGAGTGACATTATGGTCATTATCTTTGTTAACTTGGTGTTTCTTTGCATTCAACATAATATAAATATAGATGCACAGTCTTCTATCCAGTTTACTTAGATAATTCTCTAATATGCCTAAACATTTCTATTGATCTTAGGAGATATTTTTTTCTCTTCTTAAAAAAATCTGCAATAAGAAGCACCTTAATTCTCTTGCATTGACGATCACACTTCTTATCTATTTATAATCTTTCTCAGAAATTCAACTGCCTTAGACTAAGAGGAATATTTTTTTTCAGTTTTCTTTAATTGGCATAAACATCAGTGGTCTCTTTCCAATTGTTTCCAAAGAGCATCATGCCTGCAGTAAATGTTGTTGAGTTGTGAATCCATGTGATTTGCTGTTCTTGTTAGAAACCAACTTCAGTAGAATTCCCAAAATGTGTATAAAATAATGGGCTACTGCAGGTGAGCTATATTTTTCAGTAAGTCAGAAATTTCTATATTTGACCAGAACTAGTTAGGGTTAGAGTTAGAAGTGTAAACTATACTCCTTAAAATCAAAGCCATTATGTGATAATTAACTCTGTGTTGACAGATTCCAGTTAATTAAAAGGAAAAACTGCAAACATTAAAAGAGCAATAGACCAGAACTATATTTTTCAGGTGAGCTATATTTTTCAGTAAGTCAGAAATTTCTATATTTGACCAGAACTAGTTAGGGTTAGAGTTAGAAGTGTAAACTATACTCCTTAAAATCAAAGCCATTATGTGATAATTAACTCTGTGTTGACAGATTCCAGTTAATTAAAAGGAAAAACTGCAAACATTAAAAGAGCAATAGACCAGTAATAAGGAGTATTCACCTATGAATTCCTTCTATACAGTATCCCAAAAGCCTCACTAGATTTTTGTGTCGAACATGACCAATGGCTTCGACTTCCACTCTGAACTCCTTCTCTGCCTGTCCTCTGCATGACCCAGTGAGAGCTATAATTAGATAACTATAGTGACCTACACAAATTAAATGAACTAAAGACTGAAGAATCAGAGCACTTGCAACAAGTAATGAACTTACAGATTGTTCAGAAGTTTCTTGACTGCAACCTCAGATCCATTTATCAAACGGCCCCGATAAACAACTCCATATCCACCTTCCCCAAGTACATTTTCCTTGGAGAATCGATTTGTAGCAAGCTCAAGGTCCCTTAGAGTAAACCAGTGACCCCATCCGAGATGCGAGGATTCTGGCAGTCCAATTAAAGGAGATGCGGACACAAGTTCATATCCTGTATATGCTTTCCTAGTGGGTCCTGAGCTACCTTCATCACCAGAATATGAACTCCCAGCCCTATCATTGTGGTAGACTGAGCTACTCTGGCTCATGTTATCAGCATCACTCGACTTGTTCAAGGTCAAGTGTGCAAGTGTCTTTCCAGAATCCATATCACTATAGTTGTCATGTGAGAGGAAGAAAGGCCCTTCCCTCTCCGGGAAAGTTTGAGCAAAACAATGATTACCAACTCTGTCGACCGTAATTTCCTTGGAGACATTTGGGATTTGCGAGATAGGTAAGTTGTCAAAATTCCTTTTTGTCTTCCTCTTGGATGTGACCCATATCGATAGGATAGAGAGAATAAACACAATCAACACACCGACACAGATGCCAATGACAACCCAAAGTCTCAGACCAAAGACTGGTGTCTTCTGCGATAACTCTGTGTTTAATGAGTCAGGAGATGACATTTTTTTGTTTCTGGAATTCACAGAGAGCAGAATTAGTGATTGTTTGAGTATTGAGTCGTGTTATGTTAAAAGTATAATTCTGCAAAATATACACATTCCCCCGCTGTAGAACAAGATCTATCACAATGAAACAAAAACTCGCACTTGTCTACATAAACCCAAGAATAATGCACTCATAAAGCAGCAAAAGAAGAGGACAGTTCTTTGAATAACACAAAACACAAAGGCCCAGATTACTATTTAAACATGAAAGAAAGCATTAATTAACAGAAAGTCTTGGAATATCCAGGGAAATCATCTAACATACGTGAGATTATTTATTGGAAACCCAGAAATGCAAGATCATCACAAGAGAGAGAAAGAGAGAGAGAGAGAGAGATGCAGCATCCAGCAGATATTACCATCATGGACAACAAAGATATTTTTTGCAATAAAGGGAAAAACAAGCAAAAGTAAAGGAGAAGTTACCAGTTTTGCTGGTCTGATCTTTTCGATATTCCAGTCACCAAGCAAAGAGTTTTAAGACATGAAGCTTCAACCCCAAAAGCGAAGTAGCAACTCAAGACGAATCAAAGGAAGCGAAAGAACAAATGCAGCTAGAGCGGCATCCAAGTACCAAAGGAAAATCGAAGAGGCGAGGAGAAAGAAAAGGATCTTTCTTTCAATCTTTGAGAGATCGGAAGGAGAGCCAGGGGCGGTTCGGTTAAATAGTTGATGATTGCTTCTGATTCAGAGAGGATCGTCAATGGAAGATCAGATGCTCCGACGCAATGGGTCGGAGGGAACCAAAGATCGAGAGGAATGGAGGAGGGGAGACCTCGGTGAAGGGGGCGCGGGGCGGGGGAGGTGATGTAGGAGAGGAAGAAGATGGGAAGGAAAGGGAAAAGCAGGAGAGAAGTACAGGGTTGGCATTTAAAGGTGGGTTGGGAAATGTAGACATTACAATGGCTGAAGAGAGAGAGAGAGAGAGAGAGGGGGTGGGGTCAACTTGGAGGACAAAACTCCAAATCCAGCTTGGTGGGTGGCATTCTCGGAAGTGAAGTTACCAATTCACCCTCATACCTTCCGGTCCAGATTCCGTGTGGTGTGCTCATCCGGTGTTGAATTGACCGTCATGCCCTCGCAACGGCTATATCAAGCTCAGCACGCCTGTGACTCTGCTGCTTGTAGGCTCACAGCTTCGTTGATGACAGAGTAGTAATACAAGTTTCCTCTTGCAGATACTCACCGTATTAAATTCGAGTATGGAAAGTGCATTGAAGATCCAACTTGTTGTTTTAACATTCATCAAATCGGATTTTTTTTTCTTCTCCAGAACCAAAAGTAAAGAGTTCATGATTGTAGCTTTTTCTCTAGTGCTCTGAATGTGATGATATCTTTAAGCCCTTCTTCAAATATACAAGTGTCAAATGTTGCTGTGAAGGAGATCATTATTCACACAGACAGAGAGAGAGAGAGAGAGAGAGAGGTGCAGTAGGGAGAGTATCTTTTGATTAATCTATAGGGTAACTCTGGCACTGTGTTCATTGCTTGATTCGGTCTTAGATATTGTAGGATGGTAAGCAGACAAATAAGCCCTGGTTTCTGTAATGCTCTGTTACTTCCCTGTTTGGAGGATTAGTTTACTCAGAAACCACGTTCCTTGGCTGGATGGTGAGCAGGGAGAGGGCTATTCTTTTAAGCAATGCATCTGTAGCCTTCACCTTTATCCCTTTAAAAGGAGAAAGGAAAAGCTTTCTCCCTCCTCTTCCCCTTCATCTATCTCCCTCTTGGCCTCTTGCAGAAGTTGAATCGATGCTTTGCACTGGGCGAGAAGAAAACTTCCATCTTCCTTTTTCTTATTCTTGTCTTTGGACCCAAAACACCCACCGTATGAATTTTGACATTCGTGCTTAAGATGACCGCTACATCAGCTTGGTGTTGTGGGGAGTGGGAGCAAGGCAGTGAGGTCACATGCTCGCCATGGCCACAGCAAATGGAGCTGTGATTCCCGTGACAGCTCGGGGTGGCCAATGGGACGGCCTGCCGCCGTAGAGAGGGCAAGGGTTGGATGAGCCACACGCGCACACAGCGTTTTGCTGGTTGGCATGGGTTGAGATCTTGATGATGAGTGGCACAATGTTCACACATTCCGGTGTAGTATAAAAGTTAGCAACTCAAGGAAGCAATTGTTTTGTGCATTTCTTTGGAAGATGTATCAAATATGAGTGAAATAATTATAATGCGGTTTGTCCACTTTCGGCTTTCATATAAAACAAAAGAAAACGGATGAGTCTCAATTTAAACTTTCATTTGTGATCAATAGAGAAATATGATAGTAATACAATGCATGAGGTGATGAGAGAAGGAAACATGAGTGTGCCAATTGTTTTGATATTTGAGCATGTAAACAGGATGAACGATATTGTTGCTGACAATCTGGCAAGATCTTTATGTCTCGGAGGAGATTTTTAATTTTTTGGAACTTATTATATAATTAATATTTTTATAAAAATAATTGAGTCTTGTCAATAAAAAAAGGAGGAAAAAGAATAATAACAAGAGAGGATGATGAGAAATGCTTGATGAAAAAAAATGGGCTAACATCCCGATCCCTATATTTCAAAAATTTATATTGAGATCTTTATACTTATGACGACTCTACTAATAGATGACTTTACTAATTGAAGATACACATACTCAAAATGACGTTGAAAAAGAGATAAAAATATAATTTCGTAATCACTATTCTTATCGTCTAAAGATATTAATTTCACGTAAGGATAACTTTTGTGGAAGCTTTGCTATCCTTCTCCGATTTCATCTTTCCCTCTAACTTTGCTATCTTGCTCTACTTCTTTTTCTTTTTGCGCCTTTCCTCGACCCTCTCCAACGCCATGGTTATCTCCATTGCGCACTGTTAGCTTCTGGCCCTTTCGAAAAAGGGAGACCTCCTCAATGACTTCAAGTTTGATGTCGAGATTGGCATCACCATCGCCAATCCCCGCCTCCATCGCACCTACGTTAGTTTGAGGGCATGGAAGAATGTCATATACTTTGAGCCCCACAACTTCTCCGACAATTGGATCGACCCTAACATGTATGGCTATTATAGTGTTTTCTGCACTATGACGTCGAACGACCCCTTAGTCAACATCGTCGTCGACATTGACCTTAACAACATCGATATCACCAAGTACCTCTCACAGAGCTCGGCCTCTTGAATGACGCCGCCTTCCTCCACATCAACTCCAATCTCTTCTATGACATCATCCTCCCAAACATCTCTCAACTTAAACTCCTCCACGAGCTCGACACTAAGAACAACAGCTTCATCAACCCGTTCCCGAACGTTGCCCTTTGCCTACCGTCACTTAAATACCTCAAACTTCGATTCAATGACTTCAAGGGAGCATTATCGTCGATGCTCTTCGACAAGGAGTTTGACGCTATATTCTTAAACAACAATCGTTTCAACTCTCAAATGCCTAACAACTTCAGCAACTCCAAAGCCTCCGTCGTAATCATTGCTAGCAATAAAATCCAAGGTTGTCTTCCTAGCAGTATCAACCCTCAACAAGCTCGTTATGATAAACAAGCATTCGAAATTTAATCAAAGCTTTCTCTTCCCAATAGGTTGTCCCAGAGAATAACAAAGCCAAAGGAAAGAACGAAATCATGATTTTAAAATCATTTGCACATGCGATATCATCCATTAATAGAGTCGATGACATAAAAATAAAACGATATAAAATATTTTATTTTCATAAGTATAAAGATTATAACATAATTTTTTTAAGTATAAAGACCAAAATACTAAATATAATTAACTATAAAAAATAATATATAATTAGCTTAAAAAAATAAGGATGATGAAATAGATAAATAAAAAATAACATTCTAATAATAAAATAATGACAATAAAAATGATGGTGACCAAAGAGATGATAGAAGTGACACTTTAATAACATTAAGAAAACCATATTTTAGAAAATAAAAATCCTCCACGAAAAAATAAAGAACAACTATATTCAAACACATTTTAGTATATATGGAATAAAAAATTTATCCAATCTAAAAATGTAACTAGCCAACGGTTGGATTCTCGATTGCCAATCGACCAATCAATTCGGTCTGCCTTTGACAACTATACTCCTACCATCACCACCGGCCCTGAAGTACCTCACACAAGATGCTTCCGCCACCAGCAAAACACACTGGGAATTCTGTGTTAGGCCAACGAACACTACAGTGCAGCTTACATAAATCGCCTGAACTGTAGAACACATTGGAAGCAGCAAGTCGCACTCCACTGTTGATTCAGGTCAGCAAATATGGAGAGAGCCGGTTATCAAAAGCACGCAAGATAAATGAAAGGCCCATATCGTAATCATTTTAGCATTTCCCGTAGTTGAAGCACTTGATTCCTTTGCTCCGGGGGTAGAAGATTGATCTGTTCTGGCGTGAGGCCCATAACCTGCTGAAGCAATGCCTTTTCCATTTCTGGTGTCAACTGCACAACCATAAAGACAGGGTCAGCAACTGGCAAAATTATTTTGGTCACACCAACTAAATTCAGGCCTAGAGAAAAAGATTTTAAAAAGTCCACTGAGGGCTTTACTGGTGGAGCCCGAGGTGGCTGGCCACTGGTGCCTGTGGCCATCTGTCCAGAAATCATCGGTGGGAGTCCTGGCAGTTGGGAGCCAAGTACCCAAGGAGCGCCCCTGTCTTTTTGCATGGAGGTGCTGACTTGAGTGCCATAATCTGTGCCTATGTGTGAAGAACCAACCTGCTAGAAGAAAACAACTTTATCAAGATGGTGTACATGGAAGCAATAAACAGTCACTTGTAGAGGTTACCAGTTTGTTTCCACCACAATGTCACAGCTTATTATGAAAAGGAAAAAAAAAATCTCTCAGAAAACGCAATTTCTATGATATCATGTTATTAGGGAGAGTAAATTGTAACCATATTTGGTACAGAGAATAACCTGACCATGTGATCCCAGGAAATGTGTGTTGCTTTTACTGATTAAGGGCATTTAGAAAATTGAAGACCAATGATTTGGCACAACAACTGTTATAATTGGTACAGAAAAAGAACAGAAGAGACAAATTAGATGGTCAAAATATTCTAATTTGGTGAACTCAGATTATTGTTGCACACTGTATTCCGTGATGTAGTACCATGTTCATAAATTTGTTAAGAGATACATGTTTACTGCTCAACCAATCTGATATGTACAATATAACTCAACATTCTCGTGTTCACCACACATAGCTTGTTTGCTTATGTTATTTTCATTGCTGAAAATTCTACACCATACAAAATTACCAGGCATTTTGTTCAGGAAGCAGGAAAATATATGCACCTGATAAAGATGCTGTGGTGGCTGACTTGGAAGTGGTGCCTGACCTTGTGGGAAGGACGATGGAGGTGTGATACCTGACTGAACAATTCAGAGTGGTCTGTCATCTTTTGCTAGCAATCTCTTCTGCACATAAAAATGAAAACAATTCCTGGAAAAGTCATGAAGGTTCCAGTTACCAACTTACATGAAACAAGGGTTGTGATAAAAGCTGTTGAGGTGCACTGGATGGTTGAAGACCAAGCAAGTGAGGCATCTGTGGATGAAACTGAAGAGCAAAAGGTTGCATTGCAACCTGTCTAGGCTGCAGTGGTAATGGCGGCTGCAGGAGTTGATTGAAAAGTCCAGGATTCTGCAAAGTTTGCTGTGGATGTACAGAGATCATCGGCATATGGGATGGAAGATTTGAGTAATGTGGAGCAGCAGGGTTGGGTTGAGATATATTTTGAATCTGGGAAGATTGTATAGGTGTTACTGAAGGAACTTGGAGATTCAGAAAGCCCTTAGTTTGTGGTTCTGAAAGTGGCAATGGCATTGCCTTCGATTGGAAGGTCAACGGTGGAACAGATGCAGGTGGAACAGAAATGGATGGTTGTGTTGGATGCTGTTGTCTAGCAGATAGCAGTGATTGAGATGAACCAGATGCAAGTGGAAGAGAAATGGATGGTTGTGTTGGATGCTGTTGTCTAGCTGATAACAGTGATTGAGATGAACCAGGTTCAGATTGTTCTCCAACTTTAGCAGGCACTGTCTGCAAACTGTGAACAATCTGTGGCTGTCCGACTTGTGATGGTTGTGGTTGTTGCCAAGCTTGTTGAGTGTTGGACATCTACAAAACATGAAACCATTAGTTATTCACAGCTGAATCTATTGATTTACAAGGTACTGTCTAAATCAATACATAAAAGATTACCGCTTTAGGAGATTGTACCATTCCAAGCATTATTTGTGCCTGAAACAAAGCACAATTTTAATAATAAACTTCTTCAAACTTTCATACATAATGCTTATGCATATAATTTTTAAAACAAGGAGAAAAAAAAGGACTCAAGAAATTAGATTCTGAAAAATGTCAAATAAAACACAAAACTTGTAACTTTGATCAAAGATGACCCATACAAGTAGCAAACTGCATCTCTCTCCAAAGCAAAAAAACAAGAATATTCATGATATCCAGTCTAGCAAGAGTGCATGTCCTAGTGGAACAGTGGGCTATCATTACAGTAATGGATCCAGGTTCAAGAGTCAACTTGCATCATTTTACAGGAATGCTTTTGTGACTTACATACCAGATATTCTGGACATCTTATGTCAGAATCCTAGTTCTGATCTCACATAATGTATCTCACATCCTATTTTTTCTAATTAAGCACTCTTAGACCAACATTCTATAATACAAACTGCACAAATTTCACACTACTTGAATAGTTTTGTTCATGTCTCTTAAACCTTAAGTGTGAAGAACCTTTCCATTTTTACCCAATCATAAGCTATGTATCAACCATGAGCTTTCATTAATAAAGTCCAACACGTTGTATCCACCTATCAAATTGCTAAATGTACATAATCTCATTGCCTGTGCTTATAATAGGTTATTTTAAACCCATCTGTCAAGTCTCGTCTAGCTTCCTCTCACCTCAACCAAGTATATAATGCTCCTAAAAAGGATTTTTTTTATTTTTGTTATATTTTTATTTCAAAACACATGACTTGCAGCAGACACCAAAAATGGTTTCACACACTTGGTGGGACCTTCTTAAGAATCCCTGGACTACTCCAGGGAACAGTTGATCTAAAAGTTAATGTGCGTGTGTGCGTGCAGACATGTGTGTATAAGATTTTTGTCCTCTTCCAAATACACATCAAGCCTTTTGCCCACAATGAGCTGACTAAGAATACTGTGACAGATTCATAAATCTGTGTGCGCGTAAAATTTGTCTGCTTCTAAATGTACACCAAGACTTTTGACAACAAAGAGCTGAGAAAGAATACTGTTACGCATTTATAATGAAGTACAAAGCACAAAATAGCCCAACCAAATTCAGCAAATATTTGGTTAAAGATCATATCACATGACTTCCCTGGAAAAACCCTGAAGCATAATTTCATTGTCAGACTACTGCTGAAGTTTCAAAACTTCATAAAAAAATTTCCTATTCTGTTTAAAGTCTAAAATGTAAGAAGGTCCTAAGGACTTGGATCAGCTGCATTATCGATGAGTAAAAAAAACATGAGACATGAAAGATAAAATGAGAGCACCAAATAAAAGCAACTTATTTAATAAAAAAAGGTTACATAGTAAAATCTGAAATCACATGACTGTGTATCTCAATTCTCCATATCCATAAAGGCACAGAACGCAAAGCAATTCCATCATCCAATTCCAAGTTATTAAAAAAACCACAAGCAGCACTCCTAAATTATGTGAAGGAAAAGATCCTAGTGGCCAGCATGACGCAGGGAAAGAGCAAATGGACCTGGAAGAGAGCTCGAGTCAGGAGAGGGTTGTCGATGAGGATCTGCCTAGCCTCTTGCTGGTTTTGTTCTATCAAAGCCTACAAAAAAAAACAAAAAGAAAGAAAAAAGAGCATTGATGATAATCACTTTCGTTGTGGATATACGAAAGAAGGGAAGAATTTTTATTTCTTTGAGGAGACAAGAGCATACTTTCATTTGACAGAGGATATCATATAGTTGGGCCTTGGACATGACTGCAAACTATGAGGTGAAGCTGTTGGCCACTTGCTGCTGCTGCTGAGGCTGCTGTGCGGTCATCCTCCTCCTCTCTTCCAACTTCAAAACTATGGATCTCCCAAACACTTCTCTGGCAACCCAAAAAATAAAGTAGGAAGACATAAATCATGGTTTGAGCAAGACAAGACTAGTTAGGGCTTAGGAAAATCTCATAATAAACTCGCTCAATTAGAACTTTACATGCTCACCCAAGTTGTTCATATCACTGAGCTCTATGCAACTCTTATCACAATATTTCCACCATGAATATTTCAGATATTGCTATATCATATACGTTTGTTAGGACAGAAGACCGGAGGAGTTTTAGACTATCGATAAACAAACAAAATCTTGACTCAAACTAATTAGAGAACTGATAATAATGACATAGTAAAATTCATATGCCTGCTAAGTCCTACTTCACAGAGGAAAAGCCCACAAGCCACGAAACAAATCCTACGCAGAGAAGGGGAAAAAAAACAACTAATCCCATCAAAGGACAAACAGATCGTCATGATCAGTCATTTCGACATTAGCCCTTCAGAATTAGGTTCCCGTGACCTTCAAAGAATCAACAGGTGTAACCTCGAGGGTTTCCAAGGTCGAGATATTTCTACCCGAATAGAGTTGCGACTGAGACTTAGAGCCAACAGATTATATGAAGAGGAAGAAGAAAAAAACGAAAGAATCATATTTCAAATCCAAGGACGAAGAAGAAGAAAAAAGACGTCAATGGTTGGGGGAGACGATGCACCTGTTCGCCGGCCCGGCGCTGCGGTCGACGGGTCGTTGGCCGTTCGCGCGGAGAGGGCAGGGCGACAGCGGAGGAAGAAGATTAGACGAGGAGAGGAAAGACTGGGCTTAGGGCACAAAGGCAAGGCTTCGGCGTCTATTAGAGCCCATCCAAATCTTAAGGCCCATATTACTTGGACCGGACCAGCATCGATAGAGGATCGATTGTTAGTTGGATGGAGCTTATGATCTCTTTGCCCTCTTCACCCTTTATAATAGAGTAGCTATAAAAGGAGTAATCCTTATAAAAATGTATTTATTATCTGCTTTCTACGTATGATATACGTATTGTAGTCTTGTAAATTATCCTAAATACTGTGAGGAGATGACAATATCCAAGTGAACATCATACACACAAACCGCTAGCCTTCAAAGCTTATCCGAACTATTGAATTCTTCACCTCAATGAGCACAGGAGGCCGAATAATAATGCCACTTTCTTTTTTTGCATGGCTTTCAGGAACTGGGCATTTCCAATTAAATGTACATTTCTCTAGTCATTCATTAAAAGAAAGAGAATTAGGATATGCTCAAGTTGATGCTTCTTCGTTAGAAAAAGATTAAACTTTTTTCTAGTTTTCCCGATGAAGAAAAAGAGAAAGTGATTTTTTTTGGGTCAAGTTGATGCTTGTTCGTTCGAAAAAGATTGAACCTTTTCTAGTTTTCTCGATGAAGAAAAAGATAGACAACATCCAACTCGTTTATTTTCTTAAAAAAATTAGAAGCAATTTTTGTTACATCTCTAATGGCATACATAATGATCGTACATGAACTTGAACTTGAGATTAATCACTCCTTGATCAATTCGAATGTCATAAACAAATGACATCTATCTTGTTGCCATTTACCATTGTTAATAGTACTTCATGAAGCTTAAAATAAACAGCTCCATAATTAACCAACATGACACTTCACTCAACAAACAAAAAACCTCATTAAAAATAAACTTTACTTCAAATGCTCATCGAAACAACTGGATATATATATATATATATATATATATATATATATATATATATATATATATATATATATATATATATATATATATATATATACCAAATGTATGATTATGGTATAATATCGTAGCACAAGTACAACGCTCGGAGCACTACAACCTTAATCAATAGACAACTTGAAACAGAAAAGAATATCTATTAAGAGAAAACACCCAAAGCATATCGAAATATCAGAATAAACAAAAGAGGTCATTCAAATCCTGCGTAGCCTTATTTGAGCACCATGTTGAGGCTGAAGAGTTATAAGCGTGTGTGGACAATGGGCATAAGATGGTGAAAGCTCAAACGAGAATCGTTGAAGGATCATACTTAGTCCCATCTTGGCTTCCAGCAATGCAAAGTTCTGGCCGATGCAGATTCGAGGACCCCCACCGAATGGAAAGAATGCGACATGGTCTTTTGATGCCTTTGAAACCCCTTCTGCAAATCTCTCTGGATTGAACTCGTTGGCATCTTTGCCCCAGTAGTTCGGATCATGGTGAATGAAGATTACCGGCAACAAAAGCGTCACACCTGGTGGGTAAATCACATCTCCAAGTTTCATTGTCTTGTGTGTCTGCCTCTGGAGGAAAACCCCTGGTGGGTATAGCCTGAGAACCTCATATAGAATCATTGTAACCTGCCACAAATTCCAACGGATTGTTTCAGAAGTTTAGATAATCACAAGTTTGGTAAGATCTCTCTTGCCGTTCAATCCAAAATAAAAAAGTAAAAGAACAGAATTCTCTGACATATAGGATAAGAAAAGAGAGTATCTAACTGACATCCTTGGCTGTATTTCATTTAGAAACATGGAGGAACTATCAGACATATAGCAACATAAAACTAATGATATAAGAAACATGGATGTTTAGATACATAGATTAGCAGGAGCTGTATCTTTCCGACAATATGGTTTTTTCATTAATAGGTTACATCATGAAGTCAACATTTTACAATATGATTCGAAAACCATGAAGCTAACATTCTATAATATGATTTGAAGTCACTCATCAAACAGATAGCCGCATTATAATGGGAAAAGCAACCCAAAATTTCAGTTAAAATGTAGGAAAGCTTCATCGTTCACTGGTTTGCTGAATGTGTAACTAAAGGTGCAGCATCAGGCTCCTGCTAATCCAGGACATGTGAAAGATCATTGACTTGCATTTTGTAAAGACATTGTTTACATAATTCAGATTTCAGATCCTTAACCACCCAAGTTGCAAGGAACAGATTAACTCTCATTGCTTTATAGACATTAACAAAACTAAAATTTTAAAAAACTAATGTTTCACTATTTGATTTTTTTTTTTGTTCTTTCTGGTCAACTAAGCAGGATAACAAAGAACAAAACTAAATCTTACATTCTTTAAGTGACTCAAGCCATCAAAATCTGGTTTGCGTTCTCCGAAGACTTGAAGAACCTCTTGCCTAGCCCGAATCTGCCAGCCTGGATGCATGCTCAAGACGATCATTGTCCATGTTAGCAGCACAGCTGTTGTTTCTTGCCCTGCAAAATAGAACAGCTTGCATTCCTCAATCACATCCTCTGTAGTCATCCCAGCATTCTTGTTCCCATGTTCTTGGTAGTGCTCTAAATTGGACTCCATCAATAAGCCTAACAGGTCATCGTTGCTTGCTTTGCCCAATTTTATAGCCTGTTCCCTCTTCTTTATTATGCCTCGTAGAAGTACTCGGACCTCTCTATTGACTGCTTTTATTCTCTTGTTCTTAGGGGTCGGAAGAAACCTGTATGATAGCCATTAGTTAGCGATACCCTACATATTACTTGAAAGTAAAGTTGGTTTAGCTCAATAGATTATGTGAAAAACAGAATTGAAGCAATCGGTTATTGTTTGTGTTAAAGCTCTTGTAGGAACCACCTGAAGATGGCAATAAAGACACTATTTTACTAAGTTATCCTAATTGAAACTTCTGTAACAAGTACCAGAAAATTTTACAAGTAGTCATCAACTTCTGCAATTGAAAAAATGAAGAATGTTTCGATTCGTTCTGTTATTGGTTGAGAGTATGATAAACAGGCATGGGATGCTTGTAACTGGGTGAGCAACAAAGCAAGCAGCAATCGACCAACTGCCTACTCGATAGAACCACTATACTAACAAGCATTCAGCTAACAATAAATGAAGAAACCAAAGGCAATAACTTACATGTAACCTGGGATGTATAGATATTGGATAGACTGGATAAAGAGTTCAGCCTGCTCGGCTTGGAGTTGGAAAATTCGTCTTCCTTCTTCGTAACTGCTACCAAAAGCTGTTCGTGAAATGACATCTCCGGTGAAGCTTTGGAACTCAGGCCAAACATCCAACTCGTAACATGCCTCGGAGCCAACCAGGTTCTCCCACCTGCTCATCAGATCACTACAGCAAGCACAGAATGCTGGCAACATTCGCTGTAAATGATGAGGAAAAGAGAAAAAGAGAGAAGTCGATTCGTTTCAATAGGCTTGAAGGAGGCCGACATTTTCACATAAACCAAGCTACAAACAAGATATTGTCTAATAGGGGCAATGAGTCACCTTCAACTTCTCAACATGGAAAGCAGGATTCATAATCCTCCTATGTTTCACCCACTTTTCGCCTTCGTACGAAACAAGTCCTCTAAAGAGAAACCTTCCGAGGGGGTTTCCTTTGGGCTTACCAAAGTGGCCGAACTTGTTGGAAAGAACCTCCCTCACCAACTCGGGATCCATAATCGTCACTCGAGGTACTGGTCCAAACCAAGTGAAGCATATCTTGCCTGCATGGATTCACGAGTCCTTCGTCAAGATCCTCTCTAATAGGCAATACATCAAACAAGTTGATTGCACGCATCAAATATCTCGAAAACAACGTCGAAAAAGAGAGGCTTACCGTACTCGTCGATGGCGCGACGGAGAAAAGGGAGGACGCGAGGGACGATGTTATGGGTGAGAGGCATGGGCGTGGAGAGCGCCTCTTTGGCGAGCCGCACGTTCTCCTTGAGATCGCCGTTGGGGAAGCGGTAGGGGGTGCCGTTGAGCCCCTGCGCCCGGAGCGCGCGCTCCAGCCGCCTCGGCGTCCACCACGCCCAATTCAGCGTCCTCAGCGCCCACACCAGAAGCAGCAGCCCGCCCACACCCCACACGAGGCTCCACGCCATGTCTTCTGACACGGAATCACCCACGGCCATGGACTTACAAGAGACGGCCGGCGTGTCCATTTCCTCGGATGACGAGGTACATTAGATCTTTCGACGGTCAAAGTTGGCAACAAGGACCGAGATGACTTCAGCGCTTACGTTACTGTTCTTAGACATATCCAAAATTTCATATATATATATATATATATATATATATATATATATATATATATATATATATATATATATATATATATATATATATATATATATATATAGTAAATTTTCGAAAAAAACATATTTTTTTGATTTTTCTGGGAAATACCTCTTTTTTTTCTTATCCATAAGTTGATGAACGAGTCTTGTTATAATATTTTTATACAACAATAACTTATATTAATTATTGTAAATTAATTATTTATTAAAATTCTAAATATTATATTAATATCTTTTACAAACTCATATGTACTATAACAATAGAGTATATTAGAATGTTTATATTGCATATATTTACTTAACTCAAATAAACGAATACTGACAACGGTAAGTGTGGTTAACACGGACGTTAAGGATACTGACGTACGTGGAGTCGTTTACTATTTGGAGGGATATAATGTTATACTAAAATTTATAATGCCAAATTTTGCAAGGGATGTAAATATAATATATGTAAAAGCATTTCTTTCATATTGCTTCCAAAACCTAGTCCATAATAGGCCCGGCCTGGCTTGCAATTTGGCCCATCCAATCCATGACAATGTCTGAATCGAACCCAAATTGATTCGTAATAGGGCGTCATTCATCAGCAAAATGGGAACCAGACCATGCAGTTCGCTTTCCATGCCTGGAAATTGAACTCGAAATCAAAATTAACTGTTCTAAACTGGTTAAATATGAAAAATAAATAAATATAAAAGATAAATATGTGTCACGGGTTAATACTTCATATTTGGAATGAATCGAAATTTAGTTGAATGTTGGTGGAGTGCTTAATTTTTTTTTTTATCTATTGATATCGATTATTGTTGAACTGTATTCCGTGATGTAGTACCATGTTCATAACTTTGTCAAGAGATACATGTTTACTGCTCAACCAATCTAATATGTCCAATATAACTCAACATTCTCGTGTTCACCACACATAGCTTGTTTGCTCATGTTATTTTCATTGCTGAAAATTCTACACCATACAAAATTACCAGGCATTTTGTTCAGGAAGCAGGAAAATATATGTACCTGATAAAGATGCTGTGGTGGCTGACTTGGAAGTGGTGCCTGACCTTGTGGGAAGGAGGATGGAGGTGTGATACCTGACTGAACAATTCAGAGTGGTCTGTCATCTTTTGTTAGCAATCTCTTCTGCACATAAAAATGAAAACAATTCCTGGAAAAGTCATGAAGGTTCCAGTTACCAACTTACGTGAAACAAGGGTTGTGATAAAAGCTGTTGAGGTGCACTGGATGGTTGAAGACCAAGCGAGTGAGGCATCCGTGGATGAAACTGAAGAGCAAAAGGTTGCATTGCAACCTGTCTAGGCTGCAGTGGTAATGGCGGCTGCAGGAGTTGATTGACCAGTCCAGGATTCTGCAAAGTTTGCTGTGGATGTACAGAGATCATCGGCATATGGGATGGAAGATTTGAGTAATGTGGAGCAGCAGGGTTGGGTTGAGATATATTTTGAATCTGGGAAGATTGTATAGGTGTTACTGAAGGAACTTGGAGATTCAGAAAGCCCTTAGTTTGTGGTTCTGAAAGTGGCAATGGCATTGCCTTCCATTGGAAGGTCAATGGTGGAACAGATGCAGGTGGAACAGAAATGGATGGTTGTGTTGGATGCTGTTGTCTAGCTGATAGCAGTGATTGAGATGAACCAGGTTCAGATTGTTCTCCAACTTTAGCAGGCACTGTCTGCAAACTGTGAACAATCTGTGGCTGTCCGACTTGTGCTGGTTGTGGTTGTCGCCAAGCTTGTTGAGTGTTGGACATCTATAAAACAAGAAAGCATTAGTTATTCACAGCTGAATCTATTGATTTACAAGGTACTGTCTAAATCAATACATAAAAGATTACCACTTTAGGAGATTGTACCATTCCAAGCATTATTTGTGCCTGAAACAAAGCACAATTTTAATAATAAACTTCTTCAAACTTTCATACATAATGCTTATGCATATAATTTTTAAAACAAGGAGTAAAAAAGGACTCAAGAAATTAGATTCTGAAAAATGTCAAATAAAACACAAAACTTGTAACTTTGATCAAAGATGACCCATACAAGTAGCAAACTGCATCTCTCTCCAAAGCAAAAAAACAAGAATATTCATGATATCCAGTCTAGCAAGAGTGCATGTCCTAGTGGAACAGTGGGCTATCATTACAGTAATGGATCCAGGTTCAAGAGTCAACTTGCATCATTTTACAGGAATGCTTTTGTGACTTACATACCAGATATTCTGGACATCTTATGTCAGAATCCTAGTTCTGATCTCACATAATGTATCTCACATCCTATTTTTTCTAATTAAGCACTCTTAGACCAACATTCTATAATACAAACTGCACAAAATTCACACTACTTGAATAGTTTTGTTCATGTCTCTTAAACCTTAAGTGTGAAGAACCTTTCCATTTTTACCCAATCATAAGCTATGTATCAACCATGAGCTTTCATTAATAAAGTCCAACACGTTGTATCCACCTATCAAATTGCTAAATGTACATAATCTCATTGCTTGTGCTTATAATAGGTTGTTTTAAACCCATCTGTCAAGTCTCATCTAGCTTCCTCTCACCTCAACCAAGTATACAAAGCTCCTAAAAAGGATTTTTTTAATTTTTCTTATATTTTTATTTCAAAACACATGACTTGCAGCAGACACCAAAAATGGTTTCACACACTTGGTGGGACCTTCTTAAGAATCCCTGGACTACTCCAGGGAACAGTTGATCTAAAAGTTAATGTGTGTTAGTGCGTGCAGGCATGTGTGTATAAGATTTTTGTCCTCTTCCAAATACACATCAAGCCTTTTGCCCACAGTGAGCTGACTAAGAATACTGTGGCAGATTCATAAATCTGTGTGCGCGTAAAATTTGTCTGCTTCTAAATGTACACCAAGACTTTTGACAACAAAGAGCTGAGAAAGAATACTGTTACGCAATTATAATGAAATACAAAGCACAAAATAGCCCAACCAAATTCAGCAAATATTTGGTTAAAGATCATATCACATAACTTCCCTGGAAAAACCCTGAAGCATAATTTCATGGTCAGACTACTGCTGAAGTTTCAAAACTTCATAAAAAAATTTCCTATTCTGATTAAAGTCTAAAATGTAAGAAGGTCCTAAGGACTTAGATCAGCTGCACTATCAAAGAGTAAAAAAAACATGAGACATGAAAGATAAAATGAGAGCACCAAATAAAAGCAACTTATTTAATAAAAAAAGGTTACATAGTAAAATCTGAAATCACATGACTGTGTATCTCAATTCTCAATATCCATGAAGACACAGAACGCAAACCAATCCCATCATCCAAATCCAAGTTATTAAAAATACCACAAGCAGCACTCCTAAATTATGTGAAGGAAAAGATCCTAGTGGCCAGCATGACGCAAGGAAAGAGCAAAGGGACCTGGAAGAGAGCTCGAGTCAGGAGAGGGTTGTCGATGAGGATCTGCCTAGCCTCTTGCTGGTTTTGTTCTATCAAAGCCTACAAAAAAAAACAAAAAGAAAGAAAAAAGTGCATTGATGATAATCACATTCGTTGTGGATATACGAAAGAAGGGAAGAATTTTTATTTCTTTGAGGAGACAACAGTATACTTTCATTTGACAGAGGATATCATAGAGTTGGGCCTTGGACATGACTGCAAACTGTGAGGTGAAGCTGTTGGCCACTTGCTGAACTATGGATCTCCCAAACACTTCTCTGGCAACCCAATAAATAAAGTAGGAAGACATAAATCATGGTTTGAGCAAGACAAGACTAGTTAGGGCTTAGGAAAATCTCATAATAAACTCGCTCAATTAGAGCTTTACATGCTCACCCAAGTTGTTCACATCACTGACCTCTGTGCAACTCTTATCACAATATTTCCACCATGAAAATTTCAGATATGGCTATATCATATACGTTTGTTAGGACAGAAGACCGGAGGAGTTTTAGACTATCGATAAACAAACAAAATCTTGACTCAAACTAATTAGAGAACTGATAATAATGACATAGTAAAATTCAAATGCCTGCTAAGTCCTACTCCACAGAGGAAAAACCCACAGGCCACGCAACAAATCCTACGCGGAGAAGGGGGAAAAACAACTAATCCCATCAAAGGACAAACAGATCGTCATGATCAGTCATTTCAACATTAGCCCTTCAGAATTAGGTTCCCGTGGCCTTCAAAGAATCAACAGGTGTAACCTCGAGGGTTTCCAAGGTCGAGATATTTCTACCCGAATAGAGTTGCGACTGAGACTTAGAGCCAACAGATTATATGAAGAGGAAGAAGAAAAAAACGAAAGAATCATATTTCAAATCCAAGGACGAAGAAGAAGAAAAAAGACGACAATGGTAGGAGGAGACGATGCACCTGTTCGCCGGCCCGGCGCTGCGGTCGGCGGGTCGTTGGCCGTTCGCGCGGAGAGGGCAGGGCGGCAACCGAGGAAGAAGATTAGACGAGGAGAGGAAAGACTGGGCTTAGGGCACAAAGGTAAGGCTTCGGCGTCGATTAGAGCCCATCCAAATCTTAAGGCCCATATTACTTGGACCGGATCAGCATCGAAAGAGGATCGATTGTTAGTTGGATGGAGCTTATGATCTCTTTGCCCTCTTCACCGTTTATAATAGAGTAGCTACAAAAGGAGTAATCCTTATATAAATACGTATTTATTATCTGCTTTCTACGTATGATATACGTATTGTATTCTTGTAAATTGCTTTCTTGTGTAGGATACTAAATACTGTGAGGAGATGACAATATCCAAGTGAACATCATACACACAACCGCTAGCCTTCAAAGCTTATCCGACCTATCGAATTCTTCACCTCAATGAACACAGGAGGCCGAATAATAATGCCACTTTCTTATTTTGCATGGCTTTCAGGAACGGGGCATCTTCAATTAAATGTACATTTCTCTAGTCATTCATTAAAAGAAAGAGAATTAGGATCTGCTTCAGGTGCTTTTTTTTGGGTCAAGTTGATGCTTGTTCGTTAGGAAAAGATTGAACCTTTTCTAGTTTTCTCGATGAAGAAAAAGATGGACAACATCAATCTCGTTTATTTCCTTCAAAAAAAATTAGAAGTAATTTTTATTACATCTCAAATGACATACATAATAATGATCGTACTTAAACTTGAACTTGAGATTTATCACTCATGCAATGATGCATTGATCAATTCGAATGTCATAAACAAATGACATCTATCTTGTTGCCATTTACCATTGTTAATAGTAAGTAATTCCTGAAGCTTAAAATAAACAGCTCCATAATTAACCAACATGACACTTCACTCGACAAACAAAAAACCTCATTAAAAATAAACTTCCTTCTAATGCTCATCGAAACAACTGGATCTAATATCGTAGTACAAGTATATATATATATATATATATATACCAAATATATGATTATGGCATAATATCGTAGCACAAGTACAACGCTCGGAACACTACAACCTTTCAATAGACAACTTGAAACAGAAGAGTATCTATGAAGAGAACACGCCCAAAGCATATCGTAATATCAGAATAAACAAAAGAGGTGATTCAAAGCCTACGTAACCTTATTTGAGCACCATGTTGAGGTTGAAGAGTTACAAGTTTGTGTGGAGAATGGGTATAAGATGGTGAAAGCTCAAATGAGAATCGTTGAAGGATCATACTTAGTCCCATCTTGGCTTCCAGCAATGCAAAGTTCTGGCCGATGCAGATTCGAGGACCCCCACCGAATGGAAAGAATGCGATCTGGTCTTTTGATGCCTTTGAAACCCCTTCTGCAAATCTCTCTGGATTGAACTCGTTGGCATCTTTGCCCCAGTAGTTCGGATCATGGTGAATGAAGATTACCGGCATCAAAAGCATCACACCTGGTGGGTAAATCACATCTCCAAGTTTCATTGTCTTGTATGTCTGCCTCTGGAGGAAAACCACTGGTGGGTATAGCCTGAGAACCTCATATAGAATCATTGTAACCTGCCACAAATTCCAGCGGATTGTTTCAGATGTTTAGATAATGACAAGTTTGGTAAGATCTCTCTGAAAGGTCAATCCAAAAACAAAAAGTAAAAGAACAGAATTCTCTGACATATAGTATAAGAAAAGAAAGTATCTAACTGACATCCTTGAGCTGTATTTCATTTAGAAACATGGAGGAACTATCAGACATATAGCAACATAAAACTAATAATATAAGAAACATGGATGTTTAGATACATAGATTAGCAGGAGCTGTATCTTTCTGACAATATGGTTTTTTCATTAATTAGATACATATGTTGAGGCTGAAGAGTTACATCATGAAGTCAACATTTTATAATATGATTCGAAAACAATGAAGCTAACATTCTATAATATGATTTGAAGTCACTCATCAAACATATAGCGACACTATAATTGGAAAAGCAACCCAAAATTTCAGTTAAAATGTAGTAAAGCTTCATCGTTTACTGGTTTGCTGAATCTGCAACTAAAGGTGCAGCATCAGGCTCCTGCTAATCCAGGACATGTGAAAGATCATTGACTTGCATTTTGTAAAGACATTGTTTACATAATTCAGATTTCAGATCCTTAACAAGGAACAGATTAACTCTCATTGCTTTATAGACATTAACAAAACTAAAATTTTAAAAAACTTATGTTTCCCTATTTGATTTTTTATTTTGTTCTTTCTGGTCAACTAAGCAGGATAACAAAGAACAAAACTAAATCTTACATTCTTTAAGTGACTCAAGCCATCAAAATCTGGTTTGCGTTCTCCGAAGACTTGAAGAACCTCTTGCCTAGCCCGAATCTGCCAGCCTGGATGCATGCTCAAGACGATCATTGTCCATGTTAGCAGCACAGATGTTGTTTCTTGCCCTGCAAAGTAGAACAGCTTGCATTCCTCAATCACATCCTCTGTAGTCATCCCAGCATTCTTGTTCCCATGTTCTTGGTAGTGCTCTAAATTGGACTCCATCAATATGCCTAACAGGTCATCGTTGCTTGCTTGACCCAATTTTATAGCCTGTTCCCTCTTCTTTATTATGCCTCGAAGAAGTGCTCGGACCTCTCTATTGACTGCTTTTATTCTCTTGTTCTTAGGGGTCGGAAGAAACCTGTATGATAGCCATTAGTTAGCAATACCCTACATATTACTTGAAAGTAAAGTTGGTTTAGCTCAATAGATTATGTGAAAAACAGAATTGAAGCAATCGGTTATTGTTTGTGTTAAGGAACCACCTGAAGATGGCAATAAAGACACGATTTTACTAAGTTATCCTAATTGAAACTTCTGCAACGAGTACCTGCTCTAGAAAATTTTACAAGTAATCATCAACTTCTGCAATCGAAAAAATGAAGAACGTTTCGATTCGTTATGTTATTGGTTGAGAGTATGATAAAGAGGCATGGGATGCTTGTAACTGGGTGAGCAACAAAGCAAGCAGCAATCGACCAACTGCCTACTCAATAGAACCACTACACTAACCAGCATTCAGCTAACAATAAATGAAGAAACCAAAGGCAATAACTTACATGTAACCTGGGATGTATAGATTTTGGATAGACTGGACAAGGAGTTCAGCCTGCTCAGCTTGGAGTTGGAAAATTTGTCTTCCTTCTTCGTAACTGCTACCAAAAGCTGCTCGTGAAATGACATCTCCGGTGAAGCTTTGGAACTCAGGCCAAACATCCAACTCGTAACATGCCTCGGAGCCAACCAGGTTCTCCCACCTGCTCATCAGATCACTACAGCAAGCACAGAATGCTGGCAACATTCGCTGTAAATGATGAGGATACGAGAAAAAAAGAGAAGTCAATTCGTTTCAATAGGCTTGAAGGAGGCCGACATTTTCACATAAACCAAGCTACAAACAAGATTGTCTCTAATAGGGGCAATGAGTCACCTTCAACTTCTCAACATGGAAAGCAGGATTCATAATCCTCCTATGTTTCACCCACTTTTCGCCTTCGTACGAAACAAGTCCTCTAAAGAGAAACCTTCCGAGGAGGATTCCTTTGGGCTTACCAAAGTGGCCGAACTTGTTGGAAAGAACCTCCCTCACCAACTCGGGATCCATAATCGTCACTCGGGGTACTGGTCCAAACCAAGTGAAGCATATCTTGCCTGCATGGATTCACGAGTCCTTCGTCAAGATCCTCTCTAATAGGCAATAAATCAAACAAGTTGATTGCACGCATCAAATATCTCGAAAACAACGTCGAAAAAGAGAGGCTTACCGTACTCGTCGATGGCGCGACGGAGAAAAGGGAGGACGCGAGGGACGATGTTGTGGGTGAGAGGCATGGGCGTGGAGAGCGCCTCTTTGTCGAGCCGCACGTTCTCCTTGAGATCGCCTTTGGGGAAGCGGTAGGGGGTGCCGTTGAGCCCCTGCGCCCGGAGCGCGCGCTCCAGCCGCCTCGGCGTCCACCACGCCCAGTTCAGCGTCCTCAGCGCCCACACCAGAAGCAGCAGCCCGCCCACACCCCACACGAGGCTCCACGCCATGTCTTCTGACACGGAATCACCCACGGCCATGGACTTAAAAGAGACGGCCGGCGCGTCCATTTCCTCGGATGACGGGGTACATTACATCTTTCGACGGTCAAAGTTGGCAACAAGGACCGGGATGACTTCAGCGCTTACGTTACTGTTCTTAGACATATCCACAATTTCATATATATATATATATATATATATATATATATATATATATATATATATATATATATATATATATATATATATATATATATATATAGTAAATTTTCGAAAGAAAAACTTATTTTTTAGTTTTTTCTGGGAAATTCCTCTTTTCCTCTTTTTTTCCTTATCCATAAGTTGATGAACGAGTCTTGTTATAATATTTTTATACAACAATAACTTAGATTAATTATTTATGAAAATTATAAATATTATATTAATATCTTTTACAAACTCATATGTACTATAACAATATAGTATTTTAGAATGTTTATATTGTATATATTTATTTAGCTCAAATAAACTAATACTAACAACAGTATACTGACGTACGTCGAGTCGTTTACTGTTTGGAGGGATATAATGTTATACTAAAATTTATAATTGCAAGGGATGTAAATATAATGTATGTAAAAGCTTTTCTTTCATATTGCTTCCAAAAACTAGTCCATAATCGGCCCCGCCCGGCTTGCAATTTGGCCCATCCAATCCATGAGAAGGTCTGAATCGAACCCAAATCGATTCGAAATTGGGATTGATTTTTCAGCAAAATATGAGAAATTAACTGTTCTATTTCAATGCCTAGAAATTGAAATCGAAATCAAAATTAACTGTTCTAAACTGGTTAAATATGAAAAAAATAAATATAAAAGATAAATATGTGTCACGGGTTAATACTTCATATTTGGATTTAATCGGAATTTTAGTTGAATTGAAACTAAGCTAGTGATTTCAAAACCATTATCACCCCTTATTTTCTTTAAAAATATAATAACAACATTGAAACCCAAAGCGGTTGGATTGTTAATTTAAATTTTTTTATAATTGTTAACGAACTCTCGAACCCCATGGTTCGATCTGACCCTCGATGTGCAAAATTGTCTATGCGGCTGATTGTTGGATGATGAGCATTTGTCGAGTCGGGTTGAGTTTGCGCCTTATCCCATGGGCACGATCTTCTTCCTTGATTAGTGGCTTGCTTCTTCATAACTGGGTTCCTACACACATGCCGAGGTTGGGAGGAGGATTTTCCGACTCAACCCCTTGAAAGTTAAGTGAGTACGAAGTGAAGTTTTTTTTATAAAAGGAAAGAAACACCCCGACCCCTCGCTTGATGTTGATCATGAGGCTTTTATACTTGTGCTCGAGGGACGATCGTATATGATCTGACGACGGCGATCGACTTCTCGGGCGATCAACTTGTACCTTTGTGCGAGCACCGATCGACCTGCACTGAACGACATCACCTCGCACCGTTCCGAACTTTTCGAAGTGACCTTCTACCGTACGACGCTGTCTTGTGCGACTTTGGACAATACGAGAAGGGGCGACCGTCGTCCCGAGTCTGAGGTGGTACATCCGATGTGACGCTATATCTTAGTCCCGAGGCTCCATGTCCGCACTAACGTGTTTGCTGCTGATTATATATCCACGAGGATGATACCAGAATATGCCTTATCAATAATATATAATAAAAGTATGATTTGAAGTATGAAGTCTAAACATGAAGTAAGATTTCTAAGTTATGCCTTGGGTAAGTATGAAGTCTAAACATCATTTTCATTAGTTGGATGTGGATGCAAAGTAGAAAGCTGACAAAGCAATTACTAGTTTGAGCCAAATGGTCTATATCTTAGTAATCAAAGTATAACAAACAAGAAGAACAAATATATAATAGTAGAATCCACTGATCAAATGAGACATGATGGCCACCTTCTTAATGATCAACCAACCACTTTAATCAAGTAAAAAGCTTATTAAGGGTTCTGATTAGTCACTTTAATTGTCTTTTTCTAATCAAAATAAAGTTAAATTAAGAGAGAGAGAGAGAGAGAGAGAGAGAGAGAGAGAGAGAAGAGAGAGAAAGAGAAAATGAAGCCTAAGGTTAGAGGGCACAATAAGAATCCAGCCCTTAGGGTTTAGCTGTGGCCTCAGCTTAAAAAGGAGGCCATAACCTAAGCCTGGACTCTAGTGGTGGCCTTCGTAATCTGGTGCTGCGCCTCGGCTGAGGAGCTCTTCTTTGATTTCGTCCCTAATTCGCTGTAAAACTTTGGATTTTGAGCTCGCCGTCATCGTTATCGTCCTTGGTTCGTTCTCCGTAAGTTTGTAACTCGGTATTCCTAACTTTAATGCCATCGCGGCATGTTTCCTCTACTTCTTATATCCATCTGTTCGTCGTTGTTTTCTTGTTTGTTTCCTTGGATCCTCTATGACTTTTTATTAAAGGTTCTCTCTTTTTATTACTTGGAGATCTGGATGTCCTTCTCGATCTCGCACATCTTTTTTATCAAATGTAGCGTATGTCTCGGTTTGTCATCGAATTATGTGTTTCGTCTCTGTTCTTCTGTGAATTTTTCGTGGCATGGAGGGTCTGGTTTTGACTTTATTATAATACGAGGATCTTCACTTTGATTGTTGACCAGAATTGCTGGAAAGACGTGAGGTCAAACATCATGCCGTGGGTGTCGTCCCTCCCGATTCATTACGACGGCAATAAGAAGCGTGCTTGCCTAGTTGTCTTTTCCCGTGCTATTGTGTATGTCCCCGCTTCTTGCTTGTTTTGATCTATGTTGAACTTTTTTGCGGAAGAGGATAAAGGTTGAATTTTGATTCTTTGTTCCTTCTCTCCAATTATCATAAGATTTACGTTGCTATTGTAAGATTCTTTCTAGTCGTATTTTTATGCATACTTTTGTGCAGGTAACACGAACTGAAGCCAATTGTTTGGTTTAATGACTCAATTATATTGGATTTGAAGTGGTGATAATGTACATTGAGCTCGACTTAAAGAGATACTGCACTGTGGAGGAAGTTGGGGAAATCATAATGAACGTTAGAATCATTGCTTTCTATCAATTGATGCAATTTTGTCAGGTGATTCCCTGTTTTTTCATACTCCTTTGCTTTGGTTATACTTTATTTTGTGCCCATTGCAAACTGTAGTATGTATCCTTTGGAATTGTCCTATGTTATGCATCTTGTCCTGTCAACACAAAATGTTATTAGGTTCTGATCCATTATTATGATTTCTTCTCCACTTTTGATTCCTTTTAAGGGTTATGCTGATCATTGTATATATTAATCCTTCATGATTGAAATTATTGACTTCCTCTTAATTCATATGAGTATTGTTCTTCTATAATCATAGGCAAACAAACTAAATAGTATGTAGAATTAATTATATTTCGTGATATATCATGTCTCATGACAATTTCGGCTTATATTGCTGAAATGCAGACAACTGTTTGCTTTTTTGTTTGATGATAGTTTGGCCAAAATGAGCTTATTTAGAAATCAGTTCATTAGTGAAATGTGCTTATCCTTACAAAGATATTTTGATTTGTGCTATAGTTTTTTCTATTCTTTATGTACATGCTATATATTACTATTTTTATATTTATAATGTCTATAAGATGATCCTTGTCTTTTGTTTGGATGTCTGTATGTATTGGATAGTATATTTTCTTGGTTCGTACTCTTTATTTCCTTCTTATTTGAGCTCTTATATATTATAACTCTATTGATCTTGTCCTTCCAAATGCTAGGCTGAGTACTTCCGCCAGTTGCTTAAGCCTGTAACGTAGTTTCAAAGTAAGCTGGGCTATAATATCCTCTTTAGTCATCGATCTGCCATAAGAATAATGATAGATGCAAGATTGGGAAGATAATACATTGGTGACATATAATTTGCTACCACACAATCTTTTCTAAAGTGATAATCTGGTAAGATATTCGGAAGCACATAGTAACTTTTGGAGACACAAAAGGTGTCAACTAGCTTAGTTGATAAATACTTTGATAGTCTATCGCAAGGTCTTGAGACTGAATCCTGTCTTGGTCACTTACTCAAAAAAAGAAAAAAAGAAAATTGGAGACACATTTGAAAGCCATATACTTCTGCCTGCTGAAGACCATCCAACCATCCCCATTTCGGCAGCAAAGGATCCAATAATCTTTTGTCTCCATGCACGGAGACCCAAGATATTTTGCTGGAAATGTACCACCCGCTCATCCATATGAAGTGGGTGGCTACACCTATAACATCTATACCAATGGTGTTCCTACCCTTACCTTTGGTGCTGCTCAACCTGGGAGAAAATATGAAATTCCTGGTACATTTAGTAGATTCAAGCACCAACTCTCTGAAACCTGCCCCAAGAACTTCATTTTTAATCAGATGGACAACACAAATCGGGTCATGTCCCGCCCTGCTCTGGTTCACGAGTTTGGTTCCTCAAACTTCGATGTTGGTGCTGCATGTGTTGAAGAATATGGCAAAATCATTGGCAGAAATACTGATATTAAAGAAGAATGTTCATCATCTTTCAAAGAAGACACTGAAGATATTAATGCACTGCTTAGTTCAGAAGAAGAAAATGATGAAGATGACGATGTAATCAGCACCGGTAGGACTCCTGTCTACAACCAGGATGACAATTTCCCAGACTCACCACGCTTCATGGAAGATCTGGGATGTCACACATTGGGAAATGCTTCCAGTCACAAGTCAACTTTGAACAGTGCCGATAGAAAGAGGGATAGGATGAAAAAGATGGTCGAAGCTCTCAGGGGCATTATACCTGGAGGAGATCAGATGGACACGACGGTCGTCCTTGATGAAGCTGTTAGATATTTGAAATCCCTCAAGTCAGAAGTTGAGAAACTCGGAATACAGGACCTTGATGACTAAATTCATCGGAATTCTGATTATCCCAGTTCCATTGCTAGAGAATAAAAGAAGATGCATCGTATTGGAGTTCCATATAACAAAGTAGCCATATTACTATTCTCTCTCTGCAATGCCTATCCAAGGAAAGGACCATCTTTTTTTTACTGTGTTGGTGGGCCTTTGTTGTTGCCCATGATGTTATGATTCTGAAGTGTGAGGTTTGTGTTCTCAGAGGTGTCTTTGTGTCTCCCTCCTTTAATATGTCTTTATGTTCTTAGGATGTTGTCTGATGTTATCATGTTGGCAAGTACTTTCTGATGTCTGGTCATAGCACTCCCTATATTTATAGCTCCACTTCATTTTAAGTGGGCATCCTTTTCATTCATGTTATAAGTGGCTTCCTTGGGAATATGGTATCTTTGCCATTTCTTTTCTGCTTATCAATATTATGGATTTTGGTACTCGTATACAGGTATTTTAAGATTTGAGATCATCAATGTGTTTTGTTATGTGAAATGTGTATCAGTAGTTGAAGGAAGGAAGTTGATTATGATATCCGAGGAGTAGCAAGCTTTGCCTTCTGTTTCTTTCTTTATGCTGTTCCAAGGGCTCAAAAGGAGGAAAGGATGACCAGGAACAACAAGCTTTTCAGAAGCCTGTGCTGTCTGCTCTGAATTCTGAATTCACCCTAATTGTAATTTAGATTCCCTTGGTATTTCTTTTTCCCTCTCCAAGGGTTTGTTTTCCAGATGAGCCTCTCACCTAGTTCTGTTGTTCCTTTAGCCAGTCTTCAGTTATAATTATGAGTTGCTTTTTTGTCATGATATCTGAAGTGCTATTTTTCTTGTTAAGATCATAGGGTATGTGATCTTTGAGTAATTTGCAAACTAATCATACATGTCTCGAGCCATGTGAACAGTTTTAGGATTAAGTTAACATATTCATTACTTTTGCTTGTCAAATGAGAAGGCAAGGTGGATGTTTGATAGTTTTGTTTAATCCAGAAAGCTACTCGATGCAGAAGAAATGCTGTATTGTTATGTTTGTGTTTTGGTTCTTAATTTACATAGTGAAGCTGTGGTGAAACATATGAGGAACATTAGTGGATTCTCTTTATTGTTTTCACACTTGTTTCCTTATGCAAGCCAGCTTTCCTTTATTCTTTACTCAATGTTTCCATTAATATGCTTCATGATTTTTCTCCTTTTTATTTTTTTGAAAAATAAGATCTAATACACAATAAGTTCACATTATCTAATATAATTAATATGTTGATAAGGGACATTTGGTCCCAGTCGGCCATTGGTGCGGCTCTCGGCCATTGGTGCGGCTCTTGGTTTTCGTATTCCTCAACAAATGTGAGATTAAATGATTTTATCAGTATATGGCTCGGGAGCTAGTTTGCTCAGTCGAGGTATACGCATTTAGGTCGATCGATCATTGGTGCGGTTCGGAGGTTCACGCATTTAGGTCGATCGATCATTGGTGCGGTCCGAAGGTTCTGAGCTCCAAAATGTACCTTTGAGAGTAAGGGAGATATCATTGACTCCGGATCTTTTTATCATCCAAATATAAAGGCTGTGACTCAGGTTTTTCACACAACCAACCATGTGGGTCCACTTTTATTAAAGCAAAAACACCCAACACACCAACCATGTGGGTCCACTTTTATTAAAGCAAAAACACCCAACACTGTGCTGATTCCAAAGTGGTACCTGAGTCACCCGACACAACACTCATGAACATTTCCACTCTCTGTCAACAGTCCCTCTAGTGTTGTTCAGCATCCCAATAACAGTCTAGAGAAAGCAGCCTTGTCCATGGTTTGCACTGCTGAAATAATTGCATGTCTTCCTTCCATTGTCATCTGTCTGAGTAAATTATGGGCCTCCCCTTCTCATGCTAGTGCTACTTGAGAAAATGGAAAAGAGGGATGCCTATTTGGCTTTCATCAGTTCTTGAGATAAAAAAAGACTTGTACTTCATGGTAAGTAGTAAGAATGGTGGCTTTTACAGTGATAGCCAAGAAAACTGTGGTCGGACTGACTGTGTTTCGGATTCTGTAACATATGAAACTCAGAAGAATATGATGTGGAAACGATTTTAAGTGGAAGAGACAGAGTACTACTAATCCTTGCACTTGCAAAAACCTTCAAGAAATTGCATCTGCATGGTCACAAAAACTAATTAGAATTAAATGGATTTTTAGTTTTTGGAGAAAGTACAATCTTTCCAAGTGTCACTGCAAAGGCCATTTGTTTCCCAGGGAGCTCTTGACTTGTCCTGTCGTGGAGACCACTGACCGGATCGTCTTTAGGCTTGTGGTTGCCATCCTCGAGGCAGACGTCGTCGAATAGCATAAAATGCCTTCTGTTAGAAGCCTTGAAGATGAAGCTATAACCTCAAAATTAGATAGGCGTTCCTTTCACGGAGGGATTCTACTGGTGCATGAGGATTTCATTTCACATGCATGAAAGTTACTCTCAACCCGAACATCTCAATGCACTTCATGTCCGACAAAAGTTGAGACCACAGAACAAGAAACTGCATGCGACGAAGCCATATCATGGTTGGCTGCCGTCGACCAAGGAAGGAACGATGTCCTGCAGGAGACCGTAGTCGGGGAAGTGAGACTGCTGGAGCGAAGGCAGTAGGCTCGCGAGGAACACATTAGGGTTCGTGTTCCCTTGCTGGGTGTCGATCCTGTTAAGTTGCGGGATTTGGTGCATCATGAGCTCCTGGCAGAAGCTGGTCGACATCGTGGGAAGAGATGCTATCAGGTGTGTGCTCCCTCGAGCTGTTGCAGGGTTCTGATGATTGTGTTTGCCTTCGTAGGTGGTAATCACGATCGTGGGATCTTGATGGGACCTCTCCACCCTCTTCTTCACCGGGCACTTCTGAGTCGTGCAACGATAGTAGCTTCTGTACATATATGTTGATTCGGCGGTAAGGATGCGACCAAACATGGCACGAGCTCTCATGCCTACGGTTTGACTTACCTCGGATAAGGGTTGTTCTTGACTGCTTTCTGGCCATATTTCCTCCACCGGTAGCCATCGTCGAGATGATCAACCTCGCTTTTGGTCACGAAGGCGAAACGGGGCTGCCTTTGCCTTTTCTCTCCTTTCTTCTTGGTTTTATTCCTGTTGCATCCAGTTTCAAGCGATCAGACCGTAGGAAGCGAATGATTCAGCTGCTACAGTATCGGAATATAGTTGGATGTTCATGCATTGATGATCCCCGGTTGCGCCCCGAAAGCTAAAGACCTCAAGGGAAAGACTTTGGGATCGAAGAACAGAAACAGGCAAGACCTTAAGGCTGGCTCGAGTCAAAAAGCTTAATGTGTCGAAACATAGAGGTCGAGATCACACAAGTGAGAGAAAAAATCCCAAAGAGATTAGGATTTTTCATCATACTAGTAGAAGAAAGATCTCTGCCAAACCAAACCCCATCTACGATTGAAGTTGCCAACGTCCAACACAATCAAACCTTTAGGCAGAGCAGAAAGTGAAAAGCAGGAAAAGGCAAAAGGAGACTTTTCAGTTTTCATGAGAACTCACACTTTCTTAGACGTATCGCCCCCTTCATCATCATCCTTGGCTTGTTGCTCCTCCTCCTCCTCCTCCTCATCCTCCTGCTTCAGCTGATCCTTCTTACACCGTTCTCCGTCCTCTTCGCCTGCTGCCTCAGTGGACGATGAAGAGACCGAAGAATTCGGTGTCAGCGGGGTCGCACCTCCACCGCACCCGTAACGAGCATTGTCGTTACCACCAGTCATCAGCTCACGCGACGCCGTCCCACCGGAACCAACCACACCTGACGGCGCCGAACATGACAAACCCAAATCTCTACCTAGCGAGTCGTAGTCCATTGCCGGGCCATGCAACAAGTCGGTGAAGCTCAGGAGCGGCGACACTGCCTGCAGGTGGAAGCCGCGTGGACCAGGGTCTGCTGCGCCGCCCGGTGGCTTCTGGGAGAAGAGCGCCGACAACTCGTCATGGAACAGGAAGTGGTAATGCTCCCTCCCCTGATCTCCAGCCATGGACAGTGCGCCAGAGACGTGGTAAACGAAGAGGAGACGAGGTTGGTCCGAGAGAGAGAAAGAGGAAGACTCTTCCGTTGCTCCCTTCATACTAAGCATATAAATAAGCTTCAATCCATCGCTTCCCTGCGCAATAATTTGGCTGGCGTTTTACGCAGGCGACGAGGACTCGTCCACGATCACAAGACGAGCTCGTGGTGGGGGATACCGATGTCAAATTCCATGGCTCTTCGGACGCGTGCCAGTTGTGGAGCACCGGCAATTGACCAGCCCTCAGCTCGTGGGAGACCGGGCGCTGACCCGGCGCGCGGCTGACGACGTGTGGGCGTCAGATCCCCCCGTCTCGGTGGTGGGAGGGTTGACCGCGGGGCCGCAGACGTTAGGATCGAGGCGAGGAAAACATCAGACGGTCGGTGACGGCAGCCCCGGTGGTGGTGTGAAACCCACCGGCTTAACGGTGCGGTTCACGTGCGGACACTGTTGCGGTCTCGGGGCCGGAGTAACGCGTTTTTTGTCTCCGGCTCGGTGTCGGGTTGGCAACGACCAAAAGAGAGTGAGGCTCACGTTTGGGTGACGCGCAAAGAGGCTGGGAGACATCGGCGAAGCTTCTCGGTCTCCGACTCGTCGTGTCTGGGTTCGTGAACAGAGCCGTGTCACCCGCAAGCCTCAACATTTGCCACGGATTTAGAACTGCAAAGACATGTCTTGGGCAGCATCCACGGTGGCATGTAGGTGATGCGGCGAAAAAGAATCTCTCAATCAAAATCTGACACGTAAGGTAAACGATCATGACTCATCTCATCTTTTCTAGATCACAATCCATGCACGATCAGCTTAGATCTCAGCCATTTCTAGAAGAAGATGATAGAGAAATACAAGGGTTCCTTTCCCACGGCTGGACTCGTGTCACCGTGCTAAGGTTTGAATATAATTGATGGATGTGCGTACCTACCCCGATCATCATAGTTGATTAGAATGCGCTCTATGTATTGTATAGTTTTGGTTTGGAAAATTATCCTCAAATTTGTTATATAGATTTATTTAAGAAGGGCTAAATTTATAGATAGGTAAGCTGATGATTGTTATTAGAGAGTTTGAAATAGAATGATCCGAAAGTTAAAGGAAAGAGAAGAATAATATATTGTTTATAGTTGTTGCTTCTCGATAAATTCAACACAAAGGTCATTGACTTGATCATCTAGCTCAATAATCATCGATATGACTAGTCTAAGATAACAATGGTTGACATGGCATATCTAACATGATGATCGCCAAGGTAATCGACCTAGCATAATAGCTATCGGCATAATCGATTCGATATAACGATCGCTTATATGATCAATTTTATCTTTTGAATTACGTTACATCATGCTTATATCAACATGTCAAGTGGGTGGGGGGAATGATTTGGCCTCTCCAACTAACACCTCTATTATATCTTACATTTATGGGAGCAAACGGTAGTCTTACGGTATCCAAATCATTTCATAGTGGATTATGCCATTCTTATCACACCTGACATCCTTTTTCTTTGTGTCTAGAATAGAATCATGGATAGAGTATGGTGTTATTTCCATTGGGGAAGAAAAGGAAGGTTGGATGTGATCGATGACTTGGGTTTAGAATAATGACACGAAAACTGAATTGATTTGATTGAAACCTAACGACATCGAGATGCGTCTAAATCGAGCCAATCATCACGACAATTGGCTCGACCAAATAGGATGGTCAAAGGGCATCAAACATCGTGTGCCAACGTTTGTGTCTAATAATCATACTGCTTTCTTCATCACTCATATAGGATGGATGTTTACACTACTCGTTAGATTTCAATTAGTGTTATATTATTATCACATCTTATAAAAATCGATGGTGCAAGTTTTTCTGAATTCTTCTCTAATGTAAATAACATTTGACAATACGTACTGTTCAATCTACGTAGATTTGAATGAAATGATGGAGAGACATGGATGGAGTTTTCAATCACCTTTCTATCCGTCCAATGGATAGATTCATCATCGGCAACCTGTTTGAAATTGCATCCACGATCGACTGCTGGAAACATGCGGCAAATGAACGAGAAATCATCGGTGTGACAACGTTGACGTTATTGCGGTGTATTCATTGTGCATGGAGCAGTTGCGTGGGCTCTACGTCTATTCTCTCTCTCAGACCTTTAGAGAGAGAGAGAGAGAGAGAGAGAGAGAGAGAGAGAGCTTGAGATTGTTGACTGAGTTGGAAGAGTCGCCTGGTTGGTGGGGTTTGGTATTTGGTTGGGGGCCGTCACCATCGGAGGTAAGGTCAGCACAGGGACGGCAACAGTTAGTCCTTTGCGTGGAGGAGAAGGAATGAGAGGTAAATCGATGGATTCGACGTCAATGCCACCTGCTCTGCACCAGTATCGTGTGGCTCCTCCAAAGCCAGCAATCTCTGAGACGGTTATCAGCTGCTCCGTTTGTCTGCTCTTCCTTCCCATGCATTTACTGCTGCTAGTTACATCGAAGCTTAGAACTGAAGCTGACACAAACGTTTCTATTTTTTTGGGGATGTCAATGATGCTTGGACCACATTGCAATCAGAACAGACCGTAGTTAGATCTTAGTTTCAAGTAGGCTCTTCAAGATTGGACTGATCATTTGGCAGGTGAATTGGTTTGGATGTTCACAAAACCTTTGCACTGTTGTTCTTGCTGGAGACTGGAGATGCCTTTTCTCAGAAACTACACTCTCTACTCCAAGAACTGAAGGCTTGGTGTTCGTAAGCAGTCATGGAGAAGCTGAAAAGAGAGAGAGAGAGAGAGAGAGAGGGGTGGATGCAAGCAATCCAACTGAGCTATACAAACGTCCACCTCTTTCCTAGGGAACAGCTGAGCCCTGACAAGAGCAAGGTGGATGGAGTTTCCTTTCGTCTTCTTCTTCTTCTTCCTCTCTGTCTCTCTTTAATCATTATAGTTGACATCATTTGCTGCATGGAACCAATTGGCACAGGAAACGGGGCCCTACTTCATGTGATTCATTCATATAACAAGCCATAGGCCATTTCTTTTAGGGATTTGGTAGTCCATCCATTCATCGGTGCACAAGCTTCCATAACGCACGTCAAAAGATCGTTAGAGACATCAATATTATAAGGATAGCTGGTGGTGTGCTTTTTGACTCGCTCGTCTTCTTCTGACGATTGGAGGAAGACAGAGACTCACTGCAAGTCTCAACCACTGATTTCACACTGCACCCCCCTGAATTATGAGCGTTCAATTGTGTACAACATCATCGATCAATGTGCATGAAAGTTGAAATGCTTTGGTGCCATTTGATTTCACATTTCCTACATTGGCAACAGAAAAGTTGGGTTCATTACAGGACTCAAACTCATAACCTCATAATTGCGTACGATGTGGCTTAATCGTTAGGATGTCTATCGTCTCGAAACTAAGCTTTTCTTTTAGTTTTCACTTCTCGAGACTATATTTATTTTGCACACTACTAAACTAGTGTTTGAGATATAAGCGTTGCCATCGTAAGAGCTACAAGTTTGGGTCGTCACGAGGCAGATGGGTGCGAAATTGGGTCAATCGGTTTGACGAGGCCTAATGTGGAGGCAATATGCTCAAAAGCAACGGATCTCAGCCCATTTAGCTCCGGGTTTATTCGTCCGATGGGATCACAGCTTGGACATCTTCTTGTGAGAGTCCCAAACTGCACCCTGCCGCACTCACAGACAAGGTTTATCCTCTCCATTGAAAGCTTCGGGGCCAGTTTATAAGCATCTAATGACCTTACCAAGAACTCTACTACCATTTAGATACATTGGCAAACGATACTGCAGCTCACAATGGATGAAGAGAGAGAGAGAGAGAGAGAGAGAGAGAGAGAGCACATGCATATGCAGATTCCATCGCTCATGAGTGCCGGTGGTTGGACTTGGGGCTGCAGACTGTTGCTTGAATCCGAGACAAGAGGCAGCGAAACATGGAGATGAGTTCGTCTTTAGACGTTGTCGTACATGACCACCAGAAGATCTCGAGAGCAGCAAAAGCTACTCCATTTCCCTCCGTCTTATCAGGTAAATATTAGCTGAGGGGAAGACCAGAAAGCAGAGACGAAAGAACACAGCGGCGGTTGCTTTCGCCTCTTCCTTTCACAAAGTGACCACTTCTTTTATGCCTCCTTGCTTGGCGTTCCGAGTGCACTGAGAGATCGCCCACTGTGGTTGAACGTCGACGAAGAATGGAACAGTGGGAGACACAACACGATGAGATTTATTTAGGGAGCTGACGAGGGTAATAATTGCGATAAGACTCACGTGACATAAGCTGCATCAGGTGGTGCATCACGCCTACCAAAGCATATTAACATCCTGCTCAGGCTCGATCCCCCATATCACGCCAACGGCAATGTCAGATGCTATCAGAAGTACGTTCCTGCTCCCCGCGGGCAGGCACATCATGCAATTGTAATTCTCACTATAAAAACCCTCGCGCATGAGAGAGAGAGAGGAGGAGAAAAAATTCCCGAAGACCATCCACTAACTTGATCGTCGGAGGGGTCGGGTCGAGCTCCCTGATCCGACCTTTGTGCAGGTGCGAAGGCGAAGGTCGTCCACCAAAGGCGCAGGCGGGGGTTCTCTCCCGGTGGAAACGACGACCTCGTCCTAATCGGAACATCATGATCGGCAACCTCAGCAGTCGAGAGGAGCGTCCCAGGAAGATCTTCGTCATCCGAACCCGAACCAAGCCGCGTCGGTCCCGAGGCCATGAAGGCAATAGATTTTTTGTGAAACAATATTAGATTGTTAAGAATAGAAAAATAATAATTGAATCATATATATATATATATATATATATATATATATATATATATATATATATATATATATATATATCACATCACTAAAACAACTCAATTTATTATAATATTCTATCCCCTTTCATAAATTCGATTATAAGAAAAAAATTTATAATGACATCATATAATGATCTTAAATAATTTTGATTTGATTTGAAGAATAATTCTTCATATTCTTGATTGATAGTCTTTTATATTTATAAAAATGAATATTTCATATATACTGTAAAGATTTTTAATATTCAACCAATAATTTTTTTCTCTTTTTTCTGTATTTATTTATTTCTTCCTCTTCGATATATCGTGTGATAACTTATTATATGTGTAAAATATTTATAGACTAATCAATTTTATTCAAATACAATGCAAACTAGATTGTTCATGCATCAAGAGGACAAGAATGATTTGGGTTGAAGTGAAATCAGTGGATTCCTTAAATTAATTAGTACTGTGTTTCTTATAAATTTGAAGGCGATTTGGCAATGGTAGACATTTGATTAAAAAAGGAATATTTTGTTATGACACCTATTTTTTTCCTTATTTTATTTTTATTAGGTTAATTTACCTAAAGCAGCCAATGTTAATTGGTTTTTATGGGATGACACCTTTCTATTTAGAAATTATCAGAGGATTTTTTTTCCTTCGTAAATGGATAAATATGGATCTATTGATTTCGTCATCAAAATCGATTCACCGAATCGATTTAGAAAGCTTTGAGAAAATAATCGGAAATATAAAGCAAAATTAGAATCTAAAATTTTTTCCAATATAATTAGTGGAGGTTTTTTTTTAAGGTTAATTTCCCTATTAAAAATATATACACTCGTTTGGATGACTTATGTCCACAAACAATGTCATCATCACCGTCAAAACAATATCGGACGACTTATAATCAACCATCTACGCTCTCATTCTCTGTCACCGCAAACCAAACCAACGGATGCGTACTTCCCGACGCATCCTCTGTTCCTCTTCCTCTAAATAGACTCCCGCCCCCAACAACTCCTGGACGCCGTCCTGCCTCCCATCCACTTTGCGATTCCTCGGTCACGGTGAAAAGGGGAAGAGAGACCCACCGCTGCTTGTTGCGAAAGGGGAGGATGGCGGCCGAGCCCGGCGGAGGAAGTTGGCTCCGGAAGCTGAACGGCGGTAGGGGATGCCGCTGGCCGTGGAAGCTCCGCTTCGCCAACTGCTGGCGGTGGAAGCGCCCCAACCTCCGCTTCTCCTTCCTCGACGACCTCCTCTTCCGCATCCTCTACTGCCTCGAGGCCGTCCTCCTCGTGGGCGCCCTCTGCTGCTTCTACCTCTGCTGCGGCTGCCACCTCTAATCCTTCGCTTTGAGCATGACTACTGTCGTGTATTCATTCCTTCCCTTCAACACAAACTAAATCTTCTCTCTCTTTTTCCTCGTCTTTTTGTGTTCTTCGCCGAAGAGGGAGAGGGACGTGGGCAGCACAGCGGACGGAGCAGCGGCGCGATCGCAAACCGAAACCTCCGGCATAAGCCGAGCGGTGGAGACTTCTTACTGCGTCTTGTGTCCGTCCATGTGTTCGTTTGGTTTCTTGACTTCACGTTGCACTCTTTTACGACGGAGATGGTAATGAATCTTACCATGTGTTTGTAAGAACCGCTTGCTCCCCCCATAAGCGTGCCTAATGTTGAAGAAGATGTTATCTTCCTTTTCTCTCGTCACGAGAAACACACCATTTAAGACGAAGCTAAAGCACATCGTTGAACGATCGTATTGTATTGGACGTGACAGCAGCCAACGCAGGCACTTCCTTGAAAGCGTTTTGGTTCTGTGGGATTGCCTGCACTAATCGTAAACGGTATAAAAGGGCTTCAAGATTCGTGCGCCATTCATTTGATGATGTTTTCCTGGCGTATAAGTAGAGGCGGAGAGCCTTATCTCCAAGGGAATGGCGCATGGAGCAGCGACGGGAGTCCTTCCGATGCCATTGTGCCCTAGAGCCAAACAAAGCGCCTCTGGTCAGCTCCATGGCCGCGCTGACCCCGTCCTCCATCTGCGGCAGGCATCACGCGCTGGCCGACGCCAACTAAAACGTTGGCCTTCGTTCACCACGAGAGCCTCGGCTTCGACAGTGAAGGAGTCCGTCCTCAGAGACTTCCGCCAGAGGAGAGCTCTGAAGGTCTGTTCTTGAAGCCTCTTCGGTGCCTTTGTTCTCTGTGCCGAGTGATTTGGTTGGTTCTCTTCTGCAGATCATCTCAGGACTCCAAAACTTCGACAAAGACAAGGTGGCCTCCGTGGTTATAGCTGCAGAGAAGGTGTGTGTACTGAACTATCTGGTCTCTCTTTGCCTCGAACCCATGTAAATTATATGTTCTGTTTCCTGCATAAATGACAGGGGGGTGCTACGCATGTTGATATAGCCTGTGACCAGGAATTGGTGAAGCTTGCTTTGGGCTTGACCTCTCTTCCGGTAAATCTTTTGGAATTTATAAGCAACTCCTGCGGCTTAGTTTTTCTACTTTTCACCTGTTTAGGATCATTATCTTTGATTTATACTTCTTTGTTTAGATCTTGAAAGAGTTGGTGGTTGTTGGTAGTCTGATGCATGAGTATATATGCACATTGATGTGTGCCATATCTTAATTAAGGAAGAAAAATCAGCTCTCAACTCTCTGATCTTTAGTTGTAGGAGTGTATTGTTCTGTATTATATTTATGAACTGGGAAGAATGTTCTTCACTTGCATAGGGGCTCAGTCAATGCATTTGTGAGCACTCTGGACTTGATATTATTGAGCCAATTATAAATATTTCTCCTTCCTTCTTAATGAGCATTAAGTGGTCTATTTGTCATATAGGAAGCCTGAGACAAATATGGTAAGTATACTTCGAGATTCTTGTGTCCATAAACAAGCTATAATGTTTCAAGTTGGCTGTTGAAATTGCTAGTTATATTTTAACATTGTTCTTGTCAATCCAGTTTTATTTGAAATTAAGTAAAAGTACAATACTGTCCTAAACAAGACATAGATGAGTTGATATTATGAACAGAGCAATTATAAGTAAATCCTCATAGTGAAAAATTAGACTGTCCGATTTCCCTATTGTTAAGTATCAAATTGCACTGAAATGTTCTCCAGGTGCTGGAATTTGGAAAGGTAAAACAAAAGGAGAATTTGCAAATAGGTTAAGGAAGATTAGATATGGAATATTTGCTTAATGGATGTAATATTAATGTACTCATTCTGCTATGTGAAATATATTTGATCAGCTACTTCAACTCTTCTTTCTAAGAAAATTATATTTTGGCAGATCTGTGTCTCCTCAGTAGATCCTCTAGCGTTTCCTCCTGCAGTGGAAGCAGGCGCCCAAATGGTTTGGATTATTAATTTAGAGACCAAGCTTTTGCAAAAAATCTCATCTGTTTGTTTCTGATATAATTAGAAGTTTCTGGTGTACACAGGTCGAAATTGGTAATTATGATTCGTTTTATGAGATGGGTATTCAGTTCTCCTCCGAGCAGGTATGCAGAACCATCACCATCGAGCATTTGTTTCCATGTTTTCTTTCTAAGCTCCTCAAGGTAGCATGTTCAATGAAACAATCATTAGGATATTATTCTTTTATTTTTGTTTCGAACAGTTTGAACATGACTTAATATTCAACAATCATAAGTAATAAACTTCGTGTATGCTTAACTTCTACGTGAAGGATTTCTTTTTGCACAAATTATAATTTTATCCGGCAGAATTTTATAGGCACCGATATGCAGACTGCTTTATGCCATTCTGTTTTTTTTATAATGAGATCGATGCTTGAAGAGATGTATAATTCCAGGACATGAATGATTTGTATCGCATTTGCTCATTCCATATCAGATTATTAGTACCTCATTACGGTCATACTATGTAAGAGAGTCAAATTTGCTAATCAGTCTCAACTTATACTTAGAAGCTAATCAGTCTCAACTTATATTTAGAAGCCACACTGCTGAAATGGAGGATAATTGTCTATTGGAGTCAATTTGTAAGCTTTAAGCTCAAGTTTTATGGTTTAATAGTGACTAGTAGCTACTGATTTTACTGTAGTTTCCTATTTTCTTTCGACTTCTCTAGAGATTACATGGGTCCGTAAAAGATAAGTTTCTTACTTTCTCAATATTGCATTGAATCTGTTTTTATTTCCTTTATTATGCTTTCTGGTGAATTGTCAGATTCTAAAGCTAGCAAGGGATGCAAGAAGAATTCTTCCATCTGTTACACTATCTGTAACTGTGCCTCATATGCTAAATCTCCCTGATCAGGTAGCTCATGCTGTGCTATGCACTTAAGAAATCAGATTTTAACATAAGAGATATATTCTTCTTACATTTTTTTTTGTTTTTGATTATATAACAGGTGAAGCTAGCTGAGTTACTGGAACAGGAAGGTGCTGATATAATTCAAACCGAAGGAGGGAAATACTCTAGTCCATCGAAACCTGGTGTCCTTGGTCTGATCGAGAAGGTATAACAGTATTCTCTCGGATATGCACTGCTTCTTGTTGATAGCTAGTCTCGGTGAAACCGGGTGACCAATGTTTGTCACCGCTAAAGTTTGAATTCTTATTCACATACTGTAGTAATTTTATTCTTCAGATTCGCTGATTTATTTTTTATCCAGGTGTATGATCTTGTCGATATATGTCTTTTTAACTCATAAACAAAATTAGAAAGGATTTTTGCTTATGAATGAATAAAACATTTATAGGTTGGATGAAGACTAGACTTATTCGATTCCATGACTTCTCCGTTATTGTATTAACACAATTTGATTATTATTTTACTGTTTGACATTAGGCAACACCAACACTAGCGGCTGCATATTCCATTTCTCGAGCAGTCAAAATTCCAGTTATGTGCTCATCTGGATTAAGTGCTGTTACAGCACCGATGGCCTTAACAGCAGGAGCAGCAGGAGTGGTATGCATATTATTTCTTTCTGTTTTTGTGATAGTTTTGAGTTTACCGTGCTTTTTCTTGCTTATTATTTCCTGAGAGAGTGAATGAATTGCATACAACCCAATAGCTTTTTAAGTGTTTGATAAGCAAACAAACATCAAACATCTTATTGTTTGAATCAACTCAATTTGAGTTTTGGAATAGGAGATTTGCTTTGCCTGCTCTGCTAAAGCTTTTAGACACAGCATTCTTACCGAATAGGATATCATCATGGGGAAATTTGATGAGACTTGATCTTGTCTAGCAATGAATCATCTGAAATGTCATACATAATGGGAGACTGCTATTTTCTCTGAGTGCAGGGTGTGGGTTCAGCTGTGAACAAGCTCAATGATGTGGTTGCGATGATCGCAGAAGTCAAAAGTATTGCTGAGTCACTAGGCCTACTCTCCAGATGTGCATCCGAGGAACTGAGCTCGGCTCGGCAATAGTGTTATGCCATTGATACACAATATGAACATCGATAGTTGCATTCCATGTGACCATCTCTCGGATCATTACATAAGTTAGAATCGACAGGTAAACAGCTCTTCCTTTTCATCTCTGGAAAGACTCTTAGTGTTGATGTGGGAGTTGTGTTTTAGTGATCGACATTGATCTTTGTCATAGTTTGCAACCTTTTCCTAGCAAACAATGTAGAAGAAAATTACTGTTCGGTGAGTGCCAGGAAACACAACATTGTTTCTTCCTCATGCCGGCAGAACTATAGAAGCAAAGGCTCAAACACTTGCACAATTATCACAACTCTGCTCCTGATTGATTACAAGGGCGAGCATAGGAGATGCCGCTTGCCGTGAAATTAAGGGTCGAAAATGTTGGCCCTCAACCTACTTTCATGGCTAATGAACATCATCTTCATTGCTACTTTCATCCTCTTTTTCATCACCAGTTTCAAGGTAAAGTTACAATCCATATGTAGTCTCTGCTTTCCAACACTAATGCTGGTTTTCTAACAACATAGCACATCATAACGAGTATCACTCGTTCACTGTTCACTATGAAGAACACCAAAAATGATCCACCGAGAATAGAGATTAGGTTCCTAAGCTAATGTGTAGAATTTCCATTGAAGAAGCCAAATGGGCAACTACATTCCTATAGTATATAGTACACACCGATCGAGGGAGTTCCAACTAAAGAGTTTGGAGTCACACAACCTCGAAGGAATCATCAGGGAACGTTTCTTCTCCCAAGCATTCTGTGCACGTATGAAACCACATACATGGCTCTTCTGTCGCTGATTGAAGTTGCCCAAAAGAATCACCACCAAGAACAAGAAATTTCATTCATGGAAGCTGCTTCAGTATGGCCAACTTCAGAAAGTTGATGTCTCAGGCATGCTTTCTCCATCTAGTCTTCCTCTTTTTCTTCTTTTCTTGAGCAAATATGAGAATTTAAACACCTCTCATATGAATCTGAATGATTAAGAACAAGCTGAACTTGACTAAATATGAATCTGAACGAAACCATAGCACATTTCTTGTGATGACATGATTCATGAACCTGGAACATCTTTCCTTCTCCATCTGCCTTTCGATATAGGATTTGGTTTCAGGAAGGAAGAACCAAAGGTTTTCTACTCGACACTTGATCGAAACTAACGATCGGTGGAGAGCAAGCTATAGAAGACGGTCAATGGAGTCGCTTTCAGCTTCCGAAAGCATTGCAACATCAAAGAGCTCCAGGCCAAATTTGATCAAGAGATCGTCTACGTGCTTCTGCCAAAGCCTGTCAGTGCAAAGGATGGACGACCTACAAACGAGATGAAGCAATACGGAGGTGTTCTAAAGGCTCTGAGTAAGCGAAGACGACTAATTCCGACTGCAGTTGCGGCCATTCTGCTTGAAGCAGGACTTGGGCAGCTTACAAGCTCAAGCACTCATCAAGTATACTTGTGTCACTGATGCCTTTATCTCTGCAGTAGCTGCAGTTCCGAATGCTCTAACAAGTTTTATCTTTTGACTTCATATTACAAGACAAATAAATTAACGTGTAGAGTTGATCATGTGAATGAATATTCAGCAACCTTCCATCAGTATGGATTATTTGACATTTTCTGCTTAAAATCTACAAATGAGGCTGTTTAGCTGATTTTTTTTTGTTTGCATTTATTATCTTCAACATTTATTATCAACATGGATTTGTGTCCTTACCTAAGTAATTCTCATATGACCTGATATAAATTCGAGATCTGTTTTCATTTGTATTGGTATGTATCACCGTTATATTATAGTCCTTCTTATGATCGACACTAACTTCGTCATTCATTAGTAGTCTCTTATGATCGACAATCTTTGTGTGAAGATAGAGAGGCTGAGGAGAAAGAGGGAAGACCTAGCACTTATCGTTAAGGGAGGGGTTGAGGAGGAAGAGGAAAATCCTAGCACTTATCGTCAAGGTAGAGGCTCAATGAGTCGAGCTGGTGAGACAACTAGAAGAGGTCGAGCAATGTCTCATTGAGAGTTGAGTTCGATGAGGGCATGCAACTTTAAGTCATCGAGCAAGTTGCGAAGTTTCAGAAGGAGGAGATCTTTGTCTTATCTTATGAGGTGTTGGTCTTTACTAAGTCATCTACCTATATGACTTAGTCCTTATATCTTTTTCTTATTATATCATTGGGTTTACCCACCCGACTAGTCTTTACCTCGATAGGTCAAGGTCTTACTTTGAATATAGAGGTTTGATCGAGTTGACGTAGTCTTTTTAAAACTTTTTTTCTCACAACTTACAACACATATACCCTAATTTTTTTTTTTTTTTTACAACTGACACTAAATACATAGTAGATTAAGGCTTGATGCTTAGAGCATAGTCACCCTAGCCTAACCTCAAGGGATGCCTCAGAGGTAGAATCACTTTAAGTTTATAATGTGTCCATGTCCTTGGAGGCACCACCCCTTCTGTTATCCCGAGGTTATAGTTTTGGTCTTGGATAACCTTAATGAATCGATATGATCCTTTCTAGTTTGGCATTAGCTTATTTTAAGATCTAGTTGGGTCAAACTTCAACTTTCTAAAGCACTAACTTTATCTAAGGGTGCTTCAATCAACGGCTCCACCGACTTAGGATGTGGGATAAACTTGACGAAGTCATAAGGTTCCATAGGTAGCTCTTTGGGTCAAGCCTTCTTTGGTAGAGAGATCGATGTTAGGTAGCACTAGCGTAACTCTTTTTGGTTGTTTCTCAGCTCTCCAATGTCGATCCTTATCGAGAATTTTATCACCACGTGATAGGCCAATACCATCATCCTCAATCTATTCAGTGTGGGTTGGCCTATGATCAAGTTGTATGTCGATGGGATATTCATTACCATAAATTTAGACAATATTATTTTGGAACAAGTCTCATTTTCGAATGTGACATATAGATTCACTATCTTGAGAGGCGAAATAGAGTTGCTAGTAAACTCCATCAATAAAGAAGTAATAAGAGTAAGGTCATTAGTTAACGGTTTGAGTTTTTCGAAAGTAACAAGGTAGAGGATATTCTCATAGCTTTCTATGTTAATTATGACACTCTTCACTCAAGCATTGCCCATCCATATATAAACTATTAAGGCGTCGTCATGATTTGGGTCAAAGTACTTCATCTTTTTCTCCTTGAAGGTTATATCTAGATCATCCTTTATCCTTAGGCGATTTTCAATGATATCTTAGGCATAAGCCTTACGACTTAAAAAAGTTGTGTCCCCTTGAGGCGGTCATTTGTTCATGAGCACTTTTTAATGATAGTTTGGGCATATGCCTTACTACTTGAGGAGTCATCTCTCTCGAGCCAAGTCTACCAATATTGATGTCAATCTTCCTCTCTATCGACCCTTGATGTTAGGGCGATGGTTCTCGGTGCTTTCGTATGAACCACCCAAGGTGTTCTCGATATATAAGTTCTTCAATTTACTTTTTTTTAAGTCACAACAAACCTCCATAGCCATAATCCCAATAGAACCAATAATATTTGGACTTATCTCTTTTTGTTGATAGAGCATTCATTCAGTGAGAGTCTTTTAAAAGCTCTTTCTTTTTTTATTTGTGAAAAAATTGAATGTGGTAACTTAGGTCATCCGTTTCTCCTTCAATGCAGTGACCTTGGGGTCGAAGTTGATTATGACCACTCCTACTTTGGCCTCTTGTGTGATTCTTCACGCTTGTTTTAGACTATTGCCTTGGTGGTGATGTATTAATTGGCCCTGTAAAGTACATATAATACAGTTACTTGTGATCTCTCTATCAATGATCAAAATAGGCGAGAGGGCTTTCGCCCCATCTTGAAGGTCAGTATTATGGGTGATGGATGAACATTTAGCACACCTCGAATCTCGTTCATGAACCAAATGATAAAATCTATGAGTATTTCTTCCTTCCCCTACTTAAGTCTGAGAAGCATTATTGCTGGTGGCCATAAGCATATATACTTGCGAAAGTGAAGTTCGAACTCCCTCACAAGTTGGGCAAAAGAATTGACGGAAAGCTACTATAGGTGGATATGCCATTCTTGTATTGAGCCTCTTAACATGGTTAGAAAGGTATGACATATTAGGGTTTTTGAAGTATCGTACAATGTTATTTGGGCACAAAAACCTATAATGTGCCCCATCAAGTCGACACTACCATTGAATGCCTTTAAGGATGAGAGGTAAAATTTGTTGGAATCAATTCCTTTTAGATTTTTTGGGTGAACGATGATCGACCCAAGGTAGGGTCGACTAGTGCTTCCTCTTCTGATTGTTGGAACTCTCGTTGTATCTCCTCTAAATATCATTCCACTTGCCATAATTAGATATGTAGGGAATCCTCTATTGACTCCGTCGATTGGGTCTCAAATTTAGAAAAGGTAAAGTGGTAGTACAGTCTGCTAAATTTCATAGATGGGGACTAAAGTGCCCCCTCGACTGACAGTATAATGGGTCTTGGGCCCTCTTGGATGTTAGCACCATTTTAGGTCATGGAACCTCGATGGGTGTCAGTGGAGTTGGTGACAACGATTGAGCTGGTGGCACCGCCTATTGAGCTAACTAGGGTAAAAGCAAAGTGATAGCCTATAACATGTCTATTAGCATTTGCACTTGTTGAGTGAGATTTAAAAATATATCGCTGAGAACGAGCAAGTGGCTCAAGGTCATCCCTAGGGGTGACAAACCTTGGTCATTGAATGAACGTTGATATTGCATCGACATCTGCATCGAGGTAAATGCACCCATGTGCAGATAGGGTGGTTGCTACCCCCTTTTGATGAAATTATTATGGATCGAGAGAAAAGCCTCTTTGCTTGAGCGTTCATCGAGAGGGTCGATGGACGATCATTTATGTGAGATCAAACATTCTTAGCACTAAAAAAAATATTATAGGAAAAAGTTATTGACATTCTCATCAGCCTAACGTGGCCCGCGTAGGGTTGTTCAAAGTGTCTCTGAGGTGAAAACATCGAGCTTTTAAGATGCCACCTGTATAAAGACTAAAGTCAAGAAAGATTTCTTGATTTAATTCCTCTGATGTCTAAATTAGTAACCCGAGATATATGAGTATGAACGTGAATGATAAAAAAAAGTGATCTCCCTTGGTTGTGTTGAAGATGAACTTTTACGCATGAAAAAAATTATCTCTGACTACCTCTAGCAATATCATCTTAATCCTTTATCTACACACATGGGAAGAAAGAACCATACCGTCTATAATTATATATATTAGACTCTTGTACACGTGTACGGATAAGTGGAGGGTAGCCTCCCTGCTATGCTTGAACTACCATCTTAGACTCTTTTAATAAGTGGGCCACTAATCTAGTTAATTAAATCTAATAGAATTAGCTGAATAAAATTGGGTTGGTTAGGCGATTAGGATTGATTTAAACAAGACCAAGGCATCAGTGGACATATATGTTCTAAAACTTTTAATATGCTAAAATCAATATCGAAACGAGAACAGTCGAGATTGTTAATAATTGATTTCAATAACTATTAAAACCTGTTAATATGAAATCTTCCCAAACCGATATCAGTTAACGTATTTATCAATCACTATGGCAAGCAACCATACCTTTGCTGAAACATAATCTGAGTAGGCGATGAACTGCTTAAACAGCACAGAAAGACGAACGCAGTCTGAAACATTTCATACATTCTTTATTACGAGATCATTGTCACTGAGCTACATCGAACAAAAATTTCACCGTGACCTGATCATCGTGTCTTCATTCAAAACTGCATTCTCTGGTATTAGTGAAACCTTTTTCCTTACCTAAAGATAGTAAACAATCTGCATAATTCTAAAGTTAAAAACAGCCATCTACAACCAAACTTCAGCAGTCTCGAGTTATGCTGAGCTCCCAAGGAGTCAAATTTAGACCGGACAATCTGAAAATCCAATAGACTGCTTTGTTGCATCTTTTCTGTTGCAAACTGAGCTCATGCCACTGAGGAGAAATATATTCTGGTGGTCATATAAAAACTGAAAAAATTCAAATACTGAGAGAAAGCATATCATTATGGACAATTAATGTCCCTGCTGCATGGGATCGCTACTTGAATCATTTCCTGCCAGTAAGCATGAGAGGATGAATAATAGACATAAATAGTTTGATCATCAGAAGTAAATTTACAAGCCCAGATAAGAGATGTAGCATCTTCATATTTTGGTTGATCAACTTTGTCTATTACAAGGCTTGGACAAGGCATAGATTACCCAAATCCAGCTGAGGTTTGAACACCAATCACCATGCATCAGTTTCTTTTGTTAACCCAAGAATAACCGCAATTGCAAAAACAACAGCCTGCCCATAATCAAAGCGTTTGATCAATAAAAACATATGCTTCTCTAAAATTTATATAGGAAGGAATGGCTACGTTTGAGAAAGAACGGAGTACATAAGCACAAAGGATGCACGAGCAAAACAAATTCTTACAGATCTTTCAAAGTATGTACCGAGTTTCTAATTCACATACCAGAATGACCAAATTTCAAATCAAAACCTATTACTATGCTATCGCATTGTGACCAATAAGCCTGACAAGAGAGTTTATCGGGAACAGCTAAATTGTATGCCAAAACATTAAAAAAAACCACATGACACCTCATAACCGCCAATAACATTTCTTAAATTTTCACCACTGTTTCCTTGTGATTCTAAAACTTTAAAGATTAACACAAATTTTATCATTGATTACATGATGCTGCCATGATATCCATGAATTTATACACCCAAGGCTTGAGGCGCACTTTAATATCACTAAGAAAAGATTCTAGAAAATTTGTCCAGTTGAGAGGAAAAATCCTCCACCTCTACGAATATTGAATGTCTTCAAATGTACCCCCGAGTAGGACACGTGAAAGTTTTGTAAAACTAAACAATGCAGAATCTTGTCCAGCTTCAGCAATCAGTAAATTATTGCGTTTAGTCTGGTGGGCAGGATCTAAATGAAACATGGAAGAACGTGGTCATCATTTCCTTGGTAAACAATGGAATCTAAACTCTACCTTCAATCAATTAACAATCAGAAACAAGGATGGCTAAGTGAGAGGAGCATTATGATGGTTTACCAGGATTGGATGGATTCCATTGGACTTTTAGGCCACATGATTTCAGGTCTTCAACATACTGGTCAGTTGGTCAATCAAGTTGAGTCATGATACCAAATCTGATTTTAATACCATTATTTGATTCATCATGAAATAATTGAACCTTTTCAGGCATTTTTAGTCAAGATACTTCATAGAATCATTACTTCCACTACTGCACAGAGTATTTATTCCCATCATATCTTTTGAGAAAACAATTCTTCATGAAACTTTAAAATTTGAACTGACCAACACTAATCTTTATGAAGGAGCGCATTTCCAAGCTAACACATAGCTAAGTCCATCATCCTCCATGTCTTTCTAGAAATTTTAATATCACGTGTTACATGCACTATGCATAAACAAGATGTAATAACAAATATAAAAGTAGGCTAAAAATATACTACATAAACTAAGCGACATATATGGTGAGCAAATTCAGGTTCATGTATGTATATAGGCAAGCAAAATCCAACAACCAACCATTTACTACTTGCAAGTGTACAAAACAATCTGAGCATGCAAGCAGCAACCAAGGCATAATATGCAAATTTAACACAGTAACTTCTATTACTAATGATCACTTACTGCGATAGTGCAAGCAACAAAACCTGGCTTCTCTCGGTAGTCAACTCTAACAAAGAGGAGAAAGAATGCTCCGATGTACCAAGGAACAGCAGCAAGAAAGAAGCCAGTGATAAACCTTCAAGCATGATACATGTTATGATAGCCATGTTAATCAAAAGTAAGACTATATGTATCTTAATTATCACCAGCAAACACTGCTAGAATGCTACAGAACTTGAAAAATTAGACCCTTAGAGAGCACCATAATAAGATATATGTTAACTTACAGAAACCAGCCAAGACCCAGGCCACAACAGGGAAGACGCCGCAACCTTAATGGCCGTCCTTCAGCAACTCCAGCATAGCCTTAAAGCAATGGAATAATATGCTCATGTGCATCCAATTAAAAAAACCAAGTCTAACATATGTTACTTTCACATATTGATATAGAAAAAAACTTAAAAGCTATAACAACCGAGAGCAACATTTTAAAGATGCACCACAAAAAACATATGGTCCAGTTAAGTATCTTACTATAAATTTAAAATATCAATCTACACAATAAATACTTAACTAGCATGGGCATCACAGATACACCTAACGCTTCTACCCCAAATAAGACATACAAACATTGCAATGTATTTGTTATCTTTGTTTGGCATTTTGCGATCCATGAAATAGTGGCAAAAGATTCAAGCCCAACCTAAAATTACCATTTTGTCCAAATAAATCTAGATCATCTCCATCTAAAACATATTCTTTATAAAACACAATTTAATATGAAATTGAAATCGATTTATTTTAGTGAAGCAATTTATTAGAAAAGAGGCAATAAACATGGTAGCCATATTTTTCAGTGGAGAAACATGAAAGATCAATCATACAAACTCTCAGGAACAGATTGCTCTTGCTCAACTCAAATTTCATGGTGGGACTCGTCCCAATGGTCGACCTCAATAACCTAGGTTTTCTAGCAGAAATGCCCTCATTTCAAGGCCTCCCGTAATCAAATTCCATTTGACCATAAATATCAGCTAGAAGAATTGCATCGTATCACATCCGCAACGGCACAAATCTGTAAACCTAACCGATCCTCAAGGAAAAACATATCAAACTAACGCGACAGCAACATAAGATCAAACTCAACGTGCTACGGATTTTTACTTCACAGATAACAGAGATTCGGGAAGGATCATGAGAGATTCGATACCTGGAACGACTTGGTAGCCATGGGCGTAATACTGAGGGGCGGCGGAATAAGGAGGATAAGCTGGAGCGGAGGGGGCGACGCCGACGCCGACGCCGACGCCAGGAGGAGCGACCGGCTGCGGGAACCCGATCGCGGGCTGGGAGTAGTCGGGGACGCCGAAGGTGCCGTAAGGGGACTGGAACTGCAGGGGTTGGGGTTGGGGTTGGGGCTGGGGCTGGGCTTGCTGAGGGTGGTGGGACGAAGGATCGGCCATGGCTCCTCGGCTCTTCCCTTCTCCGGAGCTCATCGTCTTTCTCGCCAAAGGCTTCTGGTTTCGCGAAAATGGGAGGAACACCACCCCTGAGATCCTACATTTATGCGGAGCCGTTATGTGACAAGTATACCGATATATCTTCACCAGAAGCGTTACAATCCATCGTAGAAGTACCGTTATATCAGCCTATGTACGTCTCAAAAGTCGTGTATTCCTTGTACAGCTACATATACGAATGTTTATTCGTATATTTTATGATCGGTAGAACTGTCTTATTTGGCCCATATCCAATACGGGAGATTTTCCTCAAAAAGTTCTCTTTTTAGGCTTTTATTATTTTCTAAAGGTACCCTGTTTTCTTTTTTTTTTCTTTTTTTTTTTTCAGATGGTGTCATTAATTTTATGTAATACGTATATTACCTTTTATCTGTCATTGGTCCATCGTTATCATCGTGCTCTCATCCATCGCTACCGTCCTCGTCTTTGTTTGTCGTTATTAAAGTATCACAAAGATCCTGCCATGAAACCCTAGTCCTCACACTCCTTAATGCCTATGCCCATCATCAACATTAACACCACCTTCCATCACTAGTACGATGACAGCATCAACCTCCCCCTAGGGACATTGCCAATCGAGACATCAAAGGTGAGGGCATCACAATATATCAACAACCAAAGGTGAGGATATAGTAATAGATGAAGGCCTTAGCGACAACAACGACGGATATACTTGAGAGCACAACAATAACAACAAAGGAGAACGAGAACGAGAGAGGAGGTAACAAACACAAAATGACGAGCAGAATTGACAAACGCACAATGATAAGGGCAAAAACAACGAGAGACAACAAAGGACATTAAAGATATTATCGAAAATAGAAGTACCATCTCCGAAAATGAAAACAAAGATCTCTCTCGAAAAAATATCCAATCTTGCCCTTCTAGTAATAAAGGAAAAAAGCAAAATAGAAAGGATACATTGTCTCACGACAAGTAAATTAGACACGCCTAATAACAAAGAAACAAAGCTATTTACTGAAGTGGGAAACATGGGACAAGAAGGAAAGACCGAATCATGATATCCGTAGGTTACAACATAGCCTTCTTGAATTCTACATGGCTGCTCCATGATAGATGAAGGCCAACACTGTGTAACTTTTAAGGTTACATTTACCATTCATTTACGCATAGAATTACTCTTAAGCAGCTTTTTATTGATAAAGAAATAGGGGATGTTTGCTCCCATCCACTCCCATAGGATTTGAGGAGACTAATCCACCAGTCCCGTCTGGATGATGCTTAGGCCTTTGTAGGTAGATCCTGGAGCCCACAGACCATGTTGGCTGGCACAGCGACATCCATCATTTTAGGGTAATCCAACTTCAGATCTGAGCAAGAAGTAAAAGAAGAGCAACACTGAGCTCATTTAGAAGCTGAAAATTTGCTGCAAGAGGTCGTAAGAACTTGTGAAAAAGATGATCAAACCACTCACTTTCCATGATGCTTTTAAATGCTTCCTACAAAACAAAACCCAGAGAATAGTTATTACAGAGGATACGTTTGCTTAGAAGCAGACTATTAATGAAGTAGAATAATAAGTTTAATCATAGCACAATTTTCACTCTTCAGATGAATTCATGCAAATAATTTCATCTTAACAGAAGGTAAGTGGTATCACAAATATAGACCATCATTAAGATTTTGAGTGGTTTTCCAAAATAGATTAGAAGGGGAGGGGGTTGCTCGATTAAGAATTTACCTCATCCTTTGTTAGCCGAGGATTGTAGAGCATCTCCTCTCCAACTGTACTTACCTGCATCACAAAAGAAGCTGTGTGAATAGCTAGGAATACATCAGAGGCTGTAAGTCAAAGATACTGCTTACAGTGAAGCCTTTGTAGTCATGAGCGGGATAAATGAGAGTTTCCTTTGGCAATGTGAATATCTAAGATGTGCAGAGAAAGTCATCAGTGAACTGATAATACATGTGCAACATGCATTGAAATGTGCCACATAAACATTTGTTCCTTGCCTGTGAATGGACTGATTGGTAGAGCTGTCGCGAATTTCCTGCCTGTAAGATGGATCATGGAATTTAAGCTTCATCCATGAAATAGGATAAGAAGTGGAATGCACTGCTTCCAATAAACATGATACTAGGTAAATGAAAATATTGTGTGATGCACAAAATTGGATGGCCAAATTAAATTAACCAGTGAGATAACAGATTGCACTCTCATGCAATCCATCTCACGTGCTCTATATCAAAGCAAGCACTAGCATGACACGTTATATTTTTAGTGTTTCTAATTGAACTGTATCATAGTAATAGTTACCAATGAGATGTAACTAGATAACAACCATGTAATTCTAACCTAACCATCAAGGCATCAATAGCTAACTTAACTAAGGTGATACAAATAGATGGCCTTCAACAATTGAGTGGAACTTGAGAAATGGGCTAGTAAACTCTTCGAGAGAAACCAAGCCTCCACCCAGAAAAACTGAAGGACGATAATTGATGTTATCATTCATTTCATCTAAACTTTTGCACAGGAAAACAACCAAGTTTCACTAACAATTAGAATACAATAAATGGGCATCAAAATTGATTGTGCACCAGATCAAACTTCTCAAGACTCTCGACTACAATTTAAAGATTTGAACACAATGAAAATCTAATCAGTCATCTAGTTACTCAGGATAGTGCATTGTGTGATTATCATATTCAAAGTGCTTTTATCTAATATCCGAGATAAAAGTAAGTTATTCATAGACAGTAGATGTTTGGTGTCAGAAGAAAAGGAAGAAGAATGAGCCTATGCACCTGAAAATCTGTCCTTCCACAGCCATGAATCAGCAAAGCATCACCAGTGAAAGCCATCCTCGGATAAGGCTGATCAGGTCCATTTCCTGTTACATAGGTAACACAACCCTGAGTATGACCAGGAGTGGCACGCACCTGCAAAATTTACCATTTTAGAAAACATACTTTGCACCAAAATGATCTTAAATGTAGAAGCAGTCCGATTGTACTAATTCATATATGTCTAGAAGGATCTCTTACTGGGGTTATCATTAAAAAAGACATTTCTTCTGCTAGCATGATCAATTTAGATTAGTAATAAGCCAAACACTACGACAGCTTTTTTACACATGTTTGTGTATTCAGGTCCGGAAAGAGGCTATAACCTTATCTTCCAAGGCTGAAGGTGCATCCAGTCATTCGGTATCTACATGACAGGTTGTCCAAATGACAACCCACACTTTTCCATATTTGTATCCGATTATATGTGTTCCCATATATGAATTTGTTACACATTTTATACAATTTATATTAGCTGATAAATGATGAGTTTAAGTGAAAACTTGTTGGTAACAATTATGCCCAGATAAATAATGACATGTAAATGGCTTTATTTCTTCAAGAAACCTATCTTTTATGGCACAATTAGCATGCATACAATTAAATATTCAAAATTGGCAGCATATATATCTCTGTAGAGTTAATATTTACATGTAAACCCTTCAAAATGATGGATTATTGCACACTTACGTATATGCTTTAGTACATTACTAAAGCTAATCCAAATTACCCTTGTGGTACTACATACTCAAAGGCATATATATGCAGGAAAACCAAGAAAGATCATACGATTTAAAAGCTTATCCCACAAGAAAGACTTGGTGCATTAATCACCAAAAGCTACATGTGTGGTACACTAAATACTACTTGGACATGCTGCTCATTCATTTTTCTAAATTGTCTCTATAAATAGCATCAAAATACATCACTGGTTTCTTGCCACACATCAAGGTCCTGCTTTGTGATTTCCACACTATCTTGTCATAGTGCATGTCAGCTTAATCCTTATATGAGGAATTGCAATGCTCTTACAAATCATTAAAATTGTGCATTTGTGAAAAATGTGAAGATTTTATTGGACCATAATCATCATAGCCATACACTGTCAGGAATCTGTTGATTGAATCAAGATTAGCATGCAAACATCATCTAAAGTCCCTCAGTTACTCCATCATTGAACAAAATAATTCAGCATAATCAACCCAAGAACAGGTTAACATATATAATTTATTACACATATATCATCTATTGATATGTTTGTGAAGTCATATTCAAAAGGAACCAAACAAATTGACAAGAGGAGAATTGACTCAACTTACTAATCTGTATCAGAGGCAACATGGCCCTACCTCTAGAAAAAGATCACCAAAATATATTTTATCACCATGTTCAACCACATGATCTGCTTTTGCATTGCTAACTTTTGATATGACAGACTTTACCTCTGGCATCTTTTTCTGCAAGGAATATTGCCAATTAATACATAGATCAAAATTATCATCCTGTATAAAATATGTGTATGAGCATGCATCGTGCATATCAGTAGGTATACATCTGTACAAATATGTACAATACGTAGCCAATCTAACTTTTCTTTACGGTACAATATTCGTGAAATAACAAGTTGAATGTTGAAGTAGATTGATACATGAATTGTGATTTACCTTTATCAAACCTGTCCCTGTGACATGATCAGCATGAACATGGGTATTCATAGCATAGATGAGTTTTAGCCCCAGTTCTTTTACAAGAGATATATCTCGGTCAACTGTTCTGTCTACTGGATCAACCAGCTACAAAAAGACATGAAACCATTTAGCAGAGAAGGAAAACAATGTGAATATGAAGCAAATGTTTTAACTAGTGAACAATAGAGAGGTCCAACTAAAGTACAGAAAACTAGGCCAAGTCAAACACACAATAAAAGAAAGCACACAGATAGACCACAAATGACAATATTCAACAAAAGTTGTGAACACAAGTTATATGTAGATACAGGGAGATAGAATTTAGCTTCTTATTTAGTAAGCTTTTTAATTTAGTTAACCTCAGAACCAAGCATAAGTTGCAAAGAGTTCCTAACTTGACCTGGCGAAACATAAGAGCAAAATGGCAGAAGTCAGGTTATGTGACACGACTTATGCACAAGATACTTCCTTGAAACATAATTAACTAGATAATCTTTCTTCATACTAGCAATCGGTACAAGTTCATTGTTTTTAAGTGAAACAACCAACAAATAATCCAATTTACAACTTCATCAATACAAACTAAATGTTTTGCAAATATTCTTGCATAACAATCTTTATAAGTTGTGCGTCACATTAGATGCATCATCTACTCAAACGAACATCTAAGAAAAAAAAAGGACAGAGAGAGGAAAGACTGTCATCTAACCCAAATCACACAAGAAATGGTGAACAGATGATACCAAGGTTTCTCCATATGCAAAGATGTTCTAATAGCTTTCCAATTGCTAATGATAGTTTGGTATATGCTTAGAATCAGTTTATTTTCAGTGTACACACACACATATATATACACATATACATACATCAATATACAGATACATATACATATATATACACAGATATATACATATATATATATACACATACATACATATACAGATACATATACATACATACATATACAGATACATCTATATACTTATATATATATATACACACACACACACACATACATATATATATATATATATAAATATATATATATATATATATATATATATATATATCACACATCCAAATAATTATCACACTTTTCCACTCATCATTTAGTCCTATCTGCATTAAGAAGACACATTATCTAGTAATTTTAAGCTTGAATCGTTATGTTCATCAATTGGCATAACAATTAGATACAAATGATCAATATGCAGATGTTAAGATATGCTCCTTGTAAACATACTAGTCTGAATGACTACCAGAATGAAGTGATTCACAGTAGAGCTCTCTTGTGAAAACTGTATTATACAACACTAGTGCCTATTTCCATTTGCAATATCCAAGTTAGTGTCTAACCAAAGCAGTGGGCAATTGGCACGTGATTCGGTGCAGATCAACTATCTGTATTTAACTCATCTAAAACATTCAATATCCAGAAATACATATATTTTTTACATGATCATGATGATCTTTGCCGAAGCATCCAAATGCGTTTTATTTGTCACCCAAAGTGATCCACAATGAACAGTGTATATTATGCTCAAGTTAGCGCCTGCATTTACTGTTTCACTATGGATTCTTTTTCGGCAAAAAATTAACAACAGATTGGTCTGCATGTTTGTTGTGCATTCAATCGAGCTACAAATATAAGTAATCCAGAGAGCAGGAAAATAGATGTCTCAGACGTAAATGCCATACTTTGGTAACATGCAGCAAGGTTCTAAGAAAGAACTTAATTATCTTAAGGGCTGAAGATGTCCCAGATTTGACCTTTTAACTCTATGCAGCAAAAGGTCAGTACCACATAATATCGCACTATCGTTAATGTGAATTATCAAACAACTGAAAAGCAATCCAAAGCACATAAACATTGATGAGACTGAACAGCAACACATGAACTAATTATATTTTGGTATTATGGTATCGAATATATTAGAACACAGTTGAAATAAATTAGGAGATTGAAATGTGACTTCATCTCGATCGAAGGAAGACAAAAACCTTTTATCTAATAAACTAAAAAAAAAAGGAAATTGAAAGAGAATAGGAGATTAGGAGACGATAGTTATCCGGAAAAGCTAACACCAAATTTTCAATCAATTTTCGGATGATAGATGCATCAAGGATCGAAGCAACAATCCGAGTCGCCGATCAGAGAACCTAAAAACAGAAAAGGAGAAGGATCACAGAGCGGCACTCACCACGGCAGGCTTGTCGGGGTGGGCGAGATCGGCGAGGAGGTAAGTGTAGGTGCTGGACTCCTTCTCGAATAGCTGACGGAGGAGGAACCTCGAGGGCGAGGGCGACGCCGAGGTGCCGTACTTGGCCATGGAGCGCCGTCTAGGAAGGGAAGGAAGGGGGCTCCCAAGGGCACTTTTATAAGAGGAGACGAAGGCGGAGTAGGCGAGGCACCGAGGGAGGGGGAAGCGATGGGATCGAAGCAGAAGCATTGTCTTTTGATCTTATAACACCAAGGAGGAGAAGAAACCAAGGAAGCGGCAGTCGCGTCGATCGCGAAATTGAAGAAGAGAAGAAGCGATGTAATGGCGTTGTGTCATGTGGGGGAAGCGCGATGAGGACAAATTTGTTTGGAGGACCTGTGAATGGTGACAGCGTAGCACCGGCCGACGGCTTTGGAGTGAAGACTGCGGGCTGGGAATGGATAGGCAGTGCATCGGATCCACGCCGTGGTTTCCTTCCATTATTTTAGTTACAATGAAGGCCGCGTGAGATATGACCCTACGGACTCTGGTCACGTGTCACGCACGTGCTTCGTTATTCTTGTATTTTTTGGTACGCTGTTAGGTTTTATTCTCTTCCTCGAAAAAGAATGGGATGAATATTATCTTAATATTATTTATTAATGCATCTTAAGATTAAGGAGACTTAGTGCAAATAGTCGCAACAACGTGGCTCACAGGGATATCTTATTCTTGTAGATAGAGAGATTATAATTGTCGACTCGAGCAGTAAACACCATTACAAGATTATTATTATAATAAGAATCATCAGACAGAATAAGGCAGCCTCAATCACGTCTCTTTCACGATGAAGAGAACTGATTTAGCGAAACACAGACCAAAACACAGTGACCTTAAAAGGCGAGAAACTCTGCAGGATAGTGGGTGACGTAAATGAACCACTGACAACACAGCATAAGATATAACATAGTGAGTGATGGGCAATCTGTCATATCAAGACCTAACCAAACATAATTATCCTATCTTATGCTCGTATTCTGTGTTTGGAGATCCGCCACTGCCATGATATGGCCACAAGGATCCCATTTGTCTGTCCGTTTCTTATGCAAATCATACACACATACACGACAGCAAAAATTGAAGGAAAAGTTTCGATGGACAGACCTTATCCTTCTCTATTTGCCTTTTGCTTCTGTCTCCAACATTTCCACTGTTGTAATGCTCATGGCGGTGGCTGAGCTGATCCTTCAGGGAAAGAGACTGGCAAACATACAGCATGAGTGTTGATACCACCAGTGTTATCTATCAGCATTCAAGCTAATATGAACTAGTAAAGTTACTTACCATAGTATATAACAGCCAAACAAGTCATACTAAAAAAAAGGAATAGATAACAGCCAAACAAGTCAAGGAAATGTTAATTATAGAAACACTGTCTACAAGTTGCATAAATCAACGAGATTAAACGACTAGCTCACCTCCAGGGAATTTCTCTTGTAAAGTGGATACTTAGTGCAGATACAAATGCTTCCATCTAGTATCGACAAGGATATCATAAACAACTTCTTTTGAGTGCAAAGACAAGCAGACTGACTTCTGGTTTCACCATCAAACACGGGTGAACATCATAATTATCCATATTCATAAATATCTTCATAAAAACACCGACATAAGTATGAAACAACGCTGAATTGGCTAAAATGTCACATGCATGGGTTCTTAGAATTATCATAATGCAATATCTAACACCAACCCAAGAATTTTGGACCAACAGTTGGGTTTTACGACTAACGTATCAAATCCAATCAACAGGGAGATTACTCAGAAGTACTTACCGAACATGGAATGCTGGATATTAGATGACCAGGTACGCTGGCTGAAGATTTGACATGATAATTATTACAATCTGCATCACACAAGAAACTTTGTGGGTTGACCCTTCCCTGCTGTGCTTTTGGATCACAAAAGGTTAGGTTCTGAAAGTCGATCTCCTGCATGGGTTGCACATGTAAAATCTGCGTATACATTCACACCGGTGACAAGCTCAAAGGTTATACCAGTGAATGATTTAAGTACATGTAAGCGATTCTCAGATTGAATATTTTCAAGGAACTATTTTGCAGTAGATGCCTCCTGTCAGAAATTAGAGAATCCAGATTTCTCAAATCTTCCAATTAAACAAGTTTTTCTCTATAAAGCATAGTCTCTCACTAACTCTCATGGCAGCATTTCTTAAATAGCACCAAATGTAGCTCCAAATTAACTCCATGGTCTGCGGAACAAGAAAATGGTTATCACCTATTTGTATGCAACAAATGCAAAAAGGCAACAAAAATGAATATTAGCTTTATCATGCTGCCTAGACTCTACACAAAATTACAAACAAGCTGGCAACCAAAAGAGTAACATTTTGGTCTGTCATGTTATGATGAACACAACCAGAACAACATCACTTGTCTTGAGAAAATTGCAAAAAATAAATACATAGTAAAGCTTCAGTAAGGATGTTAATCCACATATCATATGGTATCTTCATATGGTATTTCAAGATCTTCCATAAGGAATGACCGATAATGTCATGTAGGACCATGTTAAACCTTTATGAATGATAAAGAAATGTTGACTTTTCAAGTATAGAAGCTTGAGAGTCCCATCTTATCAAATCTACAGAAGTTGTTAGTTTTGAGAAACAAACAAAGACCCCTAGGTTTCAGTGGCAGATCAACTAAAAATGAAACATTAAGAAACCAAGGGATTGGACCAAAGTCCTAACCAGAAGAGAATCACTAGGATAATACTCATCCCTCGTACTTTACAAATGAGAACTAAAAGCACAAAGAAAATATGAACTAAACAGAAGAAGAAACATAACAATGGACTAAATGACAGAAGATATGTAACAAACAAGTCAAGAAAATAACTCAAGAACTAGCAATGCACAGATACACAAGCATTTAACATATGGGCTTACTAGCTCAGTTTAGATTCAAATTTTAGAGAAATTATGTTTAGATTGGACTTGTCATCATTTCGCCAAATCCTTCTTTTATTCCTAACTTTCATTAATAGATTATCTAAGTAAATTAGATGATTCGTTGTACTAAAACATCAAAGGATTCTTTGGAATTGGTTGTACATTTGCATACAGGCTTCGATAGCACAAAATGGAAACGCAATCACCATGGTCAAACAACTATGAATCATAATATTTTCTTGGTCGATGCTATAACCATTTAGACATCTTTGAAAACAGAGCTAAACTGCTAAACTTTCTATGAGATGCTTCAATGATTGTGCCTGAACAATCCTAGCTAGCTTTAGTCTCACATAAAGAGAAGCATCTCTAAATGCTTCAACAAAATTCAGCTAAACATCTCATTCTTCAAGAACAACATGTTTTACCCACATTGAGGAACCAATGAACAAGGTACAGATTCACACGAACAATGAAAGTTAAGAGGAAATGACCCACAATCAGGAATTGGCAGGATAAAATAGATAGTTATATATATAATACATCTGGACTAGTTTACAGGGTTCGCGGCAACATAGGTTTGGGGAGGGTCAATGTTATTACATGAATAAAAAATTCCATAGCTCATGCACTAGATATACATACTCTCTGGACTTGTTTACAGAGTTCCCGGCAAAGTTTAGGGAGGGTCAATGTTATTACATGAATCTAAGATTCCATAGCTGATGCACTAGATATACATACTCTTATAGTGTTCTTAATGTTTAGTTGAAGCTGTAGGCCAAACCTAAATAGTGGCTCTATCCATATCCTCCAGTATAAATCAAGATCATATTACTAAGACACTAGGAAGAATATGCAGTTTGAGACAAGCTGATTGCTGAGTAGTGAAAATGCAGAAATTGAAAGTTCCGATACGGTGTTAATCCTAATAGTATAATAGTTTACCCAAACAATTAATATACATGATCGTATGAAAAGCCTATTCAATTAATGGAAGGCAGTTTGTATTTGGTTGAGAACATATTCAAATGATGAACACAAACTAAAGGTCTATAATATTAGAACAATTTAATATAACTGACTCATCATAAGGTACAACATAATAGAAAAGAAGAAACAGATTATGCAGAGACTGTTATGTCCACCAACATAAGCTTGGAACCTAAGAAGCATAGTTGTTTTACGGCGAACTTCACCATTCTTAGTGTACTAGTGTTTCTCACTTATTCCTAGTAGCATACTTCCTCACCGGAACCGATATTTAGACTGATTCTTGTAAGCTGCTACGGTAACTTCTGCTTCCTTCATTGCACAAAAGAGAAACCATGTTTGACTTGGCTAGTTTGAGTAATTCATTGCACCTCGTCAATCTTACTAAAGATGCAAGAAGGTGATACAACTAAAATTTCAATTTAAAATACACAAAAATTGATCGATGAAATATCATGATTGCGTTCAAATAAGAGATATCACCAAGATGAAAAAGAACGGACCTGTCGCTAAACCCGGAACAGATCAAATCACGACTGTTTTATGGTTGCCAATTTACTTCCTCTTTCTTAGTATATAGACATCCGTCTCCTCGTAGGCGTAATCTGGGTGAAGATCCTCATGCGGGACCTTCTCGATGGCCGGGAATGCCTGGCGACACAAATCCCAGAACACTTGGTGGGCGTCAGGCGACCTTAGCTGGTAACCCAGCAGCACGGCGCCGTCGTCCCCGACAAGAGCCTCCATGGCTGTCACGAGCTGCGCGGCGGAGTCCTCCATGTACACCACGTCAGCGGCAACCACGAGATCGAAGGGCGGTCGGAGGGCCCTGATCTGACCGGGGTTGTTCCAGTAGAGCTGGGCGTGCTTGGGGGCCCGAGGCAAGGCAGGGCGGTTGCGCTTGAGGTTGCGGCGTAGGGCGGGCATCACGGGGGCGATGTCGGTCAGGATGACGTCGAGGCCGAGGAGGAAGAGACCGAGGCCTGCGGGGCCGCATCCAGAGCCGAGCTCAACGGCCCGCTTGCCGGGGAAGCGGAGGAGGTCAGCGTAGGGGTTGGGGACGGCGGCGGCGGGGCGGGGGAGCCACCGCTCGACGAACTTGACGAGGACGAGGGAGCAGGGCCAGACGGAGGTCCCAACGTGCATGGAGCCGTTGTCCTGCTCGAAAGTGAGGACGGCGCCGCCCACGGGGAGTTCCACCACCGGCGAGTCGGTGAAACGCATCGAGCTGGAGAGGAGGGCGAAGAGTCTGCGGGGGATCGACGACGAGAATGGTCGATTTGGGTTTGCGCTCACCAGGTCGGGTACGAGGGCTAACGTGGCGGGTCGATCCCGGTCCCACCGTAGAAACCCCAATAAATTAAATTAAAATTAGGTTATTTATTTTATAATTTTCATGATCCATCTCATTTTAAATTCAGAATTATGATATTAGATTTTAGAAATATGTTTTGATTATTTAATCATGAAATTCTAGGAATTTTATAAGTTATAAATCCTCATTTTGATAATTTTGGCATGTTAGAACACTTGTTCTAAAGTTTCTAAGCAAACTGATCGATTCAATTGGATCGAGGAGTCGGTTGGATTGATTCAACCTGTTCTTACGTAGTCTTTATCTCGTAAGATTTCGATCGCATTCGATTTCATTGCACGGGAAGAAACCAAAGGTGCATCAGAAAACGTGATATCGATCATCCTCACACCGTGGCCGAGTTGTCAGTACGGTTCGATCCGATCTTAGTGCATAAGGCCATCAACATGGTTTCTTGGCTGGAGAGAGTCGATGTGATGTCAGGTTGGGACGTCGTTTGCCGAGCCGATTCAAAGTAGAGCTGGGGTTTGCTTTTCCTTTCTTGTTGGGCTCCTGCACAGAAGCCAAAGTCGGGAGAGGGAATCCCGACTCGACACTTCCGAAGTTTATGTTAGTATAGTAGTGATGGGGTAGATTTAAATGTCTAAGATCCGAACCCTTGGGCTAGCCGATAGGTTGATTTTTATATCTACGATTTAGGGTCGATCGTACTTGATTCGTTAATGGTCATTGACGCTCCTAGCGATAGGCTCGTGTATTTCACGTAGACGCTAACCGACCTGCATGGCTTTGCACCATGCCATGTCGCTTCACGCCTTCCCGAGCGACTCTTCACTGTGCAGCATCGCCCTATACAGCCTCGGGCGGTGCAGGCGTAGTCGCTTGTATCGTACGAGTCTTCGCTGATGACGCAAGTGCAGTATGCTATCTCACACAGTTCCAAGGTGCCACGTCGATGTGCATGTGGGTGCCATGTCAGCTTTTGACATGGTAGCTGAATGCAGTCGTGGGGGTGATGTGAAAATATGTCATATCATTCTCCTCCCCCTCCCCCCCACCCCACAAGAGCCATGCATCGGGTTCTTTGTAGAGGGGCAAGAGGCATCACTTGGTGCTTTCTTTGGCTGGGTCCACAGTTTTGTTGGGAGCATGAGTTCTCCTATCATAGTCCGCCTTTGAGCTAAGGGGTCTGCCTCAATTTCCTTTACTCGTTACTGTGAGCCTCTTTTCTGTCTGAGATTCAGAGTTCGAACACAAGTTAATTGAGATGGATAACTCGAGTATTGGACTAGTCGAGATGCATAACTCAAGCACTAGACTAGTTGCGATGCATAACTCGGGCATTAGATTGATCGAGATACATAACTCGGGCATTGACCAGCCATGATGTGTAACTCGAGCACTAGAATGGTCAAGATGCATGACTCGGGCAATGGACTAGCCGAGATATATGACTCGAGCACTGGATTAGCTGAGGTGCATGACTCGGGCATTAATTGGCCAAGATGCATAACTTGGGTACTGGACTGACCGAGATGCAAAACCCGGATTCTAGATTAGCCAAGATGCGTATCTCGAACATTGGATTAGCTAAGATGCATAACTTGGGCACTGGATTAGCCAAGATGCATAACTCGGGCACTAGATTGGTCGAGATTCATAACTTAGGCACTGGCTTGGTCGAGATGCATAACTCAGGCACTGAATTGGCCGAGATGCATAACTCGAGCACTAGACTAGCTAAGATGCATAACTCGGGTATCTGACTAGCCAAGATGCGTGACTCGGGCACTAGTTGGCCGAGGCGCATGACTCCGACACTAAACTAGCCGAGATGTATAACTTGGGCATTAGACTAGTCGAGATGTATAACTCAAGGGCCGAGATGCGTGACTTGGCCACTGGTTGGTCGAGATGTGTAACTCGAGCACTGAACTGGCCGAGATGCATAACTTGGACATTAGACTAACCGCATCGCCGAGGCGGGCCTTGTACTATTTGGCAGAGTCTAGAGTTTTCTTGGGGGGCTTAAAACCTTCGACGAGGAGTTGTAGGCAATAAATTTTGATTTTGGTGAGACAGCTGCCGATAGGAGATTTTACTGTTGTGTTTGAAAAACCTATGCTCAAATTGCCATAGTATGACAAGCCCTTTGATATCCATGCAAATTGGGGCGGACGGTGAGCATCACGGGGGCGATGTCGGTCAGCACAACGTCGAGGCCGAGGTCGACGGCGCGCTTGCCAGGGAAGCGGAGGAGGTGGGCACAGGGGTTAGGTACGGCGGCGGCGGGGGCAGGGAGAGCCACCGTTCGACGAACTTGACGAGGATGAGGGAACAGGGCCAGACGGAGATGCCGACGTGCATGGAGCCGTTGTCGTGCTCCAAGGTGAGGACGGCGCCGCCCACGGGGAGTTCCACCACCGGCAAGTCGGTGAACCGCATCGAGCTCGAGAGGAGGCCGAAGAATCTGTGGGGGTTCGACCTGTGTCTGTTGTTGGGCCCTGTGAGAGCCCGCATTCCTCAGAGGACTTCGCATTCCTTCCAATGCCATACAACGATTCCTGCGACAAAACTTCCTGGTTTGAGGATGAAGTCTGTATTAGTATTCTTCATCGAGTCCAGATTCATAGTACCACTCATCGATTTGACTCAACCATTGTCAGAATACCAGCCTCATAAGCATTTTAAGCGAGAAACAAAACCCTAAATATGAGATATCAGAAATATTAAAACATACGCAAGGCAGATTTTGCATTAGTAGGAATGGTTTTATGTCACTGAAAAATATGGCATTTCAAGTAGCAGAACATCACACACACCATTAAAAAGTCAAAGAAATTGAATGGCAACAGAGTCCAGGTCACTAGAATTCAATTCATACCAGCTAGCACAAATGCAAGAGGCAACCATGTTATGTTCACTAAACTTGGCATCACTCAGAACTTATGCTTTCCTCAGCATCATGGTTGTCTGTCATGACCTTGGAGCAACATTTCTAGAGGTATAGAGAACATGCCATTCTTTTCAACTGCAACCGTTACCATGGCAAATTTAAGACAGGTCCTAATTACCATCAAGCTTCCAGATATACCTTCTTACAATAATTAGATGCATGTGAAACACCAACGAAGTCCTAAAATGGAGCAGCACACATGGTGTAAGCTGCACTTATTCCATTGCAACTGCAACCGACAGGCTTAGCAGGTGTTTGAGCCACTGAAGTCAAGAAGGCAGCATCAAGCTTGACCTGAGTTGAGGTTGAAGAGACAGGAAGAGGTTTGCCAACTGAATCTGCTACAGGAATCTTCTCAGTCAAGGAAAAGCCAAAAAGTTTGCAACCATTTCGGCTGACATTCTGGTCATTTTCTGTGTCCAACTTATTATCCAAGATGGGAGCATGGACTTCAATCATTTTGTGTTGCTGATTGGCAAAATGAAAACCCATAATCGGAGGCCAGATTGGCAAGGTTGCTTCTTTTCTATGCAAGGCTTCTATGCCAGTTAAGTTGGCAAAACAGCTGCCACCGTCACCACCATCTTGACCATTCCTGCATGGCACAGGCTGGACCATTGATGTCTTGGAACTTGCTTCTTGAAACATCAACACCGAGGATGGGGATGATGCTTGAATTGATGGAGATGATGGTTGAACAATAGTGCCATATCCCAAAGATGCTGTAGACAATCTGCTTACAGCATGAAATGTATGAAGACCATCAAAAAGGCCATACACACCATTCCTTGCATCAGCATCAGAATGAGCTCCAAGGATTGGTGGATGGTTTGAGAAAACTTCTTGACCTTGAAAGACCTTGTGGAGTCCGAGAGATTTGCTAAAGCCTGTGGAATTGAACAAGAAGTCAGATTTTTCATATGGCATTCTGACTATTCCTCCAGGAACAGATTTATGAATAAGCCTGCTGTTTGCATCAGTGGAATATCCCTTACCCTCTGAGTGCTGACATTTTTCAACCTCAGAAACATGAGAGGCTAGTCCACCAACACTACTTGGAATTCTAAACCTCGAAAATTCTTGACCTTGCAAGACCTTATGGAAACTTGCAGATTCCCTCGAGTCCAGACACTGATTTCCATCTGCAAACAATTGGACACAAGCATTAGAAATAATGCAAGAAATGTATGGTTGTCCTTTGGTAAATGCAAGTTTCCACAACATATCAAAAACCTACTTGGAATAGGGAAATCCATATTGACTGAGGGAAGAGTAACTTTGGCCCTCTTGCAACCTGTTGTCGACAAGCTTCCAGAGCTTAAAACTGAACAGGTTGGTTTGATTTCCCATGGTGATAACCTAGTTTGTTGATTAGCATTTACAACATCATCCCAGTTTACCTGCAAGAATGAGCAAATATATATGATATCAGCAACATAAATACTAATGAATAAACAACAAAGTTGATGTCTCATAAATGCTATCCCAAATTGATGCAGAATGTACGGTTACTCAAGCAGAGAATTGCTGTATAGGCCCAGTTAATCAACAAACTCCTTTGCCTCTTACAGAAGAACACCATCATGTTAGTGAGGTTCATGCAACTTAAATGGCAACATATCATGCAAATGAAACATATGGACTTCTTTCCAAATAATGTCATATTAAACTTGGAAACAATGTAAATATTTAAGTTAGTTTAACAATGATAAATTTAACTGTAGAGAAAAGAAATTTGACTTCAATATTATATTTTAACAGTATAGCACCTCAAGCCAAAATGACGGCAGCCATATAACATAATAGATCTTAGCACATGCTTTGCACATTAGATGTCATATTGTAAGAAATAACATGAACGAAGGTCAATCTTTTGAAAGAAGTATGACTAGTAAGGAGTCAAACAGTTAATAGACAAGTACTGTAATCTTTTAAGGTTTCTCAAGGAAAGAAAAATGCAATCTTGTTTTGGACAGATGACCAAGATTGAATCTGATGACGACAAAACTACTCACATGAAGCCTCTTAACTCTCTGACATGAGCATTACATATATAGATGGACAAATACTGTACTTTTTAAGGTTTCACAAAGAACAAAAAAATGCAAGCTTGTTTTGGATAGATGACCTAGATTGAATCTGATCATGACAAAGCTACTCACGTGAAGCCTCTTGACTCTCTGACATGAGCATTATATATATAGATGGATCAGAGAAGCAGATTATACTCTATTCTGTTGCATATCACTATTGTAATTTTTAAGCTGAAAAAACACAAATAACTCAAACAGACTAAAAATACCACTACAGTAAGGCCTCAAAATGAAAGGATAGGGTAATCCAAGATGGTACTGAATTATATGACCTTTAAACAGAAGACTGCTTCCCCAAAGAATCTATCCAGATTATTTTATATGAAATAGTTTCGGCTTTTAACATAAGAACAAAATTGGGTTTGAGAATATAAGTATACCAAAAGACATCTCCACTTCGAACCAGGCCATCTTACAGGGTCCATGTCACTGATCCCAGTTATCAGTCCTGTGGACCTATAAAAGAAAATGAAAAAACTAAACTTCAGGACATCTAAATTTAGATTCCAGATGTAAATGTAAGAGTTGATGTACCAAACCTTCTGTCTGTGGCATCGTCACCTTCATATAGCAGTTTAAACCTCATTCCCACAGAAATGGAATTAGTTAAACTTTTCATAAATTTCCGATATGGAATTATGAACTCTGACGAGCTTACCCTGAGTTATGAACTTGGTTAGGAACCATTTTAACAACAGCAACATGATACGTTCAACACCAGTGCTATATAACATCAAAGAGTGCATAAAGACTAGTGATCTGATAATTAGAGACTACGAGCCAGATCATGATATCACTAATACATTAGATAAATCATTAAAAAAAAGAACATACCAATGCACGAGGCTCCCGCCAATGCGGGGTCTGAGGAGGGTCAATGTACACTGCCTTACCTTTGAATATTTCAAAATACTATTTCAATGACTTGAACCTGGTCTCCCAGGTTGTGAAGAAGCAACCTTACCGTTATACCAAGGTCCGCCCTCATACATTTAGAGAAATCATTAAAAAAAAAAAACTGCAAAGCTACCACAAGATACAGGATTGAGGCATGGCATACTTGGACAATTAACCATGAAACAACTAATTCACTAACTAAATTTATTAGATTTACAAAGAAAACTAGTTCAGCATTTCTGCCTTGTATCAAGTATCAACAATCAACAGAACAAGTGCCTATCTACAAAGGAGTATTTTCTCTAGAAGATGAACTTGTATGTTCAATACTGTCTTCAACTAAAATTATCTAGAATAAACTTAATAATAAATGAACTGAGTAAAATTTGAACAATAATGGCATCTATTAAAATCATACCTTATTTTATCATTCCTCTAGAAAAAAAATCACATTAACTATGGATGTTATGCAAGGAAGACAATGAAGAAGCTTGTGTGTTGAAGGTATTGTTCATTTCAAACAGAGGAAAGGAGTACATTAACGGGTTCTAACTTAGTTGATTAAGTTTACAATTGTACACGAGCTTTCCGTCATTTTAAGAGATGATCTAGAAACTCTTTAATAAGTAAAGGAAGTTCAGATCATGACCCTACAACCGGTAGAGTTCCACATTGAAACAATACCTAGCATAATACTATGCAAGTCATCAGTTGTCAACACCATTCTCCTGTTTTGGGGCTTAGGATTGGCAATCAAAATGACCTAACAATAAGCTTAGACATGTAAAGTATTAAATAACGATTACTATAGGCTACAAATGTGACACCCAATTTGGTCACATAATGGAATTAGAAGAAATTTTGAGTTGTTTTATAAGGCTAGATGTGTAGACTAACATTAACTTGGGCTTGAACATTTAGGTTTATAAAGCAAAGCTAGTGTAAAAAAGGATCCAGTACTAGGTCTACAAGCACATCATGGAGCTATGGCTTAGAAGTGGGAGGAGCATTGAGTTGGTTTATGAAGTTAGATGAGTCTTCCATTAATTAGATGAGTCTATTGTGAATCAGTAAAATTAAACTTATCAAGTTAATAGACAAGTTTTTTCATAGGTCAATTGTAAATACCAAAGTTTCACTTGTCAATCCAACCAAGGACCAATATTGCACCATATAACTTGATACATGTCAATATTCGTTATTTTATTATCTTGGCGAACAATACTAGACAACATTATTATATTGCATCGCACACCAGTATTGCACCTATCCAACAAAATGTTAAAACCAGTATCTGACCAAGATTTTACTACAACAACTTCGGCTTGAGAAAATTACACCATATTTTTTAAAGTCCTTATAGGTAATCAAGCCAGCAGGATATTCAAGTTATAATATTAAACTACTACTAATTACTTGAGTTAAGCTTTTTGGGCAATATTAATTAAGACTATTTCTACATATCATGCTGTGATCTTTGGATCATAACATATATTCTCAATCAATGATATAGGAGATAAAAATGGTCACAATAATATGACAAAAACATGAATCCAAGGGTCTGGTTTGACAAAAAAAAAGAATAGAGATACAAGGACAGTTAATAGATGTGTCTTGTATTGTTGATAGAAGGGACATATTCAAAGTTCATCAGAAATTTTACAATTATAAAAAGATTCACTTGTGTCTTTTTATATCTTTATATACTTTGATATTGGAATAGTATAAAAGAAGAGTCTGGTAATTGTTTGACTAGAGGACAAATGGATATGTGTACAAGACTTGTGGGAGCAGATGTGAGAGACAGTGTGATGCTGCACTCGGTTGCAATTACAAAATTTATATTCATTGAGCACGCAGAGTAAAGATCCAAGGATTGGCATTTCCATAATATATTGCCAGTTGTTGGCACATCAACAAAATATACTCAGACCTCGAGGAAAGACAGGATAATTTTTTCCAAGAAGAAAATAATCTATAAAAGCACAATTTGGACTTAGGCTAACAAAATATACTCAGACCTTAACTACTTCAAAATGCAATTCTAGGATGAAAACCTTGTGATGGGATCAGCAGAAGAAAAAGAACATATGCTCAACAAAAATGAAGCAATTCTGTATTCAGAGCTGTGAATGTTTCAGAATAAAAGTTCAACAAACACATAAACATTTCAGTTTTCCATAGTGATGGTTGGATTCCATGATAATTGATATCATTTATCTAATAATACAAAGTTACTAAATGTATTAGTACAAGTATACAAGCAATCAAGGGGATAGTGCTTACTAGTAGTTCAACATAACAAATCTTATATCATAAGCACAAGCAATACCAACTTGTTTAAACATCAAGTAATTGATATTCCAGCACTACCAGCAATTATACAAATACAAGAGTTTAAACCATAATTTTGAATTCTGTGTATATAGAGTGAGGAAGAGTAGAGTAGGAGACACTTAAAAATTTATGGGAAATTTCTTAGAAAGTTTTTCACTTTGAACACATAAACCAGTGTCGAATAAGATTAAATAGGTTTTATTTTGCAGAATCTGCTATTATATTTACAGAAGACAAAAGTTACATCACCTGCTATCATACAGAAAACACAACTCCACAAACAAGCATACCTTGGGTTATAATAGATGTCAAAGACATTTTTGTCAGACACAGCATTTGCAACAACAGCAAACGCGGCTAAGTTCATATTTCCACTTTGATGTTCCGAAACAGGACAGCTGGTTTTAAATTGAGCTGCTCTCCTGACACCCAATCTGAGCATCCCATCATTTCCCCTAAAATATCAATAAAGAATCTCATTTATGCAAAGGATCTTGATATCTATGTTTGTGACTGTGCAACATTGATAATGCCTACCGAAGAAAGAGCACCGCATCCCCTGAGATGAGCTTCTTCCTATTTACAAATGCACTCCATCCAGTTGTAAGAAGATGCCTACGCGGTTGACCTAAAAATAAAAAAGAAGTAAACATCCATCAGCAGCCACTGTCAACTAGTATCTTTTTAAAGCCTATGGTAATTTAACTAGCTATATGATTCGTCAATAATGTCATTCCAACTACGGTTCCAAAAGATAAGCTGATAAATGACTAAAGTATCAACCCAATGGTTTATTAGAATCTCCAGGAGAGAAAATGCTTAATGTGTAAGTGATATTATTTATCATATGAATTGACCCAAAGGTATATCTCCAAATGAGATCTTCAAATGAGCTCCTTCAGCAAGTAGTATATGGTGGAATAGTGCAAACAACTTTTGGAACTAAATAACCTGGATTAATAACAGAACTAATTAACTAAACAACCCCAAGAAAATGCTTTTAAATGATCAATTTTCCATCCACCTAAGATAAAAAACAAAGCTAAGATGTCTATAAATACATGATAAGAATTTCAGCACAAATGAAACTATAAGAAAGGAACAAATGACATTACAAGTTTTATAGCCCAAAATACAGTGAGATTCGTCAAACAAAGTCTGGCTTTGGCCAATACCTCTGTAGATATGTCGAAACCTCCATTCAGTGCCATGCAAATCTTTTGTGATAAGCTCCTGCGAAGGCCTCTGCTGTTTATAATCCTGATTCAAAGAGAAGCAGCATCACAAATAATATGTCGAAAAAAAAATTATTTGCATCGCAAATTGGACATGTTGCAGAGAATCTATTACAAAGTAGAGACTCTAGTTAAATGTCATCAAAAGCTCCAATCTGGAATAGCATAAGTTCAAGAATGTCTAGTCACCAGGGGAGGGAAACAGTCCTCAGCAGCTCGGCGTGGCACAGAGAACCCTCCATGTGTGCTCGTGTCAGAGGCAGTGAGGGTCTTGCAGAACATATGGGGAATCAGCGACTTGCTTATTGATTCATCATTTTCTTCTTCCGCATTTTGTTCAACCTCACCCTTCTTCAATCTTGCTTCATATTCCTGTACCAAAAAATGTGTCACCATATCGACGGCAACAAAAAACAGAACCCAGAATTGATGACAGTCATGACAGGTTTGAGAACTTGAATATATATAAAATTTGCTTAAATACTCGTGTAATCCAGGGTCCTACTTCTTGATTCAAGAACAGCTGCAGGTGATCAAGATCCTATATTTAGAAGAGATAAATGGAACCCCGGCCTTTAATGAACACTAACACTAAAGAGCTCAATACAACACAAAACGAAAAATCGGGAACAAGCAGGAGCCTAACCTCGTTTTCAGCGACAAGAGAGAGCTGAGCATAGACGTCGTCCGTAGCCGCATCAGCCTGTGTCCAACAGATCCCAAAAGAACAAAAGATAAGGCGAAAACCCCCACCTTTGAAACCCTAGCAAAAGATGGGACAGAGCAGAACGGGACGATGAACGAACATGGAGCTTGACGTCAACCACACGGCACAAGACATGAGGCGGCACATCGTAGCCGCCGATCCCCCCTCTCCCCCTGCCGCCGCCGCCGTCCCTCAGGTGCTCAAGATGCCCCTGCGGCAAGTACACGACCAAGCTCCCCTTCTTCGGCAGCCAAATCCGGGGCCCGGCACACGCGTGCCACAATTCGAGGCACACCGACGCGGCCCGACAAGCTTCCTCCTCGGCCGCCACAGCGGAAGCGACGTGGTGGGCGGGCTGCTGCTCCGACTCCTCGTCCTCCTCCTCCTCCGCCTCCTCCTCTATCGTGTTCAAATCGATGCCCATTCTCTCCGAGACCAAAGAGAATAAGCAGCTCGACAACCGAAAGGGGAAAGGGTGAATAGCTGCAGGATCCGGGTTGAGACAAAGCTTAGGGAGGGAATGGGAGCACAGGGATGGTGAATCGGGGCATGATGGCGATGGCAATGGCGGCGAGGCTCGTGACGGGAGGGGGGTAAACACTGTTGCGAGAGGGGCGGGCGTCGAGCAGAGCAGCGAGAGGAGCAGTGTCTTTTACCGTGCGACAGACACACGCATGTTGTAAGGGACCCTTTCGCCCGCGGTATGACGATTGAGTATGAACTGGCCGTGCATGTGTCACATCTTTATTATTATTATTATTATCATTATTATTATTATTATTATTATTATTATTATATATATATATATACATATATATCTATATATATATACATAAACATATATATATATACATATACATATACATATATATATATGTATATTATATATATGACGATTTTTCTGATTTTTCTTTTAAGGTATTATAGTTTTCAGCCTTTTTCATTTGATATCATTTATTTTTTTAATACCCGAAATACCTTTTATCAGCATCGATCTTTTAAGATGGATTACTGAAGCTCCAAAGTAAAGCCTGGGCTCTTGCCATCATTTTTATCGACTCTTATCAATCTACTTTGATGAAGATAATGATGGTTTTACCATCAACCTTTCCTTATCGATCACTAACACCATCTCCCATTGTTGTCGAGGTTTTCATCAATGTAAGCATCATAAATATCGATAGCTTTTCATTGTCGATACCGTGATAAACGACGATAAAATGAGCATTTAGTTTTAAAGATGAAGGCTTTATTGAGACGAGGCTATCACCCTACGTGGAGAGGGCCTTGCGATGGATCGTAGGCGATGAGATATCACGATGAAGCCTCGTAACAAGAGTAGGATAGAGGCAACAACGAGTATATTATATATTTTTTCGTTGACCTTATCTATTTGAAATAAATATGGCTAACTTATTTAGATTTTCTTTTCATAATTCTCACACATAGATAAATATAATATTAATCCTTGTAATAAGATATAACATGAGTATAATATTTCGTATCTTTTACTAGCTTCCATGTAGAGTACAGTATCACCCTTTTAACTTGATATCTGTGAGACAAGGAGTCATGGTGGAAGGCATAGTATTGGGGATGGTAGGCTCAGAAGTGCTACACTTTGAGCTAACCTCATGCATGGTGCTATTATACACACCAAGAAGCTACAGCTGAGACAGAATTCATTGTTGTTTCCTGCAACTTTCCATTGATCTTTAAAGTGAGTCATTTGCTATAATAATAATAATACTAACTTTCTTGTGATGAAGATTCTTCCTTCTGATTCTGCCTACTACATTTGGTAAAAGACACATCCAAACAGTCCATCCATCCCACTGATGGAATCAATTTTATGATTTATATTTTCTTATTCGAAATTGATTTGAGGGTTGGGATAACATTGTACATGAGGAATTGAGGGTGATGCAGAAGAGGCCTCGTTCCTCTTCATCTTAGAGGGTGAGCTCTCACACACAGTCCCACTCGCTGGCTGCCACTCTTTATCTTTTCCCGGCACACTCGACGACGTCGCATGGGGCGATGGAGGAAGAGGAGGAGGCTAGCGCTGGTGTTGAGGGTCAGGTCCGTCGGGGACTACTCTTTTCACGTTACCCCTCCGTTGATGCACCGAGAAGTGAACGGCAGCACTTGGTTCGCCCCCTCCACTTTGCTGCATCCCATGCTTCTGGACGTCACTCATCAGCCTTGCTTCAATCATGGCCGTGAGCTCGGAAGCCACGACCGGGAGGAGCACGAGCACCATCACCGCCACCGCCATGGCCATGCTAAGAAGCCCGCTCGCTCGATCGATGATAGTGCCTACAAGCTCAAATCCGCCGTCACCTCCTGTATCTGTGGGCGCAAACCTCAAAGTAATGGTTCACTTCCTCTGCAAGCATATGTCATGGTGATAAGTATTTATCCAAATGTGATTTATATCATCAAGGTAAACTTGATCAATGACCATAATGAAAGAAAAAGGACCGTATATCAAATCTACTATCCACCTCAACCTCTTCTACTGCTTTCGAATGTCGAGGACTGGGATGAGACTGGAAGTGGACATGCTTCGATCATCTTAGCATGTTCACCACAATCTGGGGTATGGGCTGAGTAGAAATGATAGAAAGAAAAAGATACTTGATCTAAACATCTAACAACATAGGATGTGATTAAGAGGCTCTTTTAGCTGTATTCTGATACATCGATCATTGCAAGTGATTAAGAGGATCTAAACATCTAACAACATAGCTGTATTAGGATCTAAACATCTAACATCATAGGAATTGGACAACATTTTCAAACTCTTACGTGCCAAAACGGCTGTGTGATGAGACTTTCCTGTGATTCTTATGTTAGTAACCGAGATAATAGGCAGCATAGAATGTAGAAATAGAACAGATTGAGAACGGTAGATGAGAAGAATTTATACCTTATCTTAACATCCGTTTACTCTTCCTACATATGGAAAGGTTTTGCAGATTCATTGTGATGATCATGGAGATGTGTTGTGGAATGTGGCCGATTAATAGTCAGGTGAGGACTATCAAGCAAGCAATGATGTTTTAAGATGTTGATAATGACTCTTTGCATGTTGTCTTTATCGATGAACGTAATGTCTACAGTCGAATCAAAATCATTGGTTTTTTAACCTCGACGCTTTCCTTTTAGATCCGAGGAATTGAAGTTAATACCATTTATGTTAGAAATCGATAGTGATGATGTTTAATAATAGTTTTCAGTTTAAGGTTTCTCTATTTTCTTCTATCATATTTATTTATATGATCTGTTTACGTCCACCAAACTATCGAGATAGGCTTCTGAATACCTAAAGTGGAAGTATGGGTTGTCCTCAGTGAGGCATGACAAAACCTATCACCTGATGGTGTTAATTTAACATCAAAGCTGAAGAGAATTGAGAAGTGAGGGCAGACGATATCTCATGGCGGCTGTGGGAATGAGGTGGAGCTGTTTTCGACTTCAATATGCTCCTATGTGGAACGGCAAACATGAGAATCTAGTCATGAACTCTACGCAGGAAAACATTTGAGGTGGGAGTCACAAGATATTCATTCTCCACACGTCAAATCACAGCAATCTTACATGCTCTTCTTCTTCCTCTCCTATCGTCACAAGCATGTTAGTGGCACGAACACATGCGAACTTCGCGAGATCAAGTTGCAGCAGAAATATTGCTATCAAATCCACACGAAATATATAGATCAATATCGTTTAATGTTCCATGGATCGAGCTGCTTCTCCAATCACAGTGGCATCAAGTTTAAAGATCACCACTCTTCCAGTTCATAGTGATACAGGATCTGATTCGTGTACTACTACCTTTCGCAAGGACTCGTCAGCAGTGTAATGAAAACACTACCATTTTGCTTCAAAGACAGTAAACGAATACATGTCTGATACATCCCAATGTATGCGCACAAGAAAAGTAAATCCAGCAGCTGATCGATTGACTAATTATGCAAACACAAAAAAAGGGCATTGTCTACTGTTTAAGAGACTGTATTTTAGGCGCAGAGTGAGGCCTTTCGTAGCCGCCATTTTGGATGCAATCATGCAAGGATGAAACAATTTTTTTCTACCGTTCAAGGATTGGCCATTTAATGTCTCTGCAATTTGGACCTCATTGGAGTTCTTCCTGCATGTGTTATCGGCCACAAAGCTGCCTATCTTTGTTGAGAAATAAGAATATCCATACTGTATGTGACAATAATTCGGCGAGGAAAGAAAATGACGAACTCTTTTAAGAACATAGACGTTCTAATTCGAATATCGTATCATTCCTAACGTAGAGCGTGTAAAGATAGGAAATTAGATCCAAATATCTATATGGTTCGGACTCGGTTTCTAATCCAAATGCTGTATTTGCTGTGAGTAGTGTCGTTCACCTGCGTAGAACTCATGTCAACAACGTCGGGAGCAATTGAGTTTTGTTTGGAGAGTCCGGATTCATGCCCTCACCTGCTGTCGTCTCAAACGGTACCACAAAAGTCAACGCCTTGAAGCTCAAAACCAGCAGCACTCAATGTCACAAATTATGATCGCAGTTGGATTAATGTCTCAGTTCTCACACTATATTTGTACTGCGATAGTAATAAGTCGACAGATGTTGAGAATGTTTAGGGAGTGAAACTGATAAAGTAGAGTGTGATATCAAAGTGGAGAGAGGATTTCCATCGACAGGAACAGAACAGCGAGATTTCGATTAATGATGCTTAGGGTCTGGTCCGCCGGGGCTAAGCCTATGTTGCTCGTAAACAGCAGGACTCCCTGTTCCAGCCGCCGTCTCCCCTCTCGCTGATCCTACTCTCGAGCTTCCACGGCTCGTCGGCAGCGTTCGATGCAGAAGCACCCGTGACTCCGATCTCCAACACGTGGATATCAACAATACGAGACAGAAACAAAACCTTACGATGTTGCTTGCCATGAGAACCCTCCTTGTCCGCAGACCCGGAAATGAAAGAATGAAACGAGGAAGATAACGTTCATGACGCTCCCTATTTATATAGGTTAGGAGGAAGACTTTTTCTCAACGGAACAGCGAGATGGGAAATCTTAGTAACTATCAGCGACAACAGTTACGCAAAAACCAATAACTGTCGCGTTGTGCGCCATTAGTTTCTGAAAGCCATTTATCATTGTGTAAACGAGCAAAGAATAAAGTAATAGCCAAGCAGCTCACGTATCGTTCTCGAGTACAAGCAGCTCACGTATCGATGGGGATCTTTTCATGCCGAGAAGCGTTGCGGCTTTCGAAGACGACGGAAGGTCAAACGCCGCTTACAAGACTCACAGGACCAGGTCACTCACTACTCGTCCCCATGGCATGTTGACATGGGTGACTTACGGGTGAATTGGGTGATGATGTTATGCGTACCATTGACTCAAGAGTCGGTGTGACTGGTCGCTGTCGAAGGTGCAGACTCACATCTTCCTAATTGGCATAGGAGAATCGGTGAGGTGAGACCACGTAGGCGGTCCGATCAAAAGTCATTTTGTTGGGGAAGACCCGGTTCAAGATGATCGGGTAGACAGTTTGAGATCTTCCTTGTTGCATTGTTCTTCCTTAGGGCTAGGTCGTCTGGGTGTTCTCGAGGTGATTTTTTGTCTCGTAGCTACGTGGCTATATTCTGACAGCGGGATCACCTCTTGATCGTCGATGACCCTACATGATAGACCAACACCGGGGGTTACCCGGTACAACCTCTCCGATACTTAAGTCAGCAAAAGGGAGAAGATAACAGTGTAAGTTGTATAACTAAGTTAGTGTGTAGAGAGTCCCCCCCTCAGTATGAGCCGATGTGTTTCTTTTTATACTTGATTCCTAAGCCTTCTTACTGGCTGGCCTGAGATAAGACTAGGTGAATCACTTGATCATTCTCTAATATTGATAAGGTAGGACAGTTATTATCAGCAGGGCACATCGAGATGCACTGCAATGCCATTTTGGGGTTGGTGACCTAGAGCCCTACTTAAGTGTCGACCTTGGTTGTAGGTGAGCTAGCATGAGGTAAAACGATGGTATCATGAGTACCGTCGACTGATGAGTCGGTACGGTTGATCCATTGCCAAAAGTACAAGCTCACCCAAGTGTCTCTTCCTGACTAATGTGGGAGACTTGGTGAGGTAAGACTACGTAAGTGGTCCGATCAGAAGTCGTTATGTTGGTGAGGACCCGATTTGAGATGACCGGGTAAACGATCTGGGATCTTCCTTGTTGCAAGGTTCCTCTTTAGGACTAGGTCATCCGGGTGTCCTCAAGATGATTTTTCATCTCGTAGCTGTGTGGCAGCATCCTGACAGCGGGGTCGCCTCCTGATCGATCTTACATGATAGGCTGGTGCTGGGTGTTGCCCTCCGATACTTAAGTCAACGAAGGGGAGAAATTAATTGTGTAAGTTATATGACTAAGTCAGTGTGTAGAGAGTCTCCCCTCAGCGTAAGCTGATGGATTCTTTTTTATACTTGATTCTTGAGCATTCTTATTGACTGGCCTAAGATAAGATTAGGTGAACCACTTGATCATTTTGAATCAATTGATTATTTTATGATCTTAATAACATATAACGATTATTAGTAGCGGGGCATATCGGGATGCGCTATGCCCAATATACTCCGCTAGTAATGGTGGTAGGTGAACCGGCATGAGAGATAAGTAGCTAATTAATGGTGAGTAAGGGATGATTCATCCAGCAAAACCAGCACAGCTTTGCGTGTCCACTGACTTTTCCCTATGAATCAATCAATGAATAGTGCTTTTCAAGGTCACTTAATAGCGCGGTGAGTAGTACTGCAAATGTGATTGTAGGCAGAAAGATTATTCTAAGTTGGTTTGAACTAATCACAAATCCTTATACAATTGGTTTGAAATCATCTTATATTTGATTAATTTTAATTAGGTCAAAGAGATTTAGATTAGTCAAGTTGGTTTAGAATCAATCCAACGAGCTCAAACTAATAAAGATAAAAGAAATTAGATTATATCGCATAGTATTAATTCAAATTGAATCGACTCACTTATGGGTCACATATATGTCGCACATACCTATCCTATCATAAGTAACAGGTTAGGTTGAAGTATATTGGGTTAGATAAAAAGGTGATGATATGTTTAATGCTAATTATATGACTATACAAGCCTACCTTCATGGATTAGATTGAGCCTCATTCACTAGTTGGATTGAACTCTACCGCTAACTTAGGCTACACTACTTGTGAGTTGGGTTGTGCTTTGTCATATGGTTTAGGCCATGTCTTACCATAGCCTAGCCACATGAGATGAAGTTGTGCTTGGCCATATAGGTTATATTGTACCTTGCTACATGGGTTGCATTGTACCTATTCACATGAGATGGGTCATGCCTAATTACATGGGTCAAATAGTACTCAATCATATAGGTTAGATTGTATCTGATCATATGGACTAGATCATGTCTAACCACATGAGTTGAGTTATACCTGACCATATGGATTGAGTCATACCTAGTTACTATGATCGAGCCATCATGCCTGACCACATGGATTTGACTATATCATGTCACATAGGCTATGCTATGTCTGACCATATGTAATAACTTGGCCACATGGACTAGTTTAATTAATCAATTTAACTCAAGTCATACCCATAATTTGATGCTTCTTATTAAATTAAATTTTAATATATATTTTTTTTATAAAAAAAATTAAAATATTATAAAAATAATAATAATTAACCTTAAATTCATATTAATTAAAGCATATTAAATAATAATTACATGTGCTTATCAACAGAATGTTAATGCTTGTAGTGGAGCAAATCTACTGATCACATAAATATTTTAGGATCTTTTCTATGTTAAATTATTCATCACTATTAATCCATTCGAGATCAAAGTAGTAGAATCACTTAAAAATATAAGATATATGAGAAATCCTTTTAATAATTTATTGGCTATAGGAAACTGACATCTAATTTAGAAAAACATAAAAGAAAATTTGAATCACCATATTATGAAACTAAAATAAATATGAAAACATAAAAAATAAAATAAAAATATCAATTGTAACCACGAAAAGAGAATCCCGGCTATGTCGAGCCGAGTGATGTTGCATTAAGCTTCTAGGCTTTGGGTTGCTGAGCTAAGTTGGAAAACCTACCTCTCTCCGAGATGAAGACATTTTTCTCTTTCGATCCCTTTCACTTATAGGCAACCTCGTAGCATTGTTGATTAATATTGGAAAAAGCATATCTCTCACAAAGATGAAGATCTTCCTCTCTTTCGATCCCTTTCACTTAAAGGCGATCTCGTAATGTTGTTCCCAAATTTGATCGAGACTGTGTCAGCGGATTCAAAGCTATCAATCAATATTTATGCTTGCTGAGCTAAGTTGCAGGTTTGGACTTGTATCGAGTATCGGATGTACCTCAGGGGGATCGCCGGGAGGAACACGATGATGTTACTAAGTAACGGCGGATCGACTTTGATCCCTCGTCTTCCCCGAGTGCTTCTCTTCGACATGTAGCGGGCGTGGCGTGGCGTGGCGTGGCGTGGCGTGTGTGCTCTGTCAGATGGAGGCGGGCATGGCGTCGCTCCAAAGCCGTCCAGTTGCCCCACTTGACCTCATGCACGTCGATTTCGGGGAAGATAACGACTCCTCTCGGAGAATTCCCCTCTTGTTTCCCCCTCCTTTCTCCTCAATAATTGTCCCCCGCACTCCCCAATGCCAGCTCCTACTTTTGCCGTAGGTTAATCACACAGCTAAAGCCTGTTTCACATGCATCTCTCTCCCACTCCCCAAAAGCTCACAGCTATAGATGGTCAGATCTGTAGGTTGAACGATCTGGATGAAGTGGATGGTGTGGTGCACCAACGTGACACCTACAACTAGAGGAGGAGGAGGAGGAGAAGGAGGAGGATGAATTTGATGAGAGTAAAACCAGAAGATAGAGAAGAGTGGAAGCTCAATTGACAAGATATTTTCTTTTTGGGGTTAGTTTAGGTGCGTGTGTGGTGATTAGATTGAAAGGGATGGGGAGCAGGAATTGCAATGGGATGGCTCCTTTTGGCAGAGCCAGCCGCAATAAAGGAATGAAAGAACCAAAAAGCTGGACGGAGTCGTTGTCCAGATTCAGAGACAGAAAGCGAAAGATGATGAGGAGGAGGAGGAATGGATGCAGGCGTTTGTAATTTCTCTTCTTTTTTTATCGCCCTAGCTGGTGGATGGCCTGCGTCTGATGCAGCGCTGTGCATTTACTTGAGGTTTTGGAGGTGGCCGCTGAGCTGCTACCGTCCTTCATCATCTCTGTCTCTTGTCTGCCACCGCCAGCCGCTCACCTACTGCAATCCTCCTCTTCCTCTTCCGGCCTCTTAACACTTACCTCCGTGCGCGCGCGCGCGCGTGTGAAGCCAAGGAAACCAATTCATGGAATTGAAGAAGGAGACGCTCCGGCGCAGAAGCAGCACGACTCAATCTCAAGAACCCGAGAAGGAAGAAATTAAAGTACCGACTGCTTCGAATGTATAACCCACGACAGATTCGTTAGCAGACCCCAAAGCGACGCTACTACTTCCCCTTCGTCCGTCTTTGATGGAGGAGGGCAACCGCGACTGCTACAAGCAGCATTGTCAGCGACGGTGCACCGGAGAGCTGATAGAGGTCCCCGGGGGCCATATTGTTCGGTCCACAGGGCGGAAGGACCGGCACAGCAAGGTGTACACCGCCAAAGGCGTGAGGGACCGGCGCGTCCGCCTCGCCGCCCACACCGCCATCCAGTTCTACGACGTCCAGGATCGCCTCGGCTACGACCGCCCCAGCAAGGCCGTCGACTGGCTCATGCAGAATGCCAAGACCGCCATAGACCAGCTCGCGGACCTTTCCCGCCGCCACCAACCCGTCGACCGATGCACCGTCCATGAGCTTCCCCTGCAAGACACCCCCGTCGGTCACGATTCAATCGAGCTGCCCATGTCCGACGCAGGAGCAGTTGCGTCCGTGGGCTATGGTTTCGGCAGCAGCAGTGATAGCTTAATCCCTCCTTCGCTAGATGGTGATGCCATCGACGATCTCGTCAAGCCTTTCCCGACCGTCACAGCCACTGCATCGTCGCCTTCAAGCCACGGGATGACGTACCACGATTACACACCCGACCTACTCTTGCACGCCTGCGGCCGACCTCAAGACCTTCGTCTCTCTCTCCAGTCCTTCCACGACCCAACCTTTCGAGATCACCACCACCCGAGTCCTGAATCAACCCAGCACTTCTTTTGCTCTGGCACAACCAACTTGGCTCACGCCACCACTTGGGCGACGTGTCCCGTGAATAAGGAGAGAATGGGATGGTGGAATGCGGCCGATGGCAGCGGCGCCGGAGAGTTCTCGTACAATGGCGCACTGCCACCGGAGTCAGCGGCGCCGCGTCTGGTCAACGCCCAAGTCCAGCATTGCACTCGGAGGGAACCCCTTGGGTCCGGTAATCTGCCTTCCCTTCGTGCTTGGACGAGCCCTACAGCGTTCCATCCGTCACTGGCATCAGCCGCGGCCGATGTGTTCACATCCGAAAGCTACGCCGGTTTCTCCGGATTCCATATTCCAGAACGAGTTCAGGGCGAAGAGCCTCATAATGCCATTGCCAACGACCTACAGGCTGCTTCCTCTGCTTCTCGCCAATGGCAGAAATGGAAAGAGAACAATCAATGAGTCCAATCATCCGCACGAAGTAGCTGCATCCCAACAAAAGTAAACACATGCAACACTGGACTTTTCATGCATCCATCCCCAATTGTTGATCAAACCAACTCAATTTTTGTTTGTTTGTTTTTCCTTGTTCTCTCGATTGAAGTTTCGAGCACAGTTTCTTTCATCTTCCCTTTACTACTGTTGTTTGGTTTCTTTCTCTAAACTTGGCGGAGGAGGAGGAGGCAAAGATTCAGCAAGGCACTGTAGCACCTACTGATGACGGCAGGGCATGAAATGTCTTGTAGTTTATGATTGGAACCGAGTGGTCTCCGTCCTGCGTCCGACGCTATATCATGCCTCGTGATGTGTAAAAAAAGATAAAGTAGCCAGAGGACCTCTCTTTAACTTCCTCAGACCACCACAAAGGATTACAGTAATGTCTTCCATGATTGCAGGTCCTGTCCCATGTCGAGATCCCGATCGAGTACGAGTCTCTCTTCCAGCGAAAGGGAAAAGGAAGAGAGATAGCATGGTACTACTGCGTTTGAGTGATGCTTCCTGGAATTCTTGCTGTGCCACCCTGTCAAGGAATCTTGACGCCAATAGGCCGATCATTCTTATCGTGCGAGAGTATTGCCTCCTATCCTTTCTGTGTTGCGCAGACGGGGTGAGGACCCAACTGCGGCATCTTTTTCCCTTCCTCGATGAATATATTGGGTGTAATAATAGAGCAGCGCCGAGCCTTTGACAAAGAGATCGATATGTCCTTATCGCCAATCCATCACTGCTGTTGTGTCTATTCTTTCTGATTGATGCTTTTCATGTTAGATTATGGGTTTATATTGTGTAGTTATATTAAGATTTCTTAAAAGATTCTCTTGATCTCTATTCTAACATTTATAATTTTCTAATAAAAAATAAAAAAAATTTAAATTAATTTTTTTTATATCAGTGTTATTGTGTTCTACCGATGGAACTACAAAGTGTATTATTCTTGGATCAAATAAAAATATCTACCTACATATCTAATTAATTTTAAATTTTAATATTAAATTTATTTTGTATAATAGTATGATTAAGCTTATGTTCTTTTTGGATGAAGAAGCAAATTCAAGGAATTGACTTCCTACAAGTTAGTAGGTGACAAGATCATTTAGTCTCACATTGATTGAAAAGTATGAGAATCAAATCCCTAGGAGAGCTTGACGTCTGCACCTTGGTCGAGAGTACTGATAAGATCATTTAATCTTACGATAGTTTAATCGAACCTATTTTATGCCCCAATTCAATCAGGATATTTTCTTTTATATATTCCAAAGGCAGTACAGTCGTTCAAACACTCAAACATAGCCACCATACCGACGCATCGTCGCTCTCCGACCTTTCACAGGTTGCGTTACCAAATGGGCGACGACTTATCTGCCGTCCAGATGTTATCAGACGCTCCGGAATCGAAGAACAATGTTGGTTTCCTCTCTCTCTCCCTAAATCTTCGGTCAATGACGATGACATCAACGTCTGCGTCTGAAGTTTCATTCATTCACAGTTTAGTCAATGCAACTCCGGTTGGATCGGTGTACAGCGACTTCCCTGACAGTAGAATATTAACAGTACAAAGGGAGGAGTTGGACTCCCGCACACACACAAAGGCAACCATCGACCACCCTCAACCCAACAACACCATGTCCTACGCCCCACCGGCCGGCGGCAATGGCAACGGCATCGGCCCACCGGACTACCCATCGGAAGATGGCCACAGCATCAGAACCAGCATCCTCTCGACAGTTCTCGTCTTGCTAGCATTGGTCGTGGCGGTCATCGTCTTCGTCCGCCTTTACGTTCGCTACGTCCTCACCAACCGGTTTCCCGGTGACGACCGCCGCCGCCGCCGTCTCGCCGCCATCGATTTCCTCCGCTTCCATATGGCCGCCGACGCGGTTCCGCAGGCCGTGGGGCTCGACCCCTCCGCGATCGCCGCCCTCCCAGCCTTCGCGTACCAGATGGCCACCGGCGGCGAGGATGAGGGAAGCGTTGCCGAGTGCGCCGTCTGCTTGAGCACGGTGGAGGAAGGGGAGATGGTGAGGCTGCTACCCACCTGCAAGCACCTGTTCCACGCGGGCTGCATCGACATGTGGCTGGCTTCCCACGTCACGTGCCCGGTGTGCCGTGCCATGGTGGAGCCACCGGAGGCTGCGGCGATTGACGTCGGCGAGACGTCGGCACCGCAGCCGTCGAGAGCCGAGGGAACGTCGGCCGAAGAGACGTCGGGGTCGAAGGAGGGCAGCTCGGTGTCGTCGCGGTTGAGCGCGTCGCTGAGGAGGATGCTGAGCAAGGAGAGGTCAACGAGCAGGCGATCACAGGGAGTTGCAGCGGAAGATTTGGAGAGACAGTAAGCAAACATCACGAGAACACGAGAACAAGCAGCACATTGTTGCATTGCTTACGGCATGTAATGGAAGCACATCACTTTGCATGTTCTTTGCTGTATCCATAACTCCAGCTCGTTTTCCCCTGTAAACCCTGCACTCTGCACTACGATCCAACCTGATAACTCGGTCAACATGTACCATTCATTGTTCCAAACCGATTAATTACAGTCAGTTCATCAAATTAATTTAAATCTCTTTATCTTTCGACGTCACATTAAATTAAGGAATGTGTAAACATTGATCCTGTGACATCCTAAACCTTACGGCAGTGAGATATGGACTTGATATCTTTGACCTAACCCCAAGAAACCAGCTGTTCTCTATACTAAAACATGCTCACAAACCTCAAGTGGTGATTGGTAGAAAAAGTCAGATCGATTGGATGCGACGTCTATTTCTTTGTGGCCCCCATTCGAGACTTGTGGCTGCAGCGAGGAAAGATCGCCATGTTGACACTTGAAGATAGGGCTTCCACTTCCACTATGCATGCCGTGATGACTCCACCACCGTAGGAGGACAGCTGCACCTGTTTCTGCTCTCCTTCCGAATGATGTTGTCAACCTCGCAAGCCACGCACACAAAAGCGTGTTGATGAAGAAAGATATGCTGGTTCCGATCTCGGTCCACCGGAGATTAGGGTTCAAGAATGGACCGATCCTTCGTTCCATCACCCTCGCTTCTTCCTTCTCAGAATAGATGGGAGTCTATCACATCGTGGAATGTCCCTCCTTTGCAAGAGGTTCCTTCGAGTGGAATCTTATATAATGATTAATAATGGAGTTGGAATACAGATGTTGAATTGCGTTTGAGATAAATATGGACACTTACTAGAATTAAAGTAGTAAATTCATTGTTTTTTTATTTATTATCAAGCGAGAATTGAATCACTACTATATAAAAATTATCATCTAGAATCTAAATGATGAAGTAAGTATGTGTGTACCGATGCATTCACACAAACGAAATCAAGATAACCACACAAAAAATATTTTTTAAATCTCGAAACATTTCTATTTTCCTCTCTCTCTCTCTTTCTCTCTCTCTCTCTCTCTCTCTCTCTCTTAAATTTGTTATATCTTTATGTTTAATCAAGAAAAATCTAAAAAAATATTATTATATATATGATTAATAATCGATAATTAGAATATAATCGTTAAAACTCTGATTTAAAGGTGTCAATTGTATCTATGAGTATAAATACCTACAAGGACCCATCTCTCATAAAATGGGGACAAATGGGGATGGGAACCGAGATGAAGGTGTTTTCTATTCCCGATAAAAATACGAAGTAGGGATCGATAGAGCACTCCTCACCCCATTCTTATACTCGTCATCAATATGTAGGCCTAGACGTTTTGCCTAGATGCTTGAGTCATTTAATTCAAATCAAACGGGATTGAGTCAATTACAAACTATTTAGTTGGATTGAATTTAATAAAATAACATCCCCTCCCTTATGACTTATATGTTAGAGGAATAGATTCAATATTCTTATTATTATTTATAAATTTAATATTATTAATTAGTTATAAATTTTTTTTTTAATCAAATGGATTTATTAGAAGAATGTAAGAAACTCGTAGGTTCCACCCTTATCTTGTAATACAGTAAAAGATAGAGAATAGGATATAAGATGGGAACATAGATAGGGAAGCATTCCCAATCTTACCCTGTTGACATCTCTACTCCGATCCATAATAATATAATTTTTATTTATTATAAAATATAAAAAAAACTAAATTTTATTTATTTTTATATATTTAAATTAAAAGTATATACTATTTTTTTAAAAATAAATAAATTAACTAAGAGAATATAGAAAATCTATAAATTTTCCCCGGAATGAAATGAAAATAAAAGATGCAATATGAGATGGGAATGCCGATAGGGAAGCACTTCCGAACCCCTCCCATTTATATCTCTTCTCTAATTCACAATAATATCATTTAGAATTTTTTACTTATTTTTTATTTTTTAAATTAAACTAAATAGATAAAAATGATAGTATATGTATACATCAAGATTTATTGGGACAAATTCGTAATTTCAAATAACTAAAAAAAAGGAAAAATCTAGGAATCAACTCAGCCCGATCCAGCCAGAGAATTCCAACTTTGGGTTCAATAAGAGACGCATTAAACCCGGTCCGGTCCCAAAATTAAGCTTCCACCAATGATAGGATCGAAGCTTAATTACTAATACACAAGCTTAATGCACCGACACTTCGCTACCATACAATATGTGGAGACCAAGTCGCCCAGCTCTCTTGAAATCCACTAATACCTATACACAACGAGTGGAAACCATTGGATCCCAAAACTCAAGAAATAACATCATTAATAGTATTTTACTTGGTATTTCAAATATTAAATTTCTGCAATAAATGGTTACTCACCCACAATTTTTAATGTTGATGATTATACGAGGCTAACCAAAGTAATACGTGTGATAAGGTCATTTAGTCTCATATTGGTTGAGGAGTATGGTTAGAGGTATTTTTTAGAGTTCACGTGCTCCGAAAGAATAAAATCGTGTGGGTATACGTATCGCAAAAAGCGGACAATTCCTCGCGAATCTACGGACTGCACCAATGATCAACGCTAGAAGAAGGGCCCTACTTAAAATTAAGTAGGAATGGAAAAAAAAAATACAATATTGATGGATAATTTGAAGTCCTATTTGGTTAAAAGGTAGATCTGAAGTCCATATGTGGACCAATCTGTCTCAAATTCCAACACTCTCTATTATGTGACATTTAGATGTTTCTTCAACAGCTGGACTTGAACCTGTATTTGGACTGAAGAGGTACAGGAATAATATACTGGTGGGAGTAGCTTCCTGTGGCTGTCAGATGAAATAGATGTATGGACCAACCGGTGGAAGAATTCCAGTGCAATAAAGTATCTTCAATTCCCGGTTTGATGTCATAAGAACACCATCGTAGTAATGTGATGTAGTAAAAAGATTCTGCCAAATCCATCTCTAGCCACATGAAAGCCACTGGCCGATAAAAAGCTGATGGCATTCTGAAGAGCACAACCGAGATGAGCGAAAGAAAAAGGAAAGAGAAAAATGATGGACATCACCATCACAGGGACCACGGCGGTGTCCTCCGGCATCTCCATGTTCATGCTGCTCTCCTCCCTGCCGTGACCAGGTTTGGGTTTTACCATATAGACATGATGAGTAGCGGTGGATACAACACCGGAATTAGGTTTTTCTGTTCAGTTTCATCGCTACCTTTCGGTCAAGTTCGTGCGTCAACCTAACATCTTCCATCGGCCCTGCCTTGCCACCAATGAGGAAGGCTCACGGTCTGCTGGGCTGATGGATTGGAGATGGCTGCAGTCGAACAAGTGTGGAGAGACCGTGAGCCAAGTGTGGTGGGGGTGGGCATGCACCCTGGTAAACATGTTTCCCCTTGGGCTCGTCTGGTCCTCCACGAGCAGCATCCTTTTGCCATGGCCATCCCCGCGAGACCTGCTGCTTTCCATCACGTTGCCCCTCCACTTTCTGCCATTAAATTCTTTTTGTCTGTGACGTGGGGTTGAGGATTTCTCGTGCACGGATCTAAAGGCCACAGAACGGCGTTGGCGATCGATCTAAACCAGAGGAAGGTGATGTTTGGGTTTGAGTGGATCAACATGGATTCTTTTCTGGGGTGATGTGGTCTCTCTTGATGCCTGTTCTTAATGGCCTGCCGATCTCTGAAGGATGATGATGCTCGAGCGGAGCTTTAAGCCCATGAGGGTTGAACACTACTGCCCATATAGGAGGCTTAGCAACATGAGGTACGATCTTCAGTTCCCACCACCACTGTTCATCTAGCAAGTTGCAGCAGTCCCACAAGCATCAGAGCAGCTGATGGCCAGCAAAATGAGGTGAAGCTGGCAAGAGACTGAGGTAAAGAGAAAGAGAGAGAAGGATTTCCGAGAAGAAAAGGGGGAAGGAATATGGTATAAAGAGAGCGAGAGAGAGAGAGAGAGAGAGAGAGGAGACACAACACCTACATGTGAGAGGCACATTGGTTTGGCGACAAAGCTAAGGCGGGTGGGCACGCGAACTGTGCACATGGGGCTGGCATCATTCATATCCACAACTAGCATGCATATATCCCTTCTCTCTCTCTCTCTCTCTCTCTCCGTTTCTTGCGAACAGCTCATCCGCTGCCCCATCCCTAATCCCACCACCCAACCCAACCGGCCATTGCGACGCCGGTAAACCACAGTATTACCACGTACCCGACCGGTCTTCTTCTCGGGCACTTTCTATTCGAATATATCTCACGCAGCCAACACACACTACCGGCTCGGGCTTGTTTCCTGCACCGTCTATCTTGGTTTTGGTTCGCCTTCATAGGCTTGTCTTTCATTGCATTTTACCTAATGCACGTGCTTGTATGAGGTGACAAATTGGCATCCGTTTCTGTGATCAGCGATCAGCCTATACTTCAAATGAACGGTGTGGATGGCATTTCTATATGTCTTTGTCATGTTCGATTCACTATCGTCAATCACGCAGTGCCTACACGAGGGAGGGTTGAAGTTACAGTTGAAGTAAGTAGACAGGCCAATTATACTTGAAGCTGATACCTTAATTGGGTGAATGAAAGGGTTTGATGATGAATTGGGTGGGTAGACATGCTCAAATGCGTATACGCCAATTTTCCAATGGGAGAGGCGAACACGTTGGGTCACATCAGCACGTGGTTGCTGCCTTCCTGCACTTAAAATTTAACTGCTACTGCGGCTTTCCTGTAATACCGTTGATCCCCAACTCCCTCCAGCTCCTCTCTCTCTCTCTCTCTCTCTCTCTCTACCCTCACCCCCAGCTGTTGCTAGCTGTCTCCCTCATCCCTTGTCATGTGACCCTGCTCCTCCTCCTCCTCCCCCCACCCCTCCCCCCTCAGAGGCTCAGACCCAACTTAAGCTTCCGTGCCACCACCATCCTAAAAACGAAGGCAAAGAGAGTGGCCAATTGTAGCAGAGAGAAGTGCCTCCCTTCATCCTTTGATTTGAATGCAGGCCATGAGGAAGCAGCAGCGCACCTCCCGTACCATCAGCTAGCATTGGCTGTCCAATCTGATCATCTCAACTCGATCTGTACATATGCAGAGATCAGTGGGAGCAACCGCGCAGCTACCTCCTAAGGTGCCCAATACCATGTCCGGTAACTGGTCTTACTTCGGCCACCACGCCACCCCCTCCGCTGCATTGGGCCCCCACCATTTCCTCCCGGCTGCCGCGCCGCCCGTCCCCGGCTCCCAGCCCTCCTGGGTGGACGAGTTCCTCGACTTCTCTGCCGCCCGGCGCAGCCAACACCGCCGCATCGCCAGCGACTCCGTCGCCTTCCTCGAGGCCCCGCTCGTCGACGAGGGCGGCGGCTTCGACCGCCTCGATGACGACCAGCTCATGTCCATGTTCTCGGACGAGGTGCCGGCGCCGCCGTCGTCCTCGTCCGGCGTCCCCGCGTCGTCGTCGTCCCCGTCGGACCACACCGACGTCAACGAGGACAAGGCTGGTGCTGCGGATCAGGTGGCGGCGGGTGGGCCGGAAGAGGCGCAAAGCGTATGCAAGACAGAGCCGGAGGCAGTCACCGCGGCGATGACGACCAAACCGGCCGCGGAGTCGGAGACATTCGTTGACCCCAAGAGGGTGAAGAGGTGAGGTCAAACAATTGACTTGCAGTAGCTCATGTCCGTTCCATCCGGCCATAACCAAGTGGTATCGATGCCTGCATGCATGGAAAAATCAGGATCTTAGCGAACAGGCAGTCGGCGCAGAGGTCCCGAGTGCGCAAGCTTCAGTACATTTCGGAGCTGGAGCGCAGCGTGACATCGTTGCAGGCACGTCGATGTCTCCTGACGTTTAAATCTTTGCAGTAGAAATTAACGTGCTGAAGCCTTTCTTTTACTGACGATTGACTGTTGAAATGAAGACCGAAGTATCAGCTTTGTCTCCTCGGGTCGCATTCCTGGATCATCAGCGCTCCATTCTCACGATGGGCAATAGCCATCTCAAGCAGCGGATTGCAGCACTAGCGCAGGACAAGATCTTTAAGGATGGTGAGTTCTCGACATCGGTGACGCTATTTCTGATGTGGAGCTTCTTCTCCTCCCTCCTCTTCTTAGATAGTAATTAAGCAATCGTCGTATAATTCAACTTGATCGATACATGTTACATCGAGCCATGTTGTAGCACGAAGAAGAACCACGCGGAGGTAATTCATAAACTGGTTTCTGTGGAACTGCAGCACATCAAGAAGCGTTGAAGAAGGAGATCGAGAGACTCAGGCAAGTCTACCATCAGCTGAATCTTGACAAGATGGCGGCGTCCAACGCCGAACCTGCTGCGCGTACGGAGAAGGAATTGCGCAGCTGACAGCAGAGACCACGCCACATGAATCTGAAGAGAAGGATCTGTGGCTTTCGGTGTTCCAGGTCGATGTATTATTAGTTCATGCATGTTATGTTGCTCATTCTTTTCATCTTCGTTTTCTTTTTTGCTTCTTTTTTTCTGAAATCTTCAAAAACAAAAAGAGAGTTTCATCATTTAGAGAGGAGGAGGAGAAGAAAGAAAAAGAAAAGAAAACAAGACTTCGGGTGGCGGTGTATTTGTAAGGTGTCGAGGTCTATCACAGGGTTTGGCGCGGGGTATTTGTCGATCCATTAATTCGAGATCGCCGTCGTTTGCTTCGTTGGTATTGCAAATGCCTTTTTATGTATTATTCTACCTTTTCGGGTGCTTATTCTCTGATAAAAGAGTAATGATGATGATGTAAATTGTCCTAATTTAGTCTCCAAGAAAGCGAATTCGTGTATATTATTATTATTAGGAAGAGGATGAATAGAAATGAACAAACTATTTTGGACCAGAGAACATGTCCTCCTCATTCCAAAGGGAAATGATATGGTCTACATGTCACCTCCACACACCGTTTTGGTGGAGGAGAAGACTACAGTCATAATTTTACCTCAACGCGACCACAAGATCGAATTATCAACCTGTCATAACTTTATCCGATATGACCAAAAGGGATCCCAAAAACAACAAGAGTTGCTTGCCGTACGTCGGCGCCTGCGCCTGCTCTGTTAGGATGGCCAAACACAAAGCAAGCGTTGCGGTGATGTGCGCATCTCTTTGGTTCATTGACAAATGCATTGTTTATGCCCGCCCCAACACCTTCTTTTTCTCCCAACTGCATGTGGAATGCGTCTTTCCGATACATCCCGATTCATTCCTAACATGCTCTTCCCCTCCGGCACTCGATGCAAGTGCACTCAAAAGAAGGAAGGATACCACATGCGCACGAGATGGCTGCAGAGGACCACGACAAGGCTTCTCTTTGATATATGTCTTGTGCCTAAGGCGATGTACCATCAGGACCCGTAATGGTCGCAACATTTGGCGTCCCCACCTGCCTCATGCATGCACTCGTCGACGTACCACTCACCGGAGTCGCTACCCCCCATCTCCGTCCAGCCGAGCGAGTCCTCGACCACCGAGGTGGACGATGTCGAGCAGTCATGGCCATCGAGGTCCGAGAGGATGTCATCCAAGCCACAGTCTTCGCAGTCCTCGCCGCGGTGGACCGCCTCCGGCGCCATACCGGCCGCGCCGATGTCGTCTTCCAGCGACCGGATTGCTGATTCGAGCCGATCGCCGTCGGCCTCCTCGGACGCGGACTCGTCCAACAACTTCATGAGAATGGCGTCGTCGATCGCAGGACCGTACGTGTCGTCAAGGTTCTCATCTTCGAAGGACTTCTCCCAGCCATCCGCGGCCATCTTTGAGCAAAAGCCAAAAGAAGAAGAAGAAGAAGAAGAGATTGTGCTCGGTGATCGCTGAGAAGAGACTCTCCTTGGATTATATACAAGCGGGTTATGAATTGGTTTCGATGCCACACTGGACCAACTGCTCGCATGTGAGTGACGGATAGAGAGACAGAGAGAGAGAGAGAGATATATATATATATACATATCTTCGATAGCTCGGACCACGGGCAGAGCCTCATCGATCAAATCGACCAGCTAACCTACAAAGGGAGGTTTGGAGCCAATGCGGAGAGCGGGGACAGAAACAAGGAGGTGGCGTCATCAAGACGGCGAGGCTCGATCTAATCCAATTTGCAGCAAGGGAAACAGACAACAGAGATTTAACGGGAAGGTACAACAACTCAGTGACAAACCACAAGCTCTTAGCGAGGAAAACTTTGTCTTGCTGAAGCTTTGATTGAAGATTCACCAGAATAAAGGAGAAAACAAGATACCATTAATTCCGAGACTACTATTTACCAAAGGTGGGATGATCCAACCACTGAGACGATAAAGAAAGTTTCCTTTTGGTTGGATGGATGTGTTCTAGTTGCCTGTCTTCGACCAAAGACATTTGGTCGAGCACATGGTGATGTTAGGTGGGTGGGTAGATCTGTGTTCCCTTCCCGTGTCCTTGACACCGGCTGGCCCTAGGCATGAACTCACCACCCACATGCACCTCACCCCCACTGTCATCCCTGTGCAGTAATTTACTGCAAAGGCCTAAAGAACTCAACCAATATAAGAAGCTTATCGTGATTAATTGACATCCTAAGTTATGCTTAGCTTCAGGCACATACTCTGACACACACCCAAACTAGAGCGTAATATATTGATCTTTTGGCTGCAGCTCTGTTTCACAGTCCAAGTAGAACAACAGTTCATCGTCCAAGCGGCCACTTGAGTGGACTATTGAGCCTTGGTTGACCTCCGTATTGGAGTCCGCCAATCTTGACGAGGAGACTTACCACTTCGTCATCTCCCGGATGGCGGAACCCACCGCTGAGAAGCAGTACGACCTCACGTTCACGGTCAACGGGCAACGCGCGTCGCCTTCTACAGCGTGCACCACAACACGAGGAGCGACGACCGGAGCTGGCTCTGCTTGCCGGTGGTGGAGGAAGCGCAGGAGTGGGAGGTCTCAGGGACGTCGGTCGCGGTGAAGTCCAGCTGGGCTGCGTCTCTTCTAAGTCTGGTCGTGGCCGTCGCCATGGTTGCGGCGCCTTCAAGTGCGGTGGTTGTTCCTCAGAATGTGGCCTTTAGCTGCGTAAGCAGCGTGTTAGAGGTAATTGCTTACACGTAGTCTCGAATAGCTTCCAAAGAATCAGATTTCATGATGTTTCTTTATCATCCAGCTCGATCACGTGAGATTTGTTAGATCGACTGCAACCGCTGGCGCATGTGCTCGCACGGTTCCATTATCTAATCGTCCGCATCAACATGTACAAACATGTGACATGTCACAAATTCAAATGCCGTCCGAAGTGTGCGCAACTAATAAATTCGATTCGGATTGGATCCCACATGGCACGGACCCACTTGCTGGCAAATCATAATTCAATCCACGACATTATTGCCACCAACTCATGTCTGTTGGTGACGACTATTCTCTTTCCATATTATTATTCTTTTCTAATCCTATCATAATTTGTTTGTTTGGTTTGTCTGTTTAACCGATAATTCGATCTCGGTTGTCTTTTTTCTGTTCTGGTGGGTCCAGGAAACTCGACAGCTGGCTGGCATGCACTCCTACTGCGATCGCAGGTGAATAAAGTGCCGGCATTTCTTTAATATCTCTGCGCAATTTGGCCAACAGATGATCGATAAATAATATTCGACCACGAAGTCTCTGCCCTCGCATTCTGGACTCTCCCTCGGTGAGGCGAGCGACTCGATCCCCTCCGCTCTCGCTCGCTCGGGGGAGGGTTGTCGCGAAAGCGAAAGGATGGAAGACCGGCCCTCGCTCACTCGATGGTCATTCGAGGTGAGGAAGCCCGTTCCCCATCTTGACCCTCCCAACCCCTGCTGCGATCTTGACTCGGTTTTGACTTGTTGTCTTGTTTCCAAGCTTTGGTCCCGATCGCCTTCTCTTGATCTGTAGGGTTTTTGTTGATCGTTTATTTAGCTCTTGTTTGGTATTTTCACCTCCCCTCTGTTTCTTGGATACCGTAAGCCCTCTCGATTTCCGTGACGGCTTCTTGATTCTTTCTTGGAACAATCTTGATTGTTCTAGGATTTCAAGCTGTTCTACGATGTGCGGCTCGGGAGAAAGAGGCTGTCGAAGGGGGAGGCCGAGGAGGAAGCGAGTTCTGGATCGAGATATGGTGGGATTCGCGCGAACGGCACGGTCACCGCCAACGGGAGCATCAAGCCCTCATCCGACTTGGCTGTTTATGAGCAGTTCGAGCGGCAGGTCGGTGGGTCTCACCCCGCGCTTCTCGTCTTGTGTGCGTTTTGATTTGTTGTCGTTCTCTGATGCATTTAGTGGACCGGCGGTCTCCGCATTTGATCTTACCTTCTCTTTCCTTCTTCTGTTGATGTCTGAAGGAGCGGAAGATTGAGCCACGGGCAGGAGCTATTTCAGACAGGGGTCAAGAAACAACACCGTAAGGAACACACCGATCACTAAGCACTAGGTTCACTAGCTTGTTTCGAGTTTTTCTTTATTTTGATTTTGGATATTGCATCCGTGTAGAATCAAAAAGTGGCGCAATGCGTTAGTTTAAGCAGCTTCTTTGAATAGATCTTCACGTGTTTTTTCCGATCTTGAGGTCACTATTATGACCATCTTCACTTTCTAGAAGGGTTGGTCAGTGTAAAATTCTGGCATGTTCTAGAACTTTGTGTTATATGATTCATCGTGTAATCTCTAATGGCTAATTACATGTTATAGTTAGAACTCTTTAGCATCCCGGTACATAGACTTAAAAAAATTATATTGAAATTGATAAAGTATATTGACCACGTCACGATCAATGCCACGCCACGCTACAGCCAAGTCAGCAAGAGGAGCACCCCCACGCGCCGAGCCAAAATCCGTACCAAGGCGTGCTCGCTTCGTCTCATCCCAGAAAGCTCGGGACGGCGCCACATGGCGTCGTTCCGCGCGTCCCGGGACGGCGGCCGCACAAAGGTACCATCTCACCTCTCGAGGATCGATCGCCATGCTAAACCCACGTACGATCGGCCCTCGTACAATAGTATAAAAGCCCCTGACCGGCATCCGACCCAGGGGGAGGCAAAAACAAATCAACCCACCACTGACTTGCTCATCGGAGGGGTCAAAGTCGGCAATCACCCGACGAGGGCCATCCTTGCAGGAAAGCGACCACCCTCGAGCCACGAGCATCCCGACCTGGGAGTCGTCAACCAGCATCCCTCTGGCGAGCCGCCAATCGACGTCCGGGCCGAGAGACGTCGATCAACATTCCGGCGCCAACACCCTGATTCCGAGGGCTTGACCGACCTTGGCGACCAGCTCAGCCGACCGAAGACTCCCGACATCGACCCGTGGACCAGGCCGCACTGACTCATCAACCACGGCGCATCAGTTCACCAACAGAAATCTCTATAGTTATGAAAGTGAAACATTTAACTCTATTTACCCTAACGTCATTGGTTTTACCAAAAACCGACAAAAGCAATAGGCAAAATGATAATTTTAACTTGTAAAAATGACACAAAAATGATAGGTAAAAAGATAATTTTAACGTCCCAATTACGTTTTCAATGGTGGTGGATAGCGGCGATGGTGGTGGATAGCAGCGATGTTGGCGGTTGTGCGTGGTTGTGGTCAACGAGAACGACGAAGTGGTCAACAAGAATGTTAAGGACTTCTGCGGCTTATTGTGGGGGGAGGAAGAGGATGAGGAGGGAGAGCAACAATGAGAGATGAATCAAAGGGAGAGGACGACGTATATGTCGACACTCTGCATCTGCGTCGGCGTCGCTCAGCAAATGCGTCGGCGCTGCTTGGCAATTGTGTCGATGCAGACGCATATATAGAACGGCGAAAGGGCTGTTCGACATTTACATCGGCGTTGGTGTAGATACAGATGCAGAGAGCCACTCGGCATCTGCATCGGTGCTGACGCAATCGCTCTGTATTTGCGTCGACACCGATAACGTTCTGCATCGCTCATTCCTTCTTCCCCACTTGCACATGCCGAGCAGCGAAAGGGAGAAGAAGGATGAGGGATCGAGGAAGGAGGGCATCGTTGTCGACGTCGACGTAGATGCAAAGCGGCGCCGACGCAGATGCAGAGCAGCACCGCTCTACGTCTACGTTAGCACCAACGCAGTTGCCGAGTGGCACCGACGTAGATGTAGAGCGTCGGCATCTGCGTTGTCCTCTTCCTCCTCTCCTTTTGCCTTATCTTTCGTCGTCGCTCTCCTTCCTTATTCTCCTCCCCCCGCAAGAAGCCGCAGAAGTCCCTAACATTCTCACCGACCACAACCACCCGCGGCCTCTAGTGGCGTCGCCGTCCACCACCACCGAAACATAATTGGGACATTGAAATTACTTTTTTGCCCATCATTTTCGTGTTATTTCTGCACGTGTTGTATATTATGTCCGTAAAATCGATGGTTGGAGTTAAATGTTTCACTTTTATAATTATAGGAATTCCAATGTAAATTTTTTAAGTCTAGGGACCGGGATGCTAAAGTGGTCTATCTATAGGGGGTAATCTATAATTTGCTGAATCTCTTACTAAGGTAATACTAGGAATTGCTTAATGAACGACTTAAAAGAAACAAAACTGATCTTCACTTATTATTGTTAATGTTCTTTATGACTTGCAAATAACCATTTAGCAATTTTGGATGGCGACAATTATAATAGTTTTATATTTTTTTCTCTGAAATATATAATTTCTTCTAGATGACTAAATAGTTACATATTCAGTTGCAGATTAGATCTTCCTAATCTGATTTCATTTTGCAAGGCAGGAAAAAAAAATCACCACCTTTTGATAGCCACTTCATTTTTTGAGTTCTAAGAGGTAACAGACTAGTAAGGGTGAGCGTTCTTGATTAAACTAGAAGACCATATTTGTAACAGACATCAATTAGCGGGTTCAAGTTGAATGTATAATTATTCTTGATTTAAACTGCATACCTGATGTGGAATTAATCTAGAGAACTCATATATTGGAGCACTATCATCTTAAATCGAGGAGACTTATTCTTAGGAAACTTGTTTCTTGCTAACCAATTAGGTATTACCTTCTATGGGATGTTTAAATTAATATAATTTTATGAAGATCAAAATGTTTATGTTCCGTACTTCTTTTCATATTTGTAGTGCTTGTAGCTTGAAACCTAGTAACTGGGTGTCTATTCATGCCCATACATAAGATGATATGCTAAACGCTGTAACTGGACCTTCGATATTCTTGATTTTTATTTTTGCAGCCAGAGGTCCTTGCTTCCACCTTTCGAATCTGCAGAAATGCGCACCCTAGCAGAGACACTATGCAGGTAAATCTAGATTCTGCATAGCAACTTGTAAAGCACCGTAGAGCTGACACCTTTGTAGGCCTATTATTAAATTTCGAAGGAATACTTCAGTTGATACTTGTATAATCAGATGTTGTTGTCTACAGAGACATTGTTCGTGGGAGTCCAGATGTGAAATGGGAAAGTATCAAAGGATTAGAGAATGCAAAACGACTTCTGAAAGAAGCAGTTGTCATGCCCATAAAATATCCTAAGTAGGTTCAAGTTTGGTATTAGTTTTGCAAAGGGCATTAAATTTACTATTCAATTTGTAAAAGAAAGCCATAATATTGTCAAATTATAATATAGCATTTAAAGTAGATCTTGGTGCTAAGCTGAATCGGAACAACATTTCATTGCTTTTATATTTTAGAGATTCTTTTATCTTGCTTCTAGTTCCGTAAGATCATGATCACCTTTTCCCATTTTCTATGAGGTTTGATGTGCATTCACAGTCATTTCTGTAAATAGTGTTTCGTTCTATAACTGAAGTAGTTTCTTTCATATTTTTCTAGTGACAATATTATTAGATCTCCAACATTATGGTTTATGTTGTTTAGTTTGCACAATTTCATGAAGTTAAGAAAATAAGAATTGTGTAAATAGGAGCAACTCCATTTGATTAGGGAAAACAACAGCACAATGTCAATTATATGAGGCATAAGAATATTTGATGGACCAAGGATAAACTTGTCCATGAAGAAAATGGAATCACAGTTCAACTTTAGAGAGACGTGTAATTGTAGCGTTGCTATATACTAGTAGATTAAAGCTGAAGGTATTAGGTGCAGTGAGAAAAAGTGGAACTGTTGAAGTAAAAGATGAAAGAATAATGAAAGACAAATGAGCTTAATTTGGTACCATATGAGATGATCCTAATATGAAAATCTTCACTCTGTTCAAGCAGGTGTACAACAATGTGTTGTCCATCCAATTCCAAGTGCACAGGGAAGCATACCCTGTTCAAACACATGCAGTTCTACAGAATACTTGCATAAAATTACTCAGACAAGGTTACCCAAATCTGCTAGGATCATATAGAGCTAACTATGTTAAGACATCCTTAATAGCTAGACACTTTCTCATCGTACTAACTTTTATGTTGAACTACTTCCAAGTTCAGTTCAGCTACAAGTTAATCTACTTTGACATGCCATGCTGAATTGGTTGGTTAATGCATTGTCTGTCAAAAATTTTAATCTTTGTTGACCAAGAAGTGGTTGTGTTGAACTTCACAACACAGAATGTATCGTGACAAAAAGGTATTGTCATCCTGTATTACAAAATGCTAATCCTCCATTGATATCCACAAAAGTTCAGGTCATAGCTGAAATTTAACGATTACAGTTTACAAAACAATGATACTCTGCTACTTTCAGGTACTTTACTGGTCTTCTGTCACCTTGGAAAGGTATTTTGCTTTTTGGCCCTCCAGGAACAGGAAAGGTTCGTCAAGCCATATATACAGTTGTATTCTCCTCTTTATACTATTGACAATAATTCAAGTGGATACAGGAACATTTTATTTAGAGGTTGTTGCTTTTCTGTTATGTGTACAGTTTTCCAGCACCTAAGTTATGAATTTTATATCATTTGATTGCTTTTGCTAAAAAGTTTGGAATGGAAGTAATTGGTTTTTCCAGATATTATTCTCTATGGAATATTTGGCAGAAATTTGTTTTTCCCTTATATTCACTTAGTAATAAATCTGTTGGCTTTTATTTTGATCACCATCTTCCTTAAGATAATTTCTGCAGTACATATTGATATAGGGCAAACAAAAGGATACAAAAATTCAAGGGATTGGGAATAGACTTGGTGAAAAAGAAAAAAGAAAAAACAACTGTCAGGGAAGGATTTGATTGAACACACTCAATTCACTGAAAAACCAATTCAAGAGAATGAAATTACAAGTAGTGAAATTTAAATGCATGCCAGTCTTGTGGAGAAAGGCATTGATGTCACTTTCTTGTCTAGCTTTACTTGATCATGAGAGTGTAGCACTAATTTTCAATGCTGGGAAGCTTCAATAATATCAAGCTCTCAACAATTTGGTATTTGATAGATCATGAATAGTCAAATGTTTAAGACAGCAGGGATTTTAGGATTATGTAATGCTGGAGTTAAAAGTGAAAATATACAGGGAGAGGGGTTAGGAATATAAGAAATAAATGAATTTCTTAGATTCATTATAAGTCCTTCTAATTCACTTCAGGGGATGATTATAGCCTCACAACATCCACACATCATAACGTAAAATGTTATCAGTCATTAGTTCCTCAATTATCATCTCTTCCTTATTTCTATAGACTCCCAAGTATAAGATGCAGAAGAAAATATAAATATAAGAACGTCATAAAATTAAGAAAATTACATCAAGGCAAAATTAGTCATTTATAATTTCCTTTACAGAGTTAATTTTCAGGTTTATATTGGCAAGATAATCTTCTTTGTTGATAAGATATTTTATTGATAGACTTTTCTCATTTGTAGATTTTCAAGAGTCAGTTTCTTTAATTAAGATCTGTAATCTTCAATCAAACTCAAAGTTTGCTTTCTTTAAATTTTGTTCTTTATTTGCTTTTCTTCTCCATTTCCTTGAGCAATCTAGAAAAATAGAATGGAAACATAGGAGATGTTGCCATATGGCAACTTGTATTTTCTTGTAATACCCCCTATCAAGTGCTAAAATGATTCCATAGAAAAAGAAAAAACAGCTAGAATAAAATTAAAAATGCTTAATTGAAACCAAATCCAAGTCCATTATTCATTCAAAAGAATCCATATATATTTCATTCTTTCTAACATCCTTTTACATTGTGATTCTAGAGAAAATTTTTTCCCCGGATTCCATTTCAATTTTCATTACCCTTGTCAATTGTACAACTACTACAATAGAACCCTGGTAATATGTGAATCCCACTTTAAGATAGAATTTCCATGATGAGTCTCCTGCACCTTCAACGCATGTATCGTTACACAGCACGTGAGTGCCCCAATTTTCCAGTTTTCACCTGCACCGTCTCTAGCCCTTTTGTCCATTTTTTTGACAGCAAATGCCTGCTTCACCATGTTAGTTCTGGTATAGTATGCTTAATATTATCATGACAATCTCTCTGTCGCCATCATTTATCTTTTTTTTTTTTTGTATTTATTAGTGTGCTACTTGGTTCCCTATTGTTAGAACCCTTGTAGATTCTAAACTTGGGATTGATCTCTTTAGGGGATCAGCCTCCTTGGAACTCTATAGGGGTTCCTCCCTTCAAGTTGCTGCTCAAAGGCTGCAGAAAAGATTCATCTATTGCTTATGAAAAGAGAAGGAATACATGGCTATTTATAGGGCTTCTAAATCCTAACTCCTAATAGGACTCCTACTTAAGACTCTTACTTCTAACCAACTCCTAATAGGACTCCTAGTCAAGACTCCTATTCCCTTACAACTCCTAATTCTTCTCTAAGAAAACACCTCCTACATGAATGCCCCTCTCAATTAGGACTCTCCTAGCTAGAGTCCTAACAGAATGTCCCTCTCAATTAGGACTCTCCTAGCTAGAGTCCTAACAGTTTTACATGAATGTCTCTCTCAATTAGGACTCTCCAAGCTAGAGTCCTAACAGACCCGCCCTCTTTAAATCAGCCTTGTCCTCGAGGCTGATGATTCATGAATTCTGGGAATTTGATCTTCAAGTCGTCAAAGTTCTCCCAAGTGGCATCTTCTATTGGTAGGTTCGCCCACTGTATTAGAACTTCATTAATGGGTCGTCGTCGTCGAGTCACGATCCATCGATCAATAATGACACTTCGCTGGGTCTGGAGTTCTCTTTGGGTAGTCATATTTGGTGGGTAGCTTTGGGCTGTCTCCAAGCACCTATTTACAACTGTCTCGCCGTCGATTTGTGGGTGATATGTCATACTCCTTTTCAATTTAGTACCCTGCATATAGAATAACTTGGTCCAAAATCTACTCGTGAAGATGCAAGTAGAATTTATCATAAACACAATGCGTCCCTTATAGTGTAATTCTTTTGAGTCCCAATTGTAATGAGCCACGGAGCTTGGTGCTTCCTCCAATTTTTTTATAATCTTACTAGTCTCTGAATCTTCCTGCCATTCCATCTTAATATCCTTAAGAAAGTTGCTGGTCGGAAGTGAAATAGCCGAAACTTCAGCTTGCTCGGGTAGCTGCGAAAGCGCATCTGCAAGAACATTCTCTTTCCCCTTTTTGTAAGTTATTTCATAATCAAATCTAAGAAGTTTTGTTACCCATTTTTGCTGCTCAGGGGATGATATCTTTCGCTCCAAAAAGTACTCGAGGCTTTTATGGTCGGTTTTAATTTGAAATCGTCGACCAATCAAGTAGGGTCTCCACCTCGTTGCTGCGCGCACAATGGCAAGCATCTCCTTATCATATGTTGACTTATTTTGATGGGAGGGAGATAATGCCTTGCTAGTGTATGTGAGTGGTTGACCATCTTGCATGAGAATGGCTCCAATTCCGACTCCAGATGCGTCGGCCTCAATAATGAAGGGTCGGTTGAAATCTGGTAGTGTTAGCACCGGCGTCGTCGTCATGGCTGTTTTAAGTTTGTTGATGGCAGCGGAGGCTCTATCCGACCATTGGAAGACATCTTTTTTCAGTAGGGAAGTAACTGGTGCACTAATCTCTCCATAGTTTTTCATGAACTTGCAGTAGTAGCCTGTTAAACCCAGAAAGCCATGTAGCAATTTTATGTTCCTCGGGGTCAGCCAGTTTTGCATTGCTCCAATTTTGAAGGGGTCTACTGTCACACCTTCCTCTGATATGATATGCCCAAGATATTCTACCTTCTTTTGAAGAAAGCAAAAATTCATAGTGGTTGTTGTGTGTTCAAAAGATGGTTTTCGGTATGTCTTCTTCGCATACTCGTATTTGATGATACCCGGATCGAAGGTCCAACTTTGTGAAGATTTGTGCTCCCTTAGCAACTCATCTACTACTAGAATAGGGTATTTATCCTTGATGGTTATGCCATTGAGAGCTCGGTAATCAACACATAATCGCCATATTCCATCCTTCTTTCGTATAAGGAGAACCGATGAAGAGTAGGGGCTGCAACATGGCCGAATAACTCCTGTTTTGAGCATCTCTTTTACAATCCTTTCTATTTCATCCTTCTGGAGATGTGGATACTGATATGGCTGAGCATTTGCTGGAGATTTGCTTGGAAGAATCGTTATACAATGATCATGCCGACGGTTAAGAGGAAGGTTGCGCGGTTCGTCAAATATATCTGAAAATTCAGCAAGCATAGGAAGTAGATTTGGATCTTCAAATTTTGTTGGCTCTCCCTTAGTTTGCTGCTCAAGTTGTACTAAAAAACTGCTGCATGCTTTATGCAAAACCTTCTCCATTTGTTGTGTGCAAATCATCGTTACGTCGCCCTCACGTTTCCCATGCAGTATCACCTGTTTCTCCTTACTGTAAAATTTTATAAATAGTTGCATAAAATTCCAAGAAATATCACCTAATGTCATCAACCATTTAATTCTGAGTATGGCCTCATAATCATCAGGAGGGAGGAGGAAGAAATCTGCAATTATCTCTTGATCCTGCAGCAATAGTTTCACCTGCGGGCACCTATGATCACACTTCAAAATCCGTCCGTTGGCGACCGTAACGACAAACTTGCTGCAATTCTCAATAGGTAAGTTCATATGGACAGCAACCTTACTGTTTAGGAAGTTATTAGTGCTGCCCATCTCGATGAGAACAGTGATCGGTTGTTGTTTGAGAAGGCCTCCAACTTTCATCGTTTGCGGGTTTGAGTAGCCAGCTAGTGTTTGTACCGTAACTTCGGTCGGTTGTGGCTCTTCTTCTGCATCTTTTTCTTCATGTTCAAGGCTCTCTTCTGAATGTTCAATGACCTCTTCTTCTATCGGTTCAATCATAAGAAGTCCTCCTTTACTACAGCGATGCTCACGGCTCCACGGCTCGTCACAATGCCAACATAACCCCTTCGCATATCGCTCCCGAAGCTCTTCACCTGTTAACCTCTTTGGTACAGGGACTTGGTCGACAGTAGGGGGGGCTGAGGGCTTCAATATTAGTGGTTGAGGAGCGACCCTAGTCCTCCGAGCTTCATGGTTCAATTGCTCCTCTTGATGTCGTGCGAAAGAGATGGCTGCCATAAGCGTGTACGGTTGTCGCGCTTTAACTTCTCCTCGGATCTCCGGCTTCAAGCCCTCAATGAAGGTCCTCAATAGTTGTTTTTGAGACCAATCATGATTTTGATTAGATAACCTTTCAAACCTGATTTGGTACTCCTGAATGGTGGAGGTTTGTCGGATCTTTGCTAGTTGTTCGTCAATATTCTCGTAATCGGTTGGTCTGAAGCGGATCAGCAGTCCTTCTTTGAATTGTTGCCATGAAAGGACTCCATAAGTATGTTCAAACTGTTTAAACCACTGTATAGCATCCCCTTCAAGATGTATAGCTGCAATTTTCACCATAAATACATCCGCGGTTTTGTGGTACCGAAAATATCGCTCCGCGCGCGAGATCCAACCAATCGGGTCTCCTTCTTCCCATCTAGGGAAGTCCACTCTCATGCATGGATAGTTGGGGTTGGTCATAGAGCCTACCCTCCCTTGGAAGTCATCTCTTCGGGCTTGGTGTGATTGGGCAAAGCTCTCTCCTTGATATGATTTCTTCGGGCTTAGTGGTCGGCCCAATCTGAGTTCGGCAAAGAGCGTCCGAATCTTATCCTCCATTCGCGCCTCCAAGGCTTCGAATTTAGCATTGATTGCCTCCTTAGATGCCATAGTATATGGCCCCAAATCAATGATGTTAAGATCTCTCTTTTGCTATTGGGTTAAAGGCATGTATAGGTTGAGAGAAGTGATGGTCGAAAGTGTTGGTGGATTGGTGGATGTAGGCTGCGGTTTAGGCTTATTTTGTGGCTGTTTTGGGTGCAGTTTGAGGGTGTGGTTTGGTAGAGTTTTAGGGCTGTGGATGAAAGTTTTGGATCTGTGATAGATGGTAGCAAAGGTTTGATAGAAATCCGTGGAAGTTGCAGCAAGTATGTGCTGTCTTGTAAGAGTAGAATTGTCGTCGAAGAAACAACGGTTTCTCGACGTAATTTCCACCAAAAACTTGAGAGAATTGAGGAGGGAATTGATAGAAAAATCACAGTTTATATGACAGTAAGGATATCGAATTTAATCAAGAAAATTTCGGCAGTATAACAGCAAGGAAATTGGTGCAAGTTGCAATTGCAGAATTATCGTCGAAAAATTTCAGCGGGTTACGATGAAAATTTGCAGCAACATAAAATCGTTTTTAGAGATGAATTTCTTAATAGATCAATCTTAGATGGAAGTCAAGATGATCTATGAAGTGTATAAGAAATTTCATTCAAAAAAGATTGCAAATAGATGGGTTAAGGCAACGATATGCAGCTGAAATTTTCTGCAGCATAGATTTTCAAGTGAAGCAGATTGGACAAAAAAGATCAGTAGTTTATATTGAGAATTTTTCGATGAAACCAAAGGGAAATCTACTGTTAGGAAGTGTCAAAGATGTCATAAAAATTTCGTAGAAATTTAGATAGAAAAAGCACAGTAGCAAGATCAAACAGATGGTGCTATGCGGCTTGAATTCTGCAATTCAAGTGCAGCAGATTGGACATAAAAGATCAGTAGTTTATATTGAGAATTTTTCGATGAAACCAAAGGGAAATCCACTATTAAGAAGTGTCAAAGATGTCATAAAAATTTCGTAGAAATTTGGATAGAAAAAGCATAGTAGCAAGATCAAATAGATGGTGCTATGCGGCTGGAATTCTGCAATGTATCTTTCGTCGTAGAGATGAAGACTTTGTGACGAAAAGTTTATGCAGCAATATAGGAACGATTTTTTTTTTTTTTTGGATTTTCGAATAAGGATAACTAAATTGCAGCAGCAGTAAGGTAGGAAACCTGAACCTGTTGCAATTCACGAGGAGATCAAAGGATGATCCGCGGTGGTGGAGATGATGGCGAAATTCGGTGATGATCTTTTAAGCAATTGTGGGAATTGCTTTGGATGGTTGTAGAGGGTTGATGGATGGCTGTGGAAGGGCAGCGAGACGCCAAGAACGCTGCTTTGATACCAGGTGTTAGAACCCTTGTAGATTCTAAACTTGGGATTGATCTCTTTAGGGGATCAGCCTCCTTGGAACTCTATAGGGGTTCCTCCCTCCAAGTTGCTGCTCAAAGGCTGCAGAAAAGATTCATCTATTGCTTATGAAAAGAGAAGGAATACATGGCTATTTATAGGGCTTCTAAACCCTAACTCCTAATAGGACTCCTACTTAAGACTCTTACTTCTAACCAACTCCTAATAGGACTCCTAGTCAAGACTCCTATTCCCTTACAACTCCTAATTCTTCTCTAAGAAAACACCTCCTACATGAATGCCTCTCTCAATTAGGACTCTCCTAGCTAGAGTCCTAACAGAATGTCCCTCTCAATTAGGACTCTCCTAGCTAGAGTCCTAACAGTTTTACATGAATGTCTCTCTCAATTAGGACTCTCCAAGCTAGAGTCCTAACACCTATGTTGCAAAATATGTGGCATAAGCATAATTCTGTATACAAAGATCAACTATTCAAAATTCACCACAGTTTATCAATTGATTATTCATTCAGTAAACAACCATAAATTTTCCATGACTACCTTTCATTCTGAACTTGAAAGTTGTTCATTTCTTGTCATTTATTTTACCTGGAAATTTGATTAACATTTCTTTTATCGTATTGCAAACCCATATTAACTTTATATGAGATAGAAAGGATCAGAATTTCTTTGTTTGCAGTGAATTTTTTCATGTTTCTAATTGCACAATGTTTGTTATATAGAAGTTCATTTATCAGCCTCATAGTATTTTGTTTTCAATTTACCATTTAAGATGAGCATCATAAGTTGACCCTCACGTGTGATTTTTTTTTTTTTTTTACTCCTTGTATATTTATTACGTCTAAAACCATGCAAACTTCAAAGTCCTGATCTCTTGACTATGCTTACATTTTCCTGGCACTTTGATCCTGTTGGTAGCATCTACTGCATATGGTCTTAACGTGATACGTATATATGAAGTATGATAATGTTTTCAGCCTTCTTATTATACTTAAGATTACCTGTAGGATATTGTCCATTCAAATTTATGCTATATTCATTTAAATGCAACCAAATTTTTAACTCCTTTTTTTTTTCCAGACGATGCTTGCTAAAGCTGTTGCTACTGAGTGCAAAACTACTTTTTTCAATATTTCAGCATCATCAATTGTCAGCAAATGGCGTGGTATGTTCATGCGGAAAGACATGTACCGTTTCCCTCTATAATTTCCATGATCGCTCTAGTTCTGTTTTCTGTTCAGCGCTTGTTTTCTGGGACATTACTTGATTTTCTCAGTTGAATGAGTAAAGTCATTGAGATTGCTCGTCACGTTTTGTCTTTTTAATTCATTTTGTTCGTCTTTTTAATTCATTTTGTTCTGATGACTGCCATTTTAATGCTGGATTTCACATACCTTTGTGTTTTGTTAGTGAAAGAATTGTGTGCTATTTGAACATCATCTCAATTTTGGTTTGTATTCTTGTGAACCTTGTGTTCCTTCTGACTGCAAAACCAAGGTTTGAAATCTCAATGCGGCACAGATACTAGTCAGCATATGGGTTGGTAGTTGTACTACGGGTTGGTAATGGTACCATACATTATATTGAATGTCTATACGGGTTGGTAGTTGTACTACTAGAAGCAGAGAGCAAAAGAGATTCACATTGGAATATCAGTCATTAGACTTGTAAGTAAAAACCAGTCTGTATCAACTACTATGATTTAAATTTCAATCATTTTGTTCAACTAATTTATTACGAAATTGACATTGTTTTGTTGATTGCTTCATTTGATGTTTTGCTCTTAACTTTGGCCTTTGAGTTATTTCATTTTTCATAATTGAAATATTTTCTGTTAATTGCCACTTTTGAACCTTGTGAAGTACAAATTAGAATACACATTAGGCAATGATGTAAAAATAAATTTTACTTTTCTTGTGGTCATTCAATTTAGTGTTGTAAAAGTGCTACAGTGTTACATGTCTGCCTAAGAATGCAGGTGATTCAGAGAAACTCGTGAGAGTCTTGTTTGAGCTTGCAAGGCACCATGCACCATCTACCATTTTTCTGGATGAGCTTGATGCAATTATTAGTCAACGTGGTGAGGCACGAAGCGAGCATGAAGCAAGTAGACGTTTGAAGACCGAATTACTTATACAGGTACAGATATGGTTTCTGTAAGTATCTATAAACCATATATTTTGAGGCTATTTCCATGTCAACATTTTTGAGCTGTGGTTGCTGATTGAATATAGTTTGTGAGCAGAGTTTCTTTTACATGTCATGATAAAATTTGCCTTTTTAAGTCTTTAGGACATATAAAAAAGGAATAAATTTTATTAAAATTTTTTTATTATGGTTTAAAGAAATAAATTGTATTTCTTTAAAGAAATAAATTTTATTAAAAAAAGGGAATGCTTGTCACAGTTAAAAGGAAGTTACATTTTGTAGCTTTGCTGAGAAAGTTTTATTGATGGAGTGCATAACGTGATCACAATTCTTTTGTGACTTCATTGCAGATGGATGGTTTGACAAAGACAGATGATCTCGTATTTGTTCTAGCAGCAACAAATTTACCTTGGGAACTGGATGCAGCTATGCTGCGGCGTCTCGAGAAGAGAGTATCCTTGCAGTATATCTAAAGAATTATAACTTTCAAGATTAACAATGTGTAAAAATTAGAAAAAGAACCATGCATGCATGTATTGATATGATCCGTTATGATTAGCCAAGATTGCTAGATTTTAGCCATAAGAATCTCATCTAGTTTCGGATACACTGGATTGTAACCAAGCAATGGAATAATAACCAAAAATGTACAGCCATTTAATTCATTTGATAACAAAAGAATACAGCGGCTGGTGTTAATCATTTTTTTTAAACAGAATTTCTGCAGACAGGTTTCCATGACTGATTGATCAGATTCTGGTACCTCTTCCAGAACCAGAAGCAAGGTGTGCCATGTTTGAGGAGCTGTTGCCATCAGCGCCTGGTGAAGCAGGCATTCCATATGATTTCCTGGTTGAGAGAACAGAAGGTTATTCAGGCTCAGATATCCGTTTGGTATGCAAAGAGGCAGCAATGCAGCCATTGAGACGTTTAATGATGGTCCTCGAAGGCAGACAAGATAATGTGCCTGAGGAAGGTTAGTATTCTTCGCTGTTCTGTTTGTCATTTGCATGTCCATGTCTTTGAGCTTAGACGCCACACTGTCAACTTGTGCTTGAGTTGAAATCCAACTTAAGCTTAATGTCGATTACCAAACTCCCAAGGTAAGATGACAATATAAAACCTACTCTTTTGGTGAGCATCTTCGTGCCATTTTTCATCATATCATAAGAAAAACATACCGTAAAGAACGTGTTCGGCTTGCTACAAGGTATTTTAATTTGCAGGATTTCCATTGTGGTTGTTACTATGAATCTATAGTGTAATATAGATTTGATGATTTTGATGATTGTTGTTGGTGGCAGAGTTGCCGGAGGTTGGTCCGGTGACACCTGGAGACATCGAGCTGGCTTTGAAAAACACAAGACCGTCCGCCCATCTCCATGCCCACCGTTATGAAAAGTTCAATCAGGATTATGGCAGCCAAATTCTTCATTAAGTTTTTTTTTTTTTTTTCTGTTTATTGATCCAAACGTATTCTTTACTCAAATTCAGTTTCCCTCTATGGCCACGTAAAACCAGCGTGCAATTGCAGAAAACACGGCTGGCTAATCTGTACGTGTCAGTGTACTGAATCTAAATTACGCGACGATGATCATCGGCTGTCTTCCATTATCTTAGGAAGTTTGTTTCAAACTTGCGTTTGTGATCTGTACGTGTCATATGTCAATATTTTTTTAACATAATTAAGTGGTATAAATAATTTTTATTATTTTATTTATGTTAATAATTTTCGTATGAAGTTATAAATAATTTTCATCGGTAGAACTATGGTTCATATTATTAATCCAATCCATACTGGTGCATCGACCAAACTATGGTTCATATTATTAATCCAATCATAATCGGTAGAACTATGGTTCATATTATTAATCCAATCATAATACGAATATAATCTAACAAAACATATATCAATCTTTCATCATATTTAATCATATTATTTAATCTTATTTATTATATAAAAATTATTAATATTTTTATAATACATAGGTTTTATAAGTGATAGTTTCTGAAAAGCAACAAAATTAGTATCTTATTATCTTCCTGTTTGCTACGGTTTGGTTAGTGGCACTTTCCAGTCAATGGACTCAAAAAATTCGCATCAAACGTTGCTACATGGATATGCATTCGAAGGACCAAATAACACAAATCGTTCCAGCAATTAACGGAAATCACACAACACCCCGAAATCGTGCCTAACGGAGCATGAAACAAAGACGACCAGAAAATTTGGCACCCCCAAATGGGAGCTGAAAATGATCGAAAGATCAAAGACTTCGACTCAATGGATCAACAGTTTTACCAGATCTTGCATCAGTCCACGCCTTTGCAATTGTTCTTTTCATGTCATCATCGCCCTCTTCGTACATATTCTGCAACAACATGTGTACCACGTTAATCTCTCATCCTCAGCACCCAAAGAGCACAAAACAAATATAAATCCATTTCGGGGAAGAAAGACCTCACACCTTCATCAGATCCATGATCCCTGCCATGGGGTCTCTGTCTTTGTCGAGACTTGGCTTCAGCTGCAAAACAAAAAAAGATGGCTTGGTAGCACAATAGCGAAATGGCATCAAGGATCTAGATACCAGCAGCAAGGTTCAACTAACAGGTTTGCAATTCCTTTATATCATTTCAATTTATATATCTCCTATTTTCCTTTGGTCTTTTACCTAATTATCCTATCATTTCAATTTCTCCATTATATATAAAAGCCCCCCAAAACCCTGATCCATCAAACCCCAAACTACCAAGTACCTGATATAAATTGGAGCGACCCAACAACGGAAACTAATGGAACAACCACATGATCAAATATAAAGATAGTCAAGAAAGGCACATCAATGTCCTCTCTCTCTCTCCTAAAAAGAGGTAGGTATACTCTTGAAATTGCATTGCTTTTGCTTTCATTATTTCAATTTGGTTTTATCCCTTCTTTTCTCTCTCTACTAAAGGCATGTCAAGCCTCTCATCTATGTTTTATTCCTTCTTTTCGCTACTCCACCAACTCTAATCCTAATCCTTCGAGTCCTAGCATCCTTTTGGCTTTCCAACATCAAAATAGTTCAAAACCAAGGCCCATTTGGAGTTAAACAAGTAAAGCTGATAGTAAACGTAAAAACAAACATAACTGGATTACCTTGTCTTCCTTGAAGTATAGATCTAGCCAGTTTCCTTTTGAAGCTTTGAAGAGTGTAATAATGACTTTAGTGGGCTTAATTGCCACTTTACATTTCTCAGGGACTATTTCCTTGTTTAACTTTGATATGGCACATCGATAATTCTTTCCCTGAATATCATGAAATTTGATGTCCACGGACATTGGCTTGAAAAAGGTCTCCATCTTCTCTTCATCCACACCTTCAAGGAACACATATATCTGAAAGAAAGACATCCATGCAGAATCACCATACTCTCAAGTATACATGATATGGAACCAAAGCAGCATTCTAAAGAAGGAAAAGTAATGACAAATGAAGTCAGACATGGCTTCTTGACTAAAACACATGATGACACAAATAGAAGTCAAAGTCACTGATCATTCCAATTATTTGGTGGCTGAAGCAAAATCAATAAGAACGCATGAGAAAATAATAAACAAGATGCAGTGAGAATGTTCACAAAGTGTTTGAGGCTGACATTTTGTAAAGCATAGATAAGTATCTCGACAAATAGAGGAAAATACAAAAAACTAAAAATTCGTAAGAGGGTGAATTCTAATGATATGTCTATTTTGATGCATCTCTGAAGGTCTTATTAGGTCAAATACTTCACAGGCATAGATCTGTATGCTGCTAAAGAAGGCTACTAATATTTAAATCTTACTGTAATTCAAGAATAATAATATTAGCTAGAGTCCATCATTTTAGTGCAGTATAGTTCAGATCCAAATCAATTTAATTAGTTAAAATTTCTGCCTTAGTTAAAGAATAAGACTTGCTATATAGTAGTGGTCATTTGGTATTCTACTGCTGTGTTTATTTCTAATCGTCATGATAATATACTTGACATAAATTCGGTTTAACACACAAAAATGATGGTAGGTCACTTGAAAAAAGAAAAGATCATATCCATAGGCCATCATACGTTATTAACCAACTAGGATTTAAGAACAGAAAGAAAATATGTTGGCCAAGTGCAAAATAGGGTTGCAATTTACGGTCATTAGTTTTTTCATTCTCTTCCTCTTCTATTTCTCAAGTCTAAACCCTCTATCTTTCCCTGTTTCTGTATCAGTAAAGAATATATTCAATCTTTCCATTGAAATAACAGAACTGTTGCGGTTTTTCATCATGAAAAAGGCTGTATGGGTTTTAGCAACTCTTTTGGAATTGTCTTATTCACCATAGGTTCTGCAAGCATAAGAGGATATACACATAGGATTGTGTTTGTTGATCAAGATCGTTTTGGATGTACTGAATATGTAATGTAAGACTTCAGATATGAACAGGTTATATTCTATTAGTTAAGATCACAATATCATTATTCAGTCATTAGCAGGAGGTATGTACAGAGTATTTGTTGTTTATTATGTTTTATAAGAAGTCAGAGACAATTTTTAGGAAATTGTTTTATTTTAACAGTAGACAATCCTGTAACACATGTAGTTCCGGATAAGGCTACGCAAGGAAAATTGGGTTTGCTTTTGGGCTAAGCACCAGTGAACTGGTTCAAGGATCAAGTTGGCACATGGTTGAAGAAGACAAAGCTCTAGTTGATCATTAAGGAACTTCCTCATAAAAAGACAAAATCTATTCCTCTCTTTACATATGATCGTAGGAAATAGCTACACTTTAAAAAAGATGGTCGTGCAGTTGTTCGTATAGATCTTAAATAGTATTAAACTAGAATTTATCATGGACGAGAGCGTGATAATTGACATGGTCCATGGGGCAACTAGGCTTTAATACATGCCTTAGGTTAGGTTCGAAATGTATCGATTCGATGCCTTATTTTTCAGGGACTCTTCATATAGTTTAGTATTGTCCAAGACTTTATATCTTTGTCTACTCGATTTCAAGAAGGAAGCCCTAGAAGACAGAACAAAACACCATACCTTGATCTTGTCGTTGTCTTGATCCCAGCTGAATGATCCAAGCGTGACATAACTCCTAGAGGCAGTCACTGCCACCGACGGCTTTTCAGCAGAAACCCCAGCCTGTGCTACCGCCGCAGTTGCCACAGACAACTGCATATCAATCAATTATTAAACAAAAAAGTTGGACAAAAATCAATCAGTAATAAATCAAATGGATTAGGAAATAAACCTTGCACAAGGATCACCAATGTGATCAACTCATCTTATTATTAGCCAGAAAAGATCGATGGGAAACAACAAAACAGCACCGTAAGATATGTCGAAAAGAAATGAATGGGGGGGGGGTCAGAAAATAAAGAATCTAAAACGACAAAATCGGCGTGCTACGAATTGTTCCGCGGAACGCCAGGAACAACAACGATCGACAGGAAAATAGATCGAAACCGTAACGCTAACAGGTTATTCAACGACGAAAGGATGGGGGAAAGTGGGGAAAGAAAAGCAAAGGTAAAGATCATTCGGCAAGAACGCCAATAACAACGTGAATAGACGCTCCGCGGGACGCTAGGAATAACAACGATCGACAGGGGAATAGACTGAAACCGTAAGGGGGTTATCCAATGACGAAAGAACGGGGAAAGAAAAGCAAAGGTAATAATTATTCAGCAAGAACGCCAAGAACAACAGAGAATCAACGAAAAAACAGGGAAATATATCGAAACCCTAACGCTAGGGCGCCATCCGATGACGAAGGGACGAAAGCCGAATCAGATTACCTTGGCTTCGATGTTACGGATCTCGGAGGCGAGGAGGGAGGCGACGCGAGGCCTCTTGGCAACGCTCTCCAGGTGCTGCAGCTCTTCCAAATCCAGCCGGAGTTGCTCCTCATCCGCCATGTCCACCGCCTCTCTCTCTCTCTCTCTTCCTGAACGACAAAGCAATAAGTCGCGCAGAGGACGCAACCACGAATGGTCGGCAAGCGAGGGTTTTGGCTGTGACTGCGGCAAAGACCAGAAGGTTCCAGAACCACCCAAAACCACACAGATACAGATACACATACACATACATATACACATACATATACGTATAAAGTGACCATGTTTAATTAACCAAAAAAAAGAATAAAAAACACTTCCGTTGCCGGGACTCGAACCCGGGTCTCTCGGGTGAGAGCCGAGTATCCTAACCAACTAGACTACAACGGAATGATGATTGAATTCATATATACATTTATATAAAGAAATAAAATTAAGTCAAATGCATTAAATTGAATTATGAATATTGCCAATTATAATGAATAGGTTAGTATGTAAATAATGTGCACTGAAAGGAAAGAATAACACAATGACCGATTCACACATACTTGTTTTAGAGGCAAACATCACATCGATGCCAAGCAATAAGTCTAACAACAGTGATGACCGAGTCAATCCATGAAGCATCGCTGAATCTTTCTTTGTCAGAAAAAGGTCCCTCCATTGCTGAAAGATGGAACTGTTTTGGTTGGAAAGGTGGCCTCGTAATTCGTCAATTAACAGGTCTTTACAGCTTAACCTTTTGCCTTCCTCCACCTTCCCATCTATGAAGATAATGAAATGATTCGTAGCCTAAAGTTAGGATTCATTGGAAGACCGATTTCTGAAAGCTCGATGAACGTCCGCTTTTGGTGGTTTCCATGATAAAAGAAGAGAGAGAACAATTCGCACGTCGGGGAAGGGAAAGCTCACCTCTTCCTCGTGATCGGAAATCTTCTGTAGAAGACGCAGGAATTTGCTTTGATCCATTGAACGACCGGTTCTTTCTTCTTATTTTTCTCTTTAATTTTCGTGTTTGAGTGATGTGGGCCGGGCCGAGGACGAGAGCTCATTCGACGGCGGACGCAGTGGCTTTATCATTCGTGTTCGGAGAGAGTCTACGCTGCCGAGGGGGGTCATTTCATGGCAAGGAAGGGGGCTTCAACTCCCCTGCGCCCTCCGTTCATGGCGTGTAAGGTTCTTATCATCTCCCACAGCGTCAGTTCCCATCTGTTCGCTCGCCTCATCTTCGCTACGCAGACGTTAATGGTCACCAGAAAGCTACTCACAGGGACTTCCTGGGAGGTCGAAGCCCACACGACGCATCAAATCAAAACGAACTCCTACGTTCTTCACAATGCTTTGTATGGATCGACGAGTGATGGTCTTCCCTGTATCCTTTGCACTGGGACACCTTTCGCCATCCCCGCTTTCACCGATGATCCATTCGTTTGGTCATTTACTGTTGGCGACTTCTCTCTCATCACTCCTTTCGACGCCAAAAATCCAATACCGAGTTGAAACTTAGAGAGAGGAGAAATCCAATAAAGATATGCTATATGTATCTTTACAGAGATCACGTCACCGTCTCGTGAAGACGGTTGCTGAGGAAATGGCTTCGACAGGGAAATCTACGAAGGACAAATGACAGGGGAATCAGAAGTTCACACAGAGGTCGTCGGAGATCTCGGAGATGCTCTCCAAACGCGGCCGCCACACCGCGATCCTCCCTCGCCGCCTACACGTCTGCGTCGACGCCTTCTTCGATAGGGTGTCCGATGAGTACGGCTCACTGTGAAGCAGCCGCGTCTTTTCGGTGGCCTGACCACCTTCGCTGTCCGCTTCTTTCTTCCAACTCCTCCTCGTCGTTCCCTTCATCCCCGATCGGGCCTTGCCCGGCGCCGGGGGCGCCACCGGGATCAGAAAGTATATCTTCCCTTTCCGCAATTCAGCGCTGGGTGGCAGTATCACGGCCTCCGGCACGACGACTCCGTTCGTCGACGACGGTGAGAGTGGCCTTCGCAGGACATGCTTAGGGTAGGCTCTCATGATGTCCCCGGCGGTGACGGTGCCGCTGATCTCCTCGACATGCCCGCTCGCGTGCACGATGCGGATCAAGTCGAGCGCCCCGCATGGCAGGATGCAGGAGATGCAGGAGATGCAACACCTGATGGGAGCCTTCATGACGCTCATCTCTCTCTCTCTCTCTCTCTCTCTCTCTCTCTCTCTCTTCCTCACAGCTTTCTTCTACCTCCAAATCTATCGATGGGCTTTATAAAAAGGAGGCGACGAGGAGACGAAAGGATGTGGGAAGGGTATAAGTAAAGCACGGAGGGGGGGGAAGGGAGATGAATCACACACGCACGCACGCCCTCCATATCTACCGCTTGCTACTTTTGCAGGTATTAGAAATGGAGGGGGTGAGACATGATGGCATGATGATACCTTTCCTCGATGGCTTTTGGTGAGGAATGGAGTGAGTGTGACTGCCAGATGACCGGGATAAAAGTTGCTCCTTCCCATGGCTGGAACCCATGGCTTCAATTATTGCATCCAGCCTTTCAGCTTTCTTCAGTTCAGTTGTGCCTCCATCACACTCCGTCCGCACCTCAATCCCCACAAGCTAGCATATATTCTTTAGAGAATGTGACAGTCCGAAGATTGGTGGTATATTATCACAACAGATGTCAATTGAAGCATGAGAATCGAAGCTGTAAACTCCTTCACCAACGGCAATCATGCCACCAAGAAGAAGAAGAAGAAGAAGAAGAAGAAGAAGAAGAAGAAGAAGAACTTGATTTATTTGTTTTATATATTGCTGGAAAAATAAATATGGTGAAAATGTGCAATGAATGACTATATTGGGCAGTATGTATTGAGACTTTTGATTGGTTGGTATATTATTATCTAAATTATATTTATTTATTTAATATAATAATTTTTTCATTTAAAAAAAAATTGTATTGGATAGGAAAATATGCATCAATTAGAAAATCTCTATAATATAAAAATATTCATGCCAAATATTGAAATATAACAAAATTAACATTTGTATCCTTATTCGCTTATATCGAATTGAAATATTAACTTATTATCATTTTACTTTACGTCTCTTTTTTAATTTTCATAAGATTTTAATAGAAAACCTAACCGAGAGAGAGGAGAAAAAGAGTCTAGAAAAATATCTTTAATTCGAATAGTAATACACATAGTATAAGGAAAAACACGATAAAAAGGTGTCAATAAAGATTGTATTAAATCTTTGAATAACATTTATGAGATACATCTTGAACCCTATAAATAGGTAAAATTGATGGTGAGAAAGTTACAAGGAGTGAGAATTTAGTTCTACACGAAGAAAATGTCTTATGTAAGAAAGTTATAGAACCTTCTTTGGTACCATTTAATGGCACGTTTCCCCTCATCGCTCGCCGATAAACAAAGCGTAGGACATCTTTACAAGAGCGGACAAGTTAGAGGTAGGGATTACGAGACAAACGCTAGTGGGCAATGGACGAACTATTAGTGTACTGCAATTTGTATGTCTTCTTCTTTCCGGGGAATGATGGCATATGTATGTATAAGGTACGAACTATTATTCCTTCGATTAAAACATCTTGTTGGGCACACTTCTTCATGGTTGAATTTTTTGCTTGAGGGGATATGTTCCGGATGATTTTTTTGTTGACTTTTCTTGGTGATGATGTTTTGGGCTCATAGATTAACTAATTTAAAACCTTTTTCTTTTTCTAATGGAGGGGGTTTGACATATATAGTATATATTTCTTCGTATATTAAAGCTTTCATTAGCATTAGTTCCTTGATTATTTGACTTATATTTTAAAGGATCATATTGAAATTAGCAATTTTATAAGGATATGATGGAGAGGGAAGAAAAAAATGGAACCAAAGGAATATTTAGAGATTATTTATTAAAAAATATTTTGAAAACTCAACGTAAGATTTAATCATAAAAAAAATAAAATTATTTGAGATCAATTATAAGACTCTTGAGTTATCCTAACTATTTTATTAAAACTTTTGTTAGCACTAATTTATCATTTATTTGACTTATAATTTCTTAAATTTATGTTTTAAAAGATGATATTCAAATTAGTAATGGGGAGGGAAGAAAAATTGAAACCAAAAGAATATTCAAAGATTAATAATTAAAATTTTATTAGAAAGTTGATGTAATATTTAACATCATTCGCGAGAATCAAATTCTTCTTAAGATTAATTAAAAGACTCTGGAATTATCTTATATATCATCTCACCTTTCTTAGAAACCTTAAGGGAGTATCATCTCTAGATAACCTAATGAGAAATCCATGAGCACTCTAAGTATTCTTTATATATTATTATTTTTAATTAAAATCACTACATATATGACACATTTATAGAAGAATCAAAGTATTATTTCCTGGTGTTTTCTTCCTTCATGAATACTTGTGTTAGACTATATATATATTATGTTGAACCATAGTGGAATTAACTTTAGTGTTATTAAGTGATTCGATTAAGCCAATAATAGCTTAATTATCCATCCATTAAGACTATATCTCTTGGCAAACCATAATGGATGTACTATTCAATGCTATATTATATACAACCATGTAAGATGGAGAATTACCAAGGAATTTTTGGTTGAAAGATTGTGAGTTAAGCCTCTTTGTCTTCATGATATGATATAGATGAATAAGTTCTTTTGAGCTTTCTTAGACAAAAGCTAAAACACGACTCTTCCAAATCCTGTCATAATCAATCTAACAAGTAGAAGAAAATTGATCCTCGACATGGACGACATTACAACTTTATGGAACTGTTTCGATTCCCATCACAAGTCATTTTAACTTGGAGAATTTTGATTCTTTTGTGTCACCCATAACCATCAATCCTAGTAGAGATTAGGAGGAAACAGGAACAAGAAACGAAGGACACATTATTCTCATAAACCACCAGATTCGATTTCTCATGTAAATTAGCATATCTAAAAGCAAAAGTATGTTTATTCTTTCTGTGCTCACTGAAACGAGGCTTATCCACTGGTCTCCATTCTCTTTACGCAACAAATTCCACTAACCTTCCTGTGTACGTCTGTCCTTTCATGGAAATATCATTGCTCTAATCTTCATGACAACTCGGTAGAAATCTTGATCATGAACGTTGGGACAGAGAAAAAGGGAGACTTGTGGCTTCTGATGATGTTTGTAGAGACCTACTGGTGGCTATTGATTGATCACTTCAACCCATGCCCATGTAGAAGGAGAAAAGCTACCTGCAACAAACAACTCCAGGTTTGAAGTCTTCCCTTCCTCCTCTCCTGTGTGTTAGTTTATATGTTTCTAAACTGTGCTTTAGGACACCAAGAATGAGTATGATTTGGGACGTAGTTAATTGAAGAAGAAGAGACAAAGAAGACAAATAATTCTGAAGAGTAATAGGCTAAAAAACTGGCCCACTGCAAAAGCTTCCGGAATCTCCTTGTTGTTGATTACTTGTAGCTATGCATGTCACGTAAGATATAATAGATCATGAAGCCATGGACTTTGGCTTCCAACACATCATCATCAGTACAAGCTTTTGATGCAAGATGGAGTTGAGGTTATAGAAACGGAGAACAGGGGAATGAGAAGTCAGAGGAAACGAGACCAAGAAGAGAGGAGAAGTGCTTGTTTGTTTGTTCATGGAAAACATGAAAGAAACATCTATTGCTTCCATCATCGTCTGGTCTGTATGTTTGTTCTACTTCCAATCAAGCTACAAAAGATTGATCTATATGTGTTTGTTGTACTTCCGAACGAGCCTCACGTAGGGGAACGTGAAGTAGTTCAACATGGTGTCAAGTTCTTTGGACAGAAAAGGATGAGCACCTCATCCTACTTGTGAACCAACTCAGTCTCCAGTTGGATCATAGTCCAAACTATTCTACGGACAGGAGACTGCTAGTAATTGATCAAAGTAAAGCAAACTGCATTGCAGGAATAATACAGGTAAAAGGCAAGGCTAAGCTGAACATACCTGTAAGCAGATGTCACGGAAGCATTTCCGATTGTAATCACACCATAGTAGAGCTGACTTGACCGCCCAGTAATAAAAGGAGCTGAATTCAATACCAGAATCAACTCAGAGCACATCCATCACGGTCGAAGCACATAGTATGAGTACTTCATGGAAGCATAAAAGGCTCAAAGATTAAATCACCTGGAGCTCCAAGAGTGGCGGTGGCATTATCCCTGCGATAGCTGCATCAGCACGAGTTGCAAACTTGCCAACGTTCCAGAGCTCAAAGGGTATCCTCCGGTAGGAAGTTTCATCCTCTGACTCCGATTTGTGAAACCTATTCTCCCACATTCATGATTCAGCCTCTTGAAACCATCTCCGAAGCAAACCCTTCGCATTGAAAGTTGGATCACAAACATGTCAAGATCCTTATCTTTTTGGCCATATAAAATAATAAAAACAATATTTTCAGAGGAAGTCTCAAGTCAAATCCTTGATCTTTTTTCTCTTCTACCAATACAATGCTAGAGCAGTGAGAAATGAGGAGGAAGAAGAACGGCAAGCTGGTAGTTTGCATTAGGAAATCAATCAAAATGTAAAAGCATCTTGTTTTACTCTTTAGGACTAAGAAAGAAATCCGAGCCATCAAAAAGGGCAACGACCCCAGGCAAGACCACACAGAGCTCCTCAGAAATGTAATCTTGTACGAGGCCGCGTTTGCTTGCGGTTTCCTAGCAAAATTAGATCGATGTCAACATTCATAGCAAGAAAGAAATCAACACAAGGCGACGTGAGAATGACGAACAGAGGAAGGGTGACTCACCTGATCAGTTCGCGGCATAGGGAGTAGACGACGATGAGACCCGTGGAGGTACCGAGGGCGAGAGCGAGGAGGCCGCCGAAGGGGAAGAAATCGAGGGCAGTTATCCGGCAGAGAGAGGGAGAGGCATATCTTGGGGGGAGCAGACGACGAAGGGACGGGCTGCGGACGCGAGGGCGAGGGAGAGTGGGTGAAGGGCCGCCAGGACGGAGGGATCGTTGAGTCATCCCTCACTCCCTCTCGCCGGCTCCGAGCTCCGCCAGCTCGTTGCAGGCGATGCACCCGATCTCCGTCAGATGTGATCGCCTCGCCATTCTGCTCTCTTCCCCCTTCGAGTAGAGGGAGGGTGTTTCTTGGGTGGTTCCCGGTTCAGATTCAAATCAGTTTCTTGAACCGGGCGTCTAACCCCGGTTCAACCTACAATCAATCGGCTCGCGTCCCAAAATCAAGACATGGTGTCTTTGGCTGTGGCACGCGAATCTTAATGCACGTTTGTTGGAAGGTTTTCGCATTGCTTATGCGGTAGTAAGCACATTGACCAATAATAATAAACTTCAGATTGCAAAATATATATACTTGAAGATTTGATCGTTAATACAGTTGCTAAAAAGTCACAACAACACAGTCATCTTGTTCAGAAGTCACTGAAGAGAGGCAGCTGGGCAGCTGACGATACAAACAACATCTCCTCGGCCCCAGCGAGACAAGGAAGAAGCAAAGGATATGGTGTTACTACAACTGCAGGACAGCATATGGCAGGGAAAGAGCATCCGGGAAGGTTGTTATTCACAGGCAAATTTTGTACCAAAGCTGGTGAGGCAGATTGCAAATGCCTGGAAGGCCGAGAGTGGCTGCCGGTAATCCATGGTAAACAGGTCGTCCCCGAACTTACCAAACTGCAGCAGCACCGTCTCTTCATCCCCGACACCTGGCGGTTGGCTGGCATCTGCAGTTGCCACCAGCTGAAAGTTCTTCACTGAGGCCACTGTGACCCGACCATGAAAGTTCAAGCACCAGCACTGCAGGTGCTCGTGCCACCGAGGAGCTTTGTTCCTGAGAACTAGGGGTACCCCACCACTATGTGCCTTCGGCTTTGGTGAGTCTTCCTCCGAGTTGCCCACGGGACATTCTAGAGTGCAATGCATCCTTCTTGGCCCTCTTGATTTAAGAAGGTTAAACTTATACGACACCTGTCCGACCTCAAAATTACCAGCAGGAACCTGTGGGCTAATTTGCTTGCTTGCGAATCGCCGGCTTGCTCGACTGCTTGATGCTTTTGCACCACTGTGTGGTGGCTGGCTGTCATAGATTCTAAAATTTGTACCCAAGAAGTTGGATCTGCAAAGAATTTTTGGGCAATGTGTTCAGATTCACGAAATTCATGCTTTGCTGCTATGAACTCGAAATGATGGGGCAAGTCTGCATATGCATGCACTTGTTTTGAAGGAACAAATATACTTGCTGCAAAACTTGGTTTAAAAACTAGTGCACTTCTTCACTTTAGTAAAGCAGGAAAGCTGTGGAATATGGAATATCCATGTAAGAATGGTCCTAGATCCTATGGGATAAGTATCATCCATGTAAGAATGGTCCTAGGTCCTATCCTATCATCAAAGTAAAGATGCATACTCCTTTTCCATCCCCACATGCGATAATTTCTCTTCAATTTAGATTGACAAAGCATTCAAGGGTAACACAATAGAACACTGGGCGCTGAGGAGAAAACTACACAGTTCATAATAGAGCAGCAAGGTAATATAAGTTTTAGAAACATAACACAGAATAATTATAAGATTACTGTCGATCTACCTGTGCTAATAAATTTAAGAACCTACTTGTGAAATCTGATTATTCAAGTTCATTAGGCATATGACACTATGAAGTGCACAAATGCATGCGAGCCATATAAAATGCTTTTAATTCAGTATAGAATAGAACGTCAGAAGGGCAACTCCATCTGAAATTTCAGGAACATGCAAAAGTAAATGTACTCAAAACAGAACAGAGAACTGCAGAAGTTAGACTGTGGACTATGCAAGACCATGCAAGTAAACTAAATGCAGCAGAAAAGAAAGACTAACCTCAACTTTCCCACATATGCATTACTTCCTTGAGACAGGCCATCAACATCAAGAGAGATGATGTACTCAGTGCGAGCACCATGCCTAAACCGACGAGCTGCCAGAAGGAACTTTCCCTTATCCATAAATGCTACAACAACAAAACCAAAATGTGCCAGCACTGTAGATACCAAAATAGAGAACATTCTAAAACAAATAGATGTGTACAATTAAGCATCAAAACATATGGCTTTACATACTGCTCCCCTGCACATTAAAATTTGTCAGTTACAGGAACAAAAATATCATCAAATTCAACATGCTAACAAAATAATCTTTTGCATATCGTATGAAAGCTTGCTTGGTATAAATATCAAATATATACATCATTCCACATAGTGATTACTATATTATCTCCAAGAAAGCAATATACGAGCAGGTACAGTAGTTGCAATGACCATCACAAATTTGACAAAGAACAATCACTCGTTAGTGTTCAGTATAGTTACAACATGAAACATCAAGCCAAAAGAACTGAGAGTTCAATATAGGTGGACTCCTACTTGAGTAAATACCGGATTTTGTTAGTGTTACGCTCTGTCACAAGACCGCATCATGTTTCCCTTCATGACCATCCTTTATTATCATTACAACAACAACAACAACAACCTATAATGTTTTAGTTACAACTCTCATGCAGCTCATTACATACATGTCTTTGAGGATTAAAACACATAAGCAACCAGACAATGTCTGATTGTTCATCAATTTTTGTTCATCAAATGATCCTGGAGGCTGAAATATAAATTTCTATCCTCATGCCAATGCCTATGGGTTTTGGACATCAGAATCCGAGTCCTTAAGCATATCTTAAGCATCGTAGCTACAGGGCAACTGCCATTAACACAAATGGTATGACCAAGAGGTAAGCAACATGAACTATTTTGTTGAGTGTTACATGGAAGATATTTAAATAGATCTTCAGTTATATTGATTTCTCCAAATACAAATGATATTCCATGTGTCCTCTAATAGAGGGAAAGAAGCTGGAAAATGAAAGCAATGGTAAGGCTTAGGCAGAAATAATATAACAAACTAAAGCGATTTCTGGCAAGGTGGAAAACCCATTTTGCCTATCAATAACTCGACTTAGTGATCCATTATATGAAATAAGCAGACACAGAAAAAAAAAACCATACAACTACTATATAACAAGACTTAAACTTAAAAAAATTTCTTATGATATACAATTCATCACACACCACCCACCAATTATGTGCAATGGTTAAGACATCAAACACTAAAATATAGGAGCGCCAAAAGAACAGAAGAAAACGGAGAGAAAGAAAGTCTTTTTATTTTACAATAATAAGTAAAGGAGGAGCTAACTTGTTCTGTAATGAACTCCTTCTATTCTATGTTCTGTATATGAAAATTTGTGTTCACAATTTGGATATCCAAAGAACTTAAAAGTCCACAGTGGAAAGATAACTTGTCACTCTAAGGAGTTCTACCAATTATGATTCTTGTCTATTGATTGAAGTTCTCTTCTCTTGGATGTTGTCAAAGTCAATATGTTCAATTCATGGAAAATATGCAAAAAAAGAAGTTTCTAGAATTTTGATTTTTTTTCCTATACTGTTCTTTGAGGTAGCAATGTTTATTTGGCATTTATTTATACTTTTAGTACATCAATGCCATAATTTTATCTTTCAGGTTGTAAATTTTTTTCAGGCCATTTAAAGTTTCCAACTACGAACATTTTCTAGGCTGCATAAGATAAATCAACATGAAAATGAACTCAAGGTCAAGATCAGAAATTTTGAAAAGAACTAGATGTAATTTCTATTGCACCTGTAGGAATTAAAAAACCAAGTGAAGGCTTACACTGCAAGAGAGTTTGTCCTGGACCATAATATCCACACAACACTAGGTAACCAAAAGGACTTGATTGACCAACTCTTTCAGCTAATTTAGTCATTTTCAGTCAGAAAAATGGTACATTATGTCCAACAAATAAATCACTAACCATTTCCTGTGTTCTTTTGCATCTTTTTATCTTGATTCAGTTGGAGTTCATATTCCCTAATAGTTAGGGTATATTATAAAATCAAATACCCAAGAATCCTACACCAAAGCAAGCAAAAATTCTTACACAAAAATATAATACCAACAAAAGCATCATACTTATCATTTACTTACTTTGTGTCAAGCCGAGATACAAATAGAAGGTCGAGTTCTTCTTGTTCCTTTTAATAAAGCACTGGATCGGAATATCCGCTGGCCCTGGCTGCAATTACCACGATATTCACAATCAATCAACTGTCACATTCTATAAACAATTGTTAGAACAGAACAATCGAGAACAAGCAGCCAAAAAAGGGCAAAGATTAAAGAGAAATCAAGAAAATAAATTCAAGGTCACCAAACAGTTATCAAAATCCCAAATTCTTGGTGCCTCAGTAATACGACAAACAAAGAAAAAAATCAGAGATTTTTTTTTCTACGAGATCCATTCTCAATTGGGAAGAGGGGCACCGAGTTACCTCCTTGAGGGAAGAGGGGAAGGTGATCTTGCCGGTCTCGAGCGGGGGGCGGACGATCCCTCTGGTCACTTCCCTCCACCTTCGGCAGAGACAGGCACAGGACACGACGTCCTTCCGCAGCGGCCACCGCTCCCCCCCGGCCTCCACCCGCTGCACGATCTCCCCGATCAGCTCCGGCGGCATCCGCTCCCACCTCCCGCCCTCCTCCTCCTCCTCCCCTGGAACCTCCAACGCCCCATCCCTACCTCCCCCATCTATCTCCTCCTCCTCTTCCACCTCGCCCCGCTCCCGCCGCGCCCAGTTTCTGGACTCCCTGAAGAGACCAAGGGACGATGACGAGACCCTTGATAAGAAGGCCCTTTGCTGCGACATCTCTCCTCCTTCCTTCCTTCGAGATGTCCAAGGAAGGCGAGCGCGAGCGCGAGAAGGGCGATGGGGTGACCTTCTTCGCCCTTCCGCCCAAGCAGAGGGAGGGGCTTCGTCCTAATATTGTTTACGATTTGATTTGGTTTCCATAATAGGATGGATCGAGAATCGGGAAAGCAGGATGAGGCATGGGTACGCGGATGAGACTGGAGCAGTGGCCGTGGGGCGCCTTCGTCGCTCCTGTACCGGACCTCCATTGGACTTGAAGACCCCCCCCAACTGGGCCCACCGGCCGTGGCCGTTGTCCCCACTGTCCTTTGAGTTGGCCTCCGAACACTTTCTCCACGCATTGAAACTTCCCCTTCAACTTACCATCCTTGTGATGCTGCCACCCCGACAAACGTTGATGGACCAGCCAAGCTTTGACTGGTACGGTGTGCCATTTCCCCGAGCGGGTTGGGTTTCGCTGTCGGACTGTTACATCCGAAACTGATCGGCTACATTACATTTCCGCCCCCCGATCAAACTCCAAATGACAGATTTGTGCCTCCAATGTTAGGCTCGACGTCCAAGCCTGGATGTGAACCGGAATGGAACCGAACCGAGTCAAATGTCGACATGATCGATCGTCTCGTACCCTTCCTTACAACTGGTCATGGTCAGATGCATATGCTATAAAGATGGACATGTTGACACCCACACCCTCATCTCCAGAGGAACATGGAGGCAGACATGGACGCACGCTTGCATGTTTTGCCTCTCGAGTAGTCCCTCTCCGTGGTCTGCCGCTGTTGGGTGCACCGGTAGCTTTCTATTTCTATTGACACTGGACATGTATTCTCCTTCATCACGTGAGACACACCGACACGACGATGGGAAACTTCCACATGCAAAGTCATCAGATTCTTATATGTCAATCTTAATTTTACTCACCTCCGAAATAAATTTAATAAGAGATATTAATTAAAAAATAATAGACATCTAAAATAAATAAGAAGGGTAGACTTATAGATAATTAGCAAACATGATAGAACATCTATCATGTCTGCTAAAGCGAATGATCATGATAGGAATTCATCCACTGCTGGAGCATTAAAATGGACATGGACATGCACATGCCAATGATGTGGCCTCATCAACTCTCGAGGGAGTCGACCACTCGAGAACATCACCCAACGTAATGGTTCAGAATCCACCAAGGGGCATCCACAACAACGACATGTGGAGAAGAAGAAGAAGACTTGCACGTAAATTTCCTTCCAATGAGCGCTGCAGTGGTAAGGCGGCAGATCGAGAACGAGTCAAGCTGACATGCACTCCACGTATTGATTACTGTGACTGTCCCGATCGTGTGACAACTCATCCTTCATATCGGATTAGTCGAAGTCAAACCATATATCAAAGTCACAATTTGCGTTCACAATATTGATCGCATAGGAAATAAAATCCATTTAAATCAAATCCAACTGACAGAATAAGAAGAGAGAGAGAGAGAGATGACATGGTGACAGGCGAGCCACTAAGCCAACTGTAGCTGCCATGTCACCGGACAGCTGTGGATTATTAGTGGGCGTGCGGAGGAAATCGTGCGAGGGAGACAGAGAGGGAGAGGCGGAGGCACGACGAGGAGTGGTGGCGGTGGGGGCCGAGGGAGTTTTGCGCGTCCGCTCCCGACGCCCGCGGCGGGCCCGCATCCCGCCCTCTCGTCCCCCTCCACCCACACGCTCTCGCCGAATAAAAATAATAAATAAATATATTTCCCATTTTTTAATCAAAAAAAGGAAAAAGAAATATTTTATTATTTTTGGATGAAATAAAGATTCGGGTAGAAAGAAATTGCAGCAGTTGTGGTCAGAGAAGCGAACGTGTTCGACCCGGAACCCAAATGGGAAGACTCAGCTGTCACCGATGAAACCGACACACTTTCTACCCGTTTGTCCTCCCCTTCTCGTATCAGACGAACATGCGGGACCCACCGGGGAATAATCCAAGTAGAGGTGGCGAAGACGGGTTCGTGAAATGTGGTGACTGTTTGGTATTCTCCATCGTCGTTTCTCATGCTACGATACTTTTCTTGTTATTATTATTATTATTATTATGGTTAACAATTAATTTCCGACGAAAATAATAACAAACTCCACATCCACCGGATTCGGAGCTCGACATGCGTCGTCCTCCCTCCCCCAGCCTACAATGCAACCTCCCCTCCTCCTCTTCCTCTCCTTTTGATCGTCGTCGCACCATGTGAGCACCTCCTTTTTTGCCCCCTTTTTCTTTCTTTTCCTTGTGCACCATCTTTTGCTCCTCGGATTTCTTGAGATCGAAGCATCCCTGGATACCTCCCAAAAGTGGGAGAATTCTTTTTGGTCTTCCGGGTGCTCGTTCTCAGTTGGGTTGGATTGCTGATGCAGGTGTTGAAAGATGAGGGGCCCCATTTGAAGATTCAAGCTCTTGGCTTGCTTGAAGGCGCCGCTGGTAGGTGGTGATTGGGGTAAAGTTTGCTCCTTTTTTGTCTTTTTGTGTATGAGGACATTCCCTCGTCGATTTCGATCTCAAGAAGTCGAAGAGGGGGAGCTGTTGTAGATAGGTTTTCGTGGAAGAGAATTCGCCGAACGAGTTTGAGAAGAATGGGGGGTCGATGGAATCTGTTCCGTTTCCATTTACACAAGGTGTTATGCGTGGTCCTGATGATCCACCTCCTCAGCGATGAGTGCTTGTCGATCAACCTCGAAGGTACTCGTGCATATTAATTTGTCGATGCATTTGTCACCGTGGTGTCGAAGATGATGGTGGTATCTCAAAAAAGGTTGGTTTTTTTTTATGAAGGGTTATCGCTGTTGGAATTCCGTTCGAGAGTGGAGTCTGATCCTTACGGGGCATTGCAGAATTGGAATCCCAGCGACGACGACCCCTGCAATTGGACCGGTGTTCATTGCGCCGATGGTAAAGTAGTCACGTTGTAAGATCATCTCCCTCTTTATGCTGTGTTTCTCTCGATGTTGTGGTCTTGTGCATTTTGTTCTTCGTGGAAGTATTGAAGTAGGATGTAGCGTTAGAATGGATGCTTAAATGATTATCGACGATCGACATGAACCAATTGCGCACAAGAATTGTCTTAATATGAAGCATTGTTGACTTCTAAAATATTCAACCTCGATTAGTGTCTTTTGCTTTAAACTCACATCTTACATTCTGTAAAAGTGTTGCACATTCATGTGATGGTATCTTATGATGGGTTCAAGGTCTAACAATGTTGCACATTTGTAGGAACCTTAAAGAATTTTCTCTACGAGGAATTTTGGCACCTGAGCTTGGGAATCTCAGTCACCTGAGAGCTCTGTAAGTTTTATTAATTTCATATTTAAAATAATATTTGCATAATATGTGGGTGGAGAATCTTTCCTTTCATCTGAATATAGCCAATGTTGAATAGAAGGAACCATGATTTGATAAGATGTGTAAAATAAAAACCTGTTAGCATCAGCTTGAGTTGATCAAATATCTTATGAACATACAGGGAATGAAGGAAATATTCATAAGAAACTATTTCTCTCTACCTATTTCTGTTCCAGTAAAATGTCTGTGCCATCTGTTTTTATTCCCATCCATATCAACTTGCCAGTGCTCCATCTTTCTGATGCTTCTTTCAGAAAATTCTTCCTTGTAAACACCTATTAAGCATCTTACATGTTTTCCTATTATTTTGAGGGTAGCACATTCTCAAGCAAGGATTGTCATATCCATTACAAGTGTTTGACGTCTGTGTCAAGATGGCCTAGCACACTGTTGTATCGGCACAAGTATGGCGGCAGGAGAATAAGTGAAAAAGAAAAGAAAGACATGAAAAAAGAATCACACAAGCTGCTAACACATTACAACTAGGCAACTCCTTGCACCTTCACAATCTTAGCAAATGGAACTTCTTCCTAATATTAGAAGGGCACAGTCCACTAGGCTAATTGTTGGCTGTCAATTTTAATATGTTCAGGTCATCAATAGCTTGGTTAAACTTAGTTTGATGCACTAGGATCTCTAATGTTATCATTATTTCCATTGTCATAATAACTAGTTTTCTGTCAACAGTGTACTTTACAGAAACAATTTTTATGGTGTCATCCCTAAGGAGATTGGAGGACTAACCATGTTGGAGCTCTTAGACTTGAGGAACAACATGCTAAATGGTACAATTCCCAAGGAGATTGGAGAAATTCTCTCTCTCAAGCATCTGTGAGTCTCTTGTTACAGATTTACAATTTTGCTTCATCAGCTGAGGAAAGTAACTTATGAGGAAATGTTGCTGTTTTCCTTTTGCAGTCTGCTTTGCCATAACAAGTTGCAAGGCAACACACTTCTGATCCAAAATCCTAACATGCACTTTGATCTGATGCATGATCAGAACCTTTCTTGTGATATGGCTAATAATCTGGGTCATGTTAACAGGAAAGTTAAGAATTGGTAAGTCACATTTCCTTTTTCTACATGTTTCTGGAACCTATTCATGTTGACAAGCATGTAGGTAATTCTGATTCTCTTTCTTCGAGTAAATAACTTTAAGGTTAAAGGTGAATTGCACTATAATTGAATTGCACCATAGGTGATCCTCTTTCTGTTAACTTTATACTAAGAATTTAAATTATGAAAAGAAGCCATGAGATTCAATGTGTAATAGGCAGTGTGAAGTATTTCATGTAAGATTCATGCTTCAATGTAGCCAGGCTGTTTTCACGCAAGTTTATATCTCATATAGGCTGAACCAATGAAGCAATGATTATCTTTTCCCAAATGAACTTGCTTGTTCTGTTGATGATGTCAAAGTAAGGAATAAAAGAATTAAAATAGTCAACAATTAATAAACAATAATATAGTAGATACTGGGAAAAGCTTATCCCTGATTAAATTCTAAAGGACCTTTTCTGTATGTATGTTTGGTTCAATAGTGGGAAAGATCCATGCTGCCAAGCCAATGATTTATGCTTCTTTTGTGTAATTTCTGTATTTATTTTGACCTTTCATATCCTTCGACATTTCTACTTGCGTTACTGTTTATTTAAATGGTGAAATTGTCAGATTGTTCTGGTCATATCAGCCAAAATGTGGAATTGGGGTATGTATAAACCTATGTTCTTGACATTCTGAAATACTGCAAACTAATGTTCTTAAGAAATGGAAATAGTCTGACGTCAAAGAGGGCAAAAATGCATATGTAGCTTTGTATACTTAATCATGACTGCTCTATCATTATCATGAAAGCATGATAGTATTCTGCAAATACATGTAAAAGATCAAATAATGAACTAGTCACCCACAGGAGTTATGTGCAATTTTAATTTTTTTCTTTAATCTGGCTAGAAGAGTTTTAAAATGTATTATGGATATGACTAGAAATTAAGTAAATCCGAATTAAATTATTGGGAAGCAAAGCTGTTGTCGACAATAGCTTCTCACTAGAAATTGGGCAGGCCAAGGGACTCAAACTAATTTCTCTATTAAGATTCATCATTAGCTTCTATTGTCCAGATACTTGTATTTGCATTTTGACTAGTTCTTTTTTTTTTTTTCATACTCTACAAGTAATCTGTATAAGTTGAAGGAACGGATTTTGATATTCACATTATTGCTATTATTATTAAATATCAGCTTCTGGGAGACTGGTTGGCAAACGCTGAAGAAATTTAACTCCTTTCTGATCCCATTTGAAGGAAGAATTATACAGATCCTTGACATTTCACCCCTGTAAGAATTTTTCTTCTACCTTTTTGTATGTTTTTATCTCGGCAATAACTTTTCTGATAGCTGATGACAATTTTTTATAAATGTCTCTCAAATGCAGAAGAGTTTTGCTTCCAAGCCTTAGATCTGAAGGAAGTCTTGCAGATGGACAAAAGGAAAGAAACAATTATTTAGCCAGTAAGTGAAAAAAATATATACTGTTGATTCAATATCGTTGACCACTAGAAGAGTTTTAACTCAACAGCAATTATAATATTTACTGACTGCAGCTGGTTTTGGTGAGCCATATATAACGTCAAATGTACATGTACCAACTGCACGCCGTAGGCTGGTTGAAGAAACCAGAAACCTCCCTGCTGCTCCTGGAAGCAATGGTCCTGTACTTCAAGCGGTCACTGTTCCACCTATTGCAAGTGGCTCATTTCCTGCAATAAGAGATAAATCTAAACTAAAGCCAGCCCCAGCTCCTATACCTCCTCAAACTCCAGCACCTGTTTCTCCTTCGAAAACTCCTCCTGAATCAACACCGACAAAGGCTACGGATTCTGCTGGGAATGATATTCCGTTGAACAAAAAATCAGCAACATGGTTATACGTTCTTGTTCTTCCGGCGGCTGCTTTGCTTCTTACCCTGGTGACATGCATGTTTTTGGTTTGCCGCAGCAAGAATTCATCTACTATAGGTCCTTGGAAAACTGGCCTAAGTGGTCAGTTACAGAAGGCATTTGTAACAGGTGAATCCCTTTCTACTTACTATGTTTGGTCGTTAATAATATGATACTTGTTTTGACATGTCAGGATATAATAACTATTTGATCAGGGTGAGCTATTTAGTTTCAACATTTTGTCTAGTTAGGCTCTTCTCATGTTTAGATTATCATTTATAATTAATTGATTCCAGCTCAAAACATGGGGATGTGCAGTGAAGTTGACTTAGTTTACTGGTGCTACATTTCATGTGATCTGTTCACCTAGAGTAAAATGGATGTATGAAAACAGAATTTGTATGAAGTGATCTTTAAGTTCGTTATCAGAATCTTTACAGAGAAGCCTTCTCCCATCAGGAAAATTATTTAGGTTGTAGGTAATGGGCATGCTTCAAGGCAGATTTAAGCACAAAAAATAGCTTATTGAAGAAGGCTTATTTTTTGCTACTTAGTTTTGGTGCGACTTAAATGCCACCTGATCTACTACCAGCAATATGTTCTATTCACTGGGTTATTGAATGCTTCATCTTTCCTGATGCACTGGTAGCAAGGGAGACTGTGCTTCTAATTAGTTTACACAGGGAAATGTTTTCATTGAACTAAATGTTTGTTCTCATGCATGCCAATACACCCAACTTAATATCTTCTCTCTCATACTTAAAGGGGTACCAAAATTAAAGCGCCCAGAGCTTGAAGCTGCTTGTGAGGATTTCAGCAATATTGTTGTCAGCTATCCAGATTTCACAATCTACAAGGGAACATTATCAAGTGGGGTCGAGATAGCAGTGGTATCGACCACCATCACATCTACCGATGATTGGTCAAGGCATTCAGAATTTCTTTTCAGTAAAAAGGTTTTTCATTCTTGGTATTTTTGTTGCAGTTTATCTTCTCTGCCTATACTCCACATGTTAAATTGATGCATGGCCAGTGCATTGACATATTTTCGTCCTCTTGGACATACAGATAGACACGCTGTCTCGTATGAATCACAAGAACTTTGTCAACCTCCTCGGTTACTGTGAGGAGGATGAGCCATTTATGAGAATGATGGTCCTTGAATATGCACCTAATGGCACACTCTATGAGCATCTTCATGGTGAGAAAAGAATAATGCATTTGATGAAAGCTTGGCATCGAAGCAGTTAATGACAGACCAAACTAATAACAAATCTAACTGTTGTGCAGTAGAAGAATTTGAGCAACTTGATTGGAGTGCTAGAATGAGGATAATTATGGGGATGGCCTACTGTATCCAGCACATGCATGAGCTGAACCCATCCGTGCCCCATCCCAACCTGCAGTCGAGCTCGATCCTCGTATCAGAGGATTTTGCTGCCAAGGTGAACCAACAGTGTCTACAATATGGTGGCTCTATTAGATGCTAGGAATAGATGGATCTATGACTTATTCTTCTTGTTATATATGATTATAAGCTGATTAATCCCATGCAGATTGCGGATGTCAGTGTTTGGAAAGAAATTGTCAGCGAGGGAAAGACAAATGGAGACGATGACCTTGATCCCTCTGAATCCCTTTCTGCAGATCCTGCAGGCAATGTTTATAGTTTTGGAATCCTGTTGTTAGAAATAGTTTCTGGAAAGGTTCCATATTCTGAAGAACAAGACTCCCTTCTGAACTCGGTAAGCTGGCACATATCACAGTCCTGGTTACTAGTAGCGAGAGCCTTTTAGTTTCTTATTTCTTTCTTTTCCTCTTGAATTGTCCAAAAAGTGCTAGCATAAATCTTTTGTTTCTTAAGAGGACTAGATGATGTGGTAGCGGCTCTAAGATACCTGCTCCGCTGAAACAACAGGTTGTGGAGTACCTCAATGGTAATGGTGGTGTTGGCTCCTTGGTTGATCCCAGTTTGAAGACCCATAAGGAAGAGGAACTAAAGATCATTTGCGAGATCATCCAAGCTTGCATCAATCCCGAGCCGAGCAAGAGGCCGACCATGAAGGAAGTTACTTCTAAGTTGAGGGCAGTGATTGCGATTTCACCCGAAGCAGCCACACCAAGACTCTCTCCACTTTGGTGGGCAGAACTCGAGATCCTGTCGGTCGAAGCGAGCTGATCCCCCTGAAATTTCGTGTTGCTCCATCCAAACCCGGACCTCTTTGTAGAACTACGCGGCAACTTTCTTGTATATTGGTCGTCCATCGTCATGTGAACCTCAATGTGCTCATCTTCCTGCTCTTTGTTGTACGGTTGAACCATCGGAGATCCATCATCCTCTTTCTTTAGCCATAGTGATCAATTGTGAACCAGGGGTCTTCCGCAATCTATAGGCTTTGCGAGAGACCAGGGTGTGTCGATACAGATCTACTACGAACTTGAATATGTATAATCATTGTATGTTCGATTACCGCAACTTGGTGCATTGGGGACCAAGATTATATGACCAGAGTGTAAATTCCTTAATATTTCTCTGTTGTACTTGAGCTTTGCTCTCTCGTGGCTAACTGAAGTCCAGTGAGGAAGCGGAGGTGATGATGACTGCTGTTTTGTTTGCCTGCTCCGTTTACTCAAAAACTTATTGCAAGAAGGTGGAATGCGTATGACTGCTGTTTTGGTGCCTGCAAAGTGTAGCCAACTTCTTGCAGAAGGTATATTTACAGATTGGAATCTTTCAATGAATACATCCAAATCATCAAATATGAAAGAAAACGATGCAAGCAACTGCTGCACAAACAGTGTATCTAATAAGATATGTCCTAATCGGTTATGTTTCTTCTCGCCTTACTATGAGCTCAAAGTGGTTTTGGCGACGGGAGGCGACTCGTAGATGAGGTGTTGCATCCCGGGCTTCAGCTCCTTGCTGCAGAATTCTTCGTACTCCTGTCCGTCCCCGGCCCTCTTCTTCACCTCCACCACCACAATTGACGGCGTTAGCTCGTATATCTCCACGCCGATGGTCAGCGGGCCCTTCTCTCCCTCCCTCGTTCCTTCCAAGCTGATCCGACAGGCCTTCCTTCTCACCTTGAAACTCATAGCCTTCGCAATATCCTCCAGTTTCGCCACGATCTCCGACACCGGCTCCTTGGACAGAAACCTAGTCTCCCCTGTTTCCTCGAACAGCCCCGACAGGTTGAAGCTCTTGGAGAAGGATATGATGTCGAACGCTGTAAGGCTCTGCGGCCCTCGCGGCTCACGCTGCTCGTAGGAGAACGACGCTGGACAGGAGGCAACGGAGCAGTCCGATTCAGACCCCGATTCGTAGGGTTCATCGTTGCTCTGCGTCTGTTCATCTTCTGGATCACCCAGGCTGTGCAGTTGGTTGTCTTCGATGTAGAATTCGACGCGCCGGAACCCTTTCGTGAACCAGGGATTCGCCATGATCTCGGGGATGGTGATTCGGGTCTGGGGATTGACGTCGAGGAGGCGGTGGAGGAAGTGGACGAGGTCATCGGAGAACCACCGGGGGCACCGAAACACGCCCATGTAGATCTTCCGGTACATGGTCAGGAGGCTGCGGTCGGTGAAGGGGAGGTAACCCGCCATGAGTACAAAGAGGATGATGCCGCAGGACCAGACGTCTACCTTTGCACCGTCGTAGCCCCTCCGGGAGAGCACCTCGGGCGCGAGGTAGGCCGGGGTGCCGCAGAAGGTGTGGAAGAGACCGTCGGCTCGCTTCTGCTCGGCCACGGCGGAGAGCCCGAAGTCGGAGACCTTCAGGTCGCCGCGCTCGTCGACGAGGAGGTTCTCGGGCTTGAGGTCGCGGTGGAAGACCCCGCGAGCGTGGCAGAAAGCGACGGCGGAGATCAGTTGCTGGAAGTAGGGGCGGCCGTTGTCCTCGGGGAGGCGGCCTTTGTTGACTCGAGAGAAGAGCTCGCCGCCGCGGACGTACTCCATCACGAGGTAGATCTTGGTCTTGGTGGCCATTACTTCAAAGAGTTGCACGATGTAGGGGTGGCGAACTCGGCGGAGGACGGCGATCTCACGCTTGATGTGCCCCATGTATCCGCCCTTGACGATCTTATCCTTGTCGAGGACCTTGATGGCGACGAGCTTATCGGTGAGCACGTTGCGGGCGACGTAGACCTTGGCGAAGCTTCCGGCGCCAAGGAGCTTCCCGACCTCGAAGCGGCCAAGGAGGAGGTCCTTGCCGTTCTTCCCTCTCCTCTCCTGCTCGCTCGTCGTCTTCTTTGCCGCCTCTGACATCAGAGATCGGATCCTAATCCTTCAACCTTCTGCTTGCTCCTCAAAGGCATTCAGATCGGGAGAGCGCGCTCTCCCTTCGCTACAACAACGATAGGTTTTTCCGAACGGAGTGGGATTATTAATGGGAAACGGAGGAAGCGTGACGGCGATGGGACGGAAACGGGGGACAGGTCGTCGGGTCTTCCGTTGGAGATAACGGAGAGTTGCCTTATTCTGTTCCCCTTCCGAACCAAAATTGGGGGCGATATGTTGTTCCCAAATCAGTCGTTCCCACGACTCAACTCGCGATTCAAGCGACACGAAACGCGTGATAAGCAGAGCGATCACCTGGTCGTACCCCGAGTCGTGAGGCAAACTTCGAACGGTACGTGGGTCCCGAGTTTACAAAGAGAGAGCTATTAAATTGGGGACGCATCCAGCTGTTACTTTTAGATTCGCATGATTCACGCAGCAGAACACACTCTCTTCCACCCACTCGTTAACCTTTGTGATGACTGGGAGACACATGTGGGACCTCACGAAACGCAAACCAACTTTACCCCATGATTTTGGTATCGGCACTCTTTCGTTCGCGTACCAAAACCGACCGACTCTTGTTACCCGTCGACATCTATGGTCGTCTGGGCTCCACTATCTCCTCCAATCGCATTGCGGCTAGTCGAGTAAGCCACGTCACACGGGTAGGCAAGGTATTGCTCTTCTGCCCGCGATGGTATATATATATATACGATTATTCTTTAATATTTTATATCTTAAAAATATTTTCCTTAAATATAAATAAGAGTAACTTAGTTCCCGAGACATACTAAGTTGGTTGAGTAAAGGAGACTATTCTTTAAAATATTTTAAGAATATTCTTCTCAACTATAAATAAGAGCAACTCAATTTCCGAGACAAACTAAGTTGGTCATAATCCCTTAAAGTCTATGACAAGCTCATAGCATATCCTCTGATATCTGAATGATTTTTTTTTTATTGATTATCTATATGATGAAAAGTAGTACTATAAGTTAACTTTATCCATAATATCTTATGTAGACTTATCCAAAATTCTAATTTGAATTAGGAGTCTCTATCTGGCACAATGAACACTGACACACTATGGAATCTAATTCTTTTATGGGTATATAATTAAGCATATTGGTCTATGGAATACCTAGCATGAATAGGTAAGAAGTAGGCTATCTTAATCAATCTATCAAGGATGACTCAAATTTCATTGTCTTTTATTAGTTTTAGCCAAACACATAACAAAATTTATGTTAACTTCTTTCTATTTTCATTCACGTATTTACAATGTTCTCGAGGTACTTGTTGGTCTATTTTAATTTATTGACATGTGAGACACTTCTCAATAAATTAAATTATGATTCTTCATTCTTGACGACCAATAATGTTATTTCATATTCTAGTACATTTTGATTGTTTCAAGGTACATTGAGTATAAATATGAGCATGTCTCTATTAAGATTTTTTGTTTTATGTCAAGCTCCTCTGATAAACATAATATATCTTGAAATCTTTCATCTGAGTAGTAAGAATAATAATGAATAAAATAAAAAAATTTATAATTTTAAAAAATTACAATAGCACTTTGACACCAAATTCTAAATATTTTAATAATCTTGATTTTTTTAAAATTCTTAAAAGCATTCTTTGAAATACAATATCCATAATTGAGGGATAATATTAGATGCATGTACTAGACATTTTTATATTATATAAATATATTTTTTTATTTAAATTATTATTATTATTATTATTATTATTATATATATATATATATATATATATATATATATATATATATATATATATATATATATATATATATATATATATATATAGTTAGTTAGTTAGTTAGTTAGTTTGATAGATAGTTGACAGTTCATCAATTGTTATGTTTCGGAGAAATGTATAGAATTTTATTTTATAGATAAGATAGAGTTGTAAGTCTTTATTTTGGTTAGGTAGGATTTTATTAATTTAATATTAGATAAGAGGTTTAGATAAATTGATTATAGAGAGTCTTAGTTAATTCAAATAAGAGATAAGATAATATGATATTAGTTCAAGTTATTATTCTACGCTTACATGTAATTATCCTAGTAGATCAAAGCATAGAAGACTTGAGAGTCAGTAAATATTTTATGAAATTAAATATTATTATTTTGTAATTCCAACCATATGTTTTTTCTTTTTTGTGTTTCAAATCTTTCTCACTTTTATTTGAGAAAGGTTATATGCTCCCAATTTTAATACCAATTATATCCGATTGAATTGTCCAAAATATGTTTGCATCCTAATAATTATACTATTTATGCCTTTCGAATCCTCTCAACTTCACTAATTATTTGATATATAAGGATTTAAAATTTTTTTCTTTCTCTAAAATCTTCTAAATCTTTTATTAAATATTTTAAATTTGTTTGAGATATTTATTGACTTAATAATCCAAAGAATGATACAAAGATCAAATCTTTTCAAATTAAATTAAAATTAATTTTTTTTATTATTTTGAAATATTCACTTCGTGTCATGAGTTCGAACATAAAACAAACAAACAAACGAATAAGATGAGTAGGACCCGATCAAGTCTACCAGGGTAGATCGAGATCCTCTTTTCACATTAAAGAATAAGATCACCGGATTTTGCATGTCTCGGACTCTTGGTTTTAGGATGCATTTACTGGGATGGCTGCCGGAGGCGAATCTACCGGCAGCTTTGGCGAGCTGAGCAAATATTTTACAGGAGAAATGAAGGCGTCAGGAGATTCGCCACCGCTGATCGCGTCGAGGCTGACTCAGAACCACACCCTCACTCCGACCGTCTCTTCACATCTGACTCATCTCTGTCCTTCTACATCCTTTTCTTTTCGACTACTTAATCCGCAGCCCAAACGCTGATCTCACACCCACCTCCCCTGTCCGTGGAACTCCCTAATCTCTCTTAGCTGCGATCACCAGATTAACTCCAATTTGTAATTGTTGGACGTAATCGTTCCAGCTTTTCAATAGATTATGTCAGGCCACAATTGCGACCACGCAAAAGTTGTTCTCATCGACGATGATGAAACTTTCGTCCCTTTCTCCCTGCCTCTTTTGAATCGTCAGCAGTCGCCATAAATGCTGAAGAGCTGCTCTCATGGCTGGAAACTACTGCGCACGACACACAGCAAGGCCAACGGGAGAATTCCCATGGAGATAGCTATAAAGCAGGGAGAGAGAGAAAACATAAAAAGGGGAACAGAGTGGGTGGGTGGCATAGTGGTTTTTGTCCCGGACGCAGCCTCCTCTTCCCTTTTTCTCTTGCCAGCGACGACACACTCTCTCTTCCTTTTCGTTCGTCCTCATCCTCTGCGCGTCCTTTTCCAACGCCTACTCCTTTTCTCCTCGCAGCTTTCACCAAATAATTCTTCGGCTTTTTTTGCCTCTCAAGACCAACCTTTTCTTTTGTTGCTGGATTCCTCATCCGCTGCGCAGTCGGAAAAATTCCTTCTTGGTGTGCTATTTGGAAGATCTCTGAAAGGTCGGATTTTTCTTGGAAGCCTGTTTGGGTGTTCGGGAGCTCTGTAGGTCTTGGAGATGGCGGAAGTCAAGCCGGAGGAGATCGTCACGCATCCGCCCATGGATCAGCTTCAGGGATTCGAGTACTGCATCGACTCCAATCCATCTTGGGGTGCGTCCGATTGCTACTGAGCTTCTCGACTTCCTTTTCCGGTTTGAATGGTATGTATTGACATGTTTGCATTCTGATCGCATACTGGATTACAGGAGAGGCCATTTCTTTGGGCTTTCAGAATTACATATTGGCGTTGGGCGCAGCGGTGATGATCCCAACCTTGCTGGTACCATTGATGGGAGGAAGTGACGTAAGACTTGCATACTCGTGTATCAAAACCCATCCATTTCGTTTCCTCCGTATCCCCTTTTTGGTTTTCTCCTCCAAGTCATCTACTTCGTTGGATTCTGATGATTGAACAATCCCTTTCCTTCTAATTATTGAAAATTTCCTTCCCATAAAAGAAAGAAAGAATCTTTAAGAAGTGAAATAGGAGAATGCGAGGGAATGGACATGGGAGCACCTTGATGACGAACCTTATGAGAGAGACACAAAAGATTTGTTCTTGTTGTTGAGGTTAATGGTGAAGTCCTTGCTGCAGGATGACAAGGTCAGGGTGGTCCAGACATTGCTGTTCGTGACCGGCATAAACACATTGCTTCAAACCCTGTTCGGGACTCGCCTTCCAACTATCGTCGGTGGTTCATACGCATTTGTGGTTCCGATCATATCCATAATTCACGACTCATCCCTGGCAAGGATAACTGATGACCACGAAGTAAGTCGACAAGTTGTTTGGTCAATATAGCCCTCTCTTTTAGTTGCAGAAAAATCTGCAGTCAGATTCTTCTGTGGATTGGTTTGATTGTGTTGCAGAGGTTTCTCCAAACCATGAGAGCAATACAAGGAGCTTTAATCGTGTCTTCCTGCATTCAGATCGTTCTGGGTTACAGCCAGTTGTGGGGTATCTTCTCCAGGTACATCTGCTTCTCTTTGATCATTAGATGTATCTTTGTCTCTTGGTAGATTGCCCGGCAGCGTGATCCAGCATATGTGAGCCATGAATTCTCAAGTAATCATCGCTTGGATCAGCCAACTCAGTTGCCACTCGACGAAGAACAAGTTGGCAGTTTAGCAGCATCGAACTCTCCATCAAATGGATCTTGTGGAATCTGTAAACATGCACAGAAACATGAGCTAACCATAAGCTTTTGTTTCAGATTTTTCAGTCCTCTGGGTATGGTTCCGGTGGTCTCGCTGGTAGGATTCGGTTTATTCGACAGAGGATTCCCTGTGGTACTCCTCCTTTTGCTTCTCTTTTTCTTGGATATCATCAGTAAGATCTGTGACGTGAAGAGATTAGTGAGCTTTGCATGACATGATGCTGTTGTAGCTTCGATAGGTCAATCGTTTAGATCCTAACTGTGCATTCTGGTACATGTCTTGCATGTTTCTCCACATAATTACTCTGAAAATAAAAGACATGAATTCAGATTGGATTCGATCCTGAAGCCTAAGCTGGATAATGAATGCATCAGGTTGGGAGATGTGTGGAGATTGGCGTTCCGATGCTCATCCTATTCATTGCGGCCTCTCAGGTACAGATGCATCTTGCATGCTTTGGTGATGCAACTCCATGGAAGATCATGCAACTGACTTCAATTCGTTTCCTTTTCTGTCTTCCTCCAACTTCTCTTTGGGATCCAAACCTGAGAACTCGATCAGTATCTGAAGCATCTGCACGTTAGACGGCTGCCCGTATTGGAGAGGTTCTCTCTTCTGTTGACCATCACCATCATCTGGGTTTATGCTCACTTGCTCACAGTCGGCGGCGCCTACAAACACCGCCCCGAGCGCACCCAAATCAACTGCCGCACTGACCGTGCCGACCTCATCTCCTCTGCTCCCTGGTACTCACCCAGCTCATCTTGTTTCCTTGGTCCCTCTGTAACGCCTTGCATTTGCTTTGGGGTAACACATGGAGGAGGCTTTCAGGATAAAGATTCCGTACCCGTTGCAATGGGGTGCACCAACTTTTGATGCTGGCCATTCTTTCGGGATGATGGCTGCTGTTCTTGTATCGATGATCGAGGTAAGCATCAGCGACGTCGAACACCACCATCCCCGTCGTTTGTTCTCGTTAACCTAAATGGTCTCTTGTTTCGCTGAAGTCAACAGGGGCTTACAACGCTGCAGCCCGCCTCGCTAGTGCGACACCGCCTCCAGCTTACGTTCTCAGCCGAGGCATCGGATGGCAGGTAGATGTCTGTTCAGGTTAATCATGAGCTATCTATCGAGCGAGTTGTGTGTTGATATCTGCCATGCCGCATGAACTAACAGGGAATTGGAGTTCTTCTTGATGGACTCTTCGGAACTGCGACCGGTTCAACTGTGTCAGTGTAAGATTTCACGATGTTCTAATGCACATTCACTGAATCATGAGTATAAATATTACGAAGATTACTAACTGCGAGCACAAGCAAACAGGGAGAATGTGGGGCTTCTCGGATCAACAAGGGTGGGAAGTCGGAGGGTCATTCAGATCTCTGCTGGCTTCATGATCTTCTTCTCCATCTTGGGTGAGTGATGAGCAAGCAAACCATTCTGAACCCGTCAATTAGGTTTCAGCATCACGGTGTAATGTTGAAGCTACTCCTCCTCTGTCTGGCACAGGGAAATTTGGAGCTTTGTTCGCCTCCATTCCCTTCACCATCTTCGCTGCTGTTTACTGTGTTCTGTTTGGTATCGTGGGTAGGTTCTCCCGTTGCTTCTCCTCCGGTTTCGGATAAACACCAGTGTTTAGATCATGATTGATGTATCTGTTCCAGCTGCGGTGGGGCTCTCCTTGTTGCAGTTCACCAACATGAACTCCATGCGCAACCTCTTCATCACGGGCGTCTCCATCTTCCTCGGCCTATCCATTCCTCAGTACTTCTTTCGCTACACTGCGAGCGCACAGCACGGTCCAGCCCACACCAAGGCAGAATGGGTGCGTATCACTTGCGCTCGTTTGCATCTCACCAGCCTCGGAGCAAGATTATTAACATGTCGATAATCTGGATTCATATGTGTGTTCATTGTGCTGCTGCAGTTCAATGACTACATCAACACGATCTTCTCCTCTCCGCCAACGGTGGCATTGATCGTCGCGGTGTTCCTGGACAACACGCTTGACTTCAAGGACACCGCCGGTGACCGAGGGATGCCGTGGTGGGCGAGGTTTCGAAAGTTCAAAGGAGATGGCAGGAACGAGGAGTTCTACACGCTCCCCTTCAACCTGAACCGCTTCTTTCCCCCTCGATGAGGCCGATGAAGGAGGAGAATGGCGAGACTCGGATCATTGAGCAGAGAAAGAGTACAGGAAAATGTAGGCATTAGCTGAATCCAGCTTGTAGTCATTTCATGTACATTTATTTTGGATTTGATGGTTAATAATACCATCTAATCTTTTTTCTGCTAATGCTCCTCTCTTTCCTTCCTTCCTTTTCCCAGTTGAGATGATCTTTAGCTACTTAAATGAGATAATTTATGATCATCCCCGAGATCTTTGATATTATTAATCGGGAGTGAATGCCATGTTGTGAGAAGGGTCAAAGCAGAAGAAGCATGATGAAGCACGATTCACAACGTGTAAACTTACCCTGGTTTCCTGCTGCGTGTCCGCACCTGCACAGTGTCCCGCGCAAATGAACCCTCTCGTTGATTTCGAAACGGGATGGCCCGTTGTGATCTCGCGATGAGCGGAGCATCGAACACGCTTATCCTCTAATCACGAACGACCAGATCGACGAAATGTCATGTTTCGATTGCTTCGTGTCATCTTCCCTGAGCTGAAGCCCACACGCGAAGTCTCCGTAGCTAGCAAACACTCGACCTTTGCAGCCTTCGGCAAAGGGCCATTGTCTACTCACAGGTCCCATGCACGAAGCTTTTCATGTTTAAATCTTTTGTCTCCTTCTCTCTCTCTCTCTAGCTTTTGTGTCGTCTTTTCAATCTTGTAGTTATGCCTCTCACCATCCTCCTTCCGGTCTCATCAATGTAGTGTACATCGCTCTTCTCCTGCTAACTTCGAGCAGGGATCAGTGTCACTGTGTCAGTGCTTCGCCAATGGACGCGGAGGAGAGGAGGGAGGAGAGCGTGGCGCTGGTGGTGATCGTGGTCCTCGCGGTGCTCGCCCTCGCCTCCCTAGTCGTCGCCCTCGGCTACTACTGCTACATACGCAGCAAGGTGTCCCAGCGTCGAAAGGCCTTCAAGAACGAGGCCCGGGAAGAGGCGGATCACGAGGAGGCGGCCGCAGCCGGCGGCGGAGAGGTGGAGGTTGTGGTGGCCGCGGGGAAAGGTGGGGGAGGAGTGCAGCTGTTCGCCTACAAGCAGCTGCACGCCGCCACAGGCGGGTTCGGGAAGGGGAACGTGGTCGGGCACGGGAGCTTCGGGTCAGTGTACAGGGGCGCCCTCCCCGACGGGAGGAAGGTGGCCGTCAAGCTGATGGACAGCGGCGGGAAGCAGGGGGAGGAGGAGTTCAAGATGGAGGTGATCTCTTCCTCGGGATCATCTTTTCTTGATGTCTTCTACTCTCAGCATCTATACTGTTCAGAATGAAGCTAATTGGGATCGAATGCAGGTGGAGTTACTGACGCGACTCCGGTCGGCGTATTTGCTTGGACTAATCGGCTACTGTTCGGAAGGTGGTCACAGGCTGTTGGTTTATGAGTACATGGCCAGCGGCAGCCTCCAGGAACATCTGTATCCAACCGGCGGCGGTACGTAAGCCATTGTTTCTGTGAAGATGCATTCGATGATTACTTCTGGTTGTTCGTAAATCGAATAATGTTATGACATTGAATTGTAGGGGGATAAACAGTTAGATTTTGGTTGTTGGTAGCACTTAGTATGGCAAGATTATTGCTGCATTCAAATGATTTATGGTGTTGCATGTGCCTATGTTTTGTAGCTCATAGGCCACAGCGCAATCAATTAGGACTTACGGTTTTGTTGTTGTTGTTGTTGTATAGCTCAGGGTTCTAACGTTCCAAGTAGATCAAGAATTCACGAGGAGAAAAAGAGAAAACAAAGAGGATAGGAACCAGAAAAATGTGGTTTTGGGAACATTAGCTATCAATTTAGATGTCATGTATCAACTTTGTCAATCCGAACCATGTCTTCGTGGTGGGTGAATTCATCATGGTTCCCCACTTTATAGTGTTTGTCCCATAGAAAACCTGGCATCATAAAGTATCTCTGTTTGTATCACCTAATTCTCGGTGTCATTAAAAAGACATTCAGGAGTAGGTTGTACAGCTATTTAATCAACAGGATCAAAGGCACTTTACATCATTATCTTATTCCTATATCTCAACCTCCATGCCTGCAATTATCTTGTGTTTGTTTCATTTTAATTGGCATAGGTAAACAAAGACATATGAAAGTGAAAGGTGAAATGGTTTAAGATATTCAAATTGTCTAAAAAAAACAGGTCTCACACATGTTGAGTCCCAGTGATATGTTCCAAATATCAACTGATGCCCCAAAAAACCTTCTTGGTATATTGCTGAAACAATTAACCATGTAGAATTGCAAAAGATATAGGATGCAAGAAGAGAAGAGATTTTATTTTATTTTTGGGTGGTGGAATAAGGGTCATGGAAACCCTGAAGATAATGTTGCCGATTTGTCACGGACAAACTTCTAAACAAGGTGTTTGATGTAATGCTTATGTATGTCCGTGTCGTTTGGCATGTTCATGCCTTGTACAGAATGTAAAGGGGCGGCCGAAGGCTTAATAGTCCCATTTTAGTTGGGTTGGTGGCCTCTTTAGGCTTGTAAATAAAGGTTGTGTCATGTAGACACGTGCGAGAGCTTTTCGGTCTGTAATGGACCATTTTACCCTTTGTTGTGCCACTGTTCAGAGCTTGTAAAGTCTGTTTGTAATTTGCTTTGTCTATGAAGTGTTTTTCGGACATGTTTGCTTGTGGATCCCGTTTGAGGCGTTCTCTTTAACCCGTTCTCTCTTTTGTTGGTCCTAAGGGACAATGGGAGGCTTCGGGGAGGCTGACCTTTGCGGACGGACGCGCAAGGGTGCCGCATGACTTAGGCAAAACCAGCTAAGTCCGTGTCATATGGTATCAGAGCGGGACAAGCACTCATAGAAACACTTGACATGCAAACGTGGGGGACCTAGCGGGGCTGCGTTGAGGGCAGTCAGCAACGCGCGACCGTTTGAGGGAAAACGGGCATGGAGATGTAGGGAAAAGAGTCGCTCAGAGGAGCGGGCATCTAACATTGGCATTCAGAGGAATGGCCAACCCTTCGCGCAAGAGGCACCACGAGAATAGGCAAGCTTGGAAGAATATGGAGCGCACAAAGGTTGGGATGGCTGAGTTTGAGCTTCGGCTCAACGTTGACAACTTTACTTGATGGTGCTCATGGCAAGCGAGGCGCTTGGCAAAAGGACGAGACCATGCAAAGTGGAATGAGTTGCTCAGCGACCGAAAGAGTTGTGCAAAGCTCACAGAGGTGAGGGGAATTGCTAACTCGAAGAATTCGGTACTCATGCATGGGCTTGTATGCGGACGATGGATTGTTCGTGGCCATCCCAAGGCGGTCGAGACTCGGCGCCATGGAGCATTGAAACTTTCTCTTCGGCATGCGAAGGATACGTCCGGAGGAGGCTGAAGTGTGCAACGAGTTCAGCATGTTGCTAAGCCTTGAGGGGTGCAGCGGTGGCTGTATTGACGTGAAGGCGCAATCTAGCAAGTGCGTTTGCAAGAGGCAGAACAATGCACAGTTTGTTCAGCAGATCGGAGTAGTCCAAGGGGGTGGTGGTCTCCGAAACGAAGAGAGATATTGCTCCAACGGGACAGTTATCTAGGAGGGATAAGTCTCGGCTCTCCAGAGGGAGAATCATGTAAGACGGACTTCACATGTTGAGGAGGAGTACCTCACAAACAACAACTCCACGAAGCTCAATGGACCGAGCAAGCAGCGAGGAGTTGTCACATGATCTCGCTCGAGAGAATGCATGGGTGGATGCATTGCGAGATCAAGTGGGGGAGCGACCTAAAGCAACTTAAATGAAGGCACACTTAGAGTCGATATGGAGATTGGACTCAAGGGAGGGCTGACCCGTGGAATGGTGGGCGCGAGGGCCACCATCGACTCAATGCAAAAACGAGGAGCGGAGCAACTTGGGTGTAACTTGGCGAAGTACCCAAGCCGCATGAAGGGAGCCAGCAGAGAAGTTGGAACATGGAGCAGAGGCACAGTGCTTTCCTTAGACAGAGGTCAAGGACATGAACTCTTGTAGAGGCAAGAGCAGGATCATGTTGTTCCATGGGTCCTCCATTCTGACGGAGTGGACTCATCTTGCATGGTGCCAAAGACGAAGGGAGCTTTTGGGCACATGCACCTTATCTCGGAGGAGCATTTGATGGAGGAACTAAGGCGACTCAATTTGCGGAGGCGAAGTTGGGTTCAGAAGGCCTTAGCACGGGGCAAGAGGACGCAGAGGCGGATACTCTTGAAGAATATGCCACAGTGTTGCCATTTAAGTTGCCATGAAGGAAGCAGTGCGCAGCGGAGATTGTGCTGGTAGGGGCAGAGGCCCAGGATCCAGGCAATGGTGCACAAATTACAGCGAAGTCGGTGGACTTCGGGAGCTACTAGGCGACGGACTGTCCTAGAGCGGTGCTTCATCTAGGTGTGACCCAAGAGTGGGTGGATGAAGGTCGATTGCCAAAGGAGCGAACAAAATCGAAGGTGGAGGAGACCCTGCGATGTATTGGCAGAGGCCACACATGGAGGGTTCACAATTCGAGTTTATTCCACAAGGATCAGAATGCAATGGAGATGTCACCAGGAGGCGACATGGTGCATCGGATCGTGGTGGAACAGTTCGTGGCAATGCGACACACACGACAAAGTCCCTTGAGGGATGAGATCATATGGAGGTATGATCGGGAGCTACTGGGAGCTCCGCTTTGGTGAACAACACGACGGCAAGAAGGGCTATGGATTCAAGGAGTGAAGGCCATGGTACCGCAGAGGCGGGTCTTCCGTGCGTGCATCGAATTTTGCATCGGACGAAAACCTTGGTCATCAGCATATGGGGGCTGTGTTCCACTAAGGGAAAAGTTCGAAGGCAAGTACCAGTGAGTTCCATGGGAGGGACTTGATCATGCAGAGGTATGATCGAAGCAGCTGGAGAGTTGGACTGCTCCAGAGCTCATATTCGCTTAAGGGAGCCCGACAAGTCAGAGGACAAGGTCGAGTAAGCGAACGTTGCTACCAAGGAAGCTAAGGAGAACAGAATCGGTGCAAACTCTACAACATGATGGCAGAGGCCAGGCATGGGAGTTGCAGTCTGTCTTTCCATCGACCAAACAGACTGCTTAGAGAACACAGAGGTGTTGAAGCAGGGGGTCGAAAGGGGCGAGGAAGCGACGACGAGTCCAGAGGGACTTAGCTACCCAAAATCAAGCAATCAGTTAGAATGGAGGTGGACTTGGAGGAGTGTCACGGAGGCATATCTACTGATTGTGAAGAAAAGGGATGGAGATGCGAGGCGACGGATAGTAGTGCCATGGGCATGGCAGCGCCATGGTACCGCAGAGGCGGGACTTCCGTGAAGGTCATTGATCCCTTACTCTCATGGAGGGAGAGTGTTTGGTCGTGAAAGGGGCCGAGGAGGTGGAGCATGCAGAGGCAATCTCCAAGTACCGAGACAAGGCTGAAGGGCAGAGGCCAAGAAACTTCGTAAGACCGGTGTCAACAAGTTTCTCATCAAGATAGCCGTTAGTGAAGGACTTCGGGTCATGTAAGAGTGCACGACCAAGGAACGAAGGAAGCAGTACGCGGTGCTGTACCTTTGCTACTCAGTGGAGTAGGCGGTAGGGTTGATGGAGAAGACGGTACAATCCTAGAGGCGACCTCATCTATCAGAGAATTACTCCAAGTTGGGGTGAAAACTTCCTGCATTCCAGAAGTTCAACGGCATTGAGAAGGTGAATCACAGTAGCTAACTCAATGCAAGGAGTGCAAACACTTCAAGTGCTTCAGAAGTGTGAGCAAAGAGCAGGCGAAGGCCAGTAACCAGCTCGATGCATGAAGTACAACCTCGAGGAGGCGGGCGAAGTCAAGTAACCTTTGCCTTCTCAACTCTTAGGAGAATGGGTGAAACCGAGTACCCCAATTCTCTTATCTATCCAGCAGAGGAGCTCTGCACAAGTTCAAAGACCCTTCGAAGATAATGGAAGACAATAGTTGTCAAATCCTCACCAACGGTGATCAGTGCTACTGAGAGTAGATTGTCCGCTTCATTTCCCAACGAAATGCCAATCGAAAGCGGAAGTGATGCGAACCTACTTGGATGTGACAACTAACTGAAAGAAGAGTCAATGAGCAGATGTTGTGGAGGAAGGACCCAAAACTTCAAAAGTTTGCGAGGCGATGCTCGTTAAAGCTCCAACAAGCATCCACCCAGTTCAAGCAGCATGTGGAATTTTTGAGAGACTGACGCAGTAAGGATGGTCTTTTCCTGCATTTTGGTGGATCCGTAGGAATCAACGAGGATCAACACAACTCAGCCAACCCCACACCAGAGTCAGAGTCATTGGCGAGTTGAAGCAGCATGGCGGATCAAAGGTTCGACTACTCAGAAACAGCAGCGGAGAGCGGCTGGGAGCCAGGAGGCGCATTGCAGCTGGAGCAGAAGATTGAAGACTCAGCAAAGGCGAAGAGTTGCAGTGTTCACAAAGGCTTCGACGAGGACGTCGAAGGGATAAGTGGGGGAGAATGTCACGGACAAACTTCTAAACAATGTGTTTGATGTAATGCTTATGTATGTCCGTGTCGTTTGGCATGTTCATGCCTTGTACAGAATGTAAAGGGGCGGCCGAAGGCTTAATAGTCCCATTTTAGTTGGGTTGGTGGCCTCTTTAGGTTTGTAAATAAAGGTTGTGTCATGTAGACACGTGCGAGAGCTTTTCGGTCTGTAATGGACCATTTTACCCTTTGTTGTGCCACTGTTCAGAGCTTGTAAAGTCTGTTTGTAATTTGCTTTGTCTATGAAGTGTTTTTCGGACATGTTTGCTTGTGGATCCCGTTTGAGGCGTTCTCTTTAACCCGTTCTCTCTTTTGTTGGTCCTAAGGGACAATGAGAGGCTTCGGGGAGGCTGACCTTTGCGGACGGACGCGCAAGGGTGCTGCACGACTTAGGCAAAACCAGCTAAGTCCGTGTCAGATTGGTGGATTATGATGTCAGTAGTCAGAATGTAGGTGGATGATGTTATCAACCGGTCGGCTATTTCAGACAGCTACGAAAAATGTATGACTGAAAATGATATCTTGTATGATCATATAGCAGTAGGAGAAAAACAGAACGACACTTCGGAGCTACATGAAATTGATGTTAGAAATTTGTGGTTGATGACAAACGAATATGGACCATAGCAGGCACATTATCTCTATGATAATTTTAAGACAGTTGTGCATTTGTAGTGAAAAATCATGGTAGGTGAGTTTGTTTGGGAGCACCAATCAATTGCAAATTGAAAAGTTTTGCAATTAAGATGACAATGAGTTCGTTTCGAAGTCATTCTTGCTGAGCATTTGGACAAATTGGTTAATCTATCACAACGCTAAAACCAATATTACCATGCAAGAAAATTAACTATTTGTACAGGGTATGCAATCTAGAGTCTTTTGTTTCTGATTTGTTGGATTTTAGTGACACGTATCAACTGTAATAGCATTGAAGGATTATTAACAGGATCAGCTGCTTCAAAAATACTAAAAACCGGTGATTTGATTCCACATACACTGCTATCTTAAACAATTCATTTGGGGCAAGTTTGAGAATTTTGAATTGGATCTGACTGTGTTAGTAGAGTTTGTAAGAGGTTGCATAATGGGATTTAGACAAAATGTCGTTGTTCACAATGGCTAATGCTATTGATGTCCTGTAGTACTAGTTCATGTCAAAAGAGGAAAGTAGGAACAGTACTAAAAGCCTATAAACACCAATAATTTCTTGGATGGATCCTCAAAAGCATTATTAATGACTTGTAACATCCATCACAGCAACTTGTTTCAAGGATGATGTGACCATAAGAATCAGAAAACCTTAGAAGCTTTATTGAAATCAGGGATATTTCATGGACGTCATTTTGAGAGCTAGCTTTCTTTTTGTATTTCCCTTCCTACGCCATCTTTAGCTATATGATATTTAATTTTAAAGGAGCTTGATATCTCTATGGGTTGTCAGAACGATAAATTTTTCATAAACTGCTGCAAGGTGTCTCACGAAGTAATTGCTTTTGCCAGAGAATGATCTATACATCTGGTGTCAGTCATGTACATTTGCTTCTGATGTTAGGAAAAATATTCACAGCTTGAGTTGGATGTTCAGGTTCCTATGGTGGTGTGTCAAATTTGGATTGGGAGACGAGAATGAAAATAGCACTTGAGGCTGCCAAAGGCCTGGAATACTTGCATGAGGAAGTCAATCCACCAGTAATTCACCGAGATTTCAAGAGCAGCAATATCCTCTTGGATAAGAACTTCCGTGCAAAAGTTTCAGATTTTGGTTTGGCCAAATTTGGATCTGAAAAAGCTGGAGGCCATGTTTCAACACGAGTTCTAGGCACCCAAGGCTATGTGGCACCAGAGTAAATATGAAAACCTACTAATCTCAAGTTCTTGTGATTGATGGCATTGTGGCGTTATTTAAGCAGATACAACTGACTAAGAATTTTTTGAAAAAAATAAGTTTTTCTAAACCTATTGTATCGAATTCCTTATTCTTCTGCAGATATGCATTAACTGGGCATTTGACTACAAAATCAGATGTTTACAGCTATGGTGTTGTACTCTTGGAGTTGCTTACAGGCAGAATTCCGGTAGATATGAATAGACCTCCTGGGGAAGGTGTTCTTGTGTCTTGGGTAAGTGTGCTATTTTCTCATTGCCGCTAATCTACAGTGTATTATGCCCTCAAAGCGACAAGCTATTTCTCAGATGAACAATTACTATATACTTAGATGAGTGCATGCTAACTTAATCTGATTGCAAACAGATGTTGATCTATTCTGGCACAGGTGCTCAGACAAAACATTCCTACCATCTTGATTCTATCATATATGTTATCCTGATTTTGTTACCATTGTTTTTGCAGAGAAAGAACAGTGATACATCTCTTGTAGATTAACTACTTGCTTAGAAAGGCGTTGGCTGTACTTTCATTAGTTTCGACAGATTAGGCTAATTTTCTCTTGTGATGATGCTAGGCTCTACCTCGACTGACAGATCGAGAGAAGGTTGCACAAATTATGGATCCAGCAATGGAAGGGCAATACTCCTTGAAAGAAGCCGTACAAGTTGCCGCGATTGCTGCCATGTGTGTGCAGCCAGAGGCCGATTACAGGCCTCTGATGGCAGATGTAGTCCAATCCCTGGTCCCTCTAGTGAAGCACAAGTCGACTGCAAGGATTGGCGGTGGCTCCAACTTACACACACCGAAATCTCCAGCTACACCTGTCTGTGCCAAGACTAGTACCACCACCTCCTGAAGTATGCACTCAACATTGCTTATATCAATCTACATTGCATTAGCATTAGGTAGTAATAACTAGGTCTCCTGAAAAACTTGGTTTCACCGGTGAAACAGCTTTGTCATATATTTGTTTGGACTGTTGTAAGAGTCGTAAAAGTATATTTAGATTCCGATATAGTGTTTATTTATATGGAGTAGTTGTTGAGTTCATGTAATATAATCTAGTAACCTTTCTACTTTCATTTGGAAGATTACCTGTGCTAGAATCTACCTGCTTTGACTCCCAATCTTGTGTGACAGATTAATGCTGCTGTTTTCTGTTTGCAGAAAGCATTACAGTGATGTTAATGATAATTAGTCCAACTTGCCTTTATGAAGTAGAACAAAGACTTCCAAGCGCATCATCTCCTTATCATGAGCAGCATAATATCCTTTTGTCTGTGTCACTCTCCTTGGACAACCTTTGTGCCATGGCGGGGCCAATGTGTTGTCATGCGGGCCACAGCAAGCTCGGACAGCAGGGAGATGCAACTCTTGCCCCACCCTGTTGTGGAAAAGCCATTAATAATCTCTAGCATTCTGCTCAATCATTTGCCACTTGATGATATATACCTCAATTTGCACTGGTTTCCATGTACTCCTCAATCCTCCTCCTTTCATATGCTACTAATCGGAAGCTGTGACTGTTAGCTTTAACTATTTGAAATGATAAGTGTGAAATGACTTGAGTTGATTGATTTATAAGACTAAATCAATACATTATTTATTGATATGAGTTTATGTATTTAAATTTATTTGTTTGATCGTAACATAACTCTATTAGTCTCATCTCGAGAATGGATAAGATTAATATTGATTTATAAGGATCTGATTAGTGTATTATTTTTAATTTCAACTTAAGTATTTTGATAGGTGGTTATGACCAAACGAAGTTATAGGTCCATTAGTCCGTTAGACTCGGATCGTAGATTATGATACCTATTAATTTTCTATCAGCTTGAATCATGATAATAAAAATTATTTATGATTCATAAATTTAGTTAAAAAAATCAAATTCAGTCTAATCTTTTGTCTTATTTTTAACTTATTCAATTTAATAAAATTAATTTTTTTTTGTCAGCCTTGTCATCATTTAGAGCTATAAAGAGATATTAACAAAATCAACAAAGATAATTTAAATTTATAGAATTATAATGAATAAAAATTATGTCTTTCCATTCAAAAACATTATCTTAGTTAGTTTCAACGTAAGCTTAATATTATGATCATAATTCGACATATTTTACGGTATTTAGACAACGAACGCTAGAGCTCCCTAATAGTAGTCATGATCACAGTTCATGAATCAAATCCGAATTGAACCGATCGATCTCGACGTTTTGTAAATTGAATTTGATTAGTTTGAATCAATAATTTTATAGTTTTAAATTATTTATATTTTAAAAATATTTTTATTTTAAAAAATAATTAAAAAAAAGACAGTCTAATTGGAACCGCCCGAACCGGAATGATTTCGGTTCTTGTTTCTGATTTTAGGAAACCGGCGTCATCAGTTGCGGATCTAAAATAGGCCCGGTTCGAAACCGTAAAATAACGGCCGGTACATGATGTCCGAATATTGTAACGGTTATGAAAGGCCGTTACGTTAAACAACGCGGTTCGCTGAGGAGAGGGAGGAAAAGACTTCCTTTGGAAACGTTTTCTTAAGAATTGTTTTTTATTCATCGCATTTATTACATTGGACGGTCTCGAGTGGCCTCCACCGGAAAACTATGGAGCCGACGACGATCTGAAGGGAGTGCGGTCTTCGCCGCAACGCTTTCTTCTTCTTCTTCTTCTTCTTCTTCTTCTTCCACCACATCGAACGGCCTCGCTGCCGCCGGGATCTCATCATCCGCAGCTGCTGGAGCACGACGCCCTTGTACCCGCCGCCCCTACCCGCGTCTCGGAGATGGCCGAAGGCAAGGTAGCCTTTTCTTCTCCTTTGTCTCGTCTTCCTTGATCGAATTCCCTGCCTCCTCGGTTTTCTAATGTGAAGAAAAAAGGTTGCTTCTTTGAGGTGATTCGAGCTGGACCCTTGTGATTTCGGAGCGTGTCGATAGGTGCCTACCCATAGTGAGCCAGGAAAATCTGTTCTTGTTGTAGATTTTTTTGAGTTTGGCGGGTGGATCTGATGTGTGCTTGTTCTTTCCCCCCCCTCTGATCTATTCTTGTACGAACTCGTCCTTTTTCTCTCTAAATCTAGAGAAGATAACGATGGATTTAACTATCTGATGTATTTGTTATTCTGCTGTACTAGTTTGTGTGTGTTATTCTCATGCGGTGACACACCCGGTTTCTACTATAATCTTGTCCGTTTGGGCTTGTCGTTTGCTCTAATCGTAATTAGGTAGCAATTCCTTTCATCGTCTTCAATGCATCCAAGAATTGTGGCTAAAACAGAAAAAGGTCTTAAGCAATTTTTTATTCTGTTTTTTCAACATCACTTGCTCACTTTTCAAACTATTTCCTATTTTCTGGAGAAGGGTGGCCACATTTTATCGAACAATCTTGAGGACTTCTGGGATCTTGTCTTATTTGATGTTCTGTGGAGTTCTTGCCTCGGTCTCCAACTTTATATCACCAGTGTTCCTTGGAAGCTCTGTATTCTTCTACATGTTTAGTGCCTTATAATCGAGTTCACTTTTTGGTGACCATGCTTGTTTTCAGCTGTTCTGATAGTTCACCTTATTGCTTGGTGCTTTAATATTTTTTTGCTTAGATAGAAATATTAGTCTAAATTGATCTCCTTTTTATCTTCGTACCACAGCAAGCATCTGTTATGGAAGGAAGTGATGGGGTCACTGGTCATATCATTTCCACCACCATTGGAGGCAAGAATGGTGAACCCAAACAGGTTAGGAGCCACTAAACTGCTTTATATAGAGATGCAAATTGGTTGCTATCGTATCTCGGTAATGTGAGTTGTTTTGCTTGTGCTGCAGACCATTAGTTACATGGCTGAGCGTGTTGTGGGTGCTGGCTCATTTGGGATTGTTTTTCAGGTCTTTTGCTAACTTTTTGTCTGGGACTTGCATAAACCCGTCGCACCATTTAGTGCCTTGGCTTCAAACATGATTGTCTTTGGCAGGCAAAATGTTTGGAAACAGGAGAGACTGTGGCTATAAAAAAGGTGTTGCAGGATCAGAGATACAAAAACCGTGAGCTACAGCTGATGCGCTCAATGGATCATCCGAATGTGATCTCTCTAAAGCATTGTTTCTTCACCACGAGCAGAGATGAGCTTTTTCTCAACTTGGTCATGGAATATGTGCCGGAAACACTATTTCGTGTTCTAAGGCATTTCAGCAGTGTGAATCAAAGGATGCCGCTAATCTACGTGAAGCTTTACACATATCAGGTATATTTATCTTGTCGCCCGTGGATACTCTTTGCAGACACATGAATGAGAGTACTAAATTGGATATTTGTTCAGATATTTAGAGGGTTGGCTTATATGCATACAGTTCCTGGTGTTTGCCATAGAGATGTTAAACCACAAAATGTTTTGGTGAGTTCCCATGGCCTTAAAAGTTTATATATTTTGTCAAGTTTGATCAAGTAAAGTCTTTGACTTTTACAATTAGTAGAGCTTCTGCAGGTAGATCCTCTTACCCATCAAGTCAAGTTATGTGATTTTGGAAGCGCAAAAGTTTTGGTATGTTTCACCTGGAACGAAACATGGACTGGTTTTCTTTGTTGTGCCTATTTTGGTGCTCTTAAATGGATTGATCATTTACAGAATTCTCAAAGAACATGCATTAACTAAAAAATTGCTGAGAGGGAGGTTGCATCACAAAAGAAAAGTGCATTGTTTTTTTATTTAAGATTATTGAGAAGAAACATCCTTTAGATTCTGTTTAATTTATCTGATTTTCTATGTAAATTTGGGGCACTCTTCCTTTTGCTACTTGTTTTCAGTAATGTGGAGATTAAAGAGTAAAGAAGTAATCGTCATATTTAGACTTTTAGCAGATGTGAGGCATTGTGATGGCTGAATCATGTTCTGATGAGATTTTAAGACTAGCTTACCCTATAACAGGAAACACAGCATATTTGCTTTCTCAAAGTAATGATTAAAGGATTGGCTACCATGTTTTCCCATGCATGGCACTGTAGACTAGCCTTGTGAAGTTAAACTAGGCATCTGCCTGCCGGAGTCTTAACATTTTCTGGTTGGCACTGTACACTTAGAAAAGTGCTTGCTTTGCCATGGCTCATCAGATTTTTACTGCAAATTAATGACACTTTCTGGTAGTCAATTTGTCCTCTTAGAAAAAGTGCTTGTTTTGTCATGGCTCATCAGGTCTTTAGTTTCAATTAATGACACTTTCTGATAGTCATCACCCTCCTAGAAAAAGTGCTTGTTTCCTCAACTGTAGTTTGAATTGATCCACAAAGACCAGAAAAAGGGGGGGAAAAAATAGATAAAAGAGAGAATAAAGAATTAAGGGAACAGCTAGTGGGTTACCAGATATAATTAAATTATTATTTTTTCCTAGTCAAATTATGTGTTTTTGTTTCATAAATATCTTTGAATTTTGTAGGATCTCCTGCATATAAGATCTCTGACTGTAGCTTTCTTTCCATGAAGGCTACTGCAAAATATTTCGATCTTTTTCATTATTCGTTTTCATTTGAATTTAATGTTTCTCTTCTGTTCTTCTAATGGATTTGCCCTATCAGGTCAAGGGTGAACCGAACATTTCTTACATCTGCTCTCGCTATTATCGTGCTCCAGAGCTTATTTTTGGCTCAACAGAATATACAACATCCATTGATATATGGTCAGCAGGTTGTGTTCTTGCTGAGTTACTCCTCGGTCAGGTACTCTTTTGTCTCACCTGCATGTATTTGTGCTTTAATAACCTTTAAGAAGCGTTTCTTGAACTCTCACCTACCGTATCCAACTTTTACATATTTTTCAGCCATTGTTTCCTGGAGACAGTGCTGTTGATCAGCTTGTTCAGATAATCAAGGTATTATGTGGCTGCCCTGCTGGTAAATATTGGTTGAAGGAGTCATAACATTGTACGAAATTTCTTTCCATATGCAGGTTCTTGGAACTCCAACACGTGAGGAAATTCGGTGCATGAATCCTAACTATACAGATTTCAGATTTCCACAGATAAAAGCTCATCCATGGCACAAGGTTAGTTGCATCCACTTTTTCACCCATGGCACAAGATTAGTTACAGTAGCTTTTTTCATGTTGTCTTTGGTTTTTGTACAAGTTGTCCTTTTGAATTTCATAATGTATGATTGCAAAAGAGTGTCAGCAAGCTGCAATGATAAAGCTTGATTCTTTCACGGCTAATATGCATATAAACAGATGACACCCTAAGTTGAACCATTATGGTTCGGTTGTGTTGTTGATTTGTGACATCTGTGATTAGCTGATGTTATCTGCATTCGTAATCTTCTGATGGTCTCAGTACTGAAGCTTTTCAAATCAAGGGATGATGCTAAATTTGATTCTTTGGACTTCTACTACTGAAGTTAATGATAGTATATTCACTTTAGCTTTATAAACCAACACAATTGTTCTCCCACATCTGATGTGCCACTAAACTAGGATGATACAGTCTTCCATTCTCTGGGTTTGAAAATATAATTCAGAATCACTTTGGAATGGTGCATGTGGGGTCCACCCCAGTGATGGTCTTATGTAGTAATGTGCTTCAAGCTCCATCCACAAATAGCCTTCTTTGGTTGCTTATTTATCAAGATACTATTCCACTGCTTCGGTTGCATATTTAGATATATGTAGTGAATACAATATGCATAGTATTAGCCTTTTTCATTGGAGTTTTACAGTAACTTGTAACTTTTCAGATATTCCATAAGCGGATGCCTCCAGAAGCAATTGATCTTACATCACGCCTTCTTCAATACTCTCCAAGTTTTCGCTGCACTGCAGTAAGATTCCCCCCAAATATATTTTTAGGACTGATGTGACTGGCAGCATAGCAACTTTCATATACAGCAATATTTATGCAATATTTTATGAATTTAATTTATATAATATCTGGCCTCAGTAAAACATAGTGAAATGCTGTAGGTTTATAAGATCCTTGAATCTTTTATGTACATTTGTCAAGTTACAATATAAGATCTGATATTGCTATCAATAATCCTTATATAACTTGACGTATTCTATTGCAGCTGGAAGCATGTGCTCACCCCTTTTTTGATGAGCTACGGGATTCAAATGCACGGTTACCAGATGGGCGTCCTCTGCCTGCTCTTTTTAACTTCAAACAAGAAGTAAGCAAACCAGCTTCTATAAGCTCCGTCTGCCACACACATTTCTCTCCCTGGACACTTCTATAGTTCCTACTTTTCTTTGGTAGCCGCATCAGTTGTAAGTTAATATTTGATAGTCACTACTTTTTCTTTGACAAAGTTTCTGTTTGGCTTCAAACACAAGGACAAGCTATAGTAAGCCTCTTGAAGGCTATCTTTTCCACACCCCTCAGCGGGTTTTCGCTAGTTTAAGTTAAGCCTCCAGTCTACCTACTGAATTTTTCTACCCATCAGTATTCTCTCTTATCTTGGAATTTCATCAATAATGAAACTGGGAATTGTTTCTTAAAACTTAATTGCTTACATTCCGATTGAACAGTTGTGAAATTGTTGAAAGAAAACTTCATATGGGCCTATGGTGTATCACCAGGTTTGTTTATCGCCACCTTGTCAGCCGATACCATAACTTGCAAGTGGCTATGAGTTCAGCTGAATCTCTCCTCTTAGGATTTTTTTGTACACCCTTGTGTTATAGGGCTTTGTCTGCATGCCCATCTAGACAATAAGGACAGAAATGATTTTACTATCAGAATCGGTTGGGCAGATGAGTAGGCTACATCAATGGATGCTGTAAATTGTAAGTGGTTATCGGTTGTGTTTAATGTGATATCTCATCTTGGGACTCTGGTGAACCATGCATTCCAGGGTCTGTCTGGATGTCCCTTTTAGTCAATAAGGATGATGCTGACATTGACAAGGGAATTGGTTAAGACGATGTGTGGAAAGAGTAGGGTAGGATAAAACTTGTGTCCATGGAATTGCTGGAGTGACGACCCTCCATGACCATCTGGTTCCTTCTTTCTACAATCATACTTAACTAAGCAAACTCAGTAAAGGCCGAGACTTCACATTGAAAAATGTTGTGTAAAAATTTTGTTCTTTCTGCAGATGGTTTAATCCTGGAAATATTTTTGCAGTTAGCAGGTGCATCACCGGAGCTCATTGGCAAGCTGATTCCAGAACATGCGAGGCGGCACTCTAATCTCGGTTTCTTGCAAATGCCTGGGACGTAGTACCACGAACTCTGGTTAGAAGCGATCAAAGCACTAAATGGGTTTTATGCTGGCGAGCAAGAATGCCAGATTGGTGAGAGCTAGAACGGTGGAGCTGCTATGTTATTTGGAGCGTTATTATATTCTATGCTGCCTGTCGATATCTGTGTATCCTAAGTTATTTAGGATCAAGGGGGGCGATCGTAAGCGTCCTTTCGGTAATGTTTTGCTGCTGTATTCCTGCACCAGATGCGGTAGAGAAGTCAAAACAAGCTGGCCATCTTCATCTTAATTTCTTTTTCCTCTAGTAAGATCAGTGCATAACAAGTTTAAGTTGCTTGTAGCTCATGTAACCTATTTTTTTCCTTGTAGATGTGACTAATCCGAAATTGAATGGAAGTATCTTCTTGTGAGTACTCAGTTTCTTATTTCAGTTTCAGAAACCTTTTTTGGTCAGCAATATTTGCCTGCTCATACCATAAGATTATTTCCTGTGGGGTTTCACATATTAGTGTCTGTCTCACAGAAGGGAAAGTAAAATGCAAAAAGAATTGCAAATGATACATCAAGCCATCGTCTTTGTTTGCTCCCCAGTCTTAGCCATATCCACACTAACCCTTCTCAGACTCTCTTCATTCGTCCGTCCATCTAAAGAGCTTTGTGGGTGTGCCGTTTCTAACTTGGCTTCAGCAAGGCAACAAAACGAGGAGAAAAATATCTCCAACATGGCAGAAAGAGACTCCGTTTGATATTTGTTTCTTCCACGTAAAGTGCATCCTATACATAGATATGTGTGTGCACGGCCATTAATCTCTGCCTCACTCCCTTTATCCGAAAGGTGTCTGGTAGCATTCATTGTTTGGCACATCACTGTTCGCTAATTCTGTGAGAGAAGGTCGAGTTCGTGCCAGTTTTGGGGTGTCCTAAGCACAGGCTCTAAACGCTTCACGGTCAGCATGTTGGAAGGGAAGGCAACGATCCAAGAAACGGACATGCCATTGGAGATGCAGATGCAGGCGATGTCGTCGGCCTCCGAAGCCCTCGACCTCTTCGACGCCTTGGATTGCAGGAACATAGCCGGCCACATCAAGAAGGTACCATACCATCGCCTCCACCTTGGATCTCCGTTCTCGTGCTCCCTCTTCTGTCTTGTTCATCTCTGTTCTCGTGGTCTCAGGAATTTGACGTGGTATATGGGCCCGGTTGGCAGTGCGTCGTCGGTTCCAGCTTCGGCTGCTTCTTTACACACTCGCTAGGGACCTTCATCTACTTTCATTTGGAGACTCTCCAGTTCTTGATCTTTAAAGGAGCCTCAGCATAGTTTCACCATTCCATTAAATCAGGAATTATGTGATGTTTTATTTTATTGGCCTCTTATATATATATATATATATATATATATATATATATAGTTTATGTGATGTTTTCCTCTTTTTTTTTTGCCTCTTATTTATATGTATTGACTTATATAGTGATAAGTTCTAAAAGGATTTTATATATATTCAAAGTTGATTATATATTATTTTATGTATTTGCCTAGTATTCGGGTTTCTAAACTTTTGAAAATTATATTAGGTTCTGAAATTACTATAATTTACTCTTGAAAAAAAAGTGAGGTATTTCTTTGCAAAATTATACTATGTGATAATTCCACGAAGATCTCTTTGTTAGTAAGAGGAAGAATCAACACAAATCGAATTTTTTGAGGAATGTATCCAGAGAATTTGATTTGGTTTGCCGACCTTTGTCCAGGCTGACTAGGAGCTACACATCCCACCATCATAAAATCGCGATGAGATAGGGGGCACGACGGTAGTGCACTACATGCACCTGGTGACAACAAGGATTACAATGTCGGAGATCATGACATAATTCAAGCCGAGTAGGAGCTACACATCCCACTATCATAAAATCACGACGAGGTAGTGGGCACGATGGTGGTGCACTGCATGCACGTGGTGGCAACAGGGATTATAACGTCGAAGATCACGACAGAGTTCGAGGCGACGAAGGGGACATTGAAAGTGAATAGCCCATATGTACCGATGCCTCAACGGGTGAAATGATAATTTGACGATGTTAAAAATAAAATAGGTTATAAAGAATTTGAATATATTTTTTAAAAATTTAAGGATCAAGTATAACTTTTAAGAGTTTGGAGACCCAATACTTCCAAGAGGCAAAAGTATATATTCACTAACTGGACCAAGTATATATTGACCATGTTTTTCTTTTGTCTGCACTGAATAAAGAGCACAACTAGATCAGTTGACTACAATCTTAAGATTGATTAAGAGGACGGGGAGAATATAAGGTTAAATGAATTGTGATCAGAGAGGACTTATACAAGATTAAGATAACACAACAATCTCCATTAGGAACTGATTCTGATATGATGGACCATGGTCTAATGCAGCTCACAGATAACCAACATGTAATCAATTTACAACTGGTTGAACTGATAGTAGATCAGAGTACTTGTAGCAATCTGAAGCATCACAAACATCCACGCTCCATAAAATTCCATTAGTCTTACAGGCAGAACTCATAAAACTATTGCTGCCAGAAACAGCAAGCATAAATCTGGAGATATTGTTTCCACGTCTTATTGCACATTTATTACGGAATTAGGAACGGAAGATGACAAAATTGGCCAACCCTAACAGATGGATACATGCAAAAGATGCTTGAAGAAGGCAAAATCTATACCAGGGTCTCCATTTGTCACTTGATGCGAGCAACTGCTGCATGAATGGCATCAGCAAGATGAGGGACAGTTTTGGAGCTCAAACCAGCCATGCTGATCCTCCTGCAACAAGCATTTGCTTCTCAGAACCACTATTGACAGATATACACATATTCGTATTTAGACAACTTGAACTAGGTAAGTGGAATTTGAGGCAAGAGAAAGACTAAAGAAGATTACCCATCAGAAGTCATGTAAATATGATACTCTTTGGTCATGAAGGTCACTTGCTCTCTATTAAGCCCTGTGAAAGTAAACATTCCAATTTGTTTGATGATGTGACTCCAGTCACCAGGCGTCCCTGCATGACCATAGAAGAAGCCTCTTAATTCCTTGGCTAATATAATCTACATTTACCATTTGAGCAGCTAAAAATCATAAATATCATTTTCCTAACAAAAATACCATAAATGTTGTCATTATAACCTCATACAGTTAAATTTAGTAAATATAGCACATGCAGAGCCACCAAGTAGTTGGCGGCAACCAAAGACTACATACTATCAGTGTATGCGAGTTCTGATAGCTAAATGAAACTATATGAGCTCTGTAATAGCTGGTGGTGAGAGACCTCAGGTTAGTGATCTGTTACTGTATATCATAAGTAGGTAAAATGATACATGATTAAACAGAGAAAAAAAAGATTAATCTGAGACCAACATTGGCAAATTCACATACCTCTAGTACGTAAAGCATCAAAGAGCTGTTGGCGCATCCTGATTATTCGATCAGCCATAGCTTTCAACTCAATAGTCCATTCGTGGTACATTTCTCTAAGCAGATTAAGTTGAAATACCAGTTAGCAAGTATGCCCAATGAGAAAATAGAAAAAGAGGAAGGAACATGTTTTGAAACATGAAAAACATAGCATAATGCAACAGATCAAGTTCTGTAATAACTGCATCCTAATTTTACGGGCCAACATTATTAACATACTAAGCATAATGCAATACCTGTCTTTTAGAATAGTAGCCACAATAGAAGCACCATGAATAGGAGGATTAGAGTACATAGGCCTAATCACAAGCTTCAGCTGACTTTCCACCCTAACTGCCACATCCGCACTCTTGCAGACCTACAAGGTTGAAGTGACACTCAAGGGAACAAAATTAGGAGAGGACAAAAACCGAAAACTATTAAGTACTTAAATAAGTGAATAGCATTGATGGCACATATCAGTAGCTGACTATGACTAAAATAGATTTAAGCTACTCATCAATTGAGCTTAATGAGGCTCTAGATATTTAGCTATAATGGCAATTTTCAGTAACAAAAACAATCTATGACCAGTCAAAAATATAAACAGGTGAACTCTATATATTAAACAATTTACTATTGTCATTAATAACATTTTTTGGACTTATGGACCTTGTATGTTGTGCAATCCATTGTCAGAAGCGAGCATTCAAAATCATGTCATATGTAGGCTTACTCAAATTTTAATGTATCTTGAATGATCATAATAAACCTGAAACATTACTTTTTGGATGAAGATGATTTAATTCTTAGCACCTGCGAATCGTTCACTATGGTCACAAAAACATATTTGTATAGTATTTACAACACTTGTAACATAGATTTTCAATGACAATATTGGGCCTGATTTGCAATTAATTAAGAACTTGATTCTGTGTATGAGAGTCTTGATCTCATTGACTAAGAAGAAAATTGTTTCATCACATAAGATTGCCAAGACTACAGGGTAACTTACTCAAAAGATTAGCTAACAAGGATAGAAGAAATTCTCAAGATAATAGAAGTCTCTTACAATGCTTAGTGCACCGACACGCTCCCCATAGAGGCCCATGTTCTTGGCATAGCTTTGAGCAGTGAGGCATTCACCACCATCAGCAACAAACATCCTAATTGATTGTGCATCAGCCTCTAGGTTTCCACTTGCAAATCCCTAGAACATTTGCTCTTAAAAGGTACATAATACATTCAGATGTAGGAGAACACACACAAGCACACTGAAGCAAAATGATTAACTACAAGAATTTATAAAATAATTCATGTCTAACTATGTGGATCAATACATATAATGGTCATTTTTCATGCATAACTGGTTTAGATTGCCTTGGAAAGGAAGCATGACAAGAAGCATACATTCTATGTGATAAATTTTAAGTTGCAGCAAAGCAAATGTTACCTGGTAAGCACTGTCAAAGAAAGGTAGCAAGCCCTTTGATCTAATCAGCAATCGAATCTGCTCCCACTGATCAAGAGTTGGATCCACACCAGTAGGATTATGTGCACATGCATGAAGAAGCACGATTGCTCCACAGGGAGCCATATTTAGATCTTCTAGCAAACCTGCACCACAAAAATTTTTCCCAAGCAACAGAAAAGAATAGTTAAGAACTACATGGTCAATATTAACAATAAGACCTAAACAAGTAAAAAATATTAAGCAATTAAAAGTATAATTGAATTTGGCATATGGCAGAAGTGATATGATCCCCACCTTGAAAGTTCAGTCCTCTTGTTGTCGGATCATAATAGCGGTAAGTCTTGACAGATAGGCCAGCTAATGTAAAAACTTTTGGATGGTTTCCCCATGTCAGCTGTGGAATGTAAATTGTATGCTGGGGAACAAGCAACGACTTAAAACTCAAAACTAGTCGCTTAGATTACCATAACATATAAAACATGAACTAAGATATGACACCATACTTCATGGTGATGCCTTGCCAGAAACTCGCCTCCAACCCTCAGCGAGCCAGTACCAGACAAACATTGGACAGTGGCCACCCTATTTTCCTGAATGGCAGGACTGTCAAAAAGAAAGAATAATATATAGGCATTAGCAAAAAAAGTGAAACTTTAACAGTTCTGGGGGTTATCCACAATGGAACATTGGAACCATCTTAATTTTGCTAACATATAGATTATTGACTATTTCAATAACCAACATGATGATAACCACACAGTTTTAAGTTTTTGTCGATGTTGTATCTCCATAATTGCCCTCATAGTTCAATCATCACAACCTTTATCACGTGGAAATATGCATGGACAACTACAAAATACTACTGATATAAATGGTTCAAGTACAATTCTCTGCTAATACTAGATGCACTTTGGTCATGTTCAACCAATCACACTTTATGTATATATTTTTAATCAAAAGTGACTTCATCACAATGTGTCTCAAACCATGATGAACTGACATGTTAGCAATGGCATACATGGTAGCAAACATAACACTAAGGCAAGCAACTTCGTCACTGACATAAATATTACGAAGCTACAGAAAATGGCTGCTTCAAAATGCATAACTACACATATTGGATGCCTCTTTCGAATATTCAACTTCTGAGTGATAACTAACAGAATATGGACTTAATAATATTAAGTACATATTCAATTATATTTATAGTTAATATAAATGGAAAAATTCAGAGGTATCTCATTGATAGATACTGAAGTTTTTGATGATTATAAAGGCAAATAATCAATTATATTTAGAAGCTACTGTATCTGGTGTTGAGATTCAGTTTATGCTCAATAGACTTAACTGATGACTTCATCTTAAGTTCTATCCATTATCTTGTAAAATAACAAGTTCTTCTCTATCACATACTTGATAACTTCTTAAATTTTAAAATTACATATTTGATATCCTAAGAAAACTGAAAGGTACATAGTATATTAACTTTCTTTTCGTCATAATCATTTATTTCAAAATTTTTGTTGTACAGATGAGAAAATTCCAAGTTCTATCCTTATCGATGTCGCTATCCATGTTTCTTAGAGTAGCTATTTGTATCTGAAAGGCTAGATTTTCAAATCATCAAATCATGGCTACCAGCAGGGAGAGCAGCTCCAATATTTCTGCAAGAATATTGCTCTTGATACCTTAGGAGTGCACCTTTTCCCCTGCCGTTATTTCCACAGAACAAAATATCATCTGAAAGCACTAAAAGTGCTTTATGTATTGTCCCTAAAGGTTTAGCACTTTGTAGAAGTGATAAAACAACAATCATGTGGAGCTTCCTTCAAGAAATAAAGATGCTTTTATATTATCAGGATGGTGATCTGATATGCAAATCACCCACATCATCAACCAGAAAGCAGAATAAATAAAGATCTAAACAATAGAACATAATCGTCACAATATTGTTACAGTGATAATTAAAAAATTGATAAGAGATATACACCTGTCAGCTCCAAAGATTAGTTTAGCACTCAGTTTGTTGAAATCTGCCAATCCAGTAATAGGGAGGTACTCCTTCACACGAGATCTGAAGAGTAGCAAGTAGAAAAGTCATATAAAGATGCAGCACATCTAGTAATTCTGAAGCATGTAGCGAGTATCAAGTAGAAAAGTAAAAGAATATGCAAACAACTTGCAGTTCCGAAACATCTAGTTTCTTATTTCTGGGACAAGATGACAAGTGCATTAAAAGAAATGCCGAGTAGACATGCTATGGAAGACCAATGAACCTTAGAACAACAGGCAAAGGTCGATTTAGAAAATCACCTAGGTGGATTTATAAAAATGGTACATACTAAAACCGCAATGAAATTAATCATAAACGTAGTAGACCAGAACAACGATTTATAACAATCATTGTTAAGCCAGTGAAAAGAACTTACCATCTCAGCAGTAAGAGAAGTCGGTTTAATGACAAAACAATTATAAAAGCACCAACCAGGAAAAAGCTGAAGGGAAGCTAGGCCCAGGTTGTGTGCCAGGCAAGGCAGGATCTTGAAAACAGTTGGAGAGGCTCTTCAATCTAGCAGAATTATTCCCTTGCTACAACCATGCAAATTCTAGATGTATGCGGCTACTCCTATCTGACACACACATGTCCTATACATATTATATTTTCAGCAGATTTACAATCTAACAGTTAAGCACGATATTAAGTTTAAGTAATCATACGGATCATTCACTAGCAGTTGCTCTGCTCGCCTCACCACATTAAGTACAAGGGGCTTTCCATCCTGATACAGCAGAAACACTAATTTAAGACAATACCGATCAACAAGGCAACGAGAAGAACAGATCAAACAGTTCCATCAATTGTACCTCGGTTCGATAGGCCCCAACTCCCAGATTCACCTTTACGGGACTCGGATCCTTGTTGTATGCAACTGTCACCTATTCATCCACTCCCAAATTAAATACCGAAAACTACATGATGATCGGTTAACCAAAAATCATCTGAAAACCACCAAAGTCTCCAAAATTCATCAACAAAGAAGTCAAACGGAAGAGAAGCATAACTATATCGTTACATCAACCGATACGAAACCTACAAACAATGAAATGTCGATTACAACATCTAAAACCAAAACAAACCGATCCGAAAGCGTCCGATCCCAAATAGAATCACGAACCAATCAATTCCTTCCGATCACCAATATACAAGAGGGAAAGAGCGAAATACCCCAAGGATCGGGTCCTCCGGCGCCTGGACGACGTTGGCGAAGACCGATCCGTCGTAGGATCCGGCGGTCGGCGAGGGGGTGACGATCTCGCTAGCGTTGTGGGACGCCATGAGAGAGGATGAAGCAGGCGAGTAGTCGACGCCCAGGTGCCTTGCGAGTGTACCTAATCTCCGGCCCGGGGAGACAAGCTCCGCGCGCATGTTAGCGTCCCCCATTCCTTCGCAGCGTTACTGTGCGCCTACTCCGCGCGTCACGCAACTCCGCGAGCGGCGCCCGTGAATTTATATACAGCGGGGAGCCAGAGGGGGCGGTTCCGACGCGACGCTGGTAGGTCGAATGACCACACTTCCGCGCCGAGGGAACGACGCGTGGCGGCGTAAAACTCGAGCCCGATGGTTGAAGAAGGCACGTCAACCAGGGACGACAAGATAGTGGAATTGCGGGCGCATCTTATGGCACGGATCGAACTGGGCCTTGTCGTTGGAGAAACGATAAGACTGGCGCACATTATATATATATATATATATAGACATATGATTTATATTGAGAAATTAATATAGACAATTCATGTTATTTTTTATTGGATCGATATCTATCTTCCGGGTTAGCGGCTCGCCGTTGGGATTGAGAAATTTATATATATAATGAATTTCGGTTAGCGGCTCGTCGTCGGGATGCCGATTGACGATTCCAAGGTCGGAATGCTCGTGACTCGAAGGTGATAACTTTCCTGCAAGGATGGCCTTGGGTGATTGTCGACTTTGACATCTTTGACGAGCAAATCAGTGGTGGGTTGATTTGTTTATGCCTCTCCCTAGGGCAGATGTTGGTCATGGGTTTTTGTACTATTGTACGATAGTCGATCGGGTTTGATGTGACGACTAATTCTCGAGAGGTGAGATAGTACCTTTGTGCAGCCACCATCCCTGGACGTACCATTCGGCTCGACACGTGAGGGTGCTCCTCTTGCTGACTTGATTATAACGTGACATGACATCAATCGTAACATAGTCTGAATCCAAAATATACCTTATCACTATGTTCATATTATAAACATAATATATTTATAAGATTTATATATATAATAATATATTATAATATTTTTTAATATTATAAAAAAAATATTATAATTGAATCTTATGGATAAAATATTATTAAAAATATTAAAAATAGGTGCCTTACTGTCTAAGTCACGATTTTTCGAGTATTAAGTAAAAAAAAAAGTAAGGCTGCTATAAAATTTTTGAAATGTGAGATATTTATCCAAAAATAAAAGACAATGGAGCAACCTTTTCCGAGAATTCGCCCCGTAGAGGATAGAGAGAGACTTGTGCGCGTTATTGGTTTCCGTTTACTCCAACCCAAAAGCCTGGCTGGCAGCAGATTCCTCGTCTAACAAAATCCTATCGTCAGTCCGGGCTTGATGTTTACGACCCTTCCAATTCCATTCTCCGGTTCCATCACTAAATTCCTCGCCACCAACTCACGTTCCTTCGTTCCTCCCCTCCCTCCTCGTCTCCACCTTCCCCTTCGCGGTAACCACCGGCCACCAGGTACGCCGTCCCCTTTGTTCTTCTTTCGGAGATCTATACTTGCCCGATCTAGCAGGTACCCTCTCGATCGCGTCGTCTAACGCTAGATTCCTTAGTCTAGGGTGGGTTTTGTGTTATTCTCGTGCGATGTTGGGTTGTGCGACGACATAAAGGGATCGAGTGAAGTAGTTGTCAGATGTATTATCTGAGGATGCTTCTCGGAAGAACAAAGATGGTTCACCTGGCAGTAGCGCACTTGAATTTGAGGGACAACAAAGTGGAAATTCTTAGGAGAACTAGGGTTGCGTTTTATTATCTCTTGTCATGAAAAGTATTTTCAACAATGATGATTATGTGTTCATTTTGGAGATGAAGTGGAAGATGACGTTATTAACGATTTGATCTCTTTTTTTATTTTTGGATAATAAAGTGGAAATTATGTGTTACTGTATTCTTTAATGGAGTTTTCTTCACATATCGTTGCCATGATCTTGTGTAGTCTTTTCAGTTCAATAAGTTAACAGTTGCGAACTTGAATAAAAAAACGTGGAAACAAAAGAAAAAAACCAATGAGAGCAGAAGTAATTTATTCTTATGCAGAATTTCTTCTGTTTCCTGTTCGGTTTTCACCCTCAGTTGTTTAAACGGAAGCAACGATTTTATCTTACTGAATGAGGCATCAATGAACTACTAGTTCTCAACTTCTGTAGTGTTAAGTGATCAACATTTTGCATATCCATTTTGTTGTACTTAACTGTTCTTGACTTTTTTAATTGCATGTCATGAATATTGATATGTGAAGTAGCTAAAGTATAAAACTTGGTGGTATACAAATTGTGCATCCAATTATTTGTTTCCAAATGTTCAAACTCATTATATGAATAAGCGGCCGCCGGCCATTATATAAGTAATCATCAAACTGCCTTCTTCTCATGATCTATGGAACATTGATGATGGAATGCAGGAACTTACAGGTCGCTTAGTTGTGCTGAAAATAATTCTTCTTCTACTCTTCAACAATATTCATATATGGAATCTCTGAAAGAATCACAGGAGTATAATAGTAATCTTTACCCTCATATAGAACCATATAGTTCAGGGTTCTTGAAGGTCTCAGATATTCATACATTGTACTGGGAGCAGTCAGGAAATCCAAATGGGCATGTAAGTTCCTATCTCTGCAATTATTTTTCATATGTAATAAGTGAAATGCAGTCATGACCCATGCACTGTGCCACCTTTTTTAATGAATGAAATTCAGTCAATAGCACTTAGCATTATCATCATGTAAATTTGATAATCATGCTAGACAAGTAGTCATTTATATGTATTATGAGAGATTTGCTGTTTCCCCTTTCGATGTTCAAAGAGAATGCTTTTGGAACATGTGCTTATGGTGAACTCTAGGTGACTCTTATTTTGATGTGCGATTTTTCTTTTTGCTACACATATCTTTAGGCAAGAGTGGATTTATTTCAGATTTATTGACTTCACAGCTATTAGTAGAAATTATATGAAGTTCAAAGAACAAAGCTACTCCTGTAAACCCATGATATCTTTTTAATATTCTTAACCATTTTCGTAATTTTTCACAGCCTGTCGTATTTCTTCATGGGGGACCAGGTGCTGGTACATCAGCCAGCAATAGATGTTTCTTTGACCCAGAATTTTATAGGATCATTTTGTTTGACCAGGTGTAATTTCTCATCTAATAGTTTTGGCATCTTTTATCTATACATTTTCAGAAGTTCATTTATTCTTAAACTACATTACTTTTCAGCGAGGTGCAGGCAAAAGTACACCTCATGCCTGCTTAGAGGAGAACACAACATGGGATTTGGTTGATGACATTGAGAAACTAAGGGAACATCTAGAGATACCAGAATGGCAGGTGAAGTTTTTAGTTGAGTTTTCTTTTTCGTTATTGTGGTATAACACTTCAACCTTTCTTTTTGATCTGAGTTCAGGTTTTTGGTGGGTCATGGGGAAGCACATTGGCCCTTGCATACAGTCAATCTCATCCTGACAAGGTGGATTATTGAATAATTGTTGTCTTGGAAGAGTTCTTTGCTTACACATGCTGACATTCTGTCTTTGGTGGCTAAGGTTACCGGTATCATTCTTAGAGGCATCTTTTTACTAAGGAAGAAGGAGCTTGATTGGTTTTATGAAGGTGGTGCAGCTGCCATATTCCCAGATGGTATGATGATTCACTTTATATATATATGTATATTATTGTTTGACTACTCCTGAGCTATCAGAAATATTTATTTCACTGGAAAATTTGAATTAATTGTATTTTAATTTTTAATATCGTGAGTTCATGACACTGTTGTTGCTAATCTTTTGCTTTATTTTTCCAACTGTTTTCTTTGATTATACCTTATATTAAAATTTTCAATTAACATGCCCCCTGACTTTGCGATCTCTTCTGAACCAAAAAGAATAAATTGCTGATAATGATTCTAAGGGATTGAACTTCTTGCTACTATATTGATAGTGTAACATCTCCCTTGTTTTCTACTATAACACCCTATGACACTTAAGTTGTTTTTATGGATGTAGGGCTGTTACTCATATGCAATAACCCTCTTTCGATCTTTGGTTATCTTTGATAAATATCTAGGAATTTTTGTCGAATGAGATGCTTACCTGATCAGATAGTTCGACTATTCAGATGTTTGATATGGCAAAATGTTACCTACAGTTTTTTTTGCATCTCATGAAATTTACTACCATAGAAATCTTTGATGCCTGTGTTTGCACCTCTCTGACAAATGTCTTTGAAAGTAGGCCTTCCTTAGGACAAATAACTTAACTTTAGACTATTTCTTGACTTTCATATTTGTGTGCCAAGTAATGAGCTGAAAAGCACAATCACATTGGCATTTGTCAGTCAATGTGGAGTTAACTCACTTGAAATGATCTAGCTTGAGCCTGATGCTGTGCAATCTGGATATGCCTGACAAAAAATTCTTTGGCCCCTGATAAATTCTGGCTTGACATTTGCTCATTTTCACCGTGTGCATTGCTTGCCTTATCTTGCTGTATGGGTTGAAGATTATTTGTTGCATAACAAAGGCCAGCCCAGTGGTTACAAGGTTCTAGCCCAATTGCTATATGGACACTGTTTTGGTTGAAGCTGGATTTTAAACCGAGAATGTCAACAAACTGAACTCACTGAATTTCAAAGCTTGTGTCTATTATTCACATCCAGCCAGGTGAAGTCAGATTAGATGAGAAACTGATCCAATCTATATCTTGCAAGTCCTCCTCTATACCTACAAATTCAATTGTAGGAGAGATGTATCAGTAATTTTCCAGTGATTCAACGCTAATTAAAGCCCAAGAGAGTTACATACCTGCTATCGAAGTGTAACATTGTGGTTTTATGTTTGAACTTGGGCTTCCATGGTGCATCACTTTATCACTTATTACGATGGAAACATCTGGGAATTGCTTCAAGCCTTCTGCATTCTTCACTAAGAATACAATTTTATTGCAGAAATAGCTTTTGTCTAGTTAGCATCATTAACAGGAACCTGAAGCTTCATAATTGTTGATCTACAAGCATATATAACTACATTGCATGAAATCATGCTGATATTGTGCATCTGGATTTTCAGCATGGGAGCCATTTAGGGATTTCATCCCAGAAAATGAAAGGGACAATTTCATTGTTGCTTATAACAAGAGGCTGAACTCTGATGACATTGATGTACAGGTAGAGTTTTTTTTTTTTTTAGTAGCTTTCAGCACCACTATCTGCTCATTCGATCCGTTACTGTTGTTTTTATGACTTCTTGCGTGCCCATGATTTGTGGCAGATAATTGTTCTTTTTTGGGTTGTACTTTAATAATTGCAGACAAGTGTATGAGCCTATTTTTAATATCAGGGGGTTGCTTATGCCTGCTCATGTATCTTGTGATTATTGAATACATGAAACTAATAAAATTTATGCACATTAACTTAGAATAAAAGTCACAAAACTATTTAATTTGACATGGTTATCAATGAAATTTTTGAAGCATATTTGCATATATGATATAGGTATATATTTTACATTATGATCCTTTTGTGAACCAATTGACGGAGAACACAGGTGTGCAATTTGTATCAGACATACATACCAACTAGGTTTCTGCTAGAGTTTTTCAACCTCATCTAAACTGGTCAGGCTATAGTTCAACTGTCTCTAGCCTCTGATTCAAGTTACTCAAGTTGCAACCTTAGGTAAAAAGTCTACATTCAAATCTTACTTTCAAATCAAAAGACATTATAAAATAAAAATACTTAATATTTTAATATTTGTAAAACTGAAATGGTTCATCTAATTAAATTATGATGATCAAGACAACTAGTTAGTAGTAGGCTGGAAACATGGACTACACTATTCCGAGGGCTTGGCAGTGGGCAGGAGCCACAGACGATATATGCTAGAGCTGACACTTGACTTTTGCTATTCTGATCTTACAACTAACTGAAAATTGAGCGGTGAACTAGTAGATAACCTTGCATTTTATGTGAAATAAGCTGTAGTTGACTGATACCAGCGGTTACAACTTATGAGTTTAAAACGGGGAGGTGCAGTACCTGATTTACGGCTTTGTTGTTGTTGCAGGACCTGATTTAGCATCTTCCTGTTAATCTGCACAAAGCACAACATAAATATATCTGTTTTTTGACCAACAAAATTTTTCTGACAGCAAATGATTAAATCTTTTTCTGGAAAACTTGATGATTCAGTGAATGTATACAGGTTTTTGATACTCATGATCTTCCAGTTGGCCTTTTAGATCTCAATAAATAAATTGATCCTTTATAAGACATTTCTAGATACTTCTATCTTGAAATTTCTTTGATGTCTCTTGAGCATCTTAATTCTATTTGCAATTTGAGCCACATAGTTGTAAATAAATGATTCTGTGCTTTTGATCCTGCATATTTGCTATAATCTCTATTCAGATGGGAAGAGGTGATGTGCTTGACTCTGTAACTGTTGGTTATGCGTATTATATGCTTGTCACATGGACCGGTTGATGTATTTCTTTTCAGAATAGCGCTGCCAAAATTTGGACTACATGGGAATTGATGACTGCTCATCTTATGCAAAATGAAGAGCATATCAAAAGAGGCGAAGACGATAATTTTTCATTGGCAAGTCATGTCTTTATTTCTTACTACACTTAAAATAATCACTACTACATGGTTATCATGTCTAATATAGTATTATGTACCAGCATGTTTCTTCTGGCATAAATCAATCTAAACTTCTAAATCATTGGAAATTTAGTTCCAAAATGGGTAACCATATTACAAAGGTGGGAGCTAAACCCATATCATTTGGTTCAGTCTTGGTACTTTGACCAAATATTGTGGTCTGTTGAGGTTCATACAATCTATTCATAGCTTGATTGCCAATTTATCAGAAAGGTTTAAGATCTATGTAATAGTGCACAGAATGACCTTTTAATTGAATTGATCAACAATTAAAGTATTCCACGGGAAAGCCTTTTATTTATTTTATCATGTCAGAGAAATCCAATCATAGTGAAGCCAAGCCACCATGATGTGCTTGTAAACACCTAAATTTTTCTCCTTTTTTTTCTCTAGCAGATATCTGCTAAGCAAACAATAAATTAGTTTTTTTTTAATATTCTTTGCCCTATTCTTGGTCCAATGAATTATTGTGCTGATGCAGTTTCTTGCTTGCTGATGATCTTTGTATAATGTAATAACAGATAGGTCATACGCCAAGTTTTGAGCCACACTGAAAATTTTGTATCTGTGTAGTGTTTGATTGAGCATTGGTTTTCAACATGTATTATTTAGTTTGCACAAGTTTCCATCATAGTTCTTTTAGTACCAACACTTTTGTCAGTTTGACATGAGGGGATATATTTTTCTTTTTTTCTGTTTTCTGCAGGCATTTGCACGAATTGAGAACCACTACTTTGTAAACAAGGGATTTTTGCCCTCTAGTTCACAATTATTAGATAACGTGGATAAGATCCGGCATATAAAGACAGTCATTGTACAGGTATGTTGCTGCCTCTTTAACCAGCTAAAATGAGGAAGCACACTAACCTCTTTTTGCCGCATACACTATTGTTAGATTGTGTTAATCAATTTATGAGTTTAAAGAAGTTATTGCTCATTTGCCTTGAAAAGAAAAGTCGGTCCTCATTGGTAGTTGCAAATTTATCTTGTTAATTAACCTCTATGTTTGAATACTTTTGGATTTACAAATGGCTATGTACTTGTTAGGCAGTGTCAGTTTACTATCTCACACTTTTTAAAGTAGAAATTTCAGTTTCAGTGTTCTAATCTTTGTACTTCAAAAGTATTACTTCCTTTAAAGTAAAATGTAATGAAGCACATATATGAGTTTCCTAAAACTCGCTCATTATTTTTTTGTCAGTATCAACTTGCATTATTTTTGTGTTACTTTTTCTTGTCATAGGTGCTTTGGTGTTGAATGCATGGTGTGTTTGGTACTCACCTGCAATCTCATGGCATTGGATTTTCTAATATATCTCTCTCTATCTCTTTCTTCTCATATTTTACCAACATACAAGGATAGTTCATTACCAATCTGGATGACCTTTGTAATTGCATGCGCTAGTGGCATTTGAGTAACCAAAAAGAAAATAAGTGAGATGAGAACTAGGATAAAGTATGTAGTATCCAGAATGCTTTTATCTCGATGCTGTGGTCTACTATCCTCCGGCAGCAAGGGTTTGAGCAGTAGAGCACCGTCGTCAGGCTACATGGAAGGAAGAAATCTAATCTGAATGGTGGATTTAATTTAAAATCTGGGCCTCAAGTTAACATAAGCTAAACCTTGGGCAGTTTTGTTTATTTAAACTGAATAAAACTTCATAGGGGCATATGTTTTGCTATTTATTGGGTTTATAGTGAAACTCCTATAAATTGGTGAATATGCCAGCCAATACAAGTAGGCCATGTTCTGAAATTATATTCCTTCATGTACTAGCCGATAAAATTCATAAGATTGCTATAGCTTTATTTTGCCAGGAGATTTAGTGCTTTGCTACATTGAGACAAGTTTAATATGTCAATAACTTTGTACAGGGAAGGTATGATGTTTGCTGCCCAATGATGTCAGCTTGGGATCTTCATAAAGCATGGCCTGAAGCAGAATTCAAGGTCAGACAAAACTCTTTTTCAATATTCTTATTGATGATATTCTTTTTCCCTCCAATTTTACAATATAAATTTATGACAAGAATGAGATGGCTTCAGGTTTGAGGATGTAGAGTATTTTAATTATATCAGTTTTTTTATATTCATTGACTTTTTTGAGTTGTTTAAGCATTTTTTTCTGTGTTATGTCTAGTCTTTTCAGTAAATGTTAAGAATATCCTTGTTCATCGGCAAGCTTATGATTCTTCTGGTGTCTTTTTATGATATCATTTTCTACAAGATATAAGGCTATAGCATTTGCATGTTAGCTGCGACAACAGAATTAATTGAAAGATGTCTAGATCTGTGGCTTACAAGCGATAACTCAACTCTGTGAGATGGTAGAGAATATAGATTCATGGTCGAGGAAATCCTGTTGAAGTTTCGGTTGGGAGTTTGATTGCGTACATGGTAACATTTCTAAGTTGAATGCTGTTGTACCTTTACCAACTTCTATCGTATACAGAATTCTTGGGCAACCTTTTAACTTTCGAGAACGTAGTGGCTCTTGATCACAAGTTCATTGTCCATCTATCTGCACCAACTCCTATTAAAATGGTCGTTTTGTGTCCCATAATTGTCTGATTAGTTATTCCTCATGCCTTTCAATAAGTTCCTCATTGCTTTGGCTTCAAAAGCACTTTTATGGAAAAACACCTCTTTCCTACTCATGCTTATGTACCCCTCCCTCTCTGTTTGGGTAATTCAACTCATGCTGCTCTGCTGCAAGCACAGTGACGTTCGACGCCATGCCTTGTTTAGGTTTGAAACTCGGCATAAATTGGACATAAACTAGCTCTTTCATATGTGCACTGCATAAATTTGACATAAGTTTTAGCAAAAGCTGAAATTTCAGATCAAATCCCTCTGGCATCTTTATAACTAGTTTGTACTGTTAATGGCCTCTTTTTTTAACTCCATTATTTGATGATGATACAGTAATGCTTACACCCCTTGGTCTTGAATAAGCATGGACTAAAGATGCTATTGTCTCTCTTTTTGTTTGTTTTCTTTTCGCCAAAACAGGTAATTCCAGATGCCGGTCATTCTGCTAATGAACCTGGAATTGCGGCCGCGTTAGTCGCTACAAATGAGAAATTCAAGAGTCTCTTGAGATCAGGTGCAGCTTGAGATTATTAATTCTAAGAATTTTTATTATGGGATCGAACAAAGATGAGTCTTTCCAATTCTATGTATTTGGTAGCACCCATTGTTCTGCTATTTGTTGTTATGTGAATAATAACAACAAATATCATTAACTATGACAGGTGAGCTGTAATGCCATTTGGCCTACAGCTTCTAACATCTTGAGTGCTTGCAGTTGCAATGCTTCTTTCTAAGCGTTGCATCTTTAGTTTCGTATATTGGTCGTGTCTTTTTCTTCGGTGACCTTTGCTTGCTGGGGACAAAGAAGAGACCTGTCTCAAAACTATGCATCTAAAACTAAGAAAGAAATCTTCCGAAAAGATAAAAGAATACTAATTTATTAAAAGAGAAAAATGATCACATCTGACGGTTTACAACTCGTTAACTGATCCGACGGCTAAAATTCATAGGCGTCGTGATCTCGGGGATTCGGTGACGTTTAAATAAGACGTGTGCGTCGCAGTTCGTGCTTGGCGACGTTAAACCTCATCTCCACCGTAGGATGGACCCGATTTGGAGATCGGACGGCCCGCAGGTCTGGATATGGTTTATGGAGACTAATCTTGGCTGTTCAATATGTGTCGGGATGGATTTATCTGAAATAAGATTTTGGTAGGTGATAAACGGTTCGGATTTTGGATACGATTAGTCTTAGAGATTTTTCAGTTGTCGTTAATAAGAGAGCATGTCGATCGTCCATTTGAGGCCATCGATCTTACATAGGGGTCATCAGATTCAAATACGAAAATAAATGTGTTGAATTTTTATTAAAATATTAAATTATTAACTTGAGCGAATCATTGATTTAAGATGTTTTAAGTTTGTTTGAAAATTTTATATCCATTTACCCCTATAAATCAACCCAATTATCATGAAGATAACTTATGGATTATTATAATATTTCTCCGAAGAATAGTAGATTTGGCTCTTCAACTTCTAATCAAATAAATGACATCATTAGGAAAAGAAAATATATAGTTTTATATTTTTATTGTAGCTGCAAGTTTTTTTTTTTTTTTTCCATGTGGTGTGTTAGGAGGACAAGAAATTTAAAGAATAATAAAACTTCAAAAAAAAATCTTGTAAATTATGATTTAGTGAAACTGTTTGACACACTTGTAGCAGAGTAAATGTAGATTACTAGAGAGAATGAAAAAAATAAATTATTTCTTTTTTCAAATTTACATGAGATGCGTATAAGAATATTTGTATAGAGAGAAAAAATTATTTTTCTTTGTGGATGCAAACAAGTAGTGCCAAATCACCTTGCATTCAGTATTTGTTGTTGGTTCTATGAATTCATAATTTTACATAATTCAGCATCTCCATGAAAATTAGAGAATTGCTAAGCTGTAAAGTAGCATTGGTGATGACACAATGTTGACACAACCAAGTATGATAAGAAACATCCACATCAAAGAGACCGAGCCTTGTTTCATGGTTGAAGCAATCAAAACTTGGTTATGTCAGCAGAAGCAGCCGCTGCAGCTAAATTTGGATTTCCCAGGATATGAAACAAGTTCTATTCAGTAACCATCTCAGAGAAGTCTAAGCATCCATTTACATGACAAAAATATGAAGCAGAAATGAAGATTTTGATTTAAAGAGAAGATATGAAGCATCCAATAAAGAAAGAAAAGAAGTTTTTTTACATTTGATGGGGTGATTCAACCATCTGTCATGCAAGAGGAATGACAACATCTAAGTTCTTCTGCATCAGCCAGCCCTTGGGATATCTCGTTTCAGAAGCTTCTACTCGAAGGTGCCAAACCATGATCAAAGAGCAATTATTTGCTAAACCTTCCATTTGGCTTTCATCTTCAAACAGTTCTTCAATGAATGCAGTCTCCTGAAAACATAAATGCACATTGGTCTCTTTCTATGATCATCTATGCTTGTGACAAACTAAACAAAGATAAAGAGATGTGCCAAGCGAATGATATCAATTTATCATTTTCCATACAAGTAACTATGGCTACAAGTTGTGTGCAGTACTTCTAATGTCAAAGTATAGAGTTTCGTACAGAAGAAAATACATGGAAACTTGTTCCACGAATACATATAATGTCTAGAAAAAAAAAGTTAGCGAACCAACCTCGGAATCTTCCTCTATTAGATCATGTTTTCGTCTAGGTTCAGGATTCAAGCGGAGCCATCTATTGGGTTCCCATAGTACAGTACTGTTAAATGCAAAGGTTGCCATGGTAGTGTGGAGTCTTTGAGATATCTTGCTCAGATTCCTGTGCCATCCAATGACTTGGCTGCCATTGCAAACTGGTCCTTCTATTGAAACTTGCTTGCCAGTACCAGTGACAATGGCAACAGGCCATGTGCCAAATCGCCTGCAGGTCACAAATTAAGGATCACACCAACGATGATATAAACCAGAGGTAGAAGCTACAATGAAAGCTTAGATCATGGAAGATGGTTAAGATATTCTGAACAATATTACTAGTAGGCGTGATGATTTTGGATCACTATAACCTTATTTTTCTAAATAATTCTCACTGTATAGGGCTTATTCATAGTCTCTCATCTCTCACTCTGTCTCGGTTTCTGCATGGTCGTATATCAGCTTGGCTCTCTGCCTTATGCATCCAAGCAAATTACCATTGCAAGTAACCAAGTAGTGTGTCTGTTGTAAAACTGAAATTGTGAACGATCCAACATTTTTTTAATGATTTGTTCCTTTCAACAGCAAGAAAAACAAAGCATTGAACAAGAAAGGCATCAACACAGAAACAAATTGAATATTTAATCAGAATTGCAAACTTGTGACGGTCATACAAAATGGATATGCTGTCATTCAAATTTGATAATTCTTAAATAGACACAGTATATATATATATATATATATATATATATATATATATATATAATATGATCTTGCTGCAGAAAATATTAATTGGTAACTTGAGAAACTCATCATGTCTACTAGCATTAAAGGATGCAGATTTATAAGCAATTTAAGAGCAAGTACCTGATTTGTCTCATTTGATCAAAGAGATGGATGGAATATATCCCATTATCATCTGCAAAGTGTACAATACCATCAAGACGGTGTTCTTCGATGTGAGAAAGAGCTATATTCAGACTAGTATCCTTTATATATGTGACATTCTGTTTGCACACAAGATGTCTGTACATGACCCCAGATCCTCTCAAGATCTTAGCAGTTTCACTAGACCTTGTGAATGTCTCCACGACTAACCAGAGCAGAGGAGGTGGTACATTACTTAATGTGTGCGCCAGGCGGTTTAGATGATAGGGTTGAAATGGCCGAACATAAGTTGGAGTAACAATAATTAGAAGCTTGTGGGATTCTAACTCCACACTCAGAGCTGCAGGTAATGCATCCATTGTATCATGCGACTCATTCTTTTTTCTGTCTGCCTTAGCAGTTTTCTGAACCTCCTTTTGCATCATATAGATTTTCCTATGAGTATCTAAAGCTGCTAGATCGTCTTTAAAGGAGAACAATTGATGTCGAGAAGAAAAATTCTTGGAAACATCCACAGACTGAAACGGGGTGAAACCGATGAATATCCCAATCATGAAAAAGATGAAGATATGCAAAAGAACTTTCTTCCAGCGTAACCCCTTTGCCTTGGACCTGTCCACAAACCGAGAAGATGGTCGCAGCAAAAGACCAGCGAAACCATCCTGAATCCTGTTCACCAGTGAATTCAAGAATGACTTTAGCAATCTTCTTGTAGCCAAATAGGTCTCAGAATGAGATAATTTGGTGAAGGCATCGGCATCTATTGATTCTTCGCCAATATGCACAGCTCCACCCCGCCGCACCCCAGGTACATTTCTTCTGAATGATGCCATTTACAATGTCGACCAAGTAATGTTAACGAATCACCCGATCAAATTGCAACTCCATTGAACAATCAACTTGAGTGTATGAAAAAGCAACGAATAGCAAACCAAAAAGCCTTGTTTATTCTCGTCAACCAGGACTAATCAGCTTCACTTCGATTCAAGAACTTCCCATCAAACCAAAACTAAAAGTCGATTACCTTTTGTTCCTTCTTTATTTCTTTTTCAACCCAAAGCAAGAAAAAACTAACGAAATGGAATCTCTAAAAGAATTCATATGCTCCAATATCTCAGCTTTCAAGGACAAAGACAACCACATCTTCCACATCGAGGACAAAGAGATGAGATTTGCAACAGAAGCTACCGAAACCCATCACTTCAAAGTCGAAAGATATCGGTAAGGGAAAAAAACCCATCGGATCACACCAGGGACGCTCCAAAACGGGAACTTTTCTGCTCGGGCTGAGATCCACCACAATACCACAACAACAAGAAACCACCTCGGAATCCAAAACCCCAGAAGCAAGAGAACGCCACGAAAGAAGGTTCCGGAGATCACCGGATCGGGTTTCGAAGGGAGACGAGATGCTGTGCTTCAATCCTCTTCGAACGCAAGATATCTCGCTACACGACACCCTCCCGGTGGGGTGATGACGGCGTTTCCGCGGGAGTCGAGGCACGGGACGAGCCAAAGGGAGGAGGTGGAGGCGCGGTCCGCTCCTGCGAAACGACGGCCTCGTCGCGGGACCGAGAGCAGGTATGAGGGGCGGGGAGCGTGACATATCAGGATTGCTCCAATCCACCGTCCGATGGAGATCTGACGGATAATGAAAGCCCCCGCGGGGGATACTGTTGAAGTGGATAAGTTCGTGCAGTTGACCTGACGAGGGACGGGTGGGGCCGGGCCGGGCCGGGCCGGGCCGAGACGATTGGAGACTGTTGCTGGAGTCGATCTGGCCCTTCCGATCTTGATCCGACGGATGTTAGTGCCGCTGCTGGACCGGCATATTTGCTATCTTCTCAACATAATTGGAACTCGTGGATATACCGATAGTGATGCTTCCGATAGCAACGCTTGTGTTCAAACTATAGAACTAAAGAAGATGGTGTCTGATCCGATCAAACTTGCGACAATATTTTTGTCCACGTGGCAACATGCAAACAATGATGAACTAATCTGTCATCGATCGATAAGTTTGCTCAATGGCGAGGCAAAAGTACTTGCGACGATCGCGGTTCCTCTGCGAAGCGATCGGATCTCTTCGGACGACTCCCGGAAGCTCTCCTCCGCCGACGAAGCCCCTCAATCCCGAGGAGACCGAGGAGCGGGTTCTCCGACGCCGTTAATGAGACCCCGAAGTGGGACTCCGCTAGAGGGACCGTGATCTGAGGTGGAATTAGGCAAAGGTAGGGTTTTGTTCTCGGCACAAGGGCACACGCTGAAGCTGCTAAAGATTCTGATTTTAGTGATTTGCCTGCTGTACTCGATGAGGCTTGGGAAACCGAAATTTTCATTTTCGCTTTAGGTCATGACTTAAGTCTTAATTCGTATAAGTGTTTGATCGCCCTGTGGTTGATTCTCCAGGAAGCTCTTGAAATTTGTGGATGAACTACATATCAATGCTAACCGTGGAATTGCTTATTGCTCATTTGGTGTCGACAGGAATTTGGTTCCAAGGTAACAAAGACAAATGAAGTTTATAAGACTGCAGATCAGTTAAAAGTTAGCATTTAAGACTTTGAGCATTTTCATGTTTCGTGTTTCTATATTATATCAGGATTTATCTCATGGTCTTTAGTTTTTGGCATAATTCGACGATCGGGGTGTACTATCAAATGCCTTGTTGTTAAGCTTAGCATGGATGGAGAGCCATACCTTAGAAAAGTTATCTAAAAACTGTTCCAGCATTAAGGAGCATTCTTCAGTACCCGAGAAGATGTTTACCTGATTTACTATGGGTGAGCTATGTCATTTTCCAATGCATTGAAACAACTTTTTCGGTCTTCTCTATTGCTTGCAAATAATTACATGACTTGGTAGCTTCAATTCTTTGTTTGCTTTAAAGAATTTGAGATCAGTGGTACATGCTATATAACTGGTATGTGCTCTAGAGTTGTGAAGCCTTAGAAACTGATCTCTTGGATTAGAAGGGAGATATTAGCAATTTTAATTAAAGTGCTATAGCGGGCGCTTTATGATAAGTCATGATTACAAGTGCCTAATACTGTTGCAGATATCGTTACTGTGTTCGTTATTTTATTATACCAAAGTTAGTTAAGGTGCTTTTCACATAACTTTGTTTCTTTGTTTCTGTTCTAGTGGGTTTTATGGGATACTTTAATGTATTGATGTTGAGCTGACTGAATAGTTTGGGTATTTTTCTTCTTTTGGAGCCTTGCCGTCATATACAACTTCTTATATATGTAGTTTTGCAACAGAGATGGACAATCTTTTCATTATGTTTCTCTTTACATTTAATTCTGTTGATGGCAAACCTAAATAAGTTCTCATTGTTATCAGATCCATATTGTGTCTACTCAAGTAATATTGTATATTCTTGATTTTAGGTGTCCGTTATCAAATATTAAGCTATTCTGACCCACGTATTATTTTACCATGTCATGCCCCCAGTGGCAATTAGTTCTTGGAATAGTATTTTCTATCAGCATGTGATGTGCCAATGCATGCACAACGACATAAGCATGCATAGTAAAAGGAAAAAGAAAATCATAACAGACATTAGGAAGAAAAGACAAAGTAGCCTTTTATAGTCTACTGTACAACATGCCTTCCAGCACAATCAGACATTCAGAATGTAAACTTGTGCAATTATATAGATGCACGGGAATTCATGGTATAATCATGAGTGCCAAAGTTCTTACCTCACAAGAGTTCCCAGTTGAATGATTCATTACCATCTAAGCTTCTTGGATTATTGTTGTACAACGAGAGATTTGCTTGTGTCTGTATTTCTTGCTGTCAGGCCAATGAATTTCAGTTGGAACAACATAGAGACTACAGAGAAGGGCGAAGCTAGGGTTGGATGATGGATCTTTATCAAGGGTCTGAGTATGTACTTATGAAGACAAGAGATGGGTATTGGATGCTCATCATCAATATACCTTCAGAGTGAGTATGACATTATGCAAATCTACAAACTCCCCTAGTTATGATCAAGATGGAGTGATCACAAAAATTACTTTTATGTGTTATGTTTGTCCCCTTTTCCCTTCTTTTCGCAGTTTGAGTACCATAATTAGTGAGTGAGATGGTGAATGTTAAAATTGTCAGCCTTGGTGTACCTAATAAAAATATAAGCCCTTGTGAAGGCAGGCATTAATCACCATTAAGTTATTAAACGAAGATGATCATCATTTCTTTATTTTCTTCATTATTACATTTTCTGATAGTAGGAAATGAGTTCCTTTTTGCCAACCAAGGACTTGAGTGTTTACATTGATGGATGGGACCATTTCCTGTATGGATGAACGGTAGCATTATGTTGTAGATCTTACTCTTTACACATCAACCATGCCACAGCATGACCTCTGATGTACTAATCATCCATAATAGAGTTAGTAAACCCTAATTTGATCACTGTGTTTATATGTTTTATGCCTTTGCAGAATGTTTAATAATCATTGCAGATGGCCGAGGATCATGAAGATTTCAGATCTGGAATTTGGTATGTTTTAATATGACTAGTAATCCTATTCACTTCAGCCTTGATCCTCAGATGAGTAATTAACAAGCATGTCAATTATAATTCCATCTCTCAGCTTAAGTATGGTATTTGTCCTTGGTACTGATTAGTAGTAGGTCCTTTATTCTCCTTTCTTGATGCACGTTGTTATCATGAATTTGTTTTTGACAAATATATGGTCAGGTATTGAAATCCATCGTCTGATACACACAAACTGCAGATGAGTTCTCTCCTTTCATGTACTTGAAGAAAGCATAGTTTAACTTTTACCAAGAATTGAGAACAATCTACGCTTTTATAGTATATGCATCACCAGTGAACTAATTACTTTTCTGATCTTGGATATTGTTGTATCCTAGCTGCTTGAATATTATAGATTCAACTCAAAATTATCATAACCCATCAGCTGGTCATAGATACTATGAAATAACATTGATCTCCATGTTCTTATGACCATGTGCTATATATATTAAGAACTTTAGATTCATTGAAGCTTTTATTTGCATCTATAGACATAAATTCATTGAATTTTAGATCTCTAGTCAAAAAACTACAGGGTGATCTCTTGCAATTTCTGCTAGTATGATCTTATTTTCATGCATGATTGATCCCATTCCCAGCACCAAGGGCCACGATGAAGTGTCAGAGCTGGCTGGAACTAGCAACATCTTGGAAGATCAGCTTGGTGCATTATAACCTTATGGCCGCATGGTACTTCCTGAAATAAAAAAGTGTTCTTTTGAGATGGATTTTATCTATATGACACATTCTATTGCATGTGGACTGAAATTCTTGCAACATAGTTCTTGTTCAATGGCATGGTGCTATCATTGGCACTTTACCTGTATCTTTCCGATAGTAAACCTTTCAATTGAGTCAGTCTCCATCCTTTTTCCTTTTCATATAAGAAAGCATCAATTGCAAGGCATACCTGACATGTGGTACATCAATGACAACTACCAGCTATCTGAAACACCAAACTGTTGTAGAACAGACCTCAAGTTTGGGGCTGTCTATTCATCCATCATTAGTCTTCCTCAGATGAAACAAAATAGACTGGATTAAACATGTGATATGATGTTGTGCTTGTCTTTGATGTTCATCTATCCAGGGTTTCTTGATGGTTTCCTCGATATGATCTCTGATATTTACTGCTACCATAACATTTTGTGTGCCTATCCAGCATGGTGGCAACTTTTAATATCCTGTCCTTGATCTAATGTTCAAATTATAATATTATATTTGTCCATGTGTAGTAAGTACCATTGTTAATTATGAGCTAACATGCAATGTTTCCGAAACAGAGAAGTCATGTCAATAGCATTATACAGTGTGAAAGATAATATACAGCATGCATTCAAAATATTGCATTGTTCCCTTCTCCACTAGCGGTCATCATCTCATTATGTTGTTCTCCATCATTTTTATATGACTACAGCATCTATGTCTTCCTAAAAACTGCAAGCTGATCAGCATGAGATGTATCGCATGTGAGAAATTTTATTTAGTCATTCTAAGGGGCTAAATTTATTTATTTTTTACAATGAATTTTCTTTCTGATCCATTAACAATGGCCTCTTTGGTGAGTTTGCTACTAGGAGAAAAGCTTCGGTGTCGTGAGACCAGCAAATGTAGCGAACAAGATGGACCCATGTACGTGTTCTTTGGATTCCTGCTCAGTGCACTCTGATGAAAGCTTGGGCAATTACCTAAAAGTGTCAGGCTTTTGCCTTGCTCTCTCCCAGTTCTTCACTGAGTGTTTACCTTCCACGTCCAGGTTAATAAATTATTGTGGCTGTCACATCATGCTGACATGACCATGATGCAGCATCGTATGAGTAATTATTGGTCCAGCATTGCATCATTATCATTGATTGTCACATCAACATGATGTATTTATTTATCACATTGTTATCATCTGACTGTCACATCATTTGTTACTCAGAGAGGGCAGTTTTATCTTTTGGCATGTATGATCAACTTAATTAGATGCTTAATTACATTTAATTATGGTTCTAACAGCATGGATATGTGATGATACTTTGTCACGAGAAATGCATTAATTTGATGGATCACGATCGATGACCATCCCATCGTACTCTTTATTTTTAGGATGAAATCTCTTTTTGCCCATTACGAATCGTGTAATAAGCCCAAACCCATTTAGTTCGGCCCATCAAAGCGCGAATCTGGACGAACTTTCGGCGCGCCGAACGGTCTCGATGGCGTGCTTTATCCTGACACGCAAGCCCACATCGCGGGCGCGGTACCGAACCCGCCCAACCACCGATAGCCACGTCACGGACGTCGGCCCCATCCCCACGTGCACCACCAATCATCGATCTCAGGGGCACCCCGACTCATCCACGTTCTCCGCTGCCCCACCAACACGTGCCGGCTCTCGGTGGGAAGGGCCCCGCTATCTCATCCAGTCCCGCGCTAGATACTGGGCTGGCCCACTCTGACGGTTCTTTTACCCACAGAGCAACGATGGTGTATGGGACTCGCACCGCAAGTACCCACCATCAACGCCCTCCATCCGTGTCGCGGAGAGGATATAAGCTTCTCCCATCGCTCTTGTTTCGGTAGCTTCTCTAAGCTCTTCTCCGCTGTCGGAGTGCGCTCCCTTTCACGGTTGTGCCACTCGCCGCCGCCATGAGCCGGAGCAGCCACCAGAGCCCCCATGCGAAGCTGAAGACACCACCGCGGCCCCTCTTCTCCTGCGGCATCTTCCGCAACTGCACCCAGTCCGCCCTCAGCCCCACCACTCCTCCCCCCTCCGCCGCCACCTTCTTGGCCTCCGCTTCCCCGCCGCCTCCTTCGGCTACGCCCCCGCCGCCCTCCGCCTCGCCTCCGCCCCCTCCTCCGCCCCAGCCGTCCGCAGCCCCCGACCCACCCCGGCCGACCGAGCCCGAACGCCCTCCTCCGTCCACCTCCTCCTCCTCCTCCTCCTCCTCGTCTACTTCCCAGAGCTTCACCCAGTGGAGATTCCCCCTGCAGCACCACCACCAACAGCAACCGACGCCTGAGCCGGAGCGGGGGCCGCAGGCCCTTGACCCTTCCCACGCCGCCTCCTTTAACCTCGCGGAGGCGTTCCGTGCCGCAGAGCTCCAGTTCGCCTCCGGCGCCAGCCTCCCGGCCCTGCGCCTGTTAGAGAGGTCCCTCGCACCGGACTCCTCTCCCACGCCGATACCCTGTCCTCCGCCGGTGATGGCCGGCGTGGTGGCCGCCCTGCGGGAGCCAGCCTCGGCGCGGCCGGCGGCCAAAGTGCTCCTCGCGCTACTCCTCGCGGAGCACAACCGGCGGGCCGCAGTGGAGGCCGGGGCAGCGTCTGCGGCGCTGGAGGCGGTGGCGGCGTCTGGGCCTGCGGGCGCGACAGCGGAGCGGGCGCTGGCGGCGCTGGAGCTGCTGTGCACTGTGGCGGATGGGGCGGCGGGGGTGCGGGCACACGCCGCGGCCGCGGCGGCGCTGGCGGGGGCGGTGGAGGGGATGGCGGGGAGGGGGAGGGAGTGCGCCATCGGTGTGATGGCTGCGATCTACGGCGGGGCGGCGGCGGGGGAGGCACCGCCGGAGGTGGGGAGGGCGGTGGTGGCGGCGATGCAGGGTGAGTGCAGCGCGCGGGGTAGACGGAAGGGGGCGCAACTGCTGCGCGCGCTGCAGGAGAGCGGCCGTCTCGACCTCCCGACTGACACAGCCATCGGACGCCCATGAAGAGGACTGCTCCCCGGAGCGGGGCCGGTGCTTTCTCGGATACCGATTGGTGGGTGCAAAAGTAGGCCTTCACAGGCAGCGTGTCAGAGAGCCGATGGCGTGGGGTGACAGAGAGAGCAGGGAGAGGGACGTACGCGGGTTGACAGAGATATGACGGGAGGGAGGGTGGTTGTGTCAGTGACTGTGTCAAAAAAAGCCGGAGCCCCATGGGAAGGAGAGCTTATTATAATATTATAGTTACCGCAGTTCTCGCATTCTAGGATCCTTCTTCATGTAAAGAGTTATCATGTCAATATAATTGGAATTTAGACTGCATGCGTGCTGTAGATTCATTCCTGCCTGCTAAACTACGAGCTTTGTCATCTCGACGTGGGAGCAGCGTGGACCCAAACCTAACCATGCAACGTTGAGATTAGACAACACCATGTTACATGTCCTCAAACAAAAGCAATCGAAACATTCGCCTCCGTCCAATCAAAACAAGATGAGAGATCCGTATTTAGTAATAGGGATGACGACGTCAAAATCTCCGCCATGTGAATCTCTGTTGTGGCCCGTTCATTACTTGGGCTTAAGCCCAAACAAGCGGGCCTAACCACTCTGTTCTCATCCGGCCGTTCGTATGCCTCAGTGAGCTAATGGACGGCGGATCTGACTTCCTCATACTAATTTCTATGCGGAACGTATTTAGAGTCAGTGAAAGAAGCGCAAAATGGCCAAAGTGCCCTCCGGTAGTACAATTGGGGCTGGCAAAGCTCCCGTCACCACCCATGGCGCAATCAACCACGGCCCGCCCCATCTCCTTTGGCTGCTCGACTTGCCTTCTCCTCCGAGGCGGCGGCAAGTAGAGCGCTCCGACCGCAAGATCCTGTGTTTTTTCTGTTAGAATTGTAATTTTAAAATTGATTAGGATTGGATATTAGAAGTTTGAGTCAAATTAGGACTATAAGTTGGGTTGATCATTCCCCATTCACAACTGTCCCAAAAAGCCAAGGGAGAAAGAGAAGGGGTGGCTCTTTCTATCTCTTCTGTCTGCAATCTCTCGTCTACTTCTCTGGTAATACAACAATTTTAGTTCTTTGAAGAGCGGGCGTCGGATTGGTCGCTATGTCTTCGTCGGGGGCGATAAAGGGGAGAGGCGGGAAGGAGAAAGGGGCCGCCGTGCCGGACGTGAAGAAGAAGGTGGATGGACCTGGTAAATCGATCTCGGTCGTCAAGCAGAAACCCGTCAACGTTGTTTCTAAGCTGGAGGTAAGGAGATTCCAATTTGTTCGGAGAATTAGCACGATTTATGGTTTCTTGTTAGATTGAGATGGTAATCAACACACGAGTTTTTGGTCTGCCGGTCCCTTCGTTTCAATCAAAGCCGATTTGCGGCTTCAAAACGTGATCTTTGATTTGTTGCTTTTCTTTCTCTTACTCACCTGCAGAATTTAGGAGGTGACAAAAGCTTGATTTATAACGAGCTTTTCTTTTCATTTTTTTGTGGCCTTTATCCCCTTTTCCTTTCGACAATCCAATCTAAAATGGATAACTTTGGTTTATGGGATTGCATGTTCGTTATGGGCGGATTAGATTGGTTTTTGGAGGGTCTCAATCATTTTCCTAGATTTGGTTTCCTCTTACAGTTAGAGCATGGACATATGAATGACTTCCTTCGATCCATGTCTTCGAGTTGTAATTTGATTCTTTTTGTAAACCATGTTATTTAATTGTTCTTGTGAAATTGATTTTGGGATACTTGTGAAGGGGAAAAAAGTAACAAGTTCATCGAAAACTGTCACGAAGACAACCAGACGGAAAGCTGAGAAGAAAGTCTATGCTTTGCCTGGTCAGAAGTATGACATCCCCGAAGAGGTATCTAACTAGTGAAAAGATGCTCATATTAGACCAACTTGTTGTAGTGTGGTGGAGGTCATTAGATGGTTTCACATCCTGTGGTTGTTTGTTCTTTGTCAGAGGGAACCTCTGAGGATATTCTATGAATCCTTATCAAAGCAAATTCGGTCAAGCGAAATGGCAGAATTTTGGTGAGTTCTTTTCCAATTCCATACTACAGTCACTTTTTTTTTTTTTCAGTTAGAAGAACGTTAACTATAGTTGGGTTAATTTTCTTTGCTTTTCTGTTCTTGGTTTTTGACAACGTTTTGAAGGATTGATTTTGTTAATTTGCTGGATGTTATAAAAATCCATGATACTTTTTATTTACTCTTGAAGTAGGACTTACAGGATATTGCAAATAATGCCTTTAGATAGTCCTCCTCCATTTAAGACAGATTTGAAAGTATCACACTAGTAATTGATGAAGTAGCAGATCTTTGTTTATTACATTGGATAAAGTAATTTGGATGTTCCAACTGTCATTACAAGTAAAATTTGTAAAAGTTTGGTTAGTTTTTTAAATATTTCATTGATCTTATATGAGAAAGGCATCAATCGGTCATTTGAAAGGACTATTGAATATTTTTCATTTTTTGTTTCCTTGTGGATGAAATGGCATATGTCACCAACTCTAAAAATTTGAAATAGTTGATAAATTGGATATTGCCACAAAAATACACTTCCTGTGCAAAAGTAAATGAAAAGTTCTGTTTATTTATTCATCGAACTAATATGACTTTGGTTAAGAAGGCTTCTGATTTTCATAACACTCTGTGTTGCTTTTATAGTGCATAAAATGCTAAAAACAAATCAACTGATTCTCAGACTCCTTTAGCTTGTTTGTTTTTCCGACAATCATAGTGTGTAAATGCTTCTGAAATCATGGCAGTCAGCTTCAGTTCGTGTCTTCAATTTAAGAATATGAGTTGTGATCCCTACAAATCTAAAGTTATCGTTTAATTTATTACTTGCATTCATCGCCTTTGCGTATAGGATGATGGAACATGGTTTGCTATCTCCTGAAAGAGCAAAGAAGGCATATGAGAGAAAGCAAAAGAGACAGCAACAGCTAAGAACAGGCACTCCAATCAAATCCAGCGAGCAAGATAGGCCAGGAAGCTCAAAGAGTTTGCAGGCATCAAGGAATGAAGGTTTCACTTCAAGGAAAAGGATCAACTGTAGCAATGATGATGGTCTCATTGTAAAATCAAAAAAAATAAAAGCATAAAAGATGATGTATGTTCACTGTTATAGTTATGCCAGCTCTCAAATTGTAGCCCATTCAATATTTATAAGGGGACCTCTTTAGTAGTTGTAGTTGCTAAATAAGCATCGTGGTTGGTTTATCATGTCCCCTGGTGTAACAACGAAGAAACAGGAAGTTCCTTGTATCCTCTAATTACTTCTTATTGGTTCATGTTGATACAATAAATTCTTATGGTCAATTGTTTACAATTATCCTTATGTTTCAATTATACAAAAAATTTTAATATTAAAATCTAAAATAAAATTAATCAATAAATCAAATTTATGAGGTGTGTCTTTTGATATCATTCAAAAAGCTTTTATTTTATCTGTGGGCAGACTAGCAATGTTGATATGTAAGGATAATTAGACTTTCTCTTTTCTTTCTATCTATCTTTCACAGGATCACTATAAGATTATGAATAAAATGAATATTTATAATATCCTAATGATTGGTTCATGTGACTAAAGAGAGATAAGAGAAGATATATAATATCTTAATAATATTACGCATCTATGTCCCCTTTTATCTGTATATCGACACATTTAATTATCTGTTTTGAATCTTTATGATGTCTTATCTTTTTATAGAGGAGAACAAAGAGTCTAAGATGAATAATTAGAAGAATTCTTTCTATCAATGTTTTATCATAAGAAATCCTATCATACTTGAACTTCCTTTCTATTGATATGTAAGGAGAACTAATGGATTAAAGATAAAGAAGAGATGAGAGAATATATATAATATCTTAATGATTGATTTATGTGACTAAGGGGAGATGAAAAAATATTTATAATCTCTCAATAATATCACATATCTGCATCTCCTCTTATCTCCATATTTGTATATCTAATTATCCATATTGAGTCCCTATGAAGTTATATCCATTTATAGACGAAAGCAAAAGGTTTAAGATAAGTAATTATGAGAGTCCCTCGTATTAATATTATATTCTAAAAAATTCTGTCATAATTAGATTTTTTTATTAATCGATAATCATAATTAGAATCCAATCATATCCATAATATATCTTATCTAATTAGATAGGACCATATAATCTAATTAATTTTGATGAATCAATATTTATAATAATATTTATGTAGAATTTGTTATTAAACTCCTCAACAAAGAGGATAATCCTCCTCCCTAGCACTCTATAAATTTTATAGATCTATCTTAATCCTGTAATCTATTTTCAATATTACATTTTTGTCATATTTTTAGAGAGGGATATCATAATACTAATTGTTTAACATATTTTATAAAAAATATACTAATTGATTAACACATTTTACCTTGTATTTAGCTTTCGAAGAAATATAATTTTTTTTTAAAAATAAACATACTTCTATTGCATCAAATGTTTAATTATATAAAAAAATATTAAACTATTTTTTTTTATGTTTTAGTTATTATGCAATATTTCTGTTAATACCTTTACTAGTTAAATTAAAGTTAATATTGATATGGGATGAGGTTTTAAATTCTCAGCTCTAAGACTAAAATATTCATATCCATATATTTAAATTTTATTTAATAATTTTATTCTTTTTTACTATGTCAACGACATAAGCATCTATTTTAAGAATATGTGGGGTGGTCATTACTGAAATCTTGGAGAAATAAAAGAACGTTCATAGTTTTCTAAGTAATAAAACTGGATTTAAAGGTATCCATTAATCATTAGATATGTTCTATATGTCTTAAAAGGGTTAAAGTTATAATTGATATTTAATGTATCGTTAATTATAGTAGCTTTAACATTTTACCTGAACTAGAATCTGTATGATCGCACTCCGAAAATTACTCTAATATTATTCAAAATTCTCTTAATTCTTTTACTAATTCTAATATAAACATCAAACATGAGGCACACTCTAGAAATAGTTTTACAAGAAAAATTTATTGACTACTCGACTACTCTTCGATCGCTCGTGACAAATATCAAATGAAAATTTTGACATATAAACAAAAAAAGAGAGTAATAAATAACCAAAGAAAAAGAAAATTATTTAACATTTTAGTGACACCAATTTAAATAGAAAAATAAAACAAAACAATGTAACAAAAAGACTCATTACATTTAATTTCTTTGTTTATTTGATTTTTATTCTTAAAAAATTTAAAAATGGTTACAAAGTTAGTGTTAAAGCCTTTGATTTCCCATCATATATATATATATATATATATATATATATATATATATATATATATATATATATATATATATAACCACAAATGTAATTCTAGATATTTTAAATAATTGAACTTATACAAGTGATTTTATATTTTTTATTAAAAGATAAAATAGAGAAAAATCGATTTCACATGTAATTATTTTTTTCATGAGGATATGTAATGATGCAAGTCAACAAAGGAATTATTAATGAAGAGAAATTATAAGAAAATAAAAGAATAAGAAAAGGAGGAAGAGTCACATGAGGAGCAATAAACTCATGAAGTTTTGGAATAGATTTTAGGGCTTTCAGAGTCTTTGGGTTAAGTTAGTATTTTTAAATTAAAAACGATCCGGATCGATTAACTAAATCGAAGTAAAGTATCCACTCAAAATCATTTATAACTCTCAAAGTTGAATTATTAATGAACCGGTTCAAATTAAATCGGTTCCATATTAATTCGTTTAAGTTTGATTCAAGTTTGATTGATTTGAACATCAATAATCATATTTTTTTATCAATTATTTTTTATAAAAAAATAAAATCAAATCAAATTTTAAAATAAAAAGAAATTAGAAAATGAAGATAGAAGTGAAATTCTAAACGATTAACAGAAAAAGATTATGTTCCAATCAAATTTGATTACTTGTGGATTTGAGAGTTCACGTGATCACATCTAAAGCTATGTAAATAAATATTATTCTCAATTCTCTTAATCCTTTTACTAATCCTAATATAAACATCAAACATGAGGCACACCCTAGAAATAGTTTTGTAAGAAAATTTTATTGACTACTCGACTACTCTTCGATCGCTCGTGACAAATATCGAATGAAAATTTTTGACATATCGACAAAAGAAGAGAGTAATAAATAACAAAAAAAAAGAAAATTATTTAACATTTTATTGACACCAATTTAAATAGAAAAATAAAACAAAATTATGTAACAAATAAACTCATTAAATTTAATTTCTTCATTTATTTGATTTTTATTCTAAAAAATTTTAAAAATGGTTACAAAGTTAGTGTTAAAGCCTTTAATTTCCCATCATATATATATATATATATATATATATATAACCACAAATGTAATTCTAAATATTTTAAATAATTAAACTTATATAAGTGATTTTATATTTTTTTATTAAAAGATACAATAGAGAAAAATCGACTTCACATGTAATAATTTTTTTATGAGGATATGTAATGATGCAAGTCAACAAAGGAATTATTAATGAATAGAAATTATAAGAAAATAAAAGAATAAGAAAAGGAAGAAGAGTCACCTAAACAAAGGAGCCATAAACTCATACAGTTTTGAAATAGATTTTAGGGCTTTGAGAGTCTTTGGGTTAAGTTAGTATTTTTAAATTAAAATCGATTCGAATCGATTAACTAAATCGAAGAGTATCCTCTCAAATTGAAATCATTTATAACTCTCAAAGTTGAATTATTGATGAACCAATTCAAATTAAACTGGTTCCAAATTGATTCGTTTAATGTTTGATTAGAGTTGGATTTGATTTGAACATCAATAATCATATTTTTTTATCAGTTATTTTTTATAATAAAATAAAATCAAATCAAATTTTGAAATAATAAAGAAATTAGAAAATAAAGATAAAAGTGAAATTCTCATATTATGAAACGATTAACAGAAAAAGATTATGTTCCAATCAAATGTGATTACTTGTAGATTTGGGAGTTCGTGTGATCACATCATATCTATAAAGCTATATAAATAAATATTATTCTCAATTATCTTAATCCTTTTACTAATCCTAATATAAATATCAAACATGAGGTATACCCTAGAAATAGTTTTGCAAGAAAAATTTATTAACTACTCGACTACTCTTCGATCGCTCGTGACAAATGTCGAATGAAAAATTTTGACATATCGACAAAAAAATAGAGTAATAAATAACCAAAAAAAAGAAAGTTATTTAATATTTTATTGACACCAATTTAAATAGAAAAATAAAATAAAATAATGTAACAAATGGACTCATTACATTTAATTTCTTTGGTTATTTGATTTTTATTCTTAAAATTTTTAAAATGGTTACAAAGTTAGTGTTAAAGACTTTGATTTCTCATCATATATATATATATATATATATATATATATATATATATATATATAAGAGATTCCGTTTAAGCAAGCAAATATAGTATGGTTACAGAAGTCTATCTATCGCATATATGCTTCAAGGGGCATCATGGGATAACCATCGAGGTGAGTAGGGACCTAAAGGATCGAATAGAACGATATATAGACAAGTAAATCCCTTACGAGTCCCAAAGTATTCTTTTAAGGGGATTCATCATTTGACGGGAAGTAGACTACTCAAAAATCCTACATTTTTATTTTGTCATAAGTAATTCGGAAAATTAAAGTAAAAAAAGAAGAATGAATCGTTGGTCCTTAGTGGGAACTTGAGTAAGGAGTAGTTCTTTATTTGTAGGGTTTTTCGAACAAACTTTTTAAATAAGAAAGAATCCCCTTTTTGAGGTAACTACTTGAGTCGGATGAAAGGAAACCTTCACATCCGATTTTAAAAGGGGGAATACAATCCTACAGGAACCTATCTCGATTTTTCTTTTGCTAGGCCCATAGCGAAAAAACCTACTTTCTTACGATTATGAGGTTTATTCGAATATGAAATCCAATCTTGGAAATACAGCATACCATTTTTTTTTACTACCCAAGGCTTTGAGACATTTCGAAATCGAGAAATCTCTATAGGAGCAGGTGCTATCAAAGAACAATTAGCCGATTCAGATTTGCGAATTATTACAGGTAATTCATTAGTAGAATGGAAGGAATTAGGGGAGGAGGGGTCTACTGGAAATGAATGGGAAGATAGAAAAATTAGAAGAAGAAAGGATTTTTTGGTTAGACGCATGGAATTAGCTAAACATTTTATTCGAACAAATGTAGAACCAGAATGGATGGTTTTGTGCTTATTACCAGTTCTTCCTCCCGAGTTGAGACCAATCATTCAGATAGATGGGGGTAAACTAATGAGTTCGGATATTAATGAACTCTATAGACGAGTTATCTATCGGAATAATACTCTTACCGATCTATTAGCAACAATTAGATCTACGCCAGCGGAATTAGTAATGTGTCAGGAGAAATTGGTACAAGAGGCCGTTGATAATAGATGAACATTACCATATGTATATTCAGGTGCATGGTGGACATCGATACTCCAGTGCATTTCTCCCTCTGATTCAGAATAAATATGTTTTCGTACCTTCTCTTTAAAATGAAAAGTGGACGTTCCAGCACGAATCTCATCAATCACTTGTTCTGATTCTACATATTGATTATTTTGAACTAAAATAAAACTTTTTGATGGAATATTTACATTATGTAGAATATCCCGACTCTCAATAGTTACATACAAGTCTATAGAACATAGAAAAGCAGGATGCCCATGACAGGTACGTGTGGGATGAACCAAATCCTCATTGAATTTTATTTTTCCATTAGAAGGAACTCGTACATGCTCCCCAGTACTGCCTGTGAATACTCCACCAGTATGAAAAGTTCTTAATGTTAGTTGAGTTCCTGGTTCCCCAATTGATTGACCCGCAATAATACCTACAGCTTCTCCCAATTCGACCAGGTCGCCATGAGTAGGACTCCGACCATAGCATAATTGGCAGATCCAAGATGTACTCCTGCACGTAAAGGGGGTTCGAATATATATTGGTTGTGCTCGAAAGGTTATGAATCGATTGACAAGTCCAATCCCAATATCTTGATTTCGAGTGGCAAGGCATCGTAGACCGATATATATATCGTCCGCTAATACACGACCAATTAGTGTTTGGACAAAAAAATTTTCCGTCATCCCATTTCGAGGACTCACGGAAATACCTCGGATAGTGCCACAATCTGTTCTACGTACAATAATATGTTGAACTACTTCAACAAGTCTACGTGTGAGGTATCCAGCATCTGATGTTCGTACAGCAGTATCTACAACTCCTTTGCAGGCTCCATAACAGGAAATTATATATTCTGTCGAAGAAAGTCCTTCACGTAAATTGCTTTGAATGGGTAAATCAATCATTTGTCCTTGGGGATCCGACATTAATCCTCTCATACCTACTAATTGGTGTATCTGAGATGCATTTCCCCTAGCTCCCGAAAAGGACATTAGATATACTGGATTAGAAGGATTAGTCATCCGAAAATTAGGATTCATTTCTTGTCTCAAATACACTTGTAGCATACCATATCTCAATGGATTGACGTAATTTTTCTACCGCATGTACATTCCCATAATGATGGTGTTTATCCAAAATAAAACTTTGTTGTTCAGCGTCTTGGACTAACCATCCCTTAGAAGGGATTATTAAAAGATCATCAATTCCTAATGAAATAGATGTAGCAGTGGCTTGTTGGAAACCCAAAGTCTTTACTTGATCCAAGATATGTGATGTATATGCCATTCCGAAATGATCTATTAACCTGCTAATAAGGCGTTTCATAACAGTTCCATTTATTACTTTATTGTGAAAGACCAGATCGGCCCGTTCTGCCATAAGTACAGTACCTCTTATATTTATTCTGCTAAGTAGGATTCAACAATGGACCTGAGTTAGTGATTCGAAAACTTCCTTTCCTCAATCTCAATCTTGATTCACGTAGAAATTCAGAAATTATGATACCAGTGAAATTGGGGAGACCCGAATTCCCATGGGCACGAACATCGCCTAATCTGATTTCTTGGTTTAGATAGCGTATGAGTAGGCTCGACAAAACCCCTGTATGGCTTCTTCTATTTCCCGATAAAAAGAAATATGACCAAGAGTAGTTCGAATATATATACAACGGATTTCCTTTGTTACACTTCCTTCTATTAGATAGTGGCCATAAATCTCATGATAAGTACCCAAAGATTCATATTGAACTTCGATGGGAACTTCTCTTGAGCCAATGACACGTTGATCTAGTCTCCATCGGAGCCACAAAGGACTATCTAAACTAATTCGTTTCTGTTGATAAGCTCCAAGTACATCATAGGAACTAGAAAAATAGGGTTCTTTCTTTTCCGTATACCTATAGTCATTTTTTTTATTGTCAACCTTTTTATTTTGGTAGTTTCCGCAACTATATCTATATGGATTATACCTATTTACACAAATACCTCGACGATTCCCGATCGTTAATAAATAGAGTCCGATAAGCATATCTTGAGTTGGTACGGAAATAGGATCCCCAATAGCTGGAGACAAGAGATTCATATGAGAAAACATAAGTAAACGAGCCTCCGCTTGAGCTTCCAAAGATAAAGGTACATGAACAGCCATTTGATCCCCATCAAAGTCTGCATTGAAACCCTTACAAACTAATGGATGTAAACAAATAGCGCGTCCCTCCACTAAAAAGGGTTGGAATGCCTGTATGCCTAATCTGTGCAGGGTGGGTGCTCTATTCAATAATACAGGATGCCCCCGCATAACCTCTTGAAGTATTTTCTATACAATGGGTTCTTTTTCCCGAATTTTACTTTTAGCAATTCCTATGTTAGAAGCAACATGTTGTCTGATTAGACCACGAATTACAAATATTTGGAAAAGCTCTATTGCTATTTCTCGAGGTAATCCACACTGATGTAATGAAAGCGAAGGACCCACGACAATGACGGAATGTCCCGAATAATCGACACGTTTACCAAGCAAAGTCTCACGAAATCTTCCCTCTTTGCCTTCAATTACATCTGAAAATGACTTGAAAACTTTATTATGACCATCCCTCATTGGTTGTCCATGGATCCCATTATCAAGAAGTGTATCCACGGCCTCTTGTACCAATTTCTCCTGACACGTTACTAATTCCCCTGGCGTAGATCTACTTGTTGCTAATAGATCGGTAAGAGTATTATTCCGATAGATAACTCGTCTATAGAGTTCATTAATATCTGAACTCATTAGTTTACCCCCATCTATCTGAATGATTGGTCTCAACTCGGGAGGAAGAACTGGTAATAAGCACAAAACCATCCATTCTGGTTCTACATTTGTTCGAATAAAATGTTTAGCTAATTCCATGCGTCTAACCAAAAAATCCTTTCTTCTTCTAATTTTTCTATCTTCCCGTTCATTTCCCCCCTAATTCCTTCCATTCTACTAATGAATTACCTGTAATAATTCGCAAATCTGAATCGACTAATTGTTCTCTGATAGCACCTGCTCCTGTAGAGATTTCTCGATTTCGAAATGTCTCGAAGCCTTGGGTAGTAAAAAAAAGTGGTATGCTGTATTTCCGAGATTGGATTTCATATTCGAATAAACCTCGTAATCGTAAGAAAGTAGGTTTTTTCGCTATGGGCCTAGCAAAAGAAAAATCGAGATAGGTTCTGTAGGATTGGATTCCCCCTTTTAAAATCGGACGTGAAGGTTTCCTTTCATCCACTAAGGACCAACGATTCATTCTTCTTTTTTTTACTTTCATTTTCCGAATTACTTATGACAAAATAAAAATGTAAGATTTTTGAGTAGTCTACTTCCCGTCAAATGATGAATCCCCTTAAAAGAATACTTTGGGACTCGTAAGGGATTTACTTGTCTATATATCGTTCTATTCGATCCTTTAGGTCCCTACTCACCTCGATGGTTATCCCATGATGCCCCTTGAAGCATATATGCGATAGATAGACTTCTGTAACCATACTATATTTGCTTGCTTAAACGGAATCTCTTATATATATATATATATATATATATATATATATATATATATATATATATATATATATATATATATATATATATATATATATATATATATATATATATATATATATATATATATATATATATATATATATATATATATATATATATATATATATATATATATATATATATATATATATATATATATATATATATATATATATATATATATATATATATATATATATAACCACAAATGTAATCCTAAATATTTTAAATAATTATACTTATACAAGTGATTTTATATTTTTTTTAATTAAAAGATACAAAAGAGAAAAATCAACTTCACATGTAATTATTTTTTCCATGTGGATATTTAATGTTGCAAGTCAACAAAGTAATTATTAATGAAGAGAAATTATAAGAAAATAAACAAATAATATAAGAAAGAAGAGTCACAAAAACGATAAACTCAAACAGTTTTGGAATAGATTTTAGGTCTTCGAGAGTTTTTGGGTTAAGTTGGTATTTTTAAATTAAAATCGATCTGAATCGATTAACTAATTCGAAAAAGAGTATCCTATGATTGAAATCATTTATAACTCTCAAAGTTGAATTATTGATGAACCGGTTCAAATTAAATCGATTCCAAATTGATTCGTTTAGAGTTTGATTTGATTTGAACATCAATAATCATTTTTTATCAATTATTTTTTATAATAAAATAAAATCAAATCAAATTTTGAAATAAAAAATATTGAAAAATGAAGATAGAAGTGAAATTCTCAGATTATAAAATGATTAACAGAAAAATATTATGTTCCAATCAAATGTGATTACTTGTAGATTTGAGAGTTCGCGTGATCACATCAGATATATAAATTTTTATAAATAAATATTATTCTAAATTCTCTTAATCCTTTTACTAATCCTAATATAAACATCAAACATGAGGCATACCCTAGAAATAGTTTTGTAAGAAAAATTTATCGACTACTCTTCAATCGCTTCTGATAAATGTCGAATGAAATTTTTTGACATATCGACAAAAGAAGAGAGTAATAAATAACAAAAAAAGAACATTATTTAACATTTTATTGACACCAATTTAAATAGAAAAAAAAACAAAATAATGTAACAAATGGACTCATTACATTTAATTTCTTCGTTTATTTGATTTTTATTCTTAAAAGTTTTTAAAATGGTTACAAAGATAGTGTTAAAGCCTTTGATTTCCCATCATATATATATATATATATATATATATATATATATATATATATATATATATATATATATATATATATATATATATATACACACACATATATATATATATATATAATCATAAATGTAATTCTAAATATTTTAAATAATTGAACTTATACAAGTGATTTTATATTTTTTATTAAAAGATACAATAGAGAAAAATCGACTTCACATGTAATTATTTTTTTCATGAGGATATGTAATTATGCAAGTCAACAAAGGAATTATGAATGAAGAGAAATTATAAGAAAATAAAAGAATAAGAAAAGGAGGAAGAGTCACATAAACTAAGGAGGAGCAATAAACTCATGGAGTTTTGGAATAGATTTTAGGGCTTTGATAGTCTTTGAGTTAAGTTAATATTTTTAAATTAAAATCGATCCGAATCGATTAACTAAATCGAAGAAAAGTATTCACTCAAATCGAAATCATTTATAACTCTCAAAGTTGAATTATTGATAAACCGGTTCAAATTAAACCGGTTCCAAATTGATTCGTTTAATGTTTGATTAGAGTTGGATTTGATTTGAACATCAATAATCATATTTTTTTTATCAGTTATTTTTTATAATAAAATAAAATAAAATCGAATTTTGAAATAATAAAGAAATTAGAAAATGAAGATAGAAGTAAAATTCACAGATTATCAAATGATTAACAGAAAAAGATTATATTCTAATCAAATGTGATTACTTGCAGATTTGGGAGTTCGCGTGATCACATCATACCTATAAAGCTATATAAATAAATATTATTCTTAATTATCTTAATCCTTTTACTAATCATAATATAAACATCAAACATCAAACATCAGGCACACCCTAGAAATAGTTTTGCAACAAAAATTTATTGACTACTCGACTACTCTTGAATCGCTCGTGACGAATGTCGAATGAAAATTTTGACATATCGACAAAAGAAGAGAGTAATAAATAACTAAAAAAAAGAAAGTTATTTGATATTTTATTGACACCAATTTAAATAGAAAAATAAAATAAAATAATGTAACAAATGGATATATATATATATATATATATATATATAACCACAAATGTAATTCTAAATATTTTAAATAATTAAACTTATACAAGTGATTTTATATGTTTCATTAAAAGATATAATAGAGAAAAATCGACTTCACATGTAATTATTTTTTCCATGAGGATATGTAATGATGCAAGTCAAGAATTATTAATAAAGAGAAATGGTAAGAAAATAAAAAATAAGACGAGGAAGAGTCAAAGAGTAGCGATAAACTCTAGTATTTTGGAATAGATTTTAGGGTTTCGTGAATCTTTCGGTTAAGTTGGTATTTTTAAATTAAAATCGATCCGAATCGATTAACTAAATCGAAGAAGAGTATCCTCTAAAATTGACATCATTTATAACTTTCAAAGTTGAATTATTGATGAATCGGTTCAAAGTTGATTCGTTCAGAGTTTGATTCGAGTTCGATTTGATTTGAACATCAATAATCATATTTTTTTATCAATTATTTTTTATAAAAAATAAAATTAAATTAAATTTTGAAATAAAAATGAATTCATAAAATGAAGATAGAAGTGAAATTCTCAGATTATGAAACCATTAACAGAAAAAGATTATGTTCCAATCAAATGTGATTACTTGCAGATTTGAGAGTTCCCGTGATCACATCAGATAAATAAATATTATTCTCAATTCTCTTAATCTTTTTACTAATCCTAATATAAATATCAAACATGAGGCACATCCTAAAAATAGTTTTGCAAGAAAAATTTATTGACTACTCGACTACTCTTCGATTGTTCGTGACAAATGTCAAATGAAATTTTTTTGACATATCAACAAAAGAATAGAGTAATAAATAATCAAAAAAATAAAGTTATTTAACATTTTATTGACACCAATTTAAATAAAAAATAAAATAAAATAAAATAATGTAATAAATGGACTCATTATATTTAATTTCTTCGTTTATTTTATTTTTATTCTTAAAAATTTTAAAAATGGTTACAAAGTTAGTGTTAAAGCCTTTGATTTCCCATTATATATATATATATATATATATATATATATATATATATATATATATATATAATTATCCATAAATATAATTCTAAATATTTTAAATAATTAAACTTATATAAGTGATTTTATATTTTTTTATTAAAAGATACAATAGAGAAAAATCGACTTCACATGTAATTATTTTTTTTATTAGGATATATAATAATGTACGTCAACAAAGAAATTATTAATGAAGAGAAATAATAAGAAAAGAATAAGACAAAAAGGAAGAGTCACGTAAACAAGGAGAAGCAATAAACTCGTAGAGTTTTGAAATATATTTTAGGGCTTCGTGAGTCTTTGGTTCAAATTAACTAAATAGTATACTCTCAAATTGAAATCATTTATAACTCTGAAAATTGAATTATTGATGAATTGGTTCAAATTAAATCGGTTTCAAATTGATTTGTTTAGAATTTGATTCGAGTTCTTTGATTTGAATATCAATAATCATATTTTTTTATTAATTATTTTTTATAAAAATAAAATAAAATAAAATAAAATTTAAAAAAAATCAGAAAATGTAGATAGAAGTGAAATTCTAAACAATTAACAAAAAAAGATTATATTCCAATCAAAACAGATTTGGGAGTTCGCGTGATCACATCATATCTATAAAGTTATAGATATTTATAAGTTATTTCGAAAACCTTAATGCTATTTGTTCCCTCCCCATTGCTTACGCCTCTCTCTCTCTCTCTCTCTCTCGGAGCGTGCGATCACCGTAACTGTGGCGCAGCCTGACGTTGCATTGATCGCCACCTAACTCCGGCCCCATGCAGACGCCGCTTCCCGCCGCCGGTTCCAAGTCGTCGTTTTGGTCGTCCCCTAGGGAGATGGTTTTCGCTTCCCTTTCCAAGCTTCGTATCTTTCCCCGGAAGTCATCAACCGGGGGCCCCGACGTCACGGCGCCATCCTTCTCCTCCTCGGCTTCGAGTTCAAGCCAGCAGCAGATGAAGAAGAGCCCGGTAGTCCATCGCTCCTCTTACTTCTCTTTCGTGCCGAGTTATGTTGGCTCAAATTTCTGTATGTTAGTTCGAATTGAGTGTTCTGACCCTGATTTTATGATGAAATCTTGGAAAAAAATCGAACTTGATCTGAAGTATGTGATTATGTTAGATGTGTTCCATCTTTTAGATCTGGTTTATGGTTAGATTTACATCCATAGTGTTCCTCGTGTTCGATTTTGGTTGGTAAATGCGCAAGTGATAATTTAATTCTGTACATTTTCGATTAAGGGTATTGTTAGTCTGGAAAAAGTTGCTCTCTTTACTGATTTATTTGCCCTTTGTGTTTGTAGTGATTACATTTGAATGGATACTCTCTGTTTCCAGTGACTGGAAATGGTCGAACTTGGAATAGAGTTTGGGATGAAGGCTTTACAAACAATTTAATGCTACCACTCATCAGTGACCTGTTAGCACCATTCTGATCATAGCTATTAATTAAAAAAAAATGTTATGACATATTACTTTAAACCAAGATCCTTGTGTGTTTAGTACTAGAAGAATTTTGAATATAATGGAATTGGCTTTATTTCAAATACAAAGTTGCCACCAGTTCATTGTTAACTAAAGCAGTAGAAAATTTCCCCGTTTTAAAAACAAATTATCGGGGGAACATGTTCTGCATTTGCTTCTAGAGTTTACTTTCATGTTTTTGTTTTAGTTTTGGAAATCATCTGACTTTAAACAAGATCAGGCTGTCAAATTAGTAATAGACTTTGGCTAGACTTACATGGCATACATATTTAGTTCACTAATATATATGAGAAATATAGCAAGCCAATCTTGAGACTTAGAAATAATCGGTCCTTTTAAAGTTTCTATTATAGAAATTGAATATTTTTTTTCCTGTTTAAGTATTAAATGCTTAGGTAAGTAGCAGTTCTATGTACAAACATGCAAGCTGATGATGTAGGATCTAAAATGATAAGGTATTGAGATTGGAAACTTCTTTCTATCAAAGGACGATTTTCTATTTCTTTCCCAAGTTATGCAAAATTATTGGTTTGTCTGGAAAGTAGAAACAGAGATGAAAAGAATATACTGAATAACAACTCAAGAAGCAATAAAACATAGGGTCTTACTTCAGAGCACTTGTTAGATATATATAACCTTCACGATTTACATGATACATGGATGATAAAATATTGCATAAACATCGTAACTATGATCTTGGAGCTTGTGTTGACGGATACCATTATAACATGATAATCAATCACCAATGTGATACATGTATGTTCTTTTTTTTGTTGGGGTAGATGTGCGGTGGGTGGAGCAGGGCATGGTTCCAATTAGTCTTAACATATATCCATTCCTGATTTGGCATGACATGAGTCCTCCAGCCACCCAAAACTTTGTCATCATTCTGAGACCTTGACAGATAATAATTATAAATGCTCAAAAAGTGATACCATGATAAAGTTTGATTCCATAGCATGGCTCATGGGAATCAATGCCATAGTATCTAATTTCCTTGTAAAAGCCTGAAGTGAATATATGGGAAATTCCAATTTCTGAAGAATTGTGTTAGAACATGTTTTTTCAATTAGGAGTTTTCCATCTAATTATGTATGGTCTTTTGTTGATGTATTTATGTTGCTACATCAGCACTTTTAATGTTATATTGTTACAGCATTGGTGATTCGTGAGTTGGATTACTTTGTTTCCATATTTGTCTCCTGGATCAGGATTCTTTTTGAAGTAAACAATCATTGACATCCTTGCTAGAGCTTCCTTTCTTTGTAATATCCATGTTTTCTATACATAACCTTATCTTATTTCTTGCTTTGTTGTCTTTTTACTTGAATGCAACATTACACCCAGCTGCACGGCAGAAATCAGGGAAGTCATTTACATGTTTGAAAACACTCGAATAACTTATTTTTCATATCTTCTTACTTCAAAATCCACTTTGGTAATACTATCTTGTATCGTGAGCTGTGCGGTCATGAGATGTCAATGTTGCTTGATGCTAGTGCCTAGCTATTTCCCTTGTACTTGTTGGTTTAATTGAACGAAAGATTGACATCAGGTTAAAACAATGATTTTTACAAAAATCTGGTTTTGTAGTGCAATCTATACGATATGAAGTGAAGATATTGCTTGATACTAGTTGCCTATTTCTTTCCTCTTATTGGTTTAATTTTCTGGAAGGTCGATAGCAAGTTAACAAAATTTTATTGGTTACTGGACTTCTAATCGTTTAGGTTCAAACTGTTCTTTGTGGTGTAAATTATGATGATCCCAATAATGTTGTTTGTTGATGAAATCGTCCCATATTACAAGAATAAGCAAACTTTGGCATATGATAGAATTTGTCAAAAGCAAGAACGTATTTCAGCTACTTCACCTTTACAGTATTCCTTTGTCTGAAACTCCTGAATAGTTTTTAAACCAATATGGTGAATTATCTGGATAAAAAGGCCGTTCATTTTTGAATGCTTCATCGATGCTTGTAGTTTCAAATATCATCATGCTACAAAAGATGTTGAACTTGTTAAGTTTACAATTTTGAGCTAGGAACATTGAGTTCTTATGATTCTGATGACTTTAAACACAGACTATACTTATGTGGATGATTATGATGAACATGAATATGATGCTAAATCAGCAGAGAACTACTGCATTATAAGTTCAACTGCCAAATTGATAAGTTGTGCCATCTTGTGCTGAGTCAACTTTTTTATGGTTGCAGAATTCTGCAGGGGAAAATACAAGCAAAAGCAAGATGAAAACAACATTTGATGATGAAATTGACATGAAATACAGATTGTTTAAACAATTTGATGTAGTTCAAGATCATTCAGATCACTACTATAAGTTTTCTAAAATCAAGGTGGTCAATAAGTGACATTCATGTTCTTTTAATCAGTAGTTTGTTGAGTATGGTCCCAAATTATCTTGATATTTTGCAGCGGCTTTTCCCTTTACAGCCAACAAAAGATTGGGTGAGGTGGATTCAGCATGAGTGGAAGATCCTAGAAAATGATCTACCTGGTCTGTACATGCTGCATGATGGTCAATTTTTTATGTCTTTTTCAATGCTATAAGTTTGTCTAGATCTCAACTTCATGCCTTGTGATCAGCAGGAAATCCTTTTCACCATACTGAATGGTTCTCTATATCAGCATATTGCTGATAAAAATTGAATATATGGTTTTGGAAGTTTTCAAAAGGATCTCAACTTTATATGTTGTTTAGTTTAGTACTTACATCAAATTTTCTCAAAGTGATGTAGCTAGAAGAAATCATAAATCAGATGAACTCTGTAAAAACACAACCACTCCCCTCTCAGAAAGGAAGAGAAATAAAATATGTGCAAATTGAATTAGAGCTACATGTTTATTAATCTTAAGGATTATCATGACTTGCATGTGTATGGAAATCCTATATATATATATAAAACAATATGCTTTGCTTGCCAGGTGTGGTCCACGTCAGTCACAATATCATATTTTAACTCAAGTTATGTAAGCAAGAATTTTACATCAAAAAAGTATACTAGTCAAAAGAGTTAGGTCCTCAAAGAGAACTTATAATTGTTGCCCAAATGTATGAGGATTAAAAAAATGTTGAAAGATCTGTTTTTCTGATGTATAAAATAGAATATTCTGATAACTGGATTATATTATTGTTCTCCAAATTTATTTGCATCAATGCTGCAGTTGATTTTGTGGGAGCCAGTTTGCGATGAGTCTATTTTTGCATTAGTTGTTGAACCTAGTTTTAGTAAGAAGCATAAAAATCTTTGGAGCATGTTTATAGTCCCTCTTTTGGCTTCTTTACCTTGTTCACTTGTTCATGAACAGAGACAATATATGTAAGGGCGTATGAAGAAAGGATGGATATTCTAAGGGCTGTTATTGTTGGACCAGCTGGAACTCCTTATCATGATGGCCTTTTCTTCTTTGACATTTTCTTTCCTCCAACCTATCCCCAGAAACCTCCAGTAAGTGAAATCTTTAACCATACCGGCCGATACTTGGGTACTCAATTGTTATTTTTTATTGACAAGGTTAATTTCCACATAATACCATGCAGGAAGTTTATTACAGATCTGGTGGACTTCGAATAAACCCAAATTTGTATGATTCTGGTAGAGTTTGTCTTAGCCTTCTCCACACATGGTCTGGCGAGGGATGTGAGAAGTGGATACCATACAAGTCATCCATGCTGCAGGTTCTGGTCTCTATTCAGGCTCTAGTCCTGAATGCCAAGCCATTTTTTAATGAGCCAGTATATGCCGAGATAAAAAGTACACCTGATGTAGAGAAGCGATCCCTGATTTACAATGAGGGTGCTTTTGTTTTATCCTGCAGAACGATGCTGTATTTGGTTAGGAATCCCCCAAAGGTATGTGCCACACTTTCTTTTCTGTAATTTTGTAGATTTTTCAAAGTATCAACACATATAATTCGGAAGCTTCAAATTCTTTACATGACTCTGGCATTTACAATGGTTGTTTTAGCATTTTGGGGACTTTGTTGCTGGACATTTCCGAAAGCATGGAGGCACCATCCTCAAAGCATGTTACGCTTACATGAATGGTGTTCAAGTTGGATGCACAATCAGTCAAGGGATAAATGAAGTTATTGAAAGCAGCAAAAATTTCTCAGCGTCATTCCAGACATCCCTGAAGTTGTTATCTAAAGACCTTTTAAGGGAATTCACTCGCAAAGGAGCTGACTGCTCCGAATTCCTTGCTCTGGTTGAAGTCAAAAATTAAGCTTCCAGAAAAGCAGGCGATATTTTAAAATTATGAAGCCGAACTCTCTATTGATCTGCCCTACAACTTTGCTAGATTACACATTAATAATTGTCTACCTTACAAACAATATTAGCTTATAGATTAGATTGGGCCGCAGGCCTTTTTTTGCTAAAAACTTAATAGATTATTTGGCACTATAAATGATTTGATTGTCCAGCTTATCTGACATGTAAATACCATATCTAGATACTCTAGCTTCTGATGTTGAAGGTCTGAATTGGTAGTGTAGGATTCTGTACTTTGCCTTAATTTTTCTTTTGATTTCTATAGTCTATATTCGTGTTTTTCATATTGGTGCTCTGAACTCTTTCTTAAAGCAGATCTGTGAGTTGAGAGAATATGTTGGACCAAAAATGTTACAGTGAAGAGGAAGAAACACTATTCAATAGTGCCTCAGATAAACAAACTTGACTACCAACCGGCAGAAATCCTATTCAATATCATTCTTTTATTGGTGATTTTAGATCATGCTACTGAAATTATTTATGAGTTTTTAATGTACTGAACTCTGTCACAAAATTCACAGGGAAAATTCCTGAAATGTTTCTGGCCAATGAACAAGTTTGCCTGTAAAAAGATAGGCAATTTGTGTTCCATTTGTCATATAACTACTAAAATCTTTCGAGTGATTAATAATTGTTTGACATGTTTCAGTTTGGTGCACAAATTGCTCTCAAGCTTTTGCATCCTATAAATTTGTCCTCTTGAGGGATAATATTTATATTATCATATATCTTTTAAACCTCCCATCTTCTTTCTATTTGATCAAATATATTTCAAGAAAATTTATGATTCATACAAAGAAAATGAAATTTGTCATACTACCCATGCAGCATAATTGTTGATGACCCAAATTTATGATTTTATAGCTCCAATGGAACCCCCAAAATAATAATAATAATAATAAATATTCGAGAAAATTGGTGCATTATTATTAGTTGATGAGAAATATTTCTACTTACTGTTTTATTCATTTAATATAATTAGCTTTAGTAAGAAATTAGTAATTAACGATTTTGACCCTGTGTAGGAAGCTATTATGAACCGGTCCATAGTGCTAGACCGTGTCTAATTGCAACGGTCCAATTTCCTAGACCGGTTAGCCCAATGTCGGACCATTCTCCGCGGCGCCAACCTTAATCGCGCTCTCTATAAGAACCCCTCTTCTACTAGGGTTTGCGGACCTCATTGCGGCGGCGAGGAGGTGCAGGATCCGGATCGATCCGGCGCGGCGGCTAACGGGAAGGAGAGGAAGATGGTGAAGTTTCTGAAGCCGAACAAGGCGGTGATCGTCCTGCAAGGGCGATTCGCGGGGCGGAAGGCGGTCATCGTGCGAGCCTTCGACGACGGCACCCGGGAGCGGCCCTACGGGCACTGCCTGGTGGCCGGCATCGCCAAGTACCCGAAGAAGGTGATCCGCAAGGACTCCGCAAAGAAGACGGCCAAGAAGTCGCGCGTGAAGGCGTTTCTGAAGCTGGTGAACTATAGCCACATCATGCCCACCCGCTACACACTCGACGTCGATCTCAAGGACGTCGTCACCCTCGATGCGCTCCAGTCCCGCGACAAGAAGGTCACCGCATCCAAGGAGACGAAGGCTCGCCTTGAGGAGCGCTTTAAGACCGGAAAGAACCGATGGTTCTTCACCAAGCTCAGGTTCTAAAGCAAAGTAGCGATCTTTAGTTTCATTTCTGACGCTGCTATTTTCATCTACATGAGATGGCATCATTTAATTCATGGATGGCATGTTATTTGTCTGTGTGGTTTCACCTGTTTTTAGGACATGTCACGGTAATTTCCTGGATACTAAATGTTTTCAGTCTGAGTTCATGCTGTGTTAGGATAATTTTGATAAATTGGATATTTAGGTGAGTGGCAGTTTGATTTGGTTTGCGTCATCTGTTGATCTTCGTGATGGTCGTCTAATTGCTGTGAGGAATCTATTTGGAAATTCTCTTGATATATATATAGTAGTGACCCAGAGATTTCAACAAGATAATTTTTATGTCTGAAATCTTCTGGTTGCTAGGAAAGCACGCTCTTGCAGGGGAGTCGAATTGTTGATTGCTGGATTCAAGGAGCATTTTTTATGTTCCTGATTTTTTATGTTCTTGGGAGTTCTATAAGAAAGGTTATACTGTTATTAGAATATGAGTCACTGGACATATGGTCTCTGCATTTTCACTTGTTTTTTCTTCCTTGAAAAAATATGGACATCATGAACTTATCATTATCTTGCTTGAAAAAAATACATGGATGATGGTCAGGGAGGCATGAGTGGGTTAGGCCTTAGGTTGGTGAGATGAGAAAATGGGGAAGAATGAATTAAAAGAACAACAAAATAAATAAGGATTAAGTCAAAGCATACTGTAAATAACTCTTAACAAACTGAAAACAAGTTGTTCGGGTTTAGAATGATTTGGTTTCAGGTTGGCTTGTAGCTTGGCTTAAGAACATTGGTTTGGACCTAAATTGACCCAAGACCCAGCCCAATATGTTATTAGAAGTCATATCATTAACTTCACCAGGAAACAAGGAATGTCTAGCTATATATGCCTTGTAGTGCTTAGTGTTATTATTATCCTTAGCCTTATATATTATAGAATAGGATGATATCACAAAGTAATCCTGGTTTTGTCCTAATGGACTCGGCTCTTCTGAACTGGTTAGAGCTCTGTAGTTCTTTGCTTTTGTTTTTCTTGATGTCCGGTCATTGAGGTTTTATGATGCATTTGGGAGACACATGATGTGTCCTTGGAAGGAAGGAATGAGTAAGCTGAGCAAATTGTGGACAGTTTATACTGAAAGTATATTGTGCTATTTTTTCTCAGCTTTATTATTGGTTCTTTGCTTTTGTTTTGCCTGATGTCCTGGCATTGAGGTTTTATGATGCATTTGGGAGACACATGATATGTTCTTGGAAGGAAGGAATGAGTAAGCTGAGGAAATTGTGGACAGTTTATACTGAAAGTTTATGTAAGTGTGCTATTTTTTCTCAGCTTTATTGTTCTGTCATGTTTAGTTGCTCAGGAAGGTGTGGGAAAACTTTCTATAGGAATGTGAAGGTGTTTGCTACATCTTATTAGTGGGGTCATTATCTCTTGTTATGCATCAGAAATATGCCTGTTCTTTCTCCTTGGGTTTCTCTTGTTATCTCTTGTTATGCATCGGAAATATGCCTGTTCTTTCTCCTTGTGTTTCTCTTGTTATGCGTCGGAAATATGCCTGTTCTTTCTAGAGAGTGCAGGGGTGGTCTCTTTGTTCAGTTCTTGACTGGATGGGTTTAGTAGTAGAAGATTTCTTGGAAAGACATCGATTTATATAATGGATATTATTGATAAAAGGAAGCAATAGTTGTTTTTTGCCAATTTGAGGTGGCTTTACATATTTTGACGACGAAAAGCCATGTTTTGACAACAATGGGGTAATCAAGATGGACTGCATAGAAGTCGTCATGCATGGAGCATATATTATTAGGGGTCAGTTGAGAGTTAGTGTGATATTTTATAATGTTTATGCCCACAAGCAATATTATATTGTGCACAAATTAGAGTCTTATGGATAAAAATATATTGTTCATGGATTAAGAATTAAATGATTTTTTGTGTGATCATCGTGTGTATGTTGGACTAGTTGATATATTTTCTAATTAATTGATAGTTCAATGAATGATGTTTTAACTTTTATGGATCGAAATGTTGGACTATTATTAAGTTTATGGTGGAGATGAAAATGTTCGAGTTAGAATGTGTTTAGTTATAGCAATAGAAAAATGTATCTTTTTGATAATTTCTTAGATGCTATAATTAAGGAGATTACCATCAGATGTTATTAAAATTATAATTATCTTATAATATAAAACATTATTTCTTGTTATACTGTCCACAAAAGTGTCTACGACAAATGAACAACGACCTAACTATTGAAGGAATCTACAACAAATTACTTTCTCTCTCTTTAACGCTGACACCAGAAAGAAAATATTTGCTGTTTTCACATCAAGAAGTCATCCTCGGGCATTTCCACTAGCAATGAATACTTGACTCTAAGAAAGATCTTGCCGCCATCGACGCACAACTTAGCCCCGGTGACCACCCAGTACCCTGGTAGATCATCTGGCCCCCTCGAAGCCTCTGTTGTATCGACAATTCTCGACATCTTTGGCATCCTGATCGGCACCGGCGGGCCCTTTGGGTAGATTGCGGAGTTCACCTCCACCATCGGCTTCGGTTCGGGTATGAGACCTGTGCTGAAGCGCGAGGTGATCAATGTCGAGATGATGCCTGATTTCCGTGACACCACAGCCGGTCCGTTCCACTCGGACCTTCGGATTGTCATCGAAGTGACGTTGGAGAAACCGAGCCTAAGAAACAGCACCTTCCTCATGCCCATCTCCTTCACTTGCAGCCAGGCCTTGGTCACTATGGAGGCAGAGTCATCGATGCAGGCTCCATTGTATTGTACAGGAGCCGTGCAGACGTGAGAGAGCAGTGACCACTTGATGGGCTCATAATACCGTCGGTCGTTGAACAAGGTGTCATCATCGGCATAGGTAGTTGCATCAGAGAGCTGGTACATGTTAGGGAGCGAAGAGAGGTGTTGGAGGTGAACCGCTAAGCGGTCGTTCCGCTTGCCTTCCAAGTACAGCCGAATCCCTGTCACCGGACGGTTCCCTGAATCAACCTGTATCATTAGATATGTTAAATAGAAATATCGAAACGACACCAAAAAAAAAAAAAGAGAAGAATAAGTAGAAAATTATAGAAAAACACGGGGATATATGAAAACCATAAGGACAATGGACAAAATTGATGCGCAAAGTTTCAAAATAAACATGCTGATCAGCCACCTCCTTGACATGTTCAATGTCATCATCATATAATCCGTCGGCTAAAAGGGGGATTGTTTTTCTAATTCTACTTACTGAAGAATAACACAAGGTTCATGATCACTATTTATCAAGGAGAAGAGAGACTTCATCATCAAATAATCCATCGGTTGAACAGAAAATTATTTTTCCAATACTACTTACTGAAGCATGACAGAAGGTTCATGGTCACTCACTATTTAATGCGGAAGAAAGATTTCAAAATATTTCATGGCAAGAGAATCAACATTAATATTTAATAAAAGTTCATGGTTGTTGGGTGGTTGATGTCAACATATCAAAAGAATAACCTAAAACAACTCAGACCTATTGTTCAAGACGGAAAGTCTTTTAAGTTTGGGGTTACCTTTCAAGTTACGGGCAACCTAAACGTATCCATCGACAAACCAGCAATGACCAAGCATGCATTTTCAGCCACTTGTGCTGCCCAAATGACCATATTATGGCAAGAGTATATGTTGTCAAATAACCCCAAAATTATCGGCAAAGAACTCGGAAACATATTCGATATCATCTCAATGGCAAACAAATATTTTTTGACAAAAAAATTGAGATCAGCATTTTACACTACTACTCTAGAATGATTCAGATAAAAGAAAGTTGCTATTTCAGTTCCCTGACTACTGACAGTACAGTAGTAAACCTACTTGAAGCAATACTGCATCTCGTAAAGTGGCTTTGACTAGGCTGGTTTGCTAGAATCACCCAGAAAAATTCAGAAACTAACAAAAAAGTATTGGAAGGCACTGATGGTTACCTGGATGTTGTTAACATAAAGCCTTGGACCCAAAAGCGTGAACTGGAGTGATTGTAAACTCTGCTTTTTTAGTCGTGGACCAAGAGGGAGCTCACCAAATGCTGGAGCCCATTGACGAGGTATTTGGAACTCCAAAAAATGTCCAAGTTCTTCAATTGGTGGCTTGTCTGAGTCATTAATGAGAACAGAATCAGAAGCTTCACTATGCAAGATAGAGAAAATGGCAGACATTTCAAAGCTACCCACATATCAAACAAAAAATGCATATTAGTAGTGCAAGATTTGCTTTCAGACAAAATGTATTAGAATAGGATCTTCATGAAGAAGGAACAGCAAAATATATGCAAAGACAACCAGACACAGGAGAGACTCTTATTTGAAAATACATAAGGTAATAGGTGTTTTTTTCCTTTTTTTAGTTCAAAGGGTAAAGTGAAGAAGGCAGGATTCAAATCCTGCGATAACTTGTCAAAGTTTTTATCAGCCAAGCTAGCTGACACCTTCAAGATAATAGATTATTACTTATGAGGCAACCATTTAGAATACGCTATCCTCAGGATCAAAAACAAAGCAAGAGGTTTTATAATTAGTTGAATCTTAACATGTGTTTGGTATCACACGGCAATCTTATAATACTTGCATATGGCATGACTTTATGCATATGGGGTAACTACAGATCTTATAGAGGGCTCAATATTAATTGACATAGTGTCATTCTCTCTCTCTCTCTCTCTCTCTCTCTCTCTCTCTCTCTCTCTCTTAAAAGAATAGTGGTAGGAAAGATATCTGCATACTTACATCGGAGGTAAAGGTTCACTGCATGACTTAGGAACCCACTTCCTGTAACACCATTTAACAGAGAAGTTATAGGTACAAAAGACATTGTTACCAAATCTGGTGACTGTGGAATAGTTGCAAGCCATTTGTTATGGCTTTGATTATTGTTGATTCCTCCTCTTCTGACAACAATGCTTACTATATCCTGCAGTAAAGAGAACATGGAGGTTAAAGTATTGTAAGTAAAATTTCATATAAAGAAACACTTTTCCAATTAAATAAGAAACTTACATCCTTTTTTGAGTGTGATATAATAGATGACTGAACAGATGTAAAAAATGCTGCATTGTTTTCCTGTTTGTCAATCTTCTTGTCCTAAAACGCATAGAACATAAAAATATAACTATAATGATTCCATGTTATTAGCTCAATACGATACAATCAAATAATTAAGTTCCATTAGCACAGACCATATATTTACAAAATTGTATGCTTGTAGCAGGCTGTGAGGTGTATATCGCAAAGTTAACTATGCCACTAATTGCTAACATGTCTCACTGGGTTTTGCCATCTATTCTCCATAAAATGTTTTAATATTTTCTAGTACTCCCTCGAAGTTAGGCTCTTAACAAGTTCAAGAAGTGATTTCAGCGCAATGCCATGAGTCACTAAAATAATGAAATGGACAAACAGTCGAGAAAGGGTAAAGCCTTCGATGGTTCTCCATCAAAGGATTGTGGTTTTGATAATCTTTTTACTTTTGTATAAGATTCGTGTTCTCATAGTTACCTTCGGATTTTCTGATGATTTGCCTTCTCCCAGGATTAAGTCTCCATTTGTAGTTTCAGAGAATCTCTCATCAGCTAGCTTCTTTAGAAGATTCTGCACATCAGTTTCCTGAAGAAGTGAGTCCTGCTGCTGTTTAACGCAGACTACATCTTTACCACCCATCTTCAATCCAACAATGATGTGAGTGCCATATTTTTCGATAAATCTGGATATTTGAGTAAAAAAGGTTCAAGCAATAATGTCAAAAGTAAAAGAAAAGAATTCAAGCTAAGACTGGCATTTCCAATATCTAAACGATTATTCTACTCAGTGAGGAGAACATTAACATAAAAAAAAAAGAAATGTTGCATTTCCTTTTGTACAACTAAAAGAAATAATGAGAGGATTGCAAGACAGATAATAAAGCTGGTTCTTTGTGGTCAATCCCCAATGAGAAGAATGTTGTGAAGGGTAGGATCTAAGGAACAATCATCCAAATCACCAGGAAAGGATTAATATCCATGGATTGATTAAGATGGATTTGTAGCAAGGTAGACAGATCCTATTTGAGCTTAAAATGCAACATAAGGAAGAAAAATAATCAGAAATAGCAGAAAAATGAAAGGGTTAAAGTTGTCAATTGGACCAATGATCCAGAATATTTGCAAGTCGAGGCATTATGTTGTTTTTTTGTTATTGCTAAAGGATCAGGAATTGCTGACATCAATATTCAGAAAGTTCATGTTCCTAAAAACGTTGTTCTAAAACAAATCCCAATTTACATGTGCACATGAAAGAACTTCTTGGAAGTTTCTCAAAACCAATCCTCTATGAAACAAAAGCATGCTTATACAACATGCCTATATATGATAATATGTACACAGATGCTGCATATATCACGTTGGCCTGATGTTTTGTTTGAAGAATTTAGGCCTGATTGTTAAGCATTCCAAAATGAAATTTTCACCACCTATACTATATGTTAAGAAAAAAGAGAAGGCCTGTAGTGGCTTTTAAATTATAAAGCATTTGTTTTCATATGGATTTGATTTATAATGCAGAACCCCTGTAATTGGTATCACTAGAAATGAAGCCTCAAACGTCCCCATGAGGTGGTATGTCATGATTAATGAATGTGCAGGCAAAATTTTCCCTGCATAGGAAATGAAAATTCTAGCAGTCTCGTGAAGGCTGTTGGTCAAACTAGCTGGGCTCTTTGGAAAATCAAGAATTGGAGATGAAGATCGAAACTAGCAATTTACAGGAGTTTTGATTAGAGTTCAAAAAGGGGAGCTTCTCACTGAGATTTATTTGGATTATCTGAAGAGGACTTACTCGGCCAATGCAGCAGGATCCCATGAGGATGGAACTTCTTGCTTAACTTTGTCAAGCAACACTACTCGAGAGCTCACAAGCTCGACACCGTAGAGAGTTACGTACCAAGCATCGAAGGCGAGGCTCTTGGTAGCTGATGCGTCCTTCTGCCAGCGTCCCCTGAAATCAAACATGGCGTTGAACGTACCAGAGGGTATTTTCCCCGACAGCGAAAGACACTGATTGAACTGCTCCGCCATCTGATCACAACCCAAAGATCAATGTTGAGAGAAAGATTATAGAAACATTTCTGGCTATAAATTAAGGCATAGGAACAAGCATCGCTGGTAGGGAAAGAACAAATTTTGATGGTGGAGACAGGTCATAGATGCACGGGAACCAAAAGGGGGCCATCGATCGGATCAAAGACCTGGTGAAACGAGACGACATCGCTCCGGAACCTCGTCCTCGACCCTCTATCGCACTCGATGGACTTGGGGACGTTGGGAACCACGACTCCTCCCGGCAGAACGAGGTCGTGGGCGAGGCTTTGGTCGAGCTCGATCAAGCGGCGGCCTTCGGAATCGGGCTTCACGTGGGAGAGCCAGAGGTCGGAACACAGGTCGTAGCCGCAGCCGATCGCCGCCACGGCCTTCTCGGCCACCGCCTCCTGCGTCATCTCGGCCCGACCGGAAGGCACCATCATCATCATCGTCACTATCCTCAGGGATGGGTGTATGGCGGAGACGGGAGCGAGGAAGAGCAAGAAGAGGAAGAGGAAGAAGCCATGGACGAGGACTTCGTCGTCTTCCACACTTTATCCCCATCGTTACTGTTACGGACACAGAAGCTTCTTCCCATTTGCCCCCGAAAGCTATTGATGGATTGACCGCGATGCCACTTAAGGCGAAATGTGGCCGTCGGATCCACGGCCGAAGAAGAACCCGTCAAACCCGTCACTATAGCGACATGGGTCCGATAAGGACCATTAGACCCGTTAAGTGCCCATGTGATACGCAAGTCGTAGCTATCCGCTCCATATGGAGCGTGTGTAGTCTTCCACGTCATATATCCCCTCGGATTACATTCTAAATCTTTTATATTTAATTTTTTATTTTGATTCTCTTAATTTTATTAAAAGAATAAGATCTTTATTGTATGAAAAGGTGAGTAATAAGAGGATGAATTCATGTGAAAATTAATATAATACTTATGAACAGAATTAAAGAAAATAATGTGTGACGGTCGAGCTGTCCAATCAATTGATGGTGGTTTTATATTTATTTTATCCCAAAATTGGATTGTCGATATTAATTAATTAAGCAAAAAAATTGACTCAAAACTACGGTCGTCTTCGTACGAGTCGTGACGTGGAGACCTCTGGCGGGGTGGGGATTTCGTGCTTGGCACCGGTCAGCGTTCACGGTTGCGGTGTGAGGAGGACGGCGATGGGATGCGACGCTCGTCGAGGAACGACTCATGGCACGATTTAAGGCGCGAAATGAAGGTAATGCCTTGTTCTTTTTGCCTATCTGCACGCAATTATTTATGCTCTCCCGTTCGGCAACAATGCGGATGGGACCCACCGTTGCACAGGCGTTGATTGGAGAAGAATGAAGAAGCGTGGTCCGTCAAACGCGTTGACAGACGATCCAGATTGCCAATAAAAAGCTTTCCCGAGCGGCACCGAAGGGACGAAGATCTCTCCGTCGATCGGCCGAGGAGCGCGGATCTGCACGAATCTCGAAGCAATATGGATGCCAATCACAGTCGACTTCGCATGAATCGTAGCTTTCTTACAATTCTGCCCAAACCCGCCCCCAAACACTTGAATCGTACCTCTCTCTCTCTCTCTCTCTCTCTCTCTCACTCTCTCATTCCGGGGAGTACAGCAAACCAAAGATCTCAATCTTGCCTAGCCCTCCTCCGCCTCTTTTTGTTATACCAAATTCCTCTTCTGATCCTCCTTGGAGGAAGTCAAAGGAGAAGAAAATGTCAAACAAAAGCCGATCGATGTCGTTTCCTTGATGGCTCTACAACTTGCCCCTTTTAATATTGGGACTACATTAAGGAAATTTGTCAACCCTTGAGTCGATTGGTTGCTTTGAGGATACTTAATCGTGGACTAGTTCTTCTTCGCATGAAAATTTTGTTTCTTGTCGCGTTTGTCGAGGGTCTCTACGCGTTCTTGTGTTTCTCTAATGGTTGAATCTGCGCTCTCTTCGGTGGTGCCTTTGATGGTGTAGGAATTGTAGAGGCGGAGTAGTGGCTAGATCATTTGGATTGCCGGCCCAAGACTGCGGAGCTGGGATCTTGAAGGCCTGCGGTGTCTGGCGAAGCAGTGGTTGGATGACTTTACACTCTTCGGTATGCCTTTGGACCTCTGCAATGCGCTTTCGTTTTTATTCCGATACTTGATTCTACGTAGGGACATGATGGCGACGATGGATCGGGTCTTCGGCAGTGGAAAGCTTGTTCGTTAGAGAACTTCCCTTCTCGCTGATTGTAATTCTTAAGAAAAACCCTTCTTCTTTTGTGGGGTCTGATTCGATGTCTGCAAAATCTCGCTCTGGAGGATAGATGCCCATCCGCTATATCTTAGGGTTCTTTTCGAGTCATAAAGGAGCTGCCTTTCGTGTCACGATCAATGGAGAATTGTGGATATTAGGGCTCTGAAAAATCTAGTCCTTGGTTTTCATGGGCAAAATCACTTTTTCGAGAAAAAGGATATGTTAACTATGCTAAAGGGAGTAAAAGATTTTGTATCTTTAGCATCATTGTAGATATCATTTGATCTACATGAAGCTCCTAATTTGTTTCATCTCCTTCCTACTAAATATACGAGATCTTTCACACTCCAGCTTAGCTTTGTGTTTGAATGAGTGCTAATAATTAGTTCATTCTTGAAAAGATGGCAAGTATTAACAGCCATTTTTCATGCTTTACATTTGGACATATGTAAATTTATGTTGTACAACTGCATTAGCAAGAAGCACATTCTGGCTTGAGTAAATGAAAAGGTAGCTGATCTGTTAGTTGTGTATTTTTTGTTATGCAGGTTATTCCAATGTAGCATCACTAGTGTTGAATCTTAGAAGCTAACTTGATACTGAGTCCTTAATCAACATGCTTATCTAGATCTATACTGGAAAATAAAGTTGTGTCCAAAGTAAGTGCTTGTAGTTGTGGTTGCCATTTGGGGTGTTTATATACATTATTATCATGATTCTTATCTTTTTCTTTCATCTTTCAGGAGTTACTTGAGTGAATCATTGAAAGACTACCTAAGACAAGAAAATGACATCACAAAGGGATGTGTTTGAGGTCTCAGGACCTATACATCTGACCTCAGTAAATTGGTAAATTCAATCGGTTTTTCTACATTTTGCAAACCTTTCCTTGACAATGGCATTCTACACAACTGTAGGAAATTACTGCTCTATTCAACTTTCTGATCATCAAATCCTTATCACTTTATGATGCTTTCTTATATAAATTTATACACCAGTGTAACATGGACAAGTTGTCATGGTAGTTTGTTGCCTAGAGCCTGGTAGACCGTCAATTGTTGCATGTCTCCTGGATTGCTTCAAGAATGGTCTAAACTGAAATAAAAGATGAGGACAACCATCTGACCATTCCATGGTTAAAAATGATTTAATCATACTTGAACCACAATTTATATGCTGAAGGATGAATATATCTGGAAGCATTTATCAAAGGTTGAGAGTTTGAAAAATATTTTTACATCCAATGTAGTGTATCGGACCCACTTACTAAAGATCGAGGATTTGAAATTTTATTCAATGTATTTTTGATGAAATTTTATTCATTAGTACATGATCTAGGTAAATATGCCTCAAACACTCCTGAATATGTCCTAAGTTCCTGAATTTGTCCAAGAGAAACTTGGTCATGCAACCTTGGATGATCAAAAGGAGCGTAAGACTGGGTGGAAATAAAACAGACCAAATGGGCAATTTGTTTATTTTTATTGAGTTCAAATTAAAATCACGTTCCAGGTAACCTTCACTCCTGGATCGACCACTGATAATGTATTTATATCCTTCTTGTCGATTACATGTAGGTTACAATAGTGGAGAAACTTTTGCTGAACTGGAAAGTCAACATGTATCACCACCAACATCCCAAGACACTCGGAAACACATCTCGAAATGATACAGTTTGGCAAAAATATTACATTAGAATGATAGCCACAGAATAAGGATAAACCATGTTGAAACCTGCGGGAATGGTAAATCCACCATTCTGAAAAGCAAAGGTGGATGAAGAAATAGCTTCTTCCACAGTAATATAGGATAGGATCACCACTTGTAAATGGAAAGAAATGAAAATTAGTGAAAATGCATAGTATTTTTCCCATCTTTCACTGGCTGATTACCGTTTAAATAAAGGTTTGTAATTCAGTAGATAGACAGCACCCTGCTCATTGGAACCAACTGATCATATCTCATCACTAAATTTTGTAGCTGAGCCTCAGTGATCAACAATCAACCTATCAGTGTTTAATAGTCAAAGCCATTAAACACTCATAACTTTGGTAGCAAAATATATATCTTACCTCCCTTATTGTATGTGGCAATAAAATTTAACCAAGTAAATTTTAAAACATTTGTCACGTATGTGTAATCAACCTTGTGACCTTGTGACCCTTATCTAAATTGGCTTGGTTAAATTTTATTGCCACATACAATAAGGGACGTAAGATTTTTTTTTTTTTTGCTACCAAAATTATGAGTTTTTAATGGCTTCGACTATTTAAATTTTTTTTCACCATTTCTCAAGAAACAGTTGGTACTTACATGGTCCTAAACTTAGTCTGAGCCTTTTCAGTTTGCAATGAAAGTTGTTACATTCATAGATTTCATTGTTTACGTAAGAACAAGTACTTTTAACAACCTGGTTAAATTAAAATCAAAATTCTTCTGCATCATATATATGTAGTTCTTGACCATTCTGCATTATAAAAGAACTCACTTTTTTCATTTTGTCCACATTTTTATAAAACAGAAGTTAAAAAGTAAAGGAAGAATAAAGTATTGGTTATTAGTGGGATGATTCAGGAGTCTTTCTTTGTTTGTAGGTTGCCTTAACAAGAAAAGATCCCCTATTTATTTGAGCTTCCCCATGAATCCAGTACAAATTTATGAATTGTAGCATGGAACCTTCTACTCCATGGCATGGTGTATGCATGTGAGCAAATCTGGTAGTTCCTCATCCTCACATTAGCTCTTCATATGGTATTGTCTCAACAAATAAGCAGTTCTTCGAGAATTTATATAATAGAAGATCAAATAGCAATTCCTAGTTAATGAAGTTAACCAAAATAAGTCCAAGAACCCCGCATTAGTTTAGATTGGAAGCAGCAGCTTGCCTGCATGAAACCAGAATTGCTAGTAATGATGAGTCAGCTATACATTCTCGTCAATTTCTCAACAATCTTAACAACTTTCTTAGCTGTTCAACTTGTTAGGATTTTAAATTGATTATAAGATTGTTTTGAGCAGGAACTGCCTACATTACCAAAGATCAGTTGCAGCCAGTTTGGTTCAAGGTGCATATGTTCTAGAACGCGATAGACAACAAAACCGTCAAGGTTCAGAAGCTCGTGCGCCTCCTTGGTGGGAAAGCTTCCATTTTGAAGTAATCCGTAAACTAATTGATGATTCTGATTTCTCCATCTTTGGTGCCATTTATGAATATAGACCTCCTGTAGGCTTCCAAAATTCTACAGTTAATAAAGCTCCAAGATTTGTGATAGTCTTTCGAGGTACCATCACAAAGAAAGAATCTGTTTCTCGGGATGTTAAACTGGACTTACATCTTCTCAGAAATGGCCTCCATCAGACATCTCGGTTTGAAATAGCAATGCAGGCTGTTCGTGCCCTAGTTTCAGCTTTTGGACATCAAAATGTATGGATCGCCGGTCATTCTCTGGGGGCAGCCATGGTGACACTTGCTGGGAAAATTATGGCTAAGGAGAGTATGAATCTCAAGGCTTTTCTCTTTAATCCACCATTTGTCTCAGCACCAATTGAGAGGATAAAAGATAAGAAGGTTAAGCAGGGAATTCGCATCGCAAGCAGCTTTATAACTGCTGGACTCACTTTGGCCGTGAAAGGCCCTGGTCACAAGTCAGACTCATTTACAAAGTTGTCATCATGGGTTCCGTATCTTTTTGTAAACCAGGCTGATGACGTCTGCTCATCTTATGTTGGTTATTTTGATCATCGCAAAAAGATGGAGGAAATTGGAGCAGGAAATATTGGGAAGTTGGCAACACAGAACTCTGTCAAAGATCTGTTTTTAAGTGCTTTTGGAGTGGAGTCAGAGTCATTGCACCTCCTTCCATCAGCAAATCTGACTGTAAATTCAAGTCCGGCTCCAGACTTCAAGCATGCACATGGTATACACCAATGGTGGAGGCCAGATATTGATCTGCAATCAAAAGTGTACCTTTATGACTGATATAGAAGGGGAAGCATGCATTATAATCGATGAAGCAGTGCACTTCATCTTTCTCAGTGGTAGGGAATATGTGGTGTGATGGGCTAGCAGATCTTCTCAGGCGTTTGATGCTTTAGTGAACAATAATAATACGGTTAACATGGAAGTGATGAATTCTTCCATACTCCCATCGTAATTGTTGTGGGAGGTTGTATGGGCCAAGAAGGTGTTTTCTGAATGAGACTATGAACCTAAGTTGCTCCGCATCACTCCGGCTTTCATGTCTTTCTCTGTTTGAAGATTGTACTATGTTACAATTGGTGTCGATGGCATGGAGTGATGCAATCAAGATGCACGATCGTGATGTTTTTTAGATGTTGTTTTTAAATGTTTTCGTGTGTTTTCTGATAGACAGCTTGTATGGGGTATAAAGATACTATCAATAGCAATCTCTTCTTTGCCAGCAGTGTTTTTACTTTTTGTTTTTGTTCTGTAAAAGTCAAAAACATTTTTGGCTGTGGTGGATTCACATGAAGGGCAACATAGCTAAAACAACATTGTTTTTGTGTGTCATATATTGATTTCTGATCGATGATATATCTCAGGTGGCATCAAGATCAATGGGGTTCTCAAGTACTAGATGAATATTGTTGATGCACTTACCTTTCCAGTTCGGCCACGTAAGGGTTTGCGAAGGATGATTGCAAATATAGATGTCCGAGATGGTTGCTAGTACCAAACTCCTCAAACTTCTGTTATCTTTCCACCGATGCTCACCAGGTGTTCGATCGGAAGCCTGAGTGAAACCATTATTTCAACGACTGCAGAGCGATAGAATACATAACGATGAATTGAAGTGAAACAAACATTATGGACCCAATTTGAAGAACAGATACCCCCGCAGCAACTTCAGAAGATTAAGAAAGTTTAATTCAGAAATCCAAGAATGACAAAATCGAGGTGGGCAGTTCATAGCAATTAACGAAGGCCCTGGACATCATCAGTAATAACTTTGACGACTCATGGCTCACGCATACATAACATCAGAAAAGTAAAACAAAAAAACTGGATGCATCAATTATTGTACTGAATTCTCACGACCCATGAATCAGAAACTGACTGAGAATACGAATAGTGGAGATGTACTGATGGGAGCGACGTTCATCCCTCTTACTTCCCACCAAGAGTAGGGAACTGACTGAGAATACGAATAGTGGAGATGTACTGATGGGAGCGACGTTCATCCCTCTTACTTCCCACCAAGAGTAGGGAACTGCCCGGGATCCTCGATTGATGGAGCAGCAGTTGGGAAAGTCGAAACCCCACCACCAAAACCACCTCCGTAGTGTCCACGGCCGCCTCGTCCCCTCCCACGACCACGGCCAGCTGGACTATAGTATCGCTCTCCTTCAGCCGGCTTCAGAAACTCAGTGATGCGCATGGACTACCAAGGAAGAAGTGTCATCAGACTAAAAAAAAAAGCTTAAGGCTACTATATTCAATCTGATAAGCAGTAACTATATACCTTTTTGCTCCTTTCATCCCGATCAGCATTTTCTTTCTTTTTTCCTGTGTCCTTATCCGAACCCTATGAGATCAATGTTGTATCAAAAGAGATGCATATATGATTTATAAAGAAATATGTAAAAAGCCATGGGGCATTACCAACTTAACAAAAACATCATCATTTCCTTTCTTCACCGAGAGTTGCTTCATGGACTGCAATTCCTCATCAATTTCAACCTTCCTTTCTTCATTCTTCAGTGCAAGTAAGGCTTTTCTTTTCTCCTCCCTCAGTTTCTCATACTCCTCCAGCGTCATCTCCTACTCAATTGAGACAAAATATATCATCGTATTTGGTAGAAGCGGAAAAAAAAAACAAAGATGTCAAGAAAACCACCAGGTTGACTGAATTCTAACATAGATTGTGCCTCACAAAATTCAAACCAAGAGGTCAGAAGAAAATGAAAAAGCCGAGGAAGGGAGGTGGTAATTGTTTCAAATGATAATTACAAGATGTCATTTTTTCTTTCACATTAGATGCTACCACAGAACATGGAAGACCTAAAATATGTCCTTGTGAAAAGCAAGGTATAAGCTACGTACTGTCACGGACAAAATTCTAAACAGGATGTTTGATGTAATGCTTATGTATATCCGTGTCTTTTGGTATGTTCATACTTTGACTAGCATGTAGAGGGACAGCCGAAGGCTTATTAGTCCAATTTTAGTTCGGTCTATAATGGATCATTTTACCCTTTGTTGTGCAACGGTTCAGAGCTTGTAAAGTCTGTTTGTAATTTGCATTGTCTATAAAGTGTTTTTCGGAGATGTTTGCTTGTGGATCCCGAATAAGGCGTTTCCTCTAACCCGTTCTCTCTTTTGTGGGTCCTAAGGGACATGGGAGGCTTCGGGGAGGCTGACCTTTGCGGACGGACACGCAAGGATGCCGCACGACTTAGGCAAAACCAGCTAAGTCCGTGACAGATGGTATCAGAGCGGGACAAGCACTCATAGAAACACTTAGCATGCAAAACGTGGGGGACCTAGCGGGGCTGCGTTGAGGGCAATCAGCACACGTGCGACCGTTTGGGGGAAAACGGGCATGGAGATGTAGGGAAAAGGAGTCGGTCCGAGGAGCGAGCATCTGAGATTGGCATTCAGAGGAATGGCCAACCCTTCGCGCAAGAGGCACCACGAGAATAGACAAGCTTGGAAGAATGCGGAGCGCACAAAGGTTGGGATGGCTGAGTTTGAGCTATGGCTCAACGTTGACAACTATACTTGATGGTGCTCAAGGCAAGCGAGGCGCTTGGTAAAGAATGAGACCATCCAAGGTGGAAGGAGTTGCTCAGCGACCGAAAGAGTTGTGCAAAACTCACAGAGGTGAGGGGAATTGCTAACTCAAAGAATTCGGTACTCATGCATGGGCTTGTATGCCGACGATGGAATGTTCGTGGCCATCCCAAGGCGACCGAAACTCGGCACCATGGAGCACTGAAACTTTCTCTTCGGCATGTGAAGGATACGTCCGTAGGAGGCTGAAGTGTGCAACGAGTTCAGCATGTTGCTAGGCCTTGAGTGGTGCAACGGGGGCTGTATTGACGTGGAGTCGCAATCTAGCAAGTGTGTTTGCAGGAGGCAGAACAATGCACAGTTTGTTCAGCAGATCGGAGTAGTCCAAGGGGATGGTGGTCTCCGAAACGAAGAGAGATATTGCTCCAACGGGACAGTTATCCAGGAGGGATAAGTCTCGGCTCTCCAGAGGGAGAATCATGTGGGACGGACCACACATGTTGAGGAGTACCTCAACAAGCAACTCCACGAAGCTCAATAGACCGAGCAAGCGGTGAGGAGTCGTCGCATGATCTCGCTTGAGAGAATGCATTGGTGGATGCATTGCGAGATCAAGTGGGGGAGCGTCCCAAAGCAACACAAATGAAGGCACACTTGGAGTCGATTTGGAGATCGAACTCAAGGGAGGGCTGACCCGTGGAATGGTGGGCGCGAGGGCCACCATCAACTCAATGCAAAAAACGAGGAGCAAAGCAACTTGGGTGTAACTTGGCGAAGCACCCAAGCCGCATGAAGGGAGCCAGCATAGAAGTTGGAATATGGCGCAGAGGTACAGTGCTTTCCTTAGACAGAGGTCAAGGACATGAACTCTTGCAGAGGCAAAAGTAGGATCATGTTGTTCCATGGGTCCTTCATTCTGACGGAGCGGACTCATCTTGCATGGTACCAAAGACGAAGGGAGCTTCTGGGCACATGCACCTTATCTCGGAGAAGCATTTGATGGAGGAACTAAGGTGACTCAATTTGCAGAGGCCAAATTGGGTTCAGAAGGCCTTAGCACGGGGCAAGAGGACTCAGAGGTAGGTACTCTTGAAGAATATGCCATAGTGTTGCCATTCAAGTTGCCATGAAGGAAGCGGTGCGTAGCGGAGATTGTGCTGGTAGGGGCAGAGGCCCAGAATCCAGACAATGGTGCACTAATTGCAGCGAAGTCGGGGGACTTCGGGAGCTACTAGGCGACGGACTGTCCTAGAGCGGTGCTTCATCTAGGTGTGACCCAAGAGTGGATGGATGAAGGTCGATTGCCAAAGGAGCGAACAAAATCGAAGGTGGAAGAGACCCTGCGATGTATTGGTAGAGGCCACACATGGAGGGTTCACAATTCGAGTTGATTCCACAAGGATCAGAATGCAATGGAGATGTCACCAGGAGGCGACATGGTGCAACGGATCGTGGTGGAACAGTTCGTGGCAATGCGATACACACGACCTAGTCCCGTGAGGGACTAGATCATACGGAGGTATGATCGGGAGCTACTGGAAGCTCCACTTCGGTGAACAACACGATGGCAAGAAGGGCTATAGATTCAAGGAGTGAAGGCCATGGTCCCGCAAAGGCGGGTCTTCCGTGCGTGCATCGAATTTTGCATCGGATGAAAACCTTGGTCATCAGCATATGGGGGCTGTGTTCCACCAAGGGAAAAGTTCGAATGCAAGTAACAGTGAGTTCCATGGGAGGGACTTGATCATACAGCGGTATGATCGAAGCAGCTGGAGAGTTGGACTGCTCCAGAGCTCATATTCGCTTAAGAGAGCCCGGCAAGTCAGAGGACAAGGTTGAGTACGCGAACGTTGCTACCAAGGAAGCTAAGGAGAACAGAATCGATGCAAACCCTACAACGTGATGGCAGAGGCCATGCATGGGAGTTGCAGTCTGTCTTTCCATCGACCAAACAAACTGCTTGGAGAACACGGAGGTGTTGAAGCAGGGGGTCGAAAGGGGCGAGGAAGCGACGACGAGTCCAGAGGGACTTAGCTACCCAAAATCAAGCATCAGTTAGAATGTAAGTGGACTCGGAAGAGTGCCACAGAGGCATATCTAATGATTGTGAAGAAAAGGAATGCAAATGCGAGGCGACGGATAGTAGTGCCATGGGCATGACAACGCCATGGTATCGCAGAGGCGGGACTTCCGTGAAAGTCATTTATCCCTTGCTCTCATGGAGGGAGAGCGCTTGGTCGTGAAAGGGGCCGAGGAGGTGGAGCATACAGAGGCAATCTCCAAGTACCGAGACAAGGCTGAAGGGCAGAGGCCGAGGAACTTCGTAAGACCGGTGTCAATGAGCTTCTCATCAAGATAGCCGAAAATGAAGGACTTCGGGTCATGCAAGAGTGCATAACCAAAGAACGAAGCAGGCAATACGCGGTGTTGTACCTTTGCTACTCAGTGGAGTAAGCGACAGGGTTGATGGAGAAGACGATACAATCCCAGAGGCGACCAAACCTATGAGAGAATTACTCCAAGTTGGGGTGAAAACTTCCTGCATTCCAGAAGTTCGATCACATTGAGAAGGTAAATCACAATAACTAACTCAACGCAAAGAGTGCAAACACTTCAAGTGCTTCAAAAGTGTGAGCAAAGAGCAGGCGAAGGCCAGTAACCAGCTCGATGCATGGAGTACAACCTCGAGGAGGCGGGCGAAGTCAAGTAACCTTTGTCTTCTCAACTCTTAAGAGAATGGGCGAAACCGAGTACCACAATTCTCTTATCTATCCAGCAGATGAGCTATGCATATGTTCAAGGACCCTTCGAAGATAATGGAAGACAATAGTTGTCAAATCCTCACCAACGGTGATCAGTGTTACTGAGAGTAGATTGTCCGCTTCATTTCCCAACGAAATGCCAATCGAAAGCGAAAGTGATGCGAACCTACTTGGATGTGACAACTAAGTGAAAGAAGAGTCAATGAGCAAATTTTATGGAGGAAGGACCCAAAACTTCAGAAGTTTGCGAGACGATGCTCGTTAAAGCTCCAACAAGCATCCACCCAGTTCAAGAAGCATGAGGAATTTGAGAGACTGGCGCAATAAGAATGGTCTTTTCCTTCATCTGGGGGATCCACAGGAATCAACAATGATCAACACAACTAAGCCAAACCCACACCAGAGTCAGAGTCATTGGTGAGTTGAAGCAACATGGCGGATCAAAGGATCGACTACTCAAAAACAACAGCGGAGAGCAGCTGGGAGTCAAGAGGCGCATTGTAGCTGGAGCAGAAGATTGAAGACTCAGCAAAGGCGAGGAGTTGCAGTGTCGGCAAAGGCTTCAACGAGGACATCGAAGGAATAAGTGGGAGAGAATGTCACGGACAAAATTCTAAACAGGATGTTTGATGTAATGCTTATGTATATCCGTGTCTTTTGGTATGTTCATACTTTGACTAGCATGTAGAGGGACAGCCGAAGGCTTATTAGTCCAATTTTAGTTCGGTCTATAATGGACCATTTTACCCTTTGTTGTGCAACGGTTCAAAACTCGTAAAGTCTGTTTGTAATTTGCATTGTCTATAAAGTATTTTTCAGAGATGTTTGCTTGTGAATCCCGAATAAAGCGTTTCCTCTAACCCGTTCTCTCTTTTGTGGGTCCTAAGGGACATGGGAGGCTTCGAGGAGGCTGACCTTTACGGACGGACACGCAAGGGTGCCGCACGACTTAGGCAAAACCAGCTAAGTCCGTGACAGTGCAGTGAGCTGGGGCACCAACCATTTACAAGCTTGATGAGGTTATATGGTAGCAGGTTTATCCTACAAGGTGTCGAAACCACTTCAGATACTCCACCGTAGGATTTCCTTCAGTAAATTAGAAAGCCTGCTCTTATTTGTATCTGCAAAGAAACTTGCTCCTATAGTACTGAAAATTAATGACAAAGTATCAAATGCTAATGTAATTAATTAAAATTTTGCTACTAGATTAAGGTCAATTTGTAATACCTACCTCTCGGAATCACAAAAAGAGACTCCTACATCTAGACTCGTACTAAACAAAAGTAGGTGATCTCCCAAAAGAAAAGCCAATTAAAATACCCATGTTTCGTCTAATATCCTTTGTTTTAAAAAAATGTTAAAGAACATATGTGGATTTATCCAAGCAAGATATAGCACCAGATTAATAAAAAGATCCATTCTTGAAAACTAAATTTGCAGACAAAAAAGTAACTAGATATTCAAACCATCACACATCAATCTGTGGTGCAAAAATAACATTCGGAAGAACTCTACAGAGTACATCTCAAGTGCATGAGCATGTACTCCACATATGATCAAGTATGTTTAGATTCAAATACAAGTCATGAAAAAATTAGTTCAATTATTGAAGTAGATTAAGCTAACCTATTCAGCATAAACAACAAACATCTCAGATCTGAAACTTCTTCAATTATACAAATCAGAGTATACTCAAGTAGTTATTCTTTTGTACAGAAGCACTCACCTTATCCTCGTCCTTCTCTTCTGTCTCATTTGTTGCACCCTCCTTGTTGTCTTTATTCACTTCAGATGATGGCACTCCATCCGGCTCCACCTGCTTCTCAGTTGCAACAGTCTTATCATCGGTGTTAAGAGTCTCCTCCTTCTCCCTATCACATAAACAGCTTCACAATTAGAATATGACATAAAAAGGCTCCACTTAAATATATACTAAAAATGAAGAATCAACTCTTAACTGTGCAACAGTCTCATCAGTGGCACTTCCCCAATTCCCGCGGCCTGCACCATTGCGTTTCGTCTCATAACCACGGCCTGTACCACTCCGCCGTTCATAGATCCTCCGTGGGGGCCGTTCAGAGTCCCCTCCAGCCTCCCCATTCCCGTATCCACCACGTCCCCCATAGCCACCACCACGACCTCCACTGAATGGCTGTCGGGGTGCTCGTTCCCTCTCCCTAGCAGAGTCTGCATCTTCACCTCCTCCAGCACCATCGGCAACGTCATAACCCCGTGATGCTCCACCGACACTCCCATTTACAAAATCACGATTTTGACTCATCCCACCCCCTCGTCCACCCCTACCACGCGCAAACCCACCACGGAGAGCGCCGCCACGAACTGCTCCAGTGTTATTCCTCACTTCCCTTGCCTCCCTCACTGCAAGATCAAATAAGCTCCAATCAAACAGCACCAAAGCAAGGGGAAAGAAGAAATCTTTCTAACAGAGTTAACGGAAATCGCTACAAAAAACCACGATACGTTTTCCCATACTACACTCAAGAATCAAACCAACTCGACGGGACCGACCGGCTTGTGCGGGAGGAAGAGGCTTGGTGGGAAGCTTCGCCGGCGCTCGGGCAGCAGCGGCGGCGGCGGGAGGCGCAGCGGCCTTCATCGAGGCGATTTTCTGCTGCTGGGATGCGAGGAGCTGTGAAAAATCCTCGCTGTCGTCATCGCCGAGGAGATCGAAGGGGTTGACGGTGGCCATCAGTGCCAAGCGAAGCCTCACGCGCCGGGAACGGACTGTCTCGAGAGAACCTAGAACTAAAAGAACGCCAACGCCGGCGGGACGATCTCCATGGGAACCCTAGATTTGCGGCGGTACCCCTCGACGGGGGGCGGCAAAGATAGGGTTTCGGAGTGCGCGAGAGGGAGAAAGAGAGAGATGCAGGCGAGCAAAAACCCTAGCCGCAACGCGACTCCGAAGTCCGACCAAATAGCCCTCAACTCTCCCCCTCGGATTTGCTTATGAATCAGTTGCAGAATCCAAAATGACATAAATACTCACAATTCTCCGCCATTTCTTTCATTTATGGGATGATAAAGAATGGGTGTTTTGGTCAAATGGATGGCTTCGTGCCCACGTTCGTAGCGTATCTCTTGTGAAAAGCTCGCGTCACTGTGGGGGAAATTGGAACCGTCAAATTAAGATCATGCGGGCAAGATTATTTTGCCCACCTTATGAGGTGGATTTTTATTTAGGCTGTATAACCATCCGTTTGTGATCAATATTATTCTTCGTGAAGAGAGGAACGATTAAAAAAAGGGTAGGATTTACTTTATAGGTATTGAAATTAAGAGATTTATAGATTATCACTCATTCAAGATAAAATAAAGATCGAGACGATGAAAACCGATTATCTAGAGGGAGTAGAGATCAAGAGTTAAAAAAATTAAATTACACTTAGGATCTCTTACTAGTGTTTATACTTATTTTGATATTTACTTATATTAATTTTATATCACACTTGTATCATTAATCAATTAATTATGATAAAAAAAATAAATAAATAAGCTTACACTAATTTACCCAATCTTAATATCATCAAATATTTTAAGACTGCATATGGTTTTTAGAATTTAGACTCGTCCACGTTATCCAAATCTAGAGATGAGATCGATACATCGATGTAATCAAGTTAATCTATAGTATTGATATTAGTTATACGTATCTTACAAGTCAATCACATGAGTGATAGTACATGTGACATTATTATTGTTGATATTTTATCATATATTATCTAGATGTATATTGTGATGTTCTTGGATCTATGCAATGAGAATCAGATCATGATTAAATCATTATAATGAGATCGATTTACCTTTAAATATATATCTTAAATCCTTCCGGTCATATGTTACTCGAGAAGATCATCGAAATAATCGAATAGATCGATATATTATATACTCACGTCGCTGTGGGAGAAATCAGAACCGTCAAATTAAGATCATGCGAGCAAGATTATTTTACCCACCTTGTGAGGTGAATTTTTATTTAGATTGTATAACCATCGGTTATAGCACTCGGGACACCTGAGTTTACTTTAAATTCCTCTCTCAGGTAATCAATATTATTCTTTGTGAAGAGAGGAACGATTCAAAGTGTAGGATTTACTTTTTAAGCATTGAAATTAAGAGATATATAACAGTAGTTGATTATCACTCGTTTATGGTCGAGATAGTGAAACCGATTATCTCGAGGGATTAAGAGTTAAGAAAATTGAATTACTATAAAGACTTGATCTCGTTTATACTTATTTTGATATTTACTTATATTAATTTTATATATCATTAATTAATTATGATTAAAAAAAATTAATTAATTATATTAATTTTATATATCATTAATTAATTATGATAAAAAAAAAATTTAAATATGCTTACACTAATTTACCCTATCTTAATATCATTATCTATCCTAACAAATATTTTAAGACTGTATATAGTTTTAAGAATTTAGATTAATCCACATAATCTAAATCATCAGGAGATCGATACATCGATCTAACCAGGTTATTTCATAGATTGTTCTTGATGCATCCAAGTTGAGTCGATAAGTAACTATTATCGATACAAAAATTTCTTTACATGTAATATATCCGTATAAGCATTAAAGTGATGAAAGTAAATAACTATTATCGATATAAGAATCTCTTTAAGCATAAGCATTAAAATGACTAATGCACATCAACCTTAAAAATTATCTTTTTACATAATTTTAAGATATAAGAATTAAAACGTTTAATGCATAAAAATATTAAAACGTTCAATGCATCATAATCAAATAAAATATCTCCTCATATACGATGCACCCTCCCAAAATATAAATTAATCATGCAAAATATATTCTTATGCATGTTGAATCTACCCAAAATAATCAAAGTGTATGATGCATCTTAACCAAATAATTAATTTTCCTTGTAATTCTCTTCCCATTAGCAACCAACCACCATTTCATGTTTGTTGATGGCGTTGGGATCCGTGAGGTGAACATGAAATCTTTTTCATATTGTTTCCCGGATGAACTTTGTTGAATACTTCATCTTTCTTTTGTTACCGAACTAGAGAACAAACCTTAATTCTATGATCAAATGGTGTCTTCCAAAATAAAAAGAGTCGAGATTAATTACAAAAAGGAATGCCTTAGTCCTTTTTGCCATCAAACCATATTACGAAAAGGGTGAAGTTGTATTTTGTTGAGATCTATGTAAGGCATTCGATTCACCTCGAATCCTTACGTATGCCACACGTAGTTATGTTATTATACACGATAGCTATTAGACCCAATAAAGAATAAGAATAATATGAACTTGAATGATTGATCGACGTGTCGATTGATTGATGTCTCATGGATTAATCGATGTGTTGAATGATTGATTACTCTATCAATCGATTCACATGATGATCAATTGATAAACTAGAAAATCGATCGATAAACCATAGTGAGGGTTATCGTCAAAGTTAATCAAACCTCGATCAAGTTGTGACTAGACTAAAAATATGACTAACACAAGTGCAAGCTATAGTGGGTGGATGAGTCTATGAGATAAGATTAGGCTCTTGTTGGGTTTAACATGCCAATGGACAATGGCATGACTTAACACTATCTATAAGGTCTACCAACAATATAAGCTAGTAATATTTTAGTGTTATTTTAACAATTGAACGATAATATTGACTAGAGTGGCATTGGTACAATTATTATCCTTAATTTTAGATTTTTTTTTATCATTTACCCTATTTTTTGTGGTGACTAGTGCTTTTATGTTAGTTAGTTGAAATAATAATTTAAAATTATTTTTAAACTTAAGTATAAAGTTTATCAGATAAGAAATTCTCTTTTTGAGTTATTAGTATTATTATTTACGAAGAAAAAAATTATTCAAAAAATAAGATAAGTATAATAATAGTTGATCTTGGCCCACTAAAAATAGAGTGATGAAGGTCGATGAATCATTATAAAGGCTTAGCATCTATTACTTGTGTTATTACTCATTATAATATTTATTTATATTATTTTTTTTTTATCACTATTACATCATTAATTAATTAATTAGTTGTGAATGAAAAATTTATCAAACAAGCTTGCATCAATAATTCATTCCATCTAAGTGACATTACTTATCCTAATAAGATTACATATGGTTTTGAGAATTGGTTTACACGTATGATGTAAACCAATATACATGATATTCCATCTAAGTAATTAACATGATGTCAAGGGCATAAGAATTAACATGTCCAATGCATCATAATCGAACAAGATATCTCCATATACATGATATGTTTATCTATGACATAAATATCATGATTCTCGATTTGTCATAAATATACAAATCTTTTCTCATGCAAAGATGCATCCGATCATATTTTTAATAATAAAGCATTCAATGCATCATAATTAATTATGCAAAATATATTCTTATGCACAATCACAACGTGCGAATTTTTATAATCACATTGCTAAGTTAGATTATCATATGTATGTATGTATGTATATATATACGGTATACTTTGATGATTTCTCCTGTACTTCGTATACGAAATAATCGGTCGTATACATACAAATAAATATACAGCCCATACCCGCTCGTGTAACCGCACTGCTCCACGACCGCGGGGCCCAACCTTCCTTCCTCGGTGACGCAAACCATGTCGCCACGTCTCCACGCGTCCACACATCGGCTCTCTCGCCGCCGATCTCGCCGCGTGTGCGATGTGTGAGCGAGTTCGTACCGCGAGTGGCGTCTTTTGCGTCCTTCCCACTCACCGCCTTTTGAAATGGAGGCGGCGGCAGTTTCTCGACTCTTCTTTTATTTATTTATTTATTTATTTATTTATTTCCGCTTCATTTTTCACTATAAATATACGCGTCGACGCGATTAAGGAAGTGGAAATTCGAAGCTATTGCATGCTTTGTAGCAGCCTCGATCCCGACTCTACTGCTTTGTACTGAAGGCGGAGCGACAGGGGCAGCGAAGAAGGAAGCGTGTTCATGGTGCCAGGCCAGGGAACCTACGCCGGTCCGACGGCCTACGTGGCCCCCTGGTCCTATTCCGACAACTCGATGGCCGCCATACAGCAGTATCCCGTTCTCACCGTGAGCGGCGTCGCCGGGCTCTCCGCCGACCTCCCACCCCACCTCCTCGTAGAGGTGGGGCTCGCCGCTTTTCAGCGTTTCCTCCCCCGCAACGACGGCTCTTCCTCCTCCGCGGCGGACCCCACGGCGGCGGACGCGTACGCCTGCGACGAGTTCCGCATGTACGAGTTCAAGGTGCGGCGGTGCCCTCGCGGGAGGTCGCACGACTGGACCGAGTGCCCCTACGCCCACCCGGGCGAGAAGGCGAGGCGCCGCGACCCCCGTCGGTTCCACTACTCTGGTTCCCTCTGTCCGGACTTCCGCCGCGGCGGGGGGTGCCGCCGCGGCGAGTCCTGCGATCTCGCCCACGGCGTGTTCGAGACCTGGCTCCACCCGGCGCGCTACCGGACGCAGCCCTGCAAGGACGGCGCCGCCTGCCACCGCCGCGTCTGCTTCTTCGCGCACTCGCCCGAGCAGCTCCGCCTCGTCCTGCCCCCGAGCCCCACCTCGCCGAGCGAGGGCGGCGCGAGAGTGTCCTCGTCCCCGACGTCCACGCTGGCGCTGGCGCCCATGTCGCCGCCGTCCGATGGTTCCTCTCCGCCGGTGTCGCCGGTGGCGTTGGACGAGGTGATCCAATCGATGAGCAACCTTCAGCTGAGCAAGGTGAGGTCCAGGCCCCCGTTCGGGACGCGTAGTGGCGCGGCGGTCCTGGGGAGAGCTCCGCTCGCGGCAGAGGTGGCAGTGGGGGACGCTTGGGAGGCGGCGGCCGCGGCTGCAGCCTGGGGTTCGAGATCTAAGCTACTCGAATGGTGGAAGAGGCAGGAGGAGGAGGAGGAAGCAGCGGAGGCGGTGCCGGATTTAGGATGGGTTACAGAATTGGTGAACGATTAAAGGAGTCATCTTTGGCCATTGTTTTCGATGTTTGTTCATAAATAAAGAAGGAAATGTTGCCAAAGATCAAATATGGTGAAAAAAAGACATTTTTTTGGGTGTAAAAGCAGTATGCCATAGCGAATTAGTAGCCAATTCCCCTTTTCTTTCATGTGAAGAATCGAAACTCTGTGTTACCATCGAAAGAATTTGTGTGTGATGCTTCTACCATCCACCATCCACCATGTCTATTTTACTTGTGCTATTATCTGAGTTGGATCTCAGTACAAGATGTCAACCCTTTTGTCATTCGCCGAACAACCTGTACTCGCAGCCTCTACTCTGCAATGGTTTCTGATCTTTTCTCAATCCGCTAAATGAAGCAGAGAGAATATATGTCCGGTAAGCACGTAGAGAAAGCCGTGTGTTGGGGTTCGGACAGTGCATGGGCCATGCATGGTTGCTTTTTGAGCAGAACAATTATTAGAACGTCCACGACCTGAATGGGGCAGACAACCTGAAAGCCTAAGAACAAGAAGATGAATGAAACGACGCATCCTGAGATGCTGGTCCATCCTTGTTCTTGATTGACAAGACCTTTGGTATCACATACCTCGTCACTTTTTGTAGCGCTAATGAATAAAGTATGTGTGTGGCGACGCCTACTGAAAAGTCTGGTGCTTGTGGTTTCTGCTGTTTTATTTACAGCCACTGTAAACGTGAGACGAAGATGAACAAGCCATGTTGTTGCAGAAATGTAGTTTCCGATACTTCAAAGGTATATGAAACTATGAGACATGCAACAATAATGAAGATTAGGCAGAAAGGTAGTCCGCCGGGCGTCTTCCTCGAGAGCACGTAAAATGATAGGATGCACTTGAGCTGATACTAAGAAACCGGGAGTGAGATTCTCCGTCACTGGATTCTCAGAATCTAAGACAAATCCTGATTCCCCACTGTAAACAAATCTAGATCTCGTGTCCGGAAAAGCCGCTCACGTCGCACCTGTTCTTGACTTATTATTCTTTGTGTTCGAGCCTTCCTGTTCTCATCAACCGTCAGGTTAACGGGCGTTAACCACCTCCCCAAGAAACATGATATGATGAGCTCGTTGAGATCTACTGATGGTGCTGACCAGTACAAAGACTCGAGGTGGGAAGAACATGAAGGACGTGCGTGCAGTGCGCGGCGAGTCTTCGACGAGAGAAGTGGGATGGCATGAAGCGAATGTCGCTGAAAGGGACCATGAAAGCTTTGCTTCTTCGTAAGTTTCGTTTAGGGCAGCAATAATTGAAGCAGAGCAGATCAGGGATGCAGTGGAGTGGGCGTACGATGAGGCTGTCTTTCCACAAAGCGACCGACCATGGTTTCTCGGTGGAGGTTACTGTGTGTGTAGAAGAAGACCCACCACGAGGGCCATGGTGCAAGTTGCGCTGCTCCTCTCATCTGCTTCCGTCTCACGTCCAGATCCTGAAGTGGATCCTGCTCTCTCTCCTGACAGAAATCCAACCAGAGTTGGGCACCGCATGGAAATCTGATCAAACTGCAGAATACAGACACAAGAAAATATTGGTTTTCTGTGATCCAATCTCATGAGGTCTGACATGCATTAACACAGACAGCACTGATTAGATGAGCATCGGGCCATGGAAATGAGATCGTATATGTTGGTCTTCCTCGGACCGCATATTATGCAATTAACTGGTCCATTAGAACGCATGCCCACAACAAAACATAAGAACATATGATGTCTAATATCTCAGGGAAGCATCCAAAACTGTGTATACCAACTCCAACATACGATTCAAATCACAGATGATCGAGAGCGAAGGGATACGGCCACCTGATGCACCTGCATTCGCTGAGTCAGCAACCTTTGGATGATCCATTAGCCTGACACTGATGTTTTGATTCTACCATCGCCCATGGTTTGCTTATTATACACATTTAAAATAGTGTATAATAGTGTTGAAAGCACATTCAAAGTAGCAACAGAAAGAAAAGTACATTCAAAGAACTTAACAGTGGATTGTGAAAGAGAACGAGGAGAAGAAATCTTTGGAGCCATGAGGATAATTCATAGGAAACAGATACAACTGACATAGTAGAATGCTGAATAGCAGTGTGCAAAAAGCATATATATAAATGGTAGACATACTTGAACACAAAGCCATGCATGGCAAGCAAGACAGTCAACTGGATCCAGCGAAGTAACTTTAGCGCAACTTTATCTTCTTCTTCTTCTTCTTCTTTGATTGTTGTTATACATGTAGATCATCTGATTATTGTTGGATGGAAATCAATACAGGAGAAGATAATGGAGAAGAAGAAGATGTGTCCTTGCACAGGCCCATAAATTAAAATTCAGTGCAGTTTTCAAGGCACAGTTGAGACCTTAAATCATTATTTAAAGAATGTATTCTATAGCTACCAGGTAGGTAGGTCATATATATATATATATATATATAGAGAGAGAGAGAGAGAGAGAGAGAGAGAGAGAGGGACTTGGATATAGCAACTATACATATTTGTACATGTTGCTGTTACCTTGACATGTTAACTAATCATAGCAAAGGATTTCAATCTCCTTGTGGCACAGACAAATCTTATTCCAAGTTGGACAAGCATAAGGATGAAGGATCACTAACATAGTGGAGTTAACATAGTGGACTTATTATGGTTCATTCTTGTGTATGAGACATTTGGGCACCTGATACTATTAAGTTTGGATATAGGATTCACTTGGAGACCTAACGTGACAGAATGACTTGTGTACTTTCAATAGCTTCAGTAGCAGACATTTGTTTTGTGTACTTGCTGTTGTACCTTGAAAGTTGTTTTGAAGTATTGCATTGCCAAGCATGGTAGCCAAGGAACAGCTTATAGAAGAGATCGAATGAAGAAGAGAAGAGGAGTGGTAGAAGAAGAGAGTGGTGAAAGCAAATAAGAAAAGTTGGATGGGGTCTCCTCACAAGGTGGCAAAGCTAGATTTATGATGTGCAAAGCAGGGAGAGATTGGTCGATCCATAAACTGGACCACTTCCCACCGAACATATCATCCGCAATAGGTATAGTCAATCCATCCAGCATTTATGTTGTTGTTGACACACAACCGACCATCAAGAAGAAGCTTCCCATCTCCATCTCGAGTCAATTCCATGAACTAATAGACAAAAGATCTTCTCTGCTTGGCTTCCTGTGAAACATAATGCAGAACAGCTGCATATGGATGCGCATGTCATGGATGGTAATTAACCATGACATATATTGTGATGGCAAGCATTCAAGCAAAAAAGAAAAAGGAAGTCTCCAATTTGTGGTGTCCAAACTTCAATTCATTTTTATGAGGGGGAGGAAAACTGAGTCAACTTAAGCAATCCAGAATATGGCTCTGAAATCTTGTGAGATCCGAGGAGTGCAATGCGTGTTGCTTTTAGTGGGCACTGACAAAGATGTATAGGACTTTTCATAGAGGAGTAAATGGTAGGCATCGACAACAAGAAGATCATATACTTTGAAGAGATGTGGCCAAGTCATCGCCCTCAACAAACAAAAGTCTTGGAGTTCCTCGTCCTGGCATCACCATCATCGTCATCTTCTGTCTTTCTTCCTTCCGTCCTTTTCCCTTGTCTTGCTCATTCTCAGGTCCACACCTCAAAAGGAACGAGGTGTGCATGATGAGCGGACCCGCTCAAGCTCCCACACCGCCAGCGACTTTGAAAGATCAAGGCTCATGTGCTCATGCTTTTGATCAGTTCGGCTAACGGGGTTGACGCGTTCAGAACACCTCTTCTTACCGGATGTAATTTGGAATTAATTCTTCCAAGAACGAAAGCAGCCAATCTCTAAATGGTCGCCTTTTTGATGCGTACATAGCTATAAATTCTCTCTTGTATGCGCGTTGGCGTGGTCGAGCAACTCACCGCGTGGCCTCACCATCGAGCTCATCAACATCGCTCTCTCGGGACTGCTAGGTCTTGGGGTTCACGGACCGGTTAGTCGTCGTAGCTGATGGGAACGAAGAGGACACTGAGCTGGACACAACCACTACAGGTCTGAAATCAAAGAGAGAAGCACAGGATTCGCCCTGGCTCACATGGACCAGTTCCAGGATGAAGAAAGTAGCATGCACGCATGTCACCAAAGTCTAACCTCGTTTGTTTTCGTCGAGTGTTTGTAATCAAGATTGGAGTTGTCACAGGAGCCTTATCTTAATGATAGTGATCATTTACACCGTGGCTGAGGGGTCAGCATGGCTTGGTTTTGTTTCGAGTGTACAAGATCATCCACGTCGGTACTCGAGCAACGGGAGTCATCGTCCGATGGGATTGGGCTTGGGCTTCGGCTTCAAGATCTGGAGATTCCCCCTTTGATTGGCTACCCTCCTCTCTATCGCCTGTCCTTGTACATTGGTTGGGGTCGGGAAGGGGACTCCCAACTTCGACCCATTCGAAGATTTAGTTAGAACTGGGTAAAAAATGGGTCGAGAATCGATCCCCTTCGCCAGCCCCGTGATGCGTTTTTATCCTTTAGCTCGGGATCGATCGTACTTGTCATATTTATGGTTGTCGATCCATCGGGCAGTGGGCTTACACCTGGAGCAAATGTTGGGCGTCCTCAGTGCCATGGCGTCGAATATCAACGTCGTACTTGATGTCGTCTTGACTTTTACGAGACGGCGCTGTACTCGGTCGGCATCGTCTCGACCTTTGTGGGGCAGTGCTGTACTTGGTTGGCGTCGTCTTGACATTTGTGGGACGGAGTTGTGCTCGGGCTGCATTGTCTCGACTTTTGCGAGACGGTGCCGCAATCGATCCGTGTTGTCCTAATCTTTGCGGGATGGCGCTATACTTGGTCGGTGCCATCTCGACTTTTGTAGGTTGGCGTTGTACTTAGTCGGCGCCATCCGACCTTTGCGGAACAGCGTTGATCGGGGGCATGGTCCGTTTTGTTAACTTTGACGTTGATGTGGCTCTAAACAGTGGTTGGAGGGCAGGTTATCAAAATGTGCCCTATCACTCATGTAGTAAGATCATCATCAGACGGTCCAGAAATCTCCAAAGAAAACCCTGACTTGGTTTAGACTCGACTCCTCGTAGCATGTGGAGCAAGATAGAAGGGAAAGAACAGGAAGCAGTCTGAGGTTTTCTCTCTCTATATATACACAAGGAAGCCATATGGAAGGACTGGATCAAGCCTGCCATCCTTCCCTTTTCGTCTCCAAAAGGCTTCAAAGAAAACTCAGGACCCCATAATTTGTCTGCTCCCCTCCCTGCTTCTTTCTTCTTGTGCGAGCTGGTGGTTTCTTGAGGGCAGCTCCTTTTGGTCGCCGGTGGTTTTGCTTGAGGATGGGGAGAGCGCCGTGCTGCGACAAGGCCACCGTGAAAAGAGGGCCGTGGTCTCCGGAGGAAGATGCAGTCCTCAGAAGCCACATCGAGGAGTACGGGACTGGCGGCAATTGGATTACTTTGCCCAAGAAAGCAGGTCATTTTCCCTTCAATCTTGTCGAGCAGTTACTTCGTTTCCCTTCAATATTCTCCTCTGCATCTTATCTATATATTTCAAGACGATGAGACATCTGAATGCATGTTATGAGCTTTCCTCCCAGCAACAGAGCTGAGGATCTGCATCGTGCAATGAAAATTAAGGCTATCTTTGAATCTCCGTGCAATCTCACTTCACTTGATTGCGTCGCTGGTTTCAGGTCTCAACCGCTGCGGCAAGAGCTGCCGCTTGAGATGGCTCAATTACCTCAGGCCAGACATTAAGCACGGTGGCTTCACAGAGGAGGAAGACAACATCATCTGCAGTCTTTATAGGAAACTCGGGAGCAGGTAATGATTCTCTTTCAGTGGTTTCGACAACTCCAATGATGTCTGTAGTGAGTCCCCGAGATCTCTTGTTTAGGTGGTCTGTCATTGCTTCCCACCTACGCGGAAGAACTGACAATGATGTGAAGAATTACTGGAACACCAAGCTTAAGAAGAAGCTGATGACACCTACCATCATCACCTCTAATATCCCGTCACCGACTCCAGCTTCACTGCTACCTACTGTCAAAGCTGAGCCTTACAACAACCCTAGCGACATCTCCAGATCCGTCGACTCCATCTTCGCGCTCACACAGGACTCGCACGAGTTCTACTCGGAGCCTTCACCGTTGCCGAGAGAATGCAGAGCTAAAGAGACCAGGCAACTTCATCGACATTCACGGGCTGAAGAAGTGTCGGCAACTTCATCGACATTCACGGTCGACGACGGCAGCAGAAACAGCTACGGGAATTGGTCTGCGAGCGGGGCTGGTCCCTACGACTTGTTCCTCTCGGAGCTCGACATCGAGTATCTCACCGACCTTCTTGGCGACGATGGATGCCAGGCGGAGGTGCCACAGGGGCTGCACCGAAGTGTCGCCTACTGGTAGCGAAAGGTATAGTGTAGGAGTGATGATTACATGGCAGTTCATAGTTGGGATTTCTTCCCCTTCTCCGTAGCCTTGAAATCCGTCAGTAGGGATGAAATGTCAGGACTTGAGATGCAGTATAATTGAGATCGATCTTGGCCATGAGACTGTGTGCCATGGAAACTGGCAATGAAATGTACATGAGTGTGGGTGTTGTCAGCAAGACTGGACGGTTTCAACTCTTGTTTCAGTGCTCAGAGGTCATGAAACTTGCATGGCCGGGCGAGAGCTGAGGCAAAAGAAAGAGAAAACACACTGGTGGCCTGCCTATCAGAATCGGCAGTTTATGGTCCGAGGAAGCAAAACCGAAATGAGAATCAATAGTTCCGATCCAAATAGTCAATTTTTAATTAAAAATCATTTAAAAAAATATATAAATTCATTTTTAAATAATAAAAAAAGTTAAAAATTATAATAATATAAAATTACCCATACAAAATTATAATAATATTAAATAATGATGATCGATACCGCGATAAGAGATTTTAATCTCTCGCACCCATGATAAGTTGTTTTCCTTTTATTTAGACGAAAAGTTAACTCGTGAAGTTTAAGAATCAGGCGCTATAGCGATCGATTAATCATCCTAAATGCGTCTTGTTGTATGGATCCAAGGTGCAATCTAATCATCATCCTAAATGAGGTTGCAATCTGAACCTCATTGTCTTATGATGCATTGATAGTTCAACAGAGTTTTTGGAGGAGTCTCAACATTGAAGCAAATGGTAAAACACAGTGGGATTGATAAATGAATACATGACTACTAAGATTTTTAGTGACAGTATAGAAATAAGTTTGAACTTAAGGAGATACAACAAACTACAAAGCCATACTAACTAAAAGAAAGCTTCTGGGAAGTGCAGAGATCCAAGATACAGAATACTCGGTGGCATTATCTTGCGGCTGGAGAAAACCCCACGAGGTATTGTATTTCATTTGTACTAGTCTGACTTATTCCAGTATTTTCTGCATCCAGGTTCTTGCTGCTCATAGATGGGAGCTCAGATGTCTCACGAGCGAGCTCGAGTGCCAAGCCCTCCTTAAGATCCATCAAAACATCGGTCATTGTCGGCCGTTGTTGGGAGGTTCGTGATGTGCATTTAAATGCTATATCAGCAGTTTTCCAGATGGAATTCACTTCATATAGACTCTGCAGGTTTGCATCAACAATGTCCTCGATATTCCCTGTCGCGAGTCTTTGGTGCACCCATTGAACTAAACTAGCATTATGCTGAGGATGTCTTAGAATAGGAGGTTGGCCAGTGATGAGCTCCAATAGAACCACCCCAAAGCTATAGACATCGCTCTTCTCGCTGAGTTGGTAGGTGAAATAGTACCTGAACAAGTGCAAAACCATACCAGATTAGCTTCTTGTTTCTCATAAGATATTTTGTGAAAGTTGATTCTCTACAGATCATATAGAATCTGAATGAAACAATGTGGCAGAACATTAACACAGTTCGAGAATGATAGTAATTCAACATTATGATCCGTAGATCTGGACAGACCAGTAATATTTAGCAGTGTAGGATTTCCACAATAACCTTGGATATTGCTGGGCATACCAAATTGAAAAATGATTTCCAGCATATCACTCCAGCAGCCTTATATTGATATCAATTGTCATTTTCCAGTTGCATGATATTCGAAATTGACTTTGGCCAACAGCTAGGACAGTGATAGAAGCAACAAAAGTGGAAGTAGGAGTTGTAATTTTCAAAGATGGGAACTCAAATCTCTAGTTGTATACTCTTCGGATAATTTTCTCTCCTTTCCAATCCATATATGCTGTAAGATGTTAATGCAGTTTAAGTCTTATAACTTCAGATGCATGTATGCAGATTTCTTTTGTTGTTCCCCATTTTACTTTCATGTCTTGGTGTCAAGTTTCAATATCTAAAACTCTCGAGATAAGGATATAGGTAGGGAACAATGAAAAAGACAAAAGGGGAACCCATGACGTACTCTGGATCAAGGTATCCTGGTGTGCCAACCACAGTTGTGGATACATGACTGTCGGCATCATTCTGAAAAGCCCTGGACAAACCAAAATCTGCTATCTTGGCTTCTAGACTGTCACTCAACAGGATGTTTGTGGTCTTCACATCTCTATGGACTAGTGGTGGTCTGCAACCCTTGTGCAGATATTCCAGGCCTGCACATCATTGAAATCCAAGATTGTACAATGGGGAGAAGAACAAGAAGACCTAGGAATGGGCTACTGACATAAGTACTGTGTATCGGTGCCAAACCTTGTGCAGCTTCTACTGCAATCTGAAGACGCTGTCCCCAAGTCAAAGTGGTGACACCGCTGGACTTACCTACAGAAGACAAATAAAACAGCCATGAATCAGTTCACAGAAAGCTCATTGATGAAACATGCACCACGTAGTGTTTTCTATGCAGGATCTCACTTCAACTTTCTATGTAATGAGGCCTTTCTTACTGCTCAGGTGATGAAAAAACAAAATTGGCGTAAAATGTGGAAAATGCTGTATTTGAATACAAATAGCAACAGCGTAGAGCTTCACCAGTATTTAAATGGACTAAATAGCAAACCAGTGAGCCAAAGCTCAAGAACACCTCTGGCCAGCATTGTAACATCCAATTTCCTTATTTTTCATGAAAGTGAAGTCACAGTTCCAAAGAATTAAGAAACTAAACAACTATTGTACCTTTAAAAATCAGAGCAGCACCTATTACAGATCATTCTAGTTTCAGGTTAGATAATGACTATAGGATGCATGGTACAATACCTCTAAGATGATCCTGTAAGGTTCCCAAAGACATGAATTCGTAGACCAGCGCCAGATGATCTCCATCCATGCAGTAACCAACCAAAGAAACAAGGTTCTTATGATGAATCCTTATTAAATTCTGGGCCTGTACTGAAAACAGAGTTGTTAGAAGCAGAATTTAGGAAAGTGCTATTCACAACATGATAGCAGGATGATAGATATAAAAAAGAACAGAGGAGTAATGTATTATATGCATCGATATCTTAAGAAAAGGAGGAGTATGATCAATTAAGTGTTATATTTACACCACCAACATATTCGGTGACATCATCTGCATAAATGGAAATCATTGCTACGTTTTGTTATCATTTTACAATACACTCGAGGATGCAAATCAAGGTCCAATAACCAACATGCTGTTAATTTATCTCCTTAAAAGAGTACTATTGCTAATCTGAAGGCATCTATTATATCACTCATCTAAGAATGGGTGAACTCATTACCTCAGCTAGAAACTCTTTAGTGCCTTGTGATGATGAATGAGAGCGCAGCTTGACTGCAACTTGAGTACCATCTTCTAAGCAACCATGGTAAACAGTACCAAATCCACCTTTTCCAATGTCATTTTTAAAGTTGTTGGTTATTTTCTCCAACTCCTCGTAAGTGAACTGTCGGTTCTCAAGTTGGAATGGGTTATCTCGATGTCCTCTTACTAATTTGGAGATTTTACCTGGTCCCACAGAGACACTTGTTGATCAGCCTTTCAAGTATAACATGGTACCATAGGTTGCAGGTCAAGGAGGGATCAAACAGCTAATGCTTGTCCATTTTGTGTGAACCATTTTAATGGCATGAATGCAGAAAACAATAGTTGCTGCATGAAAAACATACCTGATGACTTTCTCAGTTTCCACACGAAGAATATGACCCCCAGAAGTAGTAGCAGAGCAATTAGACAAAGAATCACAACAACTACTGTTGAGATCTTCTTCGATGTACTTTTTCCAGGAGTTGCCTCACAAAAAGTTGCATTAATACAAAGATATCGATTGCCATCATATCTAGCATAAGTTTTGAAATATGACATTAGTATCTGTTACAAAGTAATACATATTTATCCACATGATAGTTAGTATCCTAACCGAAAGTCGATTTTTTGAGTAAGCAGAAACAAGAAACAGAACTCTCTGGATCCATAACCTTAACCTCAACCTCTCTTACACTTATCGCCCTTTTTCTTTTATGCACTGCAAACTTCTTTTTCAAATATCTCGTTTAAGAATATCAACACATTCATAGTTACTTTGTTTCAGAAGTGATTCAAACTGGATTTTCTTCCTTCCAAACAAAGTCTAACTAACTCTGCAAATAACTTTTATGTATGGGGCACAATTTTGGTACCAACAAAAAATTGAGGCTACAAAGTTAATGCACAAACACAAAGATGTTTTAGTATTACAAAAGGTTATTGTGAACAACTTGCAAGTTGAAGCAATAAGCACCTCGATCTTATGTTGATTTTACAATGAGATTAGGGACCAAAACTGAATTTTATAATTTGAAGCATAATATAAATGCATCAATCAAACAAATAATAAAAAAAGGCTGTACTGGGTAAGCTGCTTAGCACTCTTTGACCCAAGTTCGGGAAGGTATCATCACAAGAGGTGAAGACCTGCATTTTAACAGGTTCTCCTCTTTTTATTGGATTAGCCCAGGGCTTTCTTCATGGAAGAGTTTGATAAGTAAAAGGAGTTCAAACATTAAGAGAAACACTAGAGATAGACTGACCGAAATATCAGTGTCCCTGCATCTGATTTTTGACGTAAAGAAGCAGGAATTTCTCCAGTAAGATCGTTTCCTGACAGATCTCTGCATGAACAAACACCAATAATTGTTAAGATCATATATCTTCTTCTCTATCATGAATCCAAACTAAGATGTCGGAATTCTCACAAGACACGAAGCAATGGCAAGTTTCCTAGATCATCAGGTATTGATTCCGTCAGATTGTTGTGAGATAAATCACTGAAATGAAATATCATGTATGCAAGTTATTTTTTTGACCTTATATCAAAAAGAAAGCAACTAAAATAAATGAAAAAACAAGTGATTAACAAATTTCAATAGCATTAGCATTCTAATTAAGACTAGCCGACTGGATATAACCTTCATCCCGACTCATCATTGTGAGTAAAAGTTAGCTTGACTCATGATTGTTGAGTACAAAGGTAGCTGATCTGCCACTCTTGGAAATTATATTCTACCCATATCAAAAAAATTCATATGACCCGCTTCTGCCTTCAGATTATATACCATTTTCTTCTTGCACATGATCTCTTGACTAGATTTGAGATTTGAACATAAAATTCTTCAGTTAGGGATAATAAAATTTTCTATAATTCCACATCAATCACTACCATCTTAAATCCTATCATAGATAACTATGATTATAGTTCAGAGTTAAGATGAGTAGAAGATAATTGACATCCAGAGGTCAGATGTTCCATAAAATATATGAACAATGTCAATTGAGACAGGTAGAACACTAAATGAGGATTCATGTGACACCTTACAGAATTTATTTGTCTGATATGGAAATTGCTTGCGGTTAAGCCATCAGATTCAGAATTCCCACATCATAATGAACTGCGTTATAATAAGATCAAGGGCGTATATCCAGCTTGTTGTTGGATAATCTCTTGAGCATTAAGTTCGACACTAAGGCTAATGATAATAAAGAGCAGATAATTTCCAAATTGATCTAACAGGAATTGTAAAAGAGCAAACATAGAAAAGCATAAAGCTAGTAGCACTTACAGGGACTCGATTCTTTCGAGCATCGCAAAATTAGGGGATATCGGGCCATTTAATGCACTTGAAGACAAATTGCTGTAGAACATTTCAAGCATACTTAATAATTTTGTAGATTGATCTTCCACATCGTGTAATAGTTTATTAACTTAAGTCGAAAACTTACATGGCCACGATCCTTGTTAGGTCAGTACCAGAGCTGCTACAGTTCAAGCCTTCCCAAGCATATTGGCTTGGAGTACATGGATCTCCCATCCAGTTTCGTTTCACACTATACTGAACCCTGATCTTGTTGATTTCGGCAACTGATTCCCAAAAGCAAAACCATTAGATTGCAATTCCAGACATGGAAATGACATGTCTTTGCTTGATAGAATGATTGCACAGGGTAATTCAAAGGCCTAAATGGATTCAAGGCATGTGATACTGTAGTCACCAAGAAATTGGGGAACTAATTTAGTTCCTTTATGAAGATATGTGGCAACTTGACGTTGATCCGACCAAACCGAGATTACTCAAAAACACTACGAAACCCTAAATCCAGCGAAGAAAGGTGGAGACTACAACATACCGTCGTCGGAATCGGTCAGGTTGTTCTTGAGATGCATAAGCGTGTAGACCTCGAGCGCGTTCAGGATTGGGGGAAGGGAGGACGGGTTGGTTGAGTTGAGAGCCCACTCGTACCGCGGACTCGGGGTCAAGGGGCGGTTACCGTTGTTTACGGTGTCCGACACGAGCTGGGGCGGCTTGTAGTCGCTGGACAAGTTGCGGCCATTGAGGTAAATGTTGAACGCCCGCGAGTTGTTCGGGAGAAGTTCCGAAAAGAGGAGGTTGGCGTAGAACTCGTTGACGGGGGCGCCCGAGTCCGCGAAGTCCCAGTAGAACTCCAACTTGTTGGAATTGAGGGGGACGGCCGCGGTTTGCATGACCACCAGCGGCGGCTCGACCCGATCACCGACGCTGTTCGTTACGTTCGAGGCGGTGTTTAGGGAGTCCAAAGATGGCTGGAAATGGAGCCTCTCGGACCAGGAGACGAACGGTTCCCACATCCGATCATACCGGTCCTCGGGATACCTGCATAATGGATGAGTCGCTCGTCATCATTTCATTTCCTAGCAATATAAATACTACCTACTTGAACACAACACGCAGCTCTCTCTCTCTCTCTCGCTCTCTGTGAAATCAAAAGACTTCACGTCTGAAATCTGTCACCTACCTTATCACGTCGTTCGTCGTGGTTCCCAAGTCGAGTCGAACGAAGAGGACGAGACTGGTGGTACCGTTTAGAACGTCAGTATAGAGGGCCTCGTTCAATGGCCTCAACTCCAGAACAGATATGAAAGGGGTGCCGGAACCAGTATTTATCAGGCACACTGACACGGAATCGGCCAGTAAGTAGACGACGACCTCAACGGTGTAGGCTGTGGATGCATCCGTGATGTTCACGGTCTTACAGAAATTGACGTCGATGTGGAGGTCAAACTGCAGCGGCTGAGCGCCACTGCCGGCGCTTCGCGAGCCATCATAATCTCCGTGCATGAAGGTTGCTCGCACGAGATACGCCGTGTTCTTTTGCACCGTCGTCAGGGTGTAGCAGTTTCGAGAGCCACTGGGGAAGCTTCTCAGGGTCTGTAGTGGTGTTGAGACCGAGTTCAAGTAATTGGATGCGATGCTGTGACTCTCTCCGGCGCTTATGTTTCGGTCATCGGAGGTGTACTCTATGTCCGTGCTCTCGACTTCATAGCTGGAGTTTGCGGCGCCTCCACAGTCGAGGCTTATGAAACCTGCAGAAGACGGTTTGCTTATGATATCGTACAAGGAAGGGAGAAGAAAAGAAGGGGTCGACGTTTCATGTTGCGTGCTTGCCATAAGTGCTGGTCTCGCTGGGCAAATGATGGGCGACGGCGGAGACGCTCAAAAGAATAAGAACAGAGAACCAAAGTGTCATCTCCGACGATCCAGAGCGGCTCATCTCCCCGCGCGATGATCCTCCTCTTGCACCGAGCTACGTCGGATGAATGGCCTTATGCGGTGCTTTATGCTGCTGTCAAGCTGCGGTGGCGGGGTGTGCCCGGAAGGAAGAAGGAGGATAAGAGGGGTTGTCTGAGAGAAGCCTAAGCGCTCTCCTGTCGGAGTACGAGATTAAGGGAGACGAATTCAAGTCAGCCATGGAAGCTTGGAAGTGGCCCTCTCACGAGTACGACAGCATGACCAGGTGGCAAGGAGGACTTCCATGATCCTCCATCCAAGCACATGACCGGAGGAGCCCAGAATCGTGCAGTACAACCGTTCACGTACAAGCGAAGTGAATCATGCAGTACGACAGTGACGATAACATTATAGGCACAAAAACATGTGCATAAAGATGAAAATAGTAATGACGAAGAACATGATGGTAAGAACAACAACAACAACGACTAAAGAGGAGGCAAAGTCTATATGATGTGATAAAGCTGTTTATTAAGTAATTCAATATATATATATATATATATATATATATATGTATATATAATACCCATATATTCTTAGAATAATCATAATAAATTTAGAGGACATTAATAACATTTATATTTTCAGTTAACGGTTAAAATAACAGTTAATTGCCGAAGATAAATACTAATAACATATAAATGGTAAAGAATTTTCCTTCGCCTGTCTTTATCTCTCAAAGTCACTGAAATATTAGAATCTACGACTCAGTCCGAAGACTAAATAGATGATGAGAAATTGAGGCCACATCACTGTTGAAAATGATTTTGGTAGATGGGATTCAATCGCTCCAAGTGGACGTTGCAAATTGGTTGGACATCATTCAATGAATGGACATGACATGAAACATCAAATCACCCTAGAAAACAGAAGTGTTGATAAATAGCACACCTTTTTTTCCTCCATCAAAACATCATAATAAGTCAAAGTAGCAGTGTCTCCTACCGACTACCAAACCATCATTTCAGCATTTAAAGTTGGAAAGTCAGCATTTAAATTTATTCTAAACATAATTAGAGATATTAAAGCTTACCAATACAAACTCATGAGATCACATTTAAATTTAAATCCTATAGGACAAGCATTATCTCTGTCCAACTTGGTGAACTCTAATAGAGAGAATGGTGGAATGAATCCCAATCTAAAATATGGTTCCAGAAAGCAGATACCAGTCTTCAAAGATCATATTATTGGAGAGACATTGAAAGGATCAAACCTCGACTTTTAGTGATCACAAACCACTCATCACCTTGCTGATGGAGTGAACCTTGGGAACTGTTCTACTTCAAACGCAGAGGTCTGGCTTCTTTCAGATGCAGTTTGTGTGTGTGGATTCCAGTTGCTTGTTGTGGATGGGAACTCGGACCTGTAATAAGCGCTCTCTAATGCAAAGCTCTCCTTCAGCTCCATGACGACGTCGGCCATGGTCGGCCTCCTACGGGATTCATGCTCTGTGCATCTCAGTGCTACATCAGCAGCTTTCCAAACGGAATTTATATCGTACCCTCTCGTCAGCTTTGGGTCGATCACATCCTCAATATTCCCGTTGTTGAGCTTTTGGCGTGCCCATTGAGCTAAACCAGTAGCATGGTTACCGGTGGCAACAACAGGAGGTTGTCCGGTCATCAGCTCGAAGAGAACCACCCCGAAACTATACACGTCACTCTTTGCGCTGAGTTGGTAGGAAGAAGAGTACCTAAAGTAGAGCAAAAGCAAAACCAAATTAGCTTCCATCTTGTTACTGATAGCAGATAAGATTTCTCCAACTATACGAGGAAATCCTCCCTCCTAATCTGTATAAATAGGAGAGGGACATGTTAATGCATTCAAGTTAAAGCTTCTTCTTCTCTAATAATGCTTCATCAATACAATATTCTTCTTTCTATTTCGTTTCTATCAGTTACAAATACAAAATGCTACGAGAATTGAAATCAAACAAAGAAGAGTATGCATCAAAGAATTTAAGTGGCAAACCATCAACACTATGTATGTGATTAATGGTAAGACCTCATTATGGATACAAAAGTCCAGGAAAGAAAAGAGTATTCCGCATGTCTAAGCTGAAAAGATTTGTATATCAACCTCTGATAAGAGGATGAATATAAGTTTTCCAGTATATCCTTTTGTCAGCCTCATACGACTTCGACATCAAACAACATTTGCCAGGGGACTGGTGGATTAATTTACGTCGATCATCGCTTTGGTATCGGAGTTTTTTATGAATCTCAAGCTGCGTAGGAAACGAGGAAAAAGAAAAAGGAAGGAGCAACCATGACTTACTCTGGATCAAGATACCCGGGGGTACCAACCACTGCTGTGGATACATGAGTATGGTTGGCATTGTCGAAAGCCCTTGACAACCCAAAATCTGCTATCTTGGCCTCCAGGCTTTCGCTCAACAGGATGTTTGCGCTCTTCACATCTCTGTGGACTAGTGGTGGTTTGCATCCCTTGTGCAAATACTCCAGTCCTGCATATTGTTGAAGCCCATGGATGTAGAACAAAGAGAACGACAAAAAGCCTTATGGATGGGTCGGGTGCATTAGTGTATGTATTAGTGCCAAACCTTGTGCAGCTTCGACTGCGATCTGAAGACGCTGTCCCCAGGTCAAAGCAGTAGCACCAGGAGTTTTATCTATTCAAAGGCAATTAAATCAAACATCACTGAAAATAGTAATGATGAACTGGATAGCAAATGTTTAGCCAACTTGCTTTTTTACTTTGTCAATTGAAAACAATTGTGGAAAATAAACAAAACAGATTGCACCATTTATCGAAACAGGTAGTAATTACAAATAATCCTACTTTTGGGATATAATTGGAAGAAAATGCATGATTCTGAACCTCTAAGATGATCTTGTAGGGTTCCTTGTGACATGAACTCATAGACAAGCGCCAGGTGTTCTCCATCCATGCAGTAGCCAACCAAAGAAACAAGGTTCCTATGATGTATCTTTGCCAAGTTCTGGGCCTGTAATAAGAACCTGATTTCTCAGATGCAGAATTTAAGAAGAAGAAGAGCATGAACCCTCGACGATGTACGAACAAGAAGATAAATGTTGGAAAAAGCATAATTAGGATCCATAGGTTCATTATCATAAAAAAAATAGAAAGGAATTTGACCAAATAACCAAAAATATTTCTAGATTTATGACCTGCTACTGTGAGATGAGATCACCTGCATTGATCACTACATCTTCACTGGAAAATCACTGCTTCGGTTTCCAGTGATTTTACAGTATATTCAAGGATGCAAACCACATTCCGGGTTCAACATAATGTTAATGATCTAAGAAAGCTACTGCTAGTTTGAAGCCAACTACTGTATCACTAACTTGGGTCAAACTAATTACCTCGGCTAGAAACTCTTTGGTGCCTTGGGATGATGATTCAGACCGTGTCTTGACTGCAACTCGAGTACCATCTTCTAAATAGCCTAGGAAGACAGTACCAAATCCGCCTTTGCCAAGGACATTTGTGAATTTCCTCGTTATTTTCTCCAGCTCCTTGTATGAAAATTGTCGATTCTCATGTTGAAAAGGATTCTCTGGATTGACTGTTGCTGGTATGGAGAAGTTATCAATCATTGGCCTCGCATGGATATCTTGTGTTGATCCTTTAATGTGAAACACAGAAAGTGGGATTAAGTATGAGCTTCCTAGGCATGCCTATGTTGAAAGTGAAATGGCACTAACATAGAAGAAAGGGTTTGCATCAAGAAACACTTACCTCGAAACTTTCTTACTCTCCACACAACAAATATGATGACTACAAGCAGTAGAACCACCACCACAGGAACCACAATGTAAGTCACAGTCATGGGTGTTCCACTCTTCTTCTTTGATCCATTTGAAGTTCCATCAGTACCAAGATTAGGATTGCCTTCATAGCTAGCAATGAGTTATGCAATTTGATATTAGAATTTAATATATAGAAAAAATGGGAGTCTGACAAACCAAGCAGAATGCAGTCTAAGGAAATTGTAAAAAATGTAATAACAACATGCAGGACTCATGTATATGTAGTTAGAGTGAGTCAGCTCATTTGTTTCTCACCTTCTTGCACAAACATAGAGATCCCATAACAAATGCTGCTAAAAGGCGGGCAAGTCATGAGACTCCCATCAATGCCAAAAAGCAAAGATCGATGTACAATTGTACATAACCAACTTCAAAGCCATCAATTTTCTCAATCTTATTGTGATTTGTCTATCTGATCCTCCATACAATGTTCAACGTAATAGTCAGATGAATCTTACATCTTTCATCTTCAATCCTAATCCTACCCTTATACTACAGTTAGTCCATCAAGGCTATCATACCGCAAACTACTTAACAAAATTGTTAGATATTTAAATTCTAAGTAATGATGCTCTAATATACAACCCAAACTCCAACATAGTCCTTTTTTTTTTAATCTTTTCTATATTACAGAACTCCATCTTTGTTTTCATGTTAAGTATACAATCTTTAACTCAGTGCAAAATTAGAGTCCTTGGCATATATAGGATCTCCACCATACGAAAAGTGAGTTTAAAATGTACAAATTGCACCTAAGCATACACAACCATATACTAAGAAAATGCTTGTTCATTATATGTTAAAAAAGTTCTAATGTCTTATAAGGTTAGACACCGGTGAAGAAGATTACAAAAAATGTAGTAGCAGTATCACAAACAATTGATGCAAACATCTAGTAAGGGGAAGGGTGAGAACCTTGAGCTTCAATTTCCAGACACTAATCCTATCTTAAACATTTTATTTTTCTATTACTCAAGGCTAACCTGAATGCATTATTCGAAGGAAGTTGCTCGTGCACTTATAATGCAAGTCCAGGAACATGTCACTGTAAGGGTGGCAAACCTATATCGAACAGGTTTCTCTTAGACTTGAAGCTTTCCTTATGGCTCAGCCTTAGTACAGATCAGTTCAATGTAGGAGAACATTATCAAGGATATCATTGCAGCACCATAAGGTCTAGAGAGAAAACAAACCTAAATGTCAGTGCTCCTTGTTGTAATTTTTTCAGCAGAGAAGCAGGAATTGACCCATTAAGATTGTTGCCTGTCAAATTTCTGCAGAAAATGCCACAAATTAGAGCAACCAAGTTTTCTACTATAATAACAGGAATGTTAGCAATCCTTACAGGACTTGGAGTGACGACAATGTTCCTAAAGCATCAGGTATTGGTCCTGTTAGGTTGTTGTAAGACAAGTCACTGAAATGGAAAGTCACATATGCAATTAGTTACTCTCTTCAGAAATATCAGAATAAAAGGAATTACAGGAAATAGTCAGCAACAAACTAGTTGACTACGATATTCTACCAGGACCAAAAGTTTTATGCATTGATCACCTCCATAACATGTCATTAAGGGACATTGGTGCCACTATCGTTGGGTTTAGCATGTTCAACATGTCAATTGGAACATCTAGCAGTTGTGTACAAATTAGGTAATTACTTGCTGCAATGAAATACATCAGAAATCCTATTGTGACAGAGCTTCTTTCTAGTAAAACCCTGTTCTAATCAGAATTGCTAACGAGACAATTATCGGTGTATATTAATCTATTATACCATTGTGTTTGAGTTGAGAATTTCCAAGATGATGTGATGAGAGATTTCCTTTTCATTTTGGAGACCTTCATTATCGGTATGTCAAGGCATGTTTTTAGGGAGGTCGATAAGTTTGGCGGATGGCTTGCCGACTAAGGGAGTTGGATTCTACTTCAGTAGACTCAGTTCTAAGGAGTCACCTGTCTATTTTTCAACTGTAATCCCTTTATTTTTTTGTAACTTGGCTCCTTAAGTTTTAATAAATTTCTTTTTTCAGACAAAAAAGATACTTGACAGGCAGTTTTAAAAAGCAATGAATATAAAGACATCACATGATAATAGTAAAATATTTCGATTTGAGACGAACCATATACATTAAACTGCTAATTATTAATATATAATTCAATCAGTAGGATGTCAAGTCCACATACATGCACTAATTAAGTAGCTTATTCGATGCAACAGTTGATTATAATTAAGGCTCTATAGTTATGTGAAAGTTTAACGAAACACTAAATACAATATTTGAGGGTCTATATGTCATCTATCCAGCTTATTTTTTGGAACATCTCTTCGATAGAACACATGAAAAATAATTGTATGGCAAATTCTTAACCGAACAAAAAATATTGCAACTCAATGACAGAACAAATTGCATCTCTTCAATAAATTGATGTAGCATTCATCTTCAAATTCTAATCCTCAGACTAAAAAAAAGGGGACATATGGAGTGCGAAGAGAAAAATAATAGAGCTACTAGCACTTACAGGTACTTGATTTCTGTGAGCTTAGCAAAAGAAGAGGAAATAACTCCAGTCAATGCACTCGAAGACAAGTTTCTGCAGAACATTTTTGTCAGTCAGAAATGATCTCCAGGAGCATTATATTTTCTTTGTTTTCTAATGGAAAACTCACATAGCTATGATCCTTGATGAATCGGTTCCATAGCTACAATTTAGGCCATCCCAAGGGAATTGTTCTGGGGCACATGGATCACCCATCCAACTTCTCTTCACTTGATATTGTTCCTTGATGGCATTAATGGCATCAGCTGGTTTTCGAAATGATCAAATACCAAACTTCAAGTCATTACAGTGTAATGGCATGACATTTGCTTGATAAAATGATCCAAAAAAGGAAATTGAAAGTGCTGAAAGCATGTTCTGCAAGATATCAACAAGTTCTGAGAAAGATCAGGCGAAAAGCAGAGGACAACTTCGGACCAAACATGTCCGGCAATACGAGTCATTGGAAAAACACCAAACACCTTTCGTGCAATGCGCCACAGGGAACACTTACGAGATACGTGCATGCAACGCAATTTCTCATCCAAGAAGGGAAGAACGTACCGTCACCGGAGGCGGTGGCCGCCCGCGTGAGATGCATCGCCGTGAAAACCTCGATGGCGTTAAGGATGGGGGGCAGGGTGGACAGGCCCGTGGAGTTGAGGGCCCAGTGGTACTCGGACGCCTGATCCAGGGGGCGGGTGCTGTACAAATAGCCCACCGACCCATAGGGCGGGGTGTAATTTTTCAGCAGTACGTCGTTGAGATACACGTTGAACAGTCTCGAGGTGTTGCGCTCGAACTCGGTGAAGAACAAGTTGACGTAGAACTCGTTGTTTGGGACCTGCGCATCCGCGAAGGTCCAGTAGAACTCCATCTTCGAGCTGTTCCCCGAGGGTGTGGCCGCGGTCTGCATGACGGCCGTCGGCGGCTGGAACAGATCCTTCTCGCTGTTGCTGATCGTTTCGGTGGTTGATATCTCCATCCACGCGTCTGGACTCGTCCACGGCCGCCATATGCGATCGTAGGGGTCATCGGGATATCTGCTCATCAACCAAAGCGCGAAAAGAAACCGAAAATAACGTCAAAAGAAGTCAACCATGAAGATTCTGTAAGATTCCTTACCTCAACGCTGAGCTATTTGTCGAAGGTCCGATGTTAAGGCGATAGTTAAGAACCAGACTCTGCGAGGTGTTTGCAGAAGGATACATGACATCCACAAGCGGCCTCAGCTCCAGTGCAGATATGAAGGGAGTTCCCGAGCCCGTATCCACCAAGCACACCGACACAGAATCCGCCAAAGCAACGGCCACGGCCTCCACCTCGTAAATGCTTGTCGGATCACTGACGTTGACCGTCTGCCAAAAGTTGACATCCATGTACAGATCGAACAGCAGCGGCTTGACGGCGTTCGCACGGTTCAGGCCGTCGTAGTTCCCGTACATGAAGGTCGCCCTCACGATGTACTTCCGGTACTGAATCACCGGCTTCAAGACGTAGCAACTTCGGGAAGCGTTGGGAAAGCTTCGCACCGTCAACAGTAGTTCGTCGAGCGAGGAAGACACGTAGTTTGAGGCGACTTGGTGATTGATCCCCGTGTCCGTGAACTGGTCATCGGATACGTAGAGTATGTCGGTCTTACCGTGGGTGTAATTAGTATTGCTGGTTATGCCACAGTCGATGCTTATGAAGTCTGCCAAAAGACGAGACGATGATTCAGGCGAAAAGCTTAAGCAGAGAGATGCGACATGAGCTTATCATCTACTTGCTAGCAATTATATGATCACAGCCTGCATAGCATCATAACCATAACACTATCGAGGAAACCATAAACTAAGGATTCAAAATGACAACGTAAACATCTTTATGATTAGCTTTAGACAAAGAGATGGATCACCTCGACTGTCCTGGCCATGAACTGTGACGAGTACTGCTATCTCCAACAGAAGAAAGAACCAAGGAGCCATCCCTCTCGTCCCCAAGCTGAGATGATCCCTCGGTCAGCTTTTGGCAGAGGGAGACGACTTCGTGCTTAATACTTCGTTGTGGGTCAACTCCTCCATCCCACGAAGAAGAAGAAGGAAACCACGTTAAGGGAACGAAGGTATATTATACTTCAGACGTATACTTCGTTCTTTTGGTAAGCGGTTCGATTCAAGTGGATGCATGATTAATAACATCTGCTTCCAGCTACATGTATTAGATTACTTGTCATGCCAGATTTCTTCTGTGAATAAGAAAGTCCACCGAGCGTATGCAAGACGTGTTCAATTAGCAAGAAATATAGGCGAGAATTTGAGATCGTAAGATGACGGTGTTCTCGACAAAGTCAGATGTGTTGACATAATCTGGCCCGTGGTTTCTTCTCAAGAAGCGTGACGGACATTAAGATTCGTGCATCGTTACATCGTAGCTAGTGAAGAAGAAAGAGACCTCTACGAAATGACCTTCTGACTTGGTGGAGGTCAACGGACGTTTAGTATATCTCTTACCGTTATCCGCTGGTCTGATGGCTGTCGTTGTAGGACAATGCACGAAACATGCCCTGCAGATTCTTACAAAGCCATTTGTGTCAATGTCAGTCATGCATGCCACGCATGAGCCAATGCCTCTCCAGGAGAATGTCAAATCCTACAGGCTAGCTGAAGGATTATGAATTGTATTCTTATGTTTGAGAAGTAAAGGCGGGCGAAGCCGAAGGGAGAGAGAGAGAGAGAGAGAGAGAGGAGGAAGAAGATGAAGGCAGAACGCTTACGGGGCGGCGTAGAAGAGCAGATGGCCGCGGGGCGACGACTGCGGGCGAGCCGACCGAGAGGCGGCGTGGGACGCAAATCTTTGTCGCGGACCCGGGAGTCCTTTGACTTGGGTTTTTTTGGGGGGAGTTGGATTTGGACAGAGTATTATCCACAAGGATCAACCTGCGCTGTACACAAAACACAGCGTATCGACAGGGCACAGTAGCCTTCGACATGGTTTCGGAACCAACGTTCCGGTTTTCCAAAATCAAAAACTAAAATCGAACCGGATGGTTTCGCTGCACAATTCGAACCACGCACATCCAAGATTCACCCAGAACTTATTTAGCTTAGTGTTTACCGTACACTCATCAAAGCACAACATTATAGTACATTTCAGTCTCTAAGACAAAATTAGAACTCAATTGAACGTAGAAGTATCCATCATCCCACACAGCCCATGGTTCTATCTTGCTGATGGAGAGAACTCCACAAATCGTTCTATTTCCATAGCGCTATTCTGGCTCACCTCGTTGGTTTCTGGGTAGATGTTACTATTGCCCATGGTATCACGAGGACATTCCAGTGCCAAGCTCTCCTTCAGCTCCGCTACAACTTCCGTCATGGTGGGTCTCTGGTGGGAGGCTTGTGCCGTGCACCTAAATGCTATATCAGCAACCTTCCACACCGAATTCACGTCGTACTCCCCCTGCAGCTTGGAATCGATGACATCCTCGATATTCCCGTTGGCAAGCCTTTCGCGCACCCGTTGAACTATATGAGCATTCTGTCTGCCTATAAGAATTGGCGGCTCAGCTGTGATGAGCTCCAACAGGATCACCCCAAATCCGTACACGTCACTCTTCTCACTGAGTTGGCCGGAGATGTAATAACTGAACAAGCACCAAAGCACATCAGAATTAGCCTCACTGTCATGGTTCACTATATATGTTACACCGAGTCTTTTCGGAAGAAAAATACTTCTTACTAAGAAAACAAATAGGATTATGCACCGGGGATAACAATAATTGAAAGATAATTTAATGCAGTTTATTCATGACAGTATGGTAAGTCGACTGAGGTACACCAATCTGTGCTCTATGTAACACAAGTATACTGCCTCTATTTAGAGCACATCACCTTAAGTCTAGCTTTAAGAAGCATCAGGCCAGCTGACTGAGGTTACTTTATCTTATTTTTTCCATAGCAAGATGCGGTATAAAGTTAAGTTAAATCTCTTATTAATTCCTCTTCACAAAATAGCATGCTCTCAGAAGTCAAAAATCTAATTTGGACTCATAATCACATAAGTTCAGCCGTGTGGATGAGAAACATTCTTCCTGTTCTTAGTGATAAATTTTAGTGACATATATATCTATATGGGCCAAAATAAAAAGAATAATGAAACAGTTTGTTACGTACTCTGGATCAAGGTATCCGGGTGTGCCAACCACTGCCGTGGGCACATTAGTAACATCATTTTGGATAGCCTTGGACAGTCCAAAATCTGCAATCTTTGCCTCTAGCTGTTCACTCAAAAGGATATTTGCAGTCTTCACATCCCTATGTATTAGTGGTGGTTTGCATCCCTTGTGCAAATATTCTAGACCTGCACGTCATGGAAAACTGCTAATGTAAAATGAAGAGATACACAAACAGCTTAATATTGTGCGTTTCTAATTTGCTACCAAACCTTGTGCAGCTTCAATTGCGATCTGGAGACGTTTTCCCCAACTAAAAGCACTGGCATTGCGAGGTTTACCTGACGAAGAAGACGATTACAATAACGCTTTCATCAGTTCACTGGAAGTTTACTGAAAATTATGTAATACAGAGTGCTTAATTCCTGTTACAGTTGTCAGTTTGATGCTCAAGACAATAGTGATGCCTTTCTAGTAATCAAGGCATAAGAAATTGCTGTGCGTCAAATGTGAAAATTGCTGCATTTGATTGTGGAAAGCAGCAAGGGTGCACTAGCTTAGCAAGGTCTTTTACTTAGTTTCATCAGGTTCTAAAGTGGATAGGATGTCATATAATCACCATCAGGATTTCTTCTTGAGTAGAACTTTCACTTTATGTGAATTTTCCTTTTAGTTTAAGATATAAGTTTTTAAGTTGCTTTATTATGACTTACAAAGTATGAGGAGGCAACATCTCTTTCTGCCAAAGAACAAATTTTGTGTCAATTTGTCATATAAGAATTCTACAGATGATCTTCTATAACTGTAACCAAAGAAAACTGAAACGAGAAAATAATTAAAATGTCACAATTTCCCACGGTCCATGCCATCATGTTGATGAAACCTTCTATAACCACAGGCTAGTATAGTAAAATCAAATGATCTTACTTTTCCTCAAAGAAAAATGGATCTAAAAAATGAAATAAATGGCCAATTTACCTTTTTTCAAACTGCAAGATGCATAAGGTTGATATGCTAGCTTATAATTTGCTTATGTTTCACTCAAAAGCTGCTATGAAAATGAACCAAACAGAAATCCTATTCTTTATAGAAACATCAGGAATCTAATGTGCGAAATTCCAATTTCAGAATGCAAATTCAACAATGAGATGCACGATTCATAACCTCTAATATAATCCAGCAGTGTTCCTTGAGACATGTACTCGTAGACAAGAGCCAGATGATCTCCATCCATGCAGTAGCCAACCAAAGAAACTAGACTTTTGTGATGAATCCTTATCAGGTGCTGCACCTGCAAACAAAACCAGAATTGTCAAATGCAGATCTTAAAAGAAGCTGACCCTCAATAATGGAAAAGCAATATGCTCAATGTTGAAAACCTGCCTTGCATTAATGGGCTCTAGAAAATCACACAATATGACGAATAAATTATCAAGAAAGCACCAAGATTCACTGCCTGCTACAAAACAAAGCATCACCTGTATTGAAGAGTATATTTCCATCGGAGAAGTGCACTAGTTAACTAACATTCTAATGCATGTTTGAGTTTGCAGACCAAACTCCAGTTACAAATTAAACTAACTAATCCCTTCAAAAACATATTACGGTTAACTGAAAGACATCTTGTAAATTTAAGATCTATAATCTGTTAGGGTTGAAATAGTTACCTCAGCTAGAAACTCTTTGGTTCCCTGCGAAGATGATTGAGAGCGTGTCTTGACTGCGACTTGAGTACCATCTTCCAAATATCCATGGTACACAGTACCAAATCCACCCTTGCCAAGAGTTCTTCCAAAGTTGTTGGTTATTCTCAACACCTCCGTGTACGTAAACTGTCGATTATCAAGTTGCAAAAGATTATCTTGATGACCCTTTACTAAGTTGGACAATCTTTCCTTCTCTGGCTGCACCAAGATATTTGCTGACCCTTTCAAATAAAACATGATAATTATAAATTGTAGGTCGTATGGGTGTGATTAAGTAGCTAATGCTTGCAAATATCTGAGTTAGTATGCATCAAAGACATGAATGGACAGTTATAATTTGCTGCAGCAAGCACTTACCTTTTGATTTTCTCATTCGACAGAAGATAAATATAGCCACAAGAAATAGCACCGCAGGAACTAGACAAATAATCACGATAATAGGTGTTGCAATCTTCTTCTTTTTTGATTCTGTGTCCGTCTTTATCTCACATGAATTTCCACTGGCGCATAAATTTTGATTGCCTTCAGTTCTACAGTAGAATTATTAACTTGATATTAGTATTGGTTAGCAATCAGTCTATGTTTCTTCTTCAAAAAAGTTAAAGTTTAAATGAAATAAACTGTTGCATTATTACTAGAGATTGCAGTTTAGACCGAGGGACATGTTTTAGGTGCAGTGGCATTGGAAAAAGAGAACAAGGTGAAACCCAAAGCAAAAAGAACAAAAATTCAGTTATTACCATCACCACCCTTAAACTCTATATTAAACCTCATTTTTTGCTCCGAAAAAAAAGAACTCTATGACAGATGCCTCTATAACTTCATAAGTAGGATAACAAAAGAAACAGACCTAAGTATCAGCAACCCTTGCTGTGATCTTTTTAGTAGAGAAGCAGGAATTGGCCCAGAAAGATTGTTGCCTGCCAAATTCCTGTAGAAGGAAACCAAAAGTTAGCGGGTCAATATTCCTTTTCATTGCAAATCTGACGATAAAGAGTAGCAATTCTTACAGGACTTGAAGCGAAGCCAAATTTCCCAGAACATCTGGCAAGGATCCTGTTAGGTTGTTATATGACAAGTCACTGACATGGAAAGTCACATACATTAGTCATTACTGATTTGGAAAGTCGCATACGTATGTGATCACTGATTTCCACCTCAAATAGAGACCAAGAGAAAATAATGCATCGCATAGTATCGATGATCCATTACACTAGCCAAATTAATATGGCACATGATTTAGACTAGCCAACTTAATACAAGTCATGACAAATGGACAGTCATGCAACAACTAATTTTTTCCTCCAAAGTAAAAGTTGATTATAGTAAAGATTCACATAAGTGCCAAATTTATAGCATTCCTATGTAGTATCTTTGGTCAAATATGTCATTTACACAGATTATTCTGGAATCACCTCTTTAATCAAACACTTCGATGAGATTTTAGCCAAATTAAAATGTGAATTAACTTCTTAATATAGAATTTCTAAGTGGTTCAAAAATTCCTAGTCCAATTTTCTTATGCCAGAACCAAATGAGAGAGCAGATCAAGAATAAACAAAGCTACCAGCACTTACAGGTACTTGATTGCTGTGAGCTTGGCAAAAGAAGAGGAAATAGGGCCAGTCAATGCACTTGCCGAGAGGTTTCTGCAAAACATTTTGGTCTTTTAGACAGTGCTTAAGAATTTTCTTAAAAACCTGATTTTCACATCATTGCAATTCTCTTCATCTTTATGCTGGATACTCACACATCTGTGATCCTTGGTGGATTGAGATCATAGCTGCACTTCAAGCCATCCCAAGCATATTCTTTTGGGGAACATGGATCACCCATCCAGTTTCTCTTCAGTTGATATTGTTCCCTGACATTGATAATGGCATCAACTGATTCCAAAATTATTAGAAACCAAGCCAAAATCACTAAGTGTAGTGACATATCATTTGTTCAATAAAATAATTACTAAAGTGTAATTTGAATAGCAGATTTAGTGCAAGGCAAAAGATACAAAATAATAAAAACAGGGATCAAAAGAAAACATAAAATAAACTTTCACGTGATTATGAACATCAAGGTATCGAATATCTCAAAGCATGCATATCTCATAATGTTTTCGGTATGTAACAATTTTTTTTCTTCAGGGTGTACTTTTAAGTAGACTCTGTTTTTCATATTATAATCATAGCCTCTAAACAAACATATTATACCATGTATTCTGCAATGCATCCATTTCAAACACAGGATTCTGTAAAAGATTATTCACTAAACCACATGATCTATTACTAACGATGATTGCAAACCAAACACATGATCTTATAGAATGGTAGGATCAAGTATTCTTTCATCATCTACATCTCTACCTGACATCCGTTTTGTTAACCCTGTCCTGCTTTAGTAAGATCATCTCAGAACACTCATGAATCCTCAAAAATTAAACTTGCAGCGAGTATGACAAAAAAGGTAATGTTATAATATGGTACGAAGGCATTTTATGAGCAATTCCCATTATTCATAATTTTCTTACAATCTAAGATTAATGGCTCTCCTGTTAGATTAAATATGGTCCAAAGGCCTAAAATGCGATAGCCCGACTAATAAGCATTAGAAAAGTCAACCTGTGAGTGGCTGACAAATTTAAGGTTCATGAACTGGTCAGTTGATGTCAGTAATCAGAAGCCTATACAAGAAAGTCAAATTTAGATCAAACAGGTTTTGAACCAAGAAGATGAGAATTCTCTGATGATTAACTAGACACGGGAGCTTGAAACCGACACCAGAAAAGGGAATATTAAATTTTAAGATCAGTTTACCACTTGTAAATCAACATCATATTTCGACCCTGCTCGAGCATTTGTTCGAAGAAATTCTATTGGCGAATTTGCCCTCTACTTGTGCTGACAATATATAGTGTCATGGAAATGATAATTATCATGATGTGCAGCTCAAGAAAAAGGAAATAAGAAATATCCTAACGTACCGTCGTCAGACTCGGTCGGCGTGTTCTTGAAAAACATCGGCGCGTAGACTTCGAGCGCGTTGAGGATTGGAGGAAGCGTGGACAGGCCCGAGGAGTTGAGAGCCCAATTATACCGCAGACTGGGAGTCAGGGGGGTGGTGCTGTATATGGCATCGGACATGAGGTAGGTCGGGGTGAAGTTAGCGTACCACTTCTCGCCATTAATGTAAACGTCGAACGCCCTCGAGGTGTTCGGGAGAAGCTCCGAGAAGTGGAGGTTGGCGTAGAACTCGTTAACGGGGGCGCCCGAATCCACGAAGTCCCAGTAGAATTTCAACATGCTGGCGTTAACGGGCACTGCCGCCGTTTGCATCACAGCCGACGGAGCCTCGAATAGATCATTGACGTAGTTATTTACAGTGAGGGTGGTCGATATGGAGGACCAACCGACCGTAGAAACGAAGGGCAGCCAGATGCGATCGTAGCGGTCGAACGGATATCTGTTGATCATCACCGCATCACAAGTATATCGTACGGTTAGCTTTTTTATTTAAAATAAATTATCCTATTATATATATGATGGATGGAACTCCAAATACCATCAATAACTATGATGAACTCATTATGATTCTAATATATAATAACATATTTTAACTTAAACTAGTTAATATTATTAATACTTAATCATGATAACTTGAGTTTTTGGATGAATTTTAGTGGAAATATTTTAATATTTAAATAAAAATAAATTTGTTATATCAAAATTTGTGAGAACAAATATATTATAAAAAAACTCCTCTTTTTATTTTTTTTACCTAATATCATAAATACCCAAAGACATACTCTTCCCCTTTTCTTTCTCTTTCATTTTCCTATAATTCGGTCTTATAATATTTTTACAAAGTTATAGTATTTTTTTTATAATATAAAAAAAAATACTGTAATATAGAAAAAAAAATATTTTTAAAATATAATCAAATCAAATCAAATTCTACGAGTAATTTGAAAGAAAACAGAAATATTTTGGTGATCAGCAGCTGTGATGCTTCAGCTCACCTCAACAAGTGATTCGTGGTCGGTGCCAGGTTAATTCGCAAGAACAGGACCAGATTTTGCGTAGCATTGGCGTAAGAATAGATGGTGTTCTTGAGCGGCCGTAGCTCCAGTGCAGATATGAAGGGAGTTGCAGAGCCAGTCTTTACCAAGCAGACCGATGCGGAATCAGCAGAAGCAACAAAAATGACCTCTGCCCGATGAACATCGGATGCCTTGGTGATGTTGACGGTCGTCCAAAGGTTGACGCCAAGGTGAAGGTCGAAGAGGAGGGGATTGCTGGGGCTCGCTCCGTTCAGGCCGTCGTAGTTCCCGTACATGAAGGAGGCTCTCACCAAGTACTTCTGCTCCGGCGTCACCGTCAGTGCGTAGCAATTCCGAGATCCATTTGGAAAGCTTCGAAGATTCTGTAGTTGTTTCTCGAGCGAGGAGCCTGCGTAGTTGGAGGCGATGGTGTGGTCCGTCCCTGTGTCGATGAACCCGTCGTCTGATACGTATGGTATGTTGGTGGTTTCGTCGGTGTAATTTGTGTTGCTGCTGATGCCACAGTCGATACTTACGTATCCTGCAAAAGATGATGATAGAATGAAGATTGACCACTGTGATCGTTAGTGAACATTTGCCAAGAGATTGCCGAAATCGTTTTCAAGGAAGTGTCGTGAATCATATGACATTTGAGGGAGGCATCAAAACTGACATGAATCAAGGATCAGCTACTGCCTAAATGCATGATAGAATCATCTGGAAACGTATATGCCATCATTTGCTAGAGAACTATTGTGAATAAATAGGAAGAAACAACATCGATATCAGAGTAAGATTCAGGAGAAGCTGGATCACCGTCAGTAGTAGGCAGCTGTGCGTGAACTGTGCTCAGAGACGCGATCGGCAGAAGAAGGAAGAACCAAAAGGCCATACTCCACGAGCCAACACCACCCAATGCGCGAAATCAGATTGCCGGCCATCTCCTGCTTTTGTAGAAGAGTTTGGTAGATGACCTGATCGTGGACTTTGGCCAAGCCCTTCCTCACCAGCTCTTTGGATTGCTGGCTTCCTGCGGACACGCTTCGGCAGAGCCGAGACACTAAGCATGATACACGTGTACATAAAGCGTGCGGGTTCCACCTGAAACGATTGAAGCATTGGATGCTTAAGAGCTGCAGCTGTTACAGAGTAAAGTAGCAAGAAATGGGGTTGCTGATCTGGCCATTCGCATGCGTAACAGGACACAGATGTCAAAGTCAATGGTTTTATGGTAGCGTCCAATGCATGGGAGTCTGAAATCATAACCGAGTAGTAGAATGACTTCGTCGTAGCTACCTTCTGACACGGTCTTCAAGCAGCGACAGGAGGGGAAGACGGCGCATCTTTAGACGGATGTGATTGCGACTGCAAGGCAGGAAACTAATGAACAGAAGATGATGATATCACGGAGAGCGAGTATGTTAATGTCACTTGCAATAACGTCCTTATAAAAGGAGACGACATTCACAGATCATCATACATTATTTGCAGGTAAAAGATAGGAGTAGGTAATGGAACTAGTTTGACCTTTTATTAGACATAATTATCAATTTTGATGGGGATATCTTCTTCTTCGTCCAATCAAACATCGTGCATCCACATAAGGTGACTTGGTTGGGGTGACATTGACCTATGTGTTCTAGCTCTATCCGGAACTCTGAATGTCGTATGCACACTGGTCCACCTTAGTTTAATAATTAATATCAAGATCAATTACATATTATCTTATGTAATTAAATATTTTTATTATTTCGTTTCGTCTTCAAAAATTATATTAGGATTCCTATACTTATTAAAGTAAAACATTAAAATTCTTATATAGGATTAAAAAGATAATTTTATAGAATTAAAAATTAAGAGAAAAAAGGATTAAATATTTTACTTTCGTAAGTTTAGAGATCTCGATATAACTTTTCAAAATATAAAAACTAAGATATTAAATGTAACTAATTATAAAAAATAATATATAATTAGCCCACGATGGAAAAGCCAACTCACCTACTTTTTAACATTAGATAACACAAATATAAAAATCAACTAATACTCATTTGAGTTATAATTGACGTTATCTCAATTCAAATCTTAAAAGACCTCCTACCTAAATCTCATTATAATTTTTAAAAATAATATAATGAGTATAAATATTCAATATATTTTGTTGTGGAGGGAGTGAATAACTCCAAACAAAAAAAACTCAAAGTTGAATGATCAAATAATATACTTCACATAAAGATTAATATATCTCGACATTTTTCACATATATTTATCAAGAAGATTAAAATTTTTATTATGTGAAATTAATTATAAGATTTTTAAATTATGCTCACTTATGCATAAATTTTCTTACACACTTCTCCTATAAATAAAAAAAATATTTATTTTCTTTTAACCTGATATAACATGCTTTCAAGACATACTAAAGACACCATGAGCACCCAAAACATTCATCATATCTTACTCAAATATGAGATCCAAATCCTAATTTTCATAGTATTTTTTCCTTCATAATTACTCCAATAACAATCCTTTTCCTTGTAATACACTTATTCTAGACGCACATATTTCTTGCCCTTCCACGTGCATTGTTGGGATCCACATGTCCATTGAGGATACCATCACTGGTTATATGTGTTGGAGCTGCAATGATCGGCCGACACCCTCTCCTCGGAGGGTTAAAGATCACCGAGGATGGAGGAGACTGGTCAAGCCAGGAGATATGGGTTACACGTGGAGATGAGTTGGATATCTAAGACAGCCACATGCCTCCGACTCTTATTCGAGTCCTGCAAACAGTCATGTTGTCCTTGGGCTTCCATGCAAGGTCGAGTTGAAAGGCACCCAAGAGTAGACCTAAAATTTGGAAGGCAGTAGAGGGTAAATTCTATCCTTGGCCAGAGGATCTTATGATACATGTGTTAGTGAACAAATGCGTAGTTGCTGGTGAGTCAGCACGGCCTAGTCTACGGATCAATGTCGGGAGTCCCCTGTCAATTGAGCTGGCTGCCGAGGATGCCCGAGCCCTTGTGACGAGTTTTGGATCAACGTCGTGGGTGACCGCTTTGCTGCAAAAATGGTCTTCGTCGGGTGATTCCCAACTTTGACCCCTTCGACGAGCAAGTCAGTGGGATGATCGATCCTCTTTTCCTCTTTTCTTTCTTTTTCCCTCTCGAGACCGGGATCAAGGTCTTTATACCATTGTGATAGGGTCGAATTGTACGCGGGTTGGCATGGTGGGTACGGCACGACGTCAATACGGGTTCTGGCTCAGCGTGCTGTGCGTTGCCGTCCCGGGATTACCGGGACCTGACGTGTCGAATAGTGTCTTGGGAGCAAGGACTCTGACGTGGCGTGTGGCATCGGTTGTGACGTGTCGGGGGCGAAATATGGCATATCACTTCTCTCCCCCCGACATGGCGTGCCTAGGTTGGAGTGGTGTGATCATTTTGGTTGCTCGTGAGTGGGAGCTGGATTGGCTCGTAGAGGGGCGGTATGGAGGGTCTGCGTCTCGTTCCTTGAAGTGGACAGGGGCTGCCAAAGGGGCGGTTGGTCCGGATGAGGCGGGGGTGACACATCGTAAGTCGAATATTCGGTCGGGCACGAACCGGGGTTTGCAGCCGACGAGGTATGGTTCGAGCATAGGGTCGACCTCGCGGGCCGGGCGACGGCCCCCGTGCTCGGGATTGACGTTGGTGAGTTGCAAGTCGGGAACCGATCTGGAGCGACTCGGGCAAGAGTAGGGCCGGCAAGTCGCAAATCGAGAATTGATCTGGAGCGACTCGGGCAAGAGCTGGGCCGACGAGTTGCAAGTCGGGAACCGATCTGGAGCGACTCGGGCAAGAGCTGGGCCGGCGGGCCCGTGGATTAATCCTGGGCCCCGGTTTGGTGCCAGCGCAAGCCGTGGTGCCATGTGGTGGCCGGGCCTGATGAGATGCAGGGCCCAGCGGGGAGCCTCTCACTTCGGATGATTTTTGGCGGGAGATCTCAAGTGACGAGGCGCTTTTGGTGGGAGTCTTGAGGGCGGCAAATCTAGTGTATCCGAGGGGTCACAGGGTCTTAAATGTGGCATCCGTTGCTTTCCTCAGAGAGCGTAACCATCGCCCCTGGCAGCGGGGCAGCCTACCCTTTATAAGCTTCCCCTGAAGCAGTCGTCGTTACTTTTGCTTGGTCCTTCATCCCACACTCGGCTCTGTCCTCCCAGCCTTGAGATCGGGATGTCTCCTTCCTTCCCTTCGTCTTCTCCTTCTTCATCTTCACTCTTGTCTTCTTCTTCGACTTCTTCCTCTGGGGGCCTATGGGTCGAAGTCGTCAGCGTGTCCTCCGGCGGTGCACGCTCGGAGGCCGCAGGGGGTTCCTCTGTGCTTTCCAGCCTTAAATCATGGCATGACATAGACTCGGTGGTGACCAAGGGTCTTCTGAAGGTACTCCGAGATCGTTTCCGTATCCCGAAGTGCTATGATGTCCATGCTCCCCGACCCAGCCAGTGGCCGTATGATCGGTTTCCCGATGGGTTCTGGTTGACCATGGGGGACCTTGAGGCGGGGCTGCGGTTTCCTTTGCATCTCGTTATCGAGGAGTGCCTCCATAAGTAGGGCATATCACCGTCCCAGATGGCGTCGAACTCTTGGCGTTATTTGGTGGCGTTTCTCGGGGAGTGTAGGGGGGCCGGGATTACGCCGGCCAGGACCCTCTTCTTGGCTTGCTTCCGCTTGTGCAAGGGTCAAGGGGGGTATTACCTGACTGCCTGTAGTGGGTTTAAGATCAGCGACGCTCCTTCCAACAACAAAGGTTGGAAGAGCCACTTCTTTTTTATCAGTTGTAGTCGGGGGTGAGGCTTGAGTACCGGATGGATCTCCCAAACTGTCGACAACACCCCTCCGCTACTTTCTGTTGGAGAAACGACGGACATGAATTGGTTGAGAAGCATCCTATCTTCCTCTCGGGTAGTCTGGGCGATGACCGAGGAATGGCTGGTCGAAATAGGACTGAGCCCTGCCACCCAGGGTATGGTTATTAACGTGTTGTGGGTCATACGATCATCCCGAGGCATCTGACCTATCGGGTTTCTTTTTACAGAAATGGTGAATCTTCAGCGAGTGAAGGAGTCGTTTGGCAGCGGGGCCGCTATGCCCACATCCTGAGGTGGCGGTGGTTCTCGAGCCGAGGGTGCCCCTCAGAAAGACACGCCGAAGGGGGCGATGGGGTCGCCGGAGGTGGGCCGCCCTCGGAAGAGAACAAAGACGCTGGCTCGAAAGACACCTGCGGGTTCAGCCGCGGGCAAGAGTGCCGCCCCGGGATCACCTGAGGCTACTCCCCAAGCAGGGGGCGCGGGAAACGCGAAGGTGGCCACTAGGTCGTCCGGCGGTGACCCCCCCCAAGAGGGGGCCTCCGTGCCTAACGTCGATGTGGCATCTGTGTCGCGCGCCCCCTCGGGTCGATGGCGAAGAGTTTGAGGCCATGGCTATGGCCGACCTACCAGCCGAGGAGTCGGGAACCCCATACAACCCTCAATGGACGTCTCTCCAAGCCGACAGTCGCATCTGGGGCGACGACTCCACCGCCCGAGAGTTCCTCCAAGGGGCACTTCATCCGGCCATGGCAAAGGAGCTCTACTGCTCTCCTTCGAAAGTGTTGGCAAATCGGGCGGCCAAGTCGTTCGTCTGGGTGAGCAATGGCTCTCCTCCTTCATCCGACCCCTTCTTGCTTGAGTCCTGATGCCGACCTTTATGTAGGGCCAACACTACGCTATGGCGCTGATCGATCAGGTACTCGACGTCGGCCGGGTGATCGAGCACCAGGCAAGCGTAAATGCCTCCCTTCAGCGGGAGAATCAGGAGTTGAGGGCCCGGGGCGATCCGGAAGTCGTTGCCGTGGCCCCTCGGGCCTGGAGGAAGAGGTGACCCGCCTAAAGGCCGAGCTAGAGGAAAGTCAGTTGCGCGTCCGGACGCTGGATAACAAGTTGTTGACCCTCTCTCATGTCATCAAGACCGCCAGATCTTCGGCCTAGGCCGCTGAGGAGATCCTGAAGGAGGAGCGGCTGGCGTTACCTAAGAAGATACAAGAGCCGGTCACTGAGTAAAAGTCATTGGTCGGGTTTGAGCACGACCTGGTGAGGTCGGGGCGGGTGACATACGAGTTCATGTATCACGTGGCCCATGCTCGCTTTCGAGCAAGGTACCCGGGCCACGAACTGGAGGCAAACCCATTCTCCGACCTGTCGGAGGACCAGGACGTCGATATGCCGATGAGAGTCCCTTTCAACGACGGACCTGAAACCCCCCCTCGGAGCTAGTGGCTGTTCCTTCTTGTTGGTGTAAACAACTTCCTAGCCGTGGCCTCGGGGCCGACGCGGCTTGGTTCGGGTCCGGATGACGGGTCGTCGTTTCCTTCGGGAAAGGGCTCCTTGCCGACGCGCCCGGAGAGGGGTGCTTCGCCTTCGTCCCTGCACGCAGGTCGGGTCGGGATGCTCGACCCGACCCCTCTGATGGTTAAGTTAGACGTTGATCGTCGAAGTCCCCCCTTTCCCGTTTAGAATGCAAGGATCTCTATAGGGGAGTTCGGTGTTACCTGATGTGCCTGCTCGCAGGGGGTAGGATCGTACTTTCTGATGACGTCTGACATCGCTGTTGGCGTGACGTGCAGGATCGAGCCTGAATGGTCATTAATGGGCCTCGGTTGGCGTTACGACCCGTGTCAGGTACGCGCTGTCAGTTCGACATGGGTGTCGGGCGTCACGCAAGTCTTATCGTAATTATCACCCTCATCATACCCCCCCCCCCCAAAGGAAGTTATGCGTCAGTTGCCGAAATAGGGGGGTATAAAGAACTTTCTCCGTCGGTCGAAAGCCGGTTCACCACCCTAGGCGCATAGATCGTGGCGTTTAGCTATCGAGGGAGGTTGGGCGTGTCGTTACGGTGATGGGTAGTAAGTGGCCGAGGAACCTCGAAGAACGACTCGTAGGTCGGTTCGGGCTCGGCCGTAGGGGTGGTGGCCCCCTCAGGCAAGCAGGCTGCGTAGGCATGGCCTCAGTTAACGCGTAGCCGAGGAGCACGACTCAGGCGGGTGGGTCGAGGAGCCGAACTCAGGTGAGCAGGCCGCTCACGTGAGATTTCGAGCGATGCGAGGCTGAAGAGCACGATACAGGCGATTGCTACCGAGGAGCTGAGCTCGGGCGAGCGAGCCATGCAGATGTGGTTTCGGGCGACTTGAGGCCGAAGAGCACGATACAGGCGGTTACTGCCGAGGAGCTGAGCTCGGGCGAGCGAGCCACGCAGATGTGGTTTCGGGCGACATAGGCCGAAGAGCACGATACAGGCGGTTGCTGCCGAGGAGCTGAACTCGGGCGAGCGAGCCACGCAGATGTGGTTTCGGGCGACTTGAGGCCGAAGAGCACGACACAGGCGGCTGCTGCCGAGGAGCTACTTCGATTGGATTTGTTTATGCCGTGCTGCAGGAGGTACGGGTGGTCAGGTAATCTTTGGTTTGTTCGGAAGTCCAGGGGACAAACCTTTTCGCGAATCGCCAGTTTTCGAGAAGACCGGCGACTCAAGCCCGTTGTTTGCCACGTGTAACGTGCCCGTTGGTCATTCTGTCAAGTTGCATTTATGACGGAATGACGTTTGCGTCATCCTGATGCGACGTGTCTGGGAAGGGAAAGAGTTGGTGTTTTTGGCGGGATTTTGTCTATAAATAGTGTGCGGCTAGCCCGTCGAATGTCTCCTCACTTGTTTCTATTTTATCGTTTCGTACTTCATCATTTCGTTTGCGTCGATCGCTCTTCTTCTTTTTCAAAAGGTCGGTAAGGATGGTGCCTTCTTCCCCTTCCTCTTTGTCCTCTTCCTTGGCTAAAGGCGAGCAAACGACGGTTGTGTCGAACCCCGACTCGTCTTCCGACGAACAGGCGGCCCGGGCCCTTGAGGCCCTGATGTGGCCACATGACCTCGACTCCACCGTGAGCGAGTCGTCGCTCAGTCGCCTCCGGGACCTCTACGGCATCCCGGAGGAGTTTGCCCTCCATGCTCCTGAGCCCGGCCAACGGGCGTATGACTCGATTCCCAGGGGTTTCGCCCTTACCCTTGATGCCTTTGAGGCAGGGTTACGCCTCCCCTTGCACCCCATCATAACTTCGTGTATCTCATGGTGGCGTATCTCCTCGTCCCAGATGGCGCCCAAATCTTGGCGCAATCTGGTGGCATTCCTGGGGGAGTGCCACTACGCTAACATCACCCCGACCCGATCCCTCTTCCTTTCTTGTTTTCGGCTTTCCAAGAGGTCGGGGGGTTACTATCTATCCGCCCGGGTGGGTTTCCGAGTGAGCAGGGCTCCTTCCAGTAATAAAGGATGGAAGGGCGATTCTTTTTTGTCAACTGCTCGGAGGACTGGGGGTTCGGGCTTCGATGGGCGACGCGCGTAATAGATAACACCGCCCCCGGTCTAGACGATGGGGAGCGTCGAGTGGATGCATGATTAATAACATCTGCTTCCAGCTACATGTATTAGATTACTTGTCATGCCAGATTTCTTCTGTGAATAAGAAAGTCCACCGAGCGTATGCAAGACGTGTTCAATTAGCAAGAAATATAGGCGAGAATTTGAGATCGTAAGATGACGGTGTTCTCGACAAAGTCAGATGTGTTGACATAATCTGGCCCGTGGTTTCTTCTCAAGAAGCGTGACGGACATTAAGATTCGTGCATCGTTACATCGTAGCTAGTGAAGAAGAAAGAGACCTCTACGAAATGACCTTCTGACTTGGTGGAGGTCAACGGACGTTTAGTATATCTCTTACCGTTATCCGCTGGTCTGATGGCTGTCGTTGTAGGACAATGCACGAAACATGCCCTGCAGATTCTTACAAAGCCATTTGTGTCAATGTCAGTCATGCATGCCACGCATGAGCCAATGCCTCTCCAGGAGAATGTCAAATCCTACAGGCTAGCTGAAGGATTATGAATTGTATTCTTATGTTTGAGAAGTAAAGGCGGGCGAAGCCGAAGGGAGAGAGAGAGAGAGAGAGAGAGAGGAGGAAGAAGATGAAGGCAGAACGCTTACGGGGCGGCGTAGAAGAGCAGATGGCCGCGGGGCGACGACTGCGGGCGAGCCGACCGAGAGGCGGCGTGGGACGCAAATCTTTGTCGCGGACCCGGGAGTCCTTTGACTTGGGTTTTTTTGGGGGGAGTTGGATTTGGACAGAGTATTATCCACAAGGATCAACCTGCGCTGTACACAAAACACAGCGTATCGACAGGGCACAGTAGCCTTCGACATGGTTTCGGAACCAACGTTCCGGTTTTCCAAAATCAAAAACTAAAATCGAACCGGATGGTTTCGCTGCACAATTCGAACCACGCACATCCAAGATTCACCCAGAACTTATTTAGCTTAGTGTTTACCGTACACTCATCAAAGCACAACATTATAGTACATTTCAGTCTCTAAGACAAAATTAGAACTCAATTGAACGTAGAAGTATCCATCATCCCACACAGCCCATGGTTCTATCTTGCTGATGGAGAGAACTCCACAAATCGTTCTATTTCCATAGCGCTATTCTGGCTCACCTCGTTGGTTTCTGGGTAGATGTTACTATTGCCCATGGTATCACGAGGACATTCCAGTGCCAAGCTCTCCTTCAGCTCCGCTACAACTTCCGTCATGGTGGGTCTCTGGTGGGAGGCTTGTGCCGTGCACCTAAATGCTATATCAGCAACCTTCCACACCGAATTCACGTCGTACTCCCCCTGCAGCTTGGAATCGATGACATCCTCGATATTCCCGTTGGCAAGCCTTTCGCGCACCCGTTGAACTATATGAGCATTCTGTCTGCCTATAAGAATTGGCGGCTCAGCTGTGATGAGCTCCAACAGGATCACCCCAAATCCGTACACGTCACTCTTCTCACTGAGTTGGCCGGAGATGTAATAACTGAACAAGCACCAAAGCACATCAGAATTAGCCTCACTGTCATGGTTCACTATATATGTTACACCGAGTCTTTTCGGAAGAAAAATACTTCTTACTAAGAAAACAAATAGGATTATGCACCGGGGATAACAATAATTGAAAGATAATTTAATGCAGTTTATTCATGACAGTATGGTAAGTCGACTGAGGTACACCAATCTGTGCTCTATGTAACACAAGTATACTGCCTCTATTTAGAGCACATCACCTTAAGTCTAGCTTTAAGAAGCATCAGGCCAGCTGACTGAGGTTACTTTATCTTATTTTTTCCATAGCAAGATGCGGTATAAAGTTAAGTTAAATCTCTTATTAATTCCTCTTCACAAAATAGCATGCTCTCAGAAGTCAAAAATCTAATTTGGACTCATAATCACATAAGTTCAGCCGTGTGGATGAGAAACATTCTTCCTGTTCTTAGTGATAAATTTTAGTGACATATATATCTATATGGGCCAAAATAAAAAGAATAATGAAACAGTTTGTTACGTACTCTGGATCAAGGTATCCGGGTGTGCCAACCACTGCCGTGGGCACATTAGTAACATCATTTTGGATAGCCTTGGACAGTCCAAAATCTGCAATCTTTGCCTCTAGCTGTTCACTCAAAAGGATATTTGCAGTCTTCACATCCCTATGTATTAGTGGTGGTTTGCATCCCTTGTGCAAATATTCTAGACCTGCACGTCATGGAAAACTGCTAATGTAAAATGAAGAGATACACAAACAGCTTAATATTGTGCGTTTCTAATTTGCTACCAAACCTTGTGCAGCTTCAATTGCGATCTGGAGACGTTTTCCCCAACTAAAAGCACTGGCATTGCGAGGTTTACCTGACGAAGAAGACGATTACAATAACGCTTTCATCAGTTCACTGGAAGTTTACTGAAAATTATGTAATACAGAGTGCTTAATTCCTGTTACAGTTGTCAGTTTGATGCTCAAGACAATAGTGATGCCTTTCTAGTAATCAAGGCATAAGAAATTGCTGTGCGTCAAATGTGAAAATTGCTGCATTTGATTGTGGAAAGCAGCAAGGGTGCACTAGCTTAGCAAGGTCTTTTACTTAGTTTCATCAGGTTCTAAAGTGGATAGGATGTCATATAATCACCATCAGGATTTCTTCTTGAGTAGAACTTTCACTTTATGTGAATTTTCCTTTTAGTTTAAGATATAAGTTTTTAAGTTGCTTTATTATGACTTACAAAGTATGAGGAGGCAACATCTCTTTCTGCCAAAGAACAAATTTTGTGTCAATTTGTCATATAAGAATTCTACAGATGATCTTCTATAACTGTAACCAAAGAAAACTGAAACGAGAAAATAATTAAAATGTCACAATTTCCCACGGTCCATGCCATCATGTTGATGAAACCTTCTATAACCACAGGCTAGTATAGTAAAATCAAATGATCTTACTTTTCCTCAAAGAAAAATGGATCTAAAAAATGAAATAAATGGCCAATTTACCTTTTTTCAAACTGCAAGATGCATAAGGTTGATATGCTAGCTTATAATTTGCTTATGTTTCACTCAAAAGCTGCTATGAAAATGAACCAAACAGAAATCCTATTCTTTATAGAAACATCAGGAATCTAATGTGCGAAATTCCAATTTCAGAATGCAAATTCAACAATGAGATGCACGATTCATAACCTCTAATATAATCCAGCAGTGTTCCTTGAGACATGTACTCGTAGACAAGAGCCAGATGATCTCCATCCATGCAGTAGCCAACCAAAGAAACTAGACTTTTGTGATGAATCCTTATCAGGTGCTGCACCTGCAAACAAAACCAGAATTGTCAAATGCAGATCTTAAAAGAAGCTGACCCTCAATAATGGAAAAGCAATATGCTCAATGTTGAAAACCTGCCTTGCATTAATGGGCTCTAGAAAATCACACAATATGACGAATAAATTATCAAGAAAGCACCAAGATTCACTGCCTGCTACAAAACAAAGCATCACCTGTATTGAAGAGTATATTTCCATCGGAGAAGTGCACTAGTTAACTAACATTCTAATGCATGTTTGAGTTTGCAGACCAAACTCCAGTTACAAATTAAACTAACTAATCCCTTCAAAAACATATTACGGTTAACTGAAAGACATCTTGTAAATTTAAGATCTATAATCTGTTAGGGTTGAAATAGTTACCTCAGCTAGAAACTCTTTGGTTCCCTGCGAAGATGATTGAGAGCGTGTCTTGACTGCGACTTGAGTACCATCTTCCAAATATCCATGGTACACAGTACCAAATCCACCCTTGCCAAGAGTTCTTCCAAAGTTGTTGGTTATTCTCAACACCTCCGTGTACGTAAACTGTCGATTATCAAGTTGCAAAAGATTATCTTGATGACCCTTTACTAAGTTGGACAATCTTTCCTTCTCTGGCTGCACCAAGATATTTGCTGACCCTTTCAAATAAAACATGATAATTATAAATTGTAGGTCGTATGGGTGTGATTAAGTAGCTAATGCTTGCAAATATCTGAGTTAGTATGCATCAAAGACATGAATGGACAGTTATAATTTGCTGCAGCAAGCACTTACCTTTTGATTTTCTCATTCGACAGAAGATAAATATAGCCACAAGAAATAGCACCGCAGGAACTAGACAAATAATCACGATAATAGGTGTTGCAATCTTCTTCTTTTTTGATTCTGTGTCCGTCTTTATCTCACATGAATTTCCACTGGCGCATAAATTTTGATTGCCTTCAGTTCTACAGTAGAATTATTAACTTGATATTAGTATTGGTTAGCAATCAGTCTATGTTTCTTCTTCAAAAAAGTTAAAGTTTAAATGAAATAAACTGTTGCATTATTACTAGAGATTGCAGTTTAGACCGAGGGACATGTTTTAGGTGCAGTGGCATTGGAAAAAGAGAACAAGGTGAAACCCAAAGCAAAAAGAACAAAAATTCAGTTATTACCATCACCACCCTTAAACTCTATATTAAACCTCATTTTTTGCTCCGAAAAAAAAGAACTCTATGACAGATGCCTCTATAACTTCATAAGTAGGATAACAAAAGAAACAGACCTAAGTATCAGCAACCCTTGCTGTGATCTTTTTAGTAGAGAAGCAGGAATTGGCCCAGAAAGATTGTTGCCTGCCAAATTCCTGTAGAAGGAAACCAAAAGTTAGCGGGTCAATATTCCTTTTCATTGCAAATCTGACGATAAAGAGTAGCAATTCTTACAGGACTTGAAGCGAAGCCAAATTTCCCAGAACATCTGGCAAGGATCCTGTTAGGTTGTTATATGACAAGTCACTGACATGGAAAGTCACATACATTAGTCATTACTGATTTGGAAAGTCGCATACGTATGTGATCACTGATTTCCACCTCAAATAGAGACCAAGAGAAAATAATGCATCGCATAGTATCGATGATCCATTACACTAGCCAAATTAATATGGCACATGATTTAGACTAGCCAACTTAATACAAGTCATGACAAATGGACAGTCATGCAACAACTAATTTTTTCCTCCAAAGTAAAAGTTGATTATAGTAAAGATTCACATAAGTGCCAAATTTATAGCATTCCTATGTAGTATCTTTGGTCAAATATGTCATTTACACAGATTATTCTGGAATCACCTCTTTAATCAAACACTTCGATGAGATTTTAGCCAAATTAAAATGTGAATTAACTTCTTAACATAGAATTTCTAAGTGGTTCAAAAATTCCTAGTCCAATTTTCTTATGCCAGAACCAAATGAGAGAGCAGATCAAGAATAAACAAAGCTACCAGCACTTACAGGTACTTGATTGCTGTGAGCTTGGCAAAAGAAGAGGAAATAGGGCCAGTCAATGCACTTGCCGAGAGGTTTCTGCAAAACATTTTGGTCTTTTAGACAGTGCTTAAGAATTTTCTTAAAAACCTGATTTTCACATCATTGCAATTCTCTTCATCTTTATGCTGGATACTCACACATCTGTGATCCTTGGTGGATTGAGATCATAGCTGCACTTCAAGCCATCCCAAGCATATTCTTTTGGGGAACATGGATCACCCATCCAGTTTCTCTTCAGTTGATATTGTTCCCTGACATTGATAATGGCATCAACTGATTCCAAAATTATTAGAAACCAAGCCAAAATCACTAAGTGTAGTGACATATCATTTGTTCAATAAAATAATTACTAAAGTGTAATTTGAATAGCAGATTTAGTGCAAGGCAAAAGATACAAAATAATAAAAACAGGGATCAAAAGAAAACATAAAATAAACTTTCACGTGATTATGAACATCAAGGTATCGAATATCTCAAAGCATGCATATCTCATAATGTTTTCGGTATGTAACAATTTTTTTTCTTCAGGGTGTACTTTTAAGTAGACTCTGTTTTTCATATTATAATCATAGCCTCTAAACAAACATATTATACCATGTATTCTGCAATGCATCCATTTCAAACACAGGATTCTGTAAAAGATTATTCACTAAACCACATGATCTATTACTAACGATGATTGCAAACCAAACACATGATCTTATAGAATGGTAGGATCAAGTATTCTTTCATCATCTACATCTCTACCTGACATCCGTTTTGTTAACCCTGTCCTGCTTTAGTAAGATCATCTCAGAACACTCATGAATCCTCAAAAATTAAACTTGCAGCGAGTATGACAAAAAAGGTAATGTTATAATATGGTACGAAGGCATTTTATGAGCAATTCCCATTATTCATAATTTTCTTACAATCTAAGATTAATGGCTCTCCTGTTAGATTAAATATGGTCCAAAGGCCTAAAATGCGATAGCCCGACTAATAAGCATTAGAAAAGTCAACCTGTGAGTGGCTGACAAATTTAAGGTTCATGAACTGGTCAGTTGATGTCAGTAATCAGAAGCCTATACAAGAAAGTCAAATTTAGATCAAACAGGTTTTGAACCAAGAAGATGAGAATTCTCTGATGATTAACTAGACACGGGAGCTTGAAACCGACACCAGAAAAGGGAATATTAAATTTTAAGATCAGTTTACCACTTGTAAATCAACATCATATTTCGACCCTGCTCGAGCATTTGTTCGAAGAAATTCTATTGGCGAATTTGCCCTCTACTTGTGCTGACAATATATAGTGTCATGGAAATGATAATTATCATGATGTGCAGCTCAAGAAAAAGGAAATAAGAAATATCCTAACGTACCGTCGTCAGACTCGGTCGGCGTGTTCTTGAAAAACATCGGCGCGTAGACTTCGAGCGCGTTGAGGATTGGAGGAAGCGTGGACAGGCCCGAGGAGTTGAGAGCCCAATTATACCGCAGACTGGGAGTCAGGGGGGTGGTGCTGTATATGGCATCGGACATGAGGTAGGTCGGGGTGAAGTTAGCGTACCACTTCTCGCCATTAATGTAAACGTCGAACGCCCTCGAGGTGTTCGGGAGAAGCTCCGAGAAGTGGAGGTTGGCGTAGAACTCGTTAACGGGGGCGCCCGAATCCACAAAGTCCCAGTAGAATTTCAACATGCTGGCGTTAACGGGCACTGCCGCCGTTTGCATCACAGCCGACGGAGCCTCGAATAGATCATTGACGTAGTTATTTACAGTGAGGGTGGTCGATATGGAGGACCAACCGACCGTAGAAACGAAGGGCAGCCAGATGCGATCGTAGCGGTCGAACGGATATCTGTTGATCATCACCGCATCACAAGTATATCGTACGGTTAGCTTTTTTATTTAAAATAAATTATCCTATTATATATATGATGGATGGAACTCCAAATACCATCAATAACTATGATGAACTCATTATGATTCTAATATATAATAACATATTTTAACTTAAACTAGTTAATATTATTAATACTTAATCATGATAACTTGAGTTTTTGGATGAATTTTAGTGGAAATATTTTAATATTTAAATAAAAATAAATTTGTTATATCAAAATTTGTGAGAACAAATATATTATAAAAAAACTCCTCTTTTTATTTTTTTTACCTAATATCATAAATACCCAAAGACATACTCTTCCCCTTTTCTTTCTCTTTCATTTTCCTATAATTCGGTCTTATAATATTTTTACAAAGTTATAGTATTTTTTTTATAATATAAAAAAAAATACTGTAATATAGAAAAAAAAATATTTTTAAAATATAATCAAATCAAATCAAATTCTACGAGTAATTTGAAAGAAAACAGAAATATTTTGGTGATCAGCAGCTGTGATGCTTCAGCTCACCTCAACAAGTGATTCGTGGTCGGTGCCAGGTTAATTCGCAAGAACAGGACCAGATTTTGCGTAGCATTGGCGTAAGAATAGATGGTGTTCTTGAGCGGCCGTAGCTCCAGTGCAGATATGAAGGGAGTTGCAGAGCCAGTCTTTACCAAGCAGACCGATGCGGAATCAGCAGAAGCAACAAAAATGACCTCTGCCCGATGAACATCGGATGCCTTGGTGATGTTGACGGTCGTCCAAAGGTTGACGCCAAGGTGAAGGTCGAAGAGGAGGGGATTGCTGGGGCTCGCTCCGTTCAGGCCGTCGTAGTTCCCGTACATGAAGGAGGCTCTCACCAAGTACTTCTGCTCCGGCGTCACCGTCAGTGCGTAGCAATTCCGAGATCCATTTGGAAAGCTTCGAAGATTCTGTAGTTGTTTCTCGAGCGAGGAGTCTACGTAGTTGGAGGCGATGGTGTGGTCCGTCCCTGTGTCGATGAACCCGTCGTCTGATACGTATGGTATGTTGGTGGTTTCGTCGGTGTAATTTGTGTTGCTGCTGATGCCACAGTCGATACTTACGTATCCTGCAAAAGATGATGATAGAATGAAGATTGACCACTGTGATCGTTAGTGAACATTTGCCAAGAGATTGCCGAAATCGTTTTCAAGGAAGTGTCGTGAATCATATGACATTTGAGGGAGGCATCAAAACTGACATGAATCAAGGATCAGCTACTGCCTAAATGCATGATAGAATCATCTGGAAACGTATATGCCATCATTTGCTAGAGAACTATTGTGAATAAATAGGAAGAAACAACATCGATATCAGAGTAAGATTCAGGAGAAGCTGGATCACCGTCAGTAGTAGGCAGCTGTGCGTGAACTGTGCTCAGAGACGCGATCGGCAGAAGAAGGAAGAACCAAAAGGCCATACTCCACGAGCCAACACCACCCAATGCGCGAAATCAGATTGCCGGCCATCTCCTGCTTTTGTAGAAGAGTTTGGTAGATGACCTGATCGTGGACTTTGGCCAAGCCCTTCCTCACCAGCTCTTTGGATTGCTGGCTTCCTGCGGACACGCTTCGGCAGAGCCGAGACACTAAGCATGATACACGTGTACATAAAGCGTGCGGGTTCCACCTGAAACGATTGAAGCATTGGATGCTTAAGAGCTGCAGCTGTTACAGAGTAAAGTAGCAAGAAATGGGGTTGCTGATCTGGCCATTCGCATGCGTAACAGGACACAGATGTCAAAGTCAATGGTTTTATGGTAGCGTCCAATGCATGGGAGTCTGAAATCATAACCGAGTAGTAGAATGACTTCGTCGTAGCTACCTTCTGACACGGTCTTCAAGCAGCGACAGGAGGGGAAGACGGCGCATCTTTAGACGGATGTGATTGCGACTGCAAGGCAGGAAACTAATGAACAGAAGATGATGATATCACGGAGAGCGAGTATGTTAATGTCACTTGCAATAACGTCCTTATAAAAGGAGACGACATTCACAGATCATCATACATTATTTGCAGGTAAAAGATAGGAGTAGGTAATGGAACTAGTTTGACCTTTTATTAGACATAATTATCAATTTTGATGGGGATATCTTCTTCTTCGTCCAATCAAACATCGTGCATCCACATAAGGTGACTTGGTTGGGGTGACATTGACCTATGTGTTCTAGCTCTATCCGGAACTCTGAATGTCGTATGCACACTGGTCCACCTTAGTTTAATAATTAATATCAAGATCAATTACATATTATCTTATGTAATTAAATATTTTTATTATTTCGTTTCGTCTTCAAAAATTATATTAGGATTCCTATACTTATTAAAGTAAAACATTAAAATTCTTATATAGGATTAAAAAGATAATTTTATAGAATTAAAAATTAAGAGAAAAAAGGATTAAATATTTTACTTTCGTAAGTTTAGAGATCTCGATATAACTTTTCAAAATATAAAAACTAAGATATTAAATGTAACTAATTATAAAAAATAATATATAATTAGCCCACGATGGAAAAGCCAACTCACCTACTTTTTAACATTAGATAACACAAATATAAAAATCAACTAATACTCATTTGAGTTATAATTGACGTTATCTCAATTCAAATCTTAAAAGACCTCCTACCTAAATCTCATTATAATTTTTAAAAATAATATAATGAGTATAAATATTCAATATATTTTGTTGTGGAGGGAGTGAATAACTCCAAACAAAAAAAACTCAAAGTTGAATGATCAAATAATATACTTCACATAAAGATTAATATATCTCGACATTTTTCACATATATTTATCAAGAAGATTAAAATTTTTATTATGTGAAATTAATTATAAGATTTTTAAATTATGCTCACTTATGCATAAATTTTCTTACACACTTCTCCTATAAATAAAAAAAATATTTATTTTCTTTTAACCTGATATAACATGCTTTCAAGACATACTAAAGACACCATGAGCACCCAAAACATTCATCATATCTTACTCAAATATGAGATCCAAATCCTAATTTTCATAGTATTTTTTCCTTCATAATTACTCCAATAACAATCCTTTTCCTTGTAATACACTTATTCTAGACGCACATATTTCTTGCCCTTCCACGTGCATTGTTGGGATCCACATGTCCATTGAGGATACCATCACTGGTTATATGTGTTGGAGCTGCAATGATCGGCCGACACCCTCTCCTCGGAGGGTTAAAGATCACCGAGGATGGAGGAGACTGGTCAAGCCAGGAGATATGGGTTACACGTGGAGATGAGTTGGATATCTAAGACAGCCACATGCCTCCGACTCTTATTCGAGTCCTGCAAACAGTCATGTTGTCCTTGGGCTTCCATGCAAGGTCGAGTTGAAAGGCACCCAAGAGTAGACCTAAAATTTGGAAGGCAGTAGAGGGTAAATTCTATCCTTGGCCAGAGGATCTTATGATACATGTGTTAGTGAACAAATGCGTAGTTGCTGGTGAGTCAGCACGGCCTAGTCTACGGATCAATGTCGGGAGTCCCCTGTCAATTGAGCTGGCTGCCGAGGATGCCCGAGCCCTTGTGACGAGTTTTGGATCAACGTCGTGGGTGACCGCTTTGCTGCAAAAATGGTCTTCGTCGGGTGATTCCCAACTTTGACCCCTTCGACGAGCAAGTCAGTGGGATGATCGATCCTCTTTTCCTCTTTTCTTTCTTTTTCCCTCTCGAGACCGGGATCAAGGTCTTTATACCATTGTGATAGGGTCGAATTGTACGCGGGTTGGCATGGTGGGTACGGCACGACGTCAATACGGGTTCTGGCTCAGCGTGCTGTGCGTTGCCGTCCCGGGATTACCGGGACCTGACGTGTCGAATAGTGTCTTGGGAGCAAGGACTCTGACGTGGCGTGTGGCATCGGTTGTGACGTGTCGGGGGCGAAATATGGCATATCACTTCTCTCCCCCCGACATGGCGTGCCTAGGTTGGAGTGGTGTGATCATTTTGGTTGCTCGTGAGTGGGAGCTGGATTGGCTCGTAGAGGGGCGGTATGGAGGGTCTGCGTCTCGTTCCTTGAAGTGGACAGGGGCTGCCAAAGGGGCGGTTGGTCCGGATGAGGCGGGGGTGACACATCGTAAGTCGAATATTCGGTCGGGCACGAACCGGGGTTTGCAGCCGACGAGGTATGGTTCGAGCATAGGGTCGACCTCGCGGGCCGGGCGACGGCCCCCGTGCTCGGGATTGACGTTGGTGAGTTGCAAGTCGGGAACCGATCTGGAGCGACTCGGGCAAGAGTAGGGCCGGCAAGTCGCAAATCGAGAATTGATCTGGAGCGACTCGGGCAAGAGCTGGGCCGACGAGTTGCAAGTCGGGAACCGATCTGGAGCGACTCGGGCAAGAGCTGGGCCGGCGGGCCCGTGGATTAATCCTGGGCCCCGGTTTGGTGCCAGCGCAAGCCGTGGTGCCATGTGGTGGCCGGGCCTGATGAGATGCAGGGCCCAGCGGGGAGCCTCTCACTTCGGATGATTTTTGGCGGGAGATCTCAAGTGACGAGGCGCTTTTGGTGGGAGTCTTGAGGGCGGCAAATCTAGTGTATCCGAGGGGTCACAGGGTCTTAAATGTGGCATCCGTTGCTTTCCTCAGAGAGCGTAACCATCGCCCCTGGCAGCGGGGCAGCCTACCCTTTATAAGCTTCCCCTGAAGCAGTCGTCGTTACTTTTGCTTGGTCCTTCATCCCACACTCGGCTCTGTCCTCCCAGCCTTGAGATCGGGATGTCTCCTTCCTTCCCTTCGTCTTCTCCTTCTTCATCTTCACTCTTGTCTTCTTCTTCGACTTCTTCCTCTGGGGGCCTATGGGTCGAAGTCGTCAGCGTGTCCTCCGGCGGTGCACGCTCGGAGGCCGCAGGGGGTTCCTCTGTGCTTTCCAGCCTTAAATCATGGCATGACATAGACTCGGTGGTGACCAAGGGTCTTCTGAAGGTACTCCGAGATCGTTTCCGTATCCCGAAGTGCTATGATGTCCATGCTCCCCGACCCAGCCAGTGGCCGTATGATCGGTTTCCCGATGGGTTCTGGTTGACCATGGGGGACCTTGAGGCGGGGCTGCGGTTTCCTTTGCATCTCGTTATCGAGGAGTGCCTCCATAAGTAGGGCATATCACCGTCCCAGATGGCGTCGAACTCTTGGCGTTATTTGGTGGCGTTTCTCGGGGAGTGTAGGGGGGCCGGGATTACGCCGGCCAGGACCCTCTTCTTGGCTTGCTTCCGCTTGTGCAAGGGTCAAGGGGGGTATTACCTGACTGCCTGTAGTGGGTTTAAGATCAGCGACGCTCCTTCCAACAACAAAGGTTGGAAGAGCCACTTCTTTTTTATCAGTTGTAGTCGGGGGTGAGGCTTGAGTACCGGATGGATCTCCCAAACTGTCGACAACACCCCTCCGCTACTTTCTGTTGGAGAAACGACGGACATGAATTGGTTGAGAAGCATCCTATCTTCCTCTCGGGTAGTCTGGGCGATGACCGAGGAATGGCTGGTCGAAATAGGACTGAGCCCTGCCACCCAGGGTATGGTTATTAACGTGTTGTGGGTCATACGATCATCCCGAGGCATCTGACCTATCGGGTTTCTTTTTACAGAAATGGTGAATCTTCAGCGAGTGAAGGAGTCGTTTGGCAGCGGGGCCGCTATGCCCACATCCTGAGGTGGCGGTGGTTCTCGAGCCGAGGGTGCCCCTCAGAAAGACACGCCGAAGGGGGCGATGGGGTCGCCGGAGGTGGGCCGCCCTCGGAAGAGAACAAAGACGCTGGCTCGAAAGACACCTGCGGGTTCAGCCGCGGGCAAGAGTGCCGCCCCGGGATCACCTGAGGCTACTCCCCAAGCAGGGGGCGCGGGAAACGCGAAGGTGGCCACTAGGTCGTCCGGCGGTGACCCCCCCCAAGAGGGGGCCTCCGTGCCTAACGTCGATGTGGCATCTGTGTCGCGCGCCCCCTCGGGTCGATGGCGAAGAGTTTGAGGCCATGGCTATGGCCGACCTACCAGCCGAGGAGTCGGGAACCCCATACAACCCTCAATGGACGTCTCTCCAAGCCGACAGTCGCATCTGGGGCGACGACTCCACCGCCCGAGAGTTCCTCCAAGGGGCACTTCATCCGGCCATGGCAAAGGAGCTCTACTGCTCTCCTTCGAAAGTGTTGGCAAATCGGGCGGCCAAGTCGTTCGTCTGGGTGAGCAATGGCTCTCCTCCTTCATCCGACCCCTTCTTGCTTGAGTCCTGATGCCGACCTTTATGTAGGGCCAACACTACGCTATGGCGCTGATCGATCAGGTACTCGACGTCGGCCGGGTGATCGAGCACCAGGCAAGCGTAAATGCCTCCCTTCAGCGGGAGAATCAGGAGTTGAGGGCCCGGGGCGATCCGGAAGTCGTTGCCGTGGCCCCTCGGGCCTGGAGGAAGAGGTGACCCGCCTAAAGGCCGAGCTAGAGGAAAGTCAGTTGCGCGTCCGGACGCTGGATAACAAGTTGTTGACCCTCTCTCATGTCATCAAGACCGCCAGATCTTCGGCCTAGGCCGCTGAGGAGATCCTGAAGGAGGAGCGGCTGGCGTTACCTAAGAAGATACAAGAGCCGGTCACTGAGTAAAAGTCATTGGTCGGGTTTGAGCACGACCTGGTGAGGTCGGGGCGGGTGACATACGAGTTCATGTATCACGTGGCCCATGCTCGCTTTCGAGCAAGGTACCCGGGCCACGAACTGGAGGCAAACCCATTCTCCGACCTGTCGGAGGACCAGGACGTCGATATGCCGATGAGAGTCCCTTTCAACGACGGACCTGAAACCCCCCCTCGGAGCTAGTGGCTGTTCCTTCTTGTTGGTGTAAACAACTTCCTAGCCGTGGCCTCGGGGCCGACGCGGCTTGGTTCGGGTCCGGATGACGGGTCGTCGTTTCCTTCGGGAAAGGGCTCCTTGCCGACGCGCCCGGAGAGGGGTGCTTCGCCTTCGTCCCTGCACGCAGGTCGGGTCGGGATGCTCGACCCGACCCCTCTGATGGTTAAGTTAGACGTTGATCGTCGAAGTCCCCCCTTTCCCGTTTAGAATGCAAGGATCTCTATAGGGGAGTTCGGTGTTACCTGATGTGCCTGCTCGCAGGGGGTAGGATCGTACTTTCTGATGACGTCTGACATCGCTGTTGGCGTGACGTGCAGGATCGAGCCTGAATGGTCATTAATGGGCCTCGGTTGGCGTTACGACCCGTGTCAGGTACGCGCTGTCAGTTCGACATGGGTGTCGGGCGTCACGCAAGTCTTATCGTAATTATCACCCTCATCATACCCCCCCCCCCCAAAGGAAGTTATGCGTCAGTTGCCGAAATAGGGGGGTATAAAGAACTTTCTCCGTCGGTCGAAAGCCGGTTCACCACCCTAGGCGCATAGATCGTGGCGTTTAGCTATCGAGGGAGGTTGGGCGTGTCGTTACGGTGATGGGTAGTAAGTGGCCGAGGAACCTCGAAGAACGACTCGTAGGTCGGTTCGGGCTCGGCCGTAGGGGTGGTGGCCCCCTCAGGCAAGCAGGCTGCGTAGGCATGGCCTCAGTTAACGCGTAGCCGAGGAGCACGACTCAGGCGGGTGGGTCGAGGAGCCGAACTCAGGTGAGCAGGCCGCTCACGTGAGATTTCGAGCGATGCGAGGCTGAAGAGCACGATACAGGCGATTGCTACCGAGGAGCTGAGCTCGGGCGAGCGAGCCATGCAGATGTGGTTTCGGGCGACTTGAGGCCGAAGAGCACGATACAGGCGGTTACTGCCGAGGAGCTGAGCTCGGGCGAGCGAGCCACGCAGATGTGGTTTCGGGCGACATAGGCCGAAGAGCACGATACAGGCGGTTGCTGCCGAGGAGCTGAACTCGGGCGAGCGAGCCACGCAGATGTGGTTTCGGGCGACTTGAGGCCGAAGAGCACGACACAGGCGGCTGCTGCCGAGGAGCTACTTCGATTGGATTTGTTTATGCCGTGCTGCAGGAGGTACGGGTGGTCAGGTAATCTTTGGTTTGTTCGGAAGTCCAGGGGACAAACCTTTTCGCGAATCGCCAGTTTTCGAGAAGACCGGCGACTCAAGCCCGTTGTTTGCCACGTGTAACGTGCCCGTTGGTCATTCTGTCAAGTTGCATTTATGACGGAATGACGTTTGCGTCATCCTGATGCGACGTGTCTGGGAAGGGAAAGAGTTGGTGTTTTTGGCGGGATTTTGTCTATAAATAGTGTGCGGCTAGCCCGTCGAATGTCTCCTCACTTGTTTCTATTTTATCGTTTCGTACTTCATCATTTCGTTTGCGTCGATCGCTCTTCTTCTTTTTCAAAAGGTCGGTAAGGATGGTGCCTTCTTCCCCTTCCTCTTTGTCCTCTTCCTTGGCTAAAGGCGAGCAAACGACGGTTGTGTCGAACCCCGACTCGTCTTCCGACGAACAGGCGGCCCGGGCCCTTGAGGCCCTGATGTGGCCACATGACCTCGACTCCACCGTGAGCGAGTCGTCGCTCAGTCGCCTCCGGGACCTCTACGGCATCCCGGAGGAGTTTGCCCTCCATGCTCCTGAGCCCGGCCAACGGGCGTATGACTCGATTCCCAGGGGTTTCGCCCTTACCCTTGATGCCTTTGAGGCAGGGTTACGCCTCCCCTTGCACCCCATCATAACTTCGTGTATCTCATGGTGGCGTATCTCCTCGTCCCAGATGGCGCCCAAATCTTGGCGCAATCTGGTGGCATTCCTGGGGGAGTGCCACTACGCTAACATCACCCCGACCCGATCCCTCTTCCTTTCTTGTTTTCGGCTTTCCAAGAGGTCGGGGGGTTACTATCTATCCGCCCGGGTGGGTTTCCGAGTGAGCAGGGCTCCTTCCAGTAATAAAGGATGGAAGGGCGATTCTTTTTTGTCAACTGCTCGGAGGACTGGGGGTTCGGGCTTCGATGGGCGACGCGCGTAATAGATAACACCGCCCCCGGTCTAGACGATGGGGAGCGTCGAGTGGATGCATGATTAATAACATCTGCTTCCAGCTACATGTATTAGATTACTTGTCATGCCAGATTTCTTCTGTGAATAAGAAAGTCCACCGAGCGTATGCAAGACGTGTTCAATTAGCAAGAAATATAGGCGAGAATTTGAGATCGTAAGATGACGGTGTTCTCGACAAAGTCAGATGTGTTGACATAATCTGGCCCGTGGTTTCTTCTCAAGAAGCGTGACGGACATTAAGATTCGTGCATCGTTACATCGTAGCTAGTGAAGAAGAAAGAGACCTCTACGAAATGACCTTCTGACTTGGTGGAGGTCAACGGACGTTTAGTATATCTCTTACCGTTATCCGCTGGTCTGATGGCTGTCGTTGTAGGACAATGCACGAAACATGCCCTGCAGATTCTTACAAAGCCATTTGTGTCAATGTCAGTCATGCATGCCACGCATGAGCCAATGCCTCTCCAGGAGAATGTCAAATCCTACAGGCTAGCTGAAGGATTATGAATTGTATTCTTATGTTTGAGAAGTAAAGGCGGGCGAAGCCGAAGGGAGAGAGAGAGAGAGAGAGAGAGAGGAGGAAGAAGATGAAGGCAGAACGCTTACGGGGCGGCGTAGAAGAGCAGATGGCCGCGGGGCGACGACTGCGGGCGAGCCGACCGAGAGGCGGCGTGGGACGCAAATCTTTGTCGCGGACCCGGGAGTCCTTTGACTTGGGTTTTTTTGGGGGGAGTTGGATTTGGACAGAGTATTATCCACAAGGATCAACCTGCGCTGTACACAAAACACAGCGTATCGACAGGGCACAGTAGCCTTCGACATGGTTTCGGAACCAACGTTCCGGTTTTCCAAAATCAAAAACTAAAATCGAACCGGATGGTTTCGCTGCACAATTCGAACCACGCACATCCAAGATTCACCCAGAACTTATTTAGCTTAGTGTTTACCGTACACTCATCAAAGCACAACATTATAGTACATTTCAGTCTCTAAGACAAAATTAGAACTCAATTGAACGTAGAAGTATCCATCATCCCACACAGCCCATGGTTCTATCTTGCTGATGGAGAGAACTCCACAAATCGTTCTATTTCCATAGCGCTATTCTGGCTCACCTCGTTGGTTTCTGGGTAGATGTTACTATTGCCCATGGTATCACGAGGACATTCCAGTGCCAAGCTCTCCTTCAGCTCCGCTACAACTTCCGTCATGGTGGGTCTCTGGTGGGAGGCTTGTGCCGTGCACCTAAATGCTATATCAGCAACCTTCCACACCGAATTCACGTCGTACTCCCCCTGCAGCTTGGAATCGATGACATCCTCGATATTCCCGTTGGCAAGCCTTTCGCGCACCCGTTGAACTATATGAGCATTCTGTCTGCCTATAAGAATTGGCGGCTCAGCTGTGATGAGCTCCAACAGGATCACCCCAAATCCGTACACGTCACTCTTCTCACTGAGTTGGCCGGAGATGTAATAACTGAACAAGCACCAAAGCACATCAGAATTAGCCTCACTGTCATGGTTCACTATATATGTTACACCGAGTCTTTTCGGAAGAAAAATACTTCTTACTAAGAAAACAAATAGGATTATGCACCGGGGATAACAATAATTGAAAGATAATTTAATGCAGTTTATTCATGACAGTATGGTAAGTCGACTGAGGTACACCAATCTGTGCTCTATGTAACACAAGTATACTGCCTCTATTTAGAGCACATCACCTTAAGTCTAGCTTTAAGAAGCATCAGGCCAGCTGACTGAGGTTACTTTATCTTATTTTTTCCATAGCAAGATGCGGTATAAAGTTAAGTTAAATCTCTTATTAATTCCTCTTCACAAAATAGCATGCTCTCAGAAGTCAAAAATCTAATTTGGACTCATAATCACATAAGTTCAGCCGTGTGGATGAGAAACATTCTTCCTGTTCTTAGTGATAAATTTTAGTGACATATATATCTATATGGGCCAAAATAAAAAGAATAATGAAACAGTTTGTTACGTACTCTGGATCAAGGTATCCGGGTGTGCCAACCACTGCCGTGGGCACATTAGTAACATCATTTTGGATAGCCTTGGACAGTCCAAAATCTGCAATCTTTGCCTCTAGCTGTTCACTCAAAAGGATATTTGCAGTCTTCACATCCCTATGTATTAGTGGTGGTTTGCATCCCTTGTGCAAATATTCTAGACCTGCACGTCATGGAAAACTGCTAATGTAAAATGAAGAGATACACAAACAGCTTAATATTGTGCGTTTCTAATTTGCTACCAAACCTTGTGCAGCTTCAATTGCGATCTGGAGACGTTTTCCCCAACTAAAAGCACTGGCATTGCGAGGTTTACCTGACGAAGAAGACGATTACAATAACGCTTTCATCAGTTCACTGGAAGTTTACTGAAAATTATGTAATACAGAGTGCTTAATTCCTGTTACAGTTGTCAGTTTGATGCTCAAGACAATAGTGATGCCTTTCTAGTAATCAAGGCATAAGAAATTGCTGTGCGTCAAATGTGAAAATTGCTGCATTTGATTGTGGAAAGCAGCAAGGGTGCACTAGCTTAGCAAGGTCTTTTACTTAGTTTCATCAGGTTCTAAAGTGGATAGGATGTCATATAATCACCATCAGGATTTCTTCTTGAGTAGAACTTTCACTTTATGTGAATTTTCCTTTTAGTTTAAGATATAAGTTTTTAAGTTGCTTTATTATGACTTACAAAGTATGAGGAGGCAACATCTCTTTCTGCCAAAGAACAAATTTTGTGTCAATTTGTCATATAAGAATTCTACAGATGATCTTCTATAACTGTAACCAAAGAAAACTGAAACGAGAAAATAATTAAAATGTCACAATTTCCCACGGTCCATGCCATCATGTTGATGAAACCTTCTATAACCACAGGCTAGTATAGTAAAATCAAATGATCTTACTTTTCCTCAAAGAAAAATGGATCTAAAAAATGAAATAAATGGCCAATTTACCTTTTTTCAAACTGCAAGATGCATAAGGTTGATATGCTAGCTTATAATTTGCTTATGTTTCACTCAAAAGCTGCTATGAAAATGAACCAAACAGAAATCCTATTCTTTATAGAAACATCAGGAATCTAATGTGCGAAATTCCAATTTCAGAATGCAAATTCAACAATGAGATGCACGATTCATAACCTCTAATATAATCCAGCAGTGTTCCTTGAGACATGTACTCGTAGACAAGAGCCAGATGATCTCCATCCATGCAGTAGCCAACCAAAGAAACTAGACTTTTGTGATGAATCCTTATCAGGTGCTGCACCTGCAAACAAAACCAGAATTGTCAAATGCAGATCTTAAAAGAAGCTGACCCTCAATAATGGAAAAGCAATATGCTCAATGTTGAAAACCTGCCTTGCATTAATGGGCTCTAGAAAATCACACAATATGACGAATAAATTATCAAGAAAGCACCAAGATTCACTGCCTGCTACAAAACAAAGCATCACCTGTATTGAAGAGTATATTTCCATCGGAGAAGTGCACTAGTTAACTAACATTCTAATGCATGTTTGAGTTTGCAGACCAAACTCCAGTTACAAATTAAACTAACTAATCCCTTCAAAAACATATTACGGTTAACTGAAAGACATCTTGTAAATTTAAGATCTATAATCTGTTAGGGTTGAAATAGTTACCTCAGCTAGAAACTCTTTGGTTCCCTGCGAAGATGATTGAGAGCGTGTCTTGACTGCGACTTGAGTACCATCTTCCAAATATCCATGGTACACAGTACCAAATCCACCCTTGCCAAGAGTTCTTCCAAAGTTGTTGGTTATTCTCAACACCTCCGTGTACGTAAACTGTCGATTATCAAGTTGCAAAAGATTATCTTGATGACCCTTTACTAAGTTGGACAATCTTTCCTTCTCTGGCTGCACCAAGATATTTGCTGACCCTTTCAAATAAAACATGATAATTATAAATTGTAGGTCGTATGGGTGTGATTAAGTAGCTAATGCTTGCAAATATCTGAGTTAGTATGCATCAAAGACATGAATGGACAGTTATAATTTGCTGCAGCAAGCACTTACCTTTTGATTTTCTCATTCGACAGAAGATAAATATAGCCACAAGAAATAGCACCGCAGGAACTAGACAAATAATCACGATAATAGGTGTTGCAATCTTCTTCTTTTTTGATTCTGTGTCCGTCTTTATCTCACATGAATTTCCACTGGCGCATAAATTTTGATTGCCTTCAGTTCTACAGTAGAATTATTAACTTGATATTAGTATTGGTTAGCAATCAGTCTATGTTTCTTCTTCAAAAAAGTTAAAGTTTAAATGAAATAAACTGTTGCATTATTACTAGAGATTGCAGTTTAGACCGAGGGACATGTTTTAGGTGCAGTGGCATTGGAAAAAGAGAACAAGGTGAAACCCAAAGCAAAAAGAACAAAAATTCAGTTATTACCATCACCACCCTTAAACTCTATATTAAACCTCATTTTTTGCTCCGAAAAAAAAGAACTCTATGACAGATGCCTCTATAACTTCATAAGTAGGATAACAAAAGAAACAGACCTAAGTATCAGCAACCCTTGCTGTGATCTTTTTAGTAGAGAAGCAGGAATTGGCCCAGAAAGATTGTTGCCTGCCAAATTCCTGTAGAAGGAAACCAAAAGTTAGCGGGTCAATATTCCTTTTCATTGCAAATCTGACGATAAAGAGTAGCAATTCTTACAGGACTTGAAGCGAAGCCAAATTTCCCAGAACATCTGGCAAGGATCCTGTTAGGTTGTTATATGACAAGTCACTGACATGGAAAGTCACATACATTAGTCATTACTGATTTGGAAAGTCGCATACGTATGTGATCACTGATTTCCACCTCAAATAGAGACCAAGAGAAAATAATGCATCGCATAGTATCGATGATCCATTACACTAGCCAAATTAATATGGCACATGATTTAGACTAGCCAACTTAATACAAGTCATGACAAATGGACAGTCATGCAACAACTAATTTTTTCCTCCAAAGTAAAAGTTGATTATAGTAAAGATTCACATAAGTGCCAAATTTATAGCATTCCTATGTAGTATCTTTGGTCAAATATGTCATTTACACAGATTATTCTGGAATCACCTCTTTAATCAAACACTTCGATGAGATTTTAGCCAAATTAAAATGTGAATTAACTTCTTAACATAGAATTTCTAAGTGGTTCAAAAATTCCTAGTCCAATTTTCTTATGCCAGAACCAAATGAGAGAGCAGATCAAGAATAAACAAAGCTACCAGCACTTACAGGTACTTGATTGCTGTGAGCTTGGCAAAAGAAGAGGAAATAGGGCCAGTCAATGCACTTGCCGAGAGGTTTCTGCAAAACATTTTGGTCTTTTAGACAGTGCTTAAGAATTTTCTTAAAAACCTGATTTTCACATCATTGCAATTCTCTTCATCTTTATGCTGGATACTCACACATCTGTGATCCTTGGTGGATTGAGATCATAGCTGCACTTCAAGCCATCCCAAGCATATTCTTTTGGGGAACATGGATCACCCATCCAGTTTCTCTTCAGTTGATATTGTTCCCTGACATTGATAATGGCATCAACTGATTCCAAAATTATTAGAAACCAAGCCAAAATCACTAAGTGTAGTGACATATCATTTGTTCAATAAAATAATTACTAAAGTGTAATTTGAATAGCAGATTTAGTGCAAGGCAAAAGATACAAAATAATAAAAACAGGGATCAAAAGAAAACATAAAATAAACTTTCACGTGATTATGAACATCAAGGTATCGAATATCTCAAAGCATGCATATCTCATAATGTTTTCGGTATGTAACAATTTTTTTTCTTCAGGGTGTACTTTTAAGTAGACTCTGTTTTTCATATTATAATCATAGCCTCTAAACAAACATATTATACCATGTATTCTGCAATGCATCCATTTCAAACACAGGATTCTGTAAAAGATTATTCACTAAACCACATGATCTATTACTAACGATGATTGCAAACCAAACACATGATCTTATAGAATGGTAGGATCAAGTATTCTTTCATCATCTACATCTCTACCTGACATCCGTTTTGTTAACCCTGTCCTGCTTTAGTAAGATCATCTCAGAACACTCATGAATCCTCAAAAATTAAACTTGCAGCGAGTATGACAAAAAAGGTAATGTTATAATATGGTACGAAGGCATTTTATGAGCAATTCCCATTATTCATAATTTTCTTACAATCTAAGATTAATGGCTCTCCTGTTAGATTAAATATGGTCCAAAGGCCTAAAATGCGATAGCCCGACTAATAAGCATTAGAAAAGTCAACCTGTGAGTGGCTGACAAATTTAAGGTTCATGAACTGGTCAGTTGATGTCAGTAATCAGAAGCCTATACAAGAAAGTCAAATTTAGATCAAACAGGTTTTGAACCAAGAAGATGAGAATTCTCTGATGATTAACTAGACACGGGAGCTTGAAACCGACACCAGAAAAGGGAATATTAAATTTTAAGATCAGTTTACCACTTGTAAATCAACATCATATTTCGACCCTGCTCGAGCATTTGTTCGAAGAAATTCTATTGGCGAATTTGCCCTCTACTTGTGCTGACAATATATAGTGTCATGGAAATGATAATTATCATGATGTGCAGCTCAAGAAAAAGGAAATAAGAAATATCCTAACGTACCGTCGTCAGACTCGGTCGGCGTGTTCTTGAAAAACATCGGCGCGTAGACTTCGAGCGCGTTGAGGATTGGAGGAAGCGTGGACAGGCCCGAGGAGTTGAGAGCCCAATTATACCGCAGACTGGGAGTCAGGGGGGTGGTGCTGTATATGGCATCGGACATGAGGTAGGTCGGGGTGAAGTTAGCGTACCACTTCTCGCCATTAATGTAAACGTCGAACGCCCTCGAGGTGTTCGGGAGAAGCTCCGAGAAGTGGAGGTTGGCGTAGAACTCGTTAACGGGGGCGCCCGAATCCACAAAGTCCCAGTAGAATTTCAACATGCTGGCGTTAACGGGCACTGCCGCCGTTTGCATCACAGCCGACGGAGCCTCGAATAGATCATTGACGTAGTTATTTACAGTGAGGGTGGTCGATATGGAGGACCAACCGACCGTAGAAACGAAGGGCAGCCAGATGCGATCGTAGCGGTCGAACGGATATCTGTTGATCATCACCGCATCACAAGTATATCGTACGGTTAGCTTTTTTATTTAAAATAAATTATCCTATTATATATATGATGGATGGAACTCCAAATACCATCAATAACTATGATGAACTCATTATGATTCTAATATATAATAACATATTTTAACTTAAACTAGTTAATATTATTAATACTTAATCATGATAACTTGAGTTTTTGGATGAATTTTAGTGGAAATATTTTAATATTTAAATAAAAATAAATTTGTTATATCAAAATTTGTGAGAACAAATATATTATAAAAAAACTCCTCTTTTTATTTTTTTTACCTAATATCATAAATACCCAAAGACATACTCTTCCCCTTTTCTTTCTCTTTCATTTTCCTATAATTCGGTCTTATAATATTTTTACAAAGTTATAGTATTTTTTTTATAATATAAAAAAAAATACTGTAATATAGAAAAAAAAATATTTTTAAAATATAATCAAATCAAATCAAATTCTACGAGTAATTTGAAAGAAAACAGAAATATTTTGGTGATCAGCAGCTGTGATGCTTCAGCTCACCTCAACAAGTGATTCGTGGTCGGTGCCAGGTTAATTCGCAAGAACAGGACCAGATTTTGCGTAGCATTGGCGTAAGAATAGATGGTGTTCTTGAGCGGCCGTAGCTCCAGTGCAGATATGAAGGGAGTTGCAGAGCCAGTCTTTACCAAGCAGACCGATGCGGAATCAGCAGAAGCAACAAAAATGACCTCTGCCCGATGAACATCGGATGCCTTGGTGATGTTGACGGTCGTCCAAAGGTTGACGCCAAGGTGAAGGTCGAAGAGGAGGGGATTGCTGGGGCTCGCTCCGTTCAGGCCGTCGTAGTTCCCGTACATGAAGGAGGCTCTCACCAAGTACTTCTGCTCCGGCGTCACCGTCAGTGCGTAGCAATTCCGAGATCCATTTGGAAAGCTTCGAAGATTCTGTAGTTGTTTCTCGAGCGAGGAGTCTACGTAGTTGGAGGCGATGGTGTGGTCCGTCCCTGTGTCGATGAACCCGTCGTCTGATACGTATGGTATGTTGGTGGTTTCGTCGGTGTAATTTGTGTTGCTGCTGATGCCACAGTCGATACTTACGTATCCTGCAAAAGATGATGATAGAATGAAGATTGACCACTGTGATCGTTAGTGAACATTTGCCAAGAGATTGCCGAAATCGTTTTCAAGGAAGTGTCGTGAATCATATGACATTTGAGGGAGGCATCAAAACTGACATGAATCAAGGATCAGCTACTGCCTAAATGCATGATAGAATCATCTGGAAACGTATATGCCATCATTTGCTAGAGAACTATTGTGAATAAATAGGAAGAAACAACATCGATATCAGAGTAAGATTCAGGAGAAGCTGGATCACCGTCAGTAGTAGGCAGCTGTGCGTGAACTGTGCTCAGAGACGCGATCGGCAGAAGAAGGAAGAACCAAAAGGCCATACTCCACGAGCCAACACCACCCAATGCGCGAAATCAGATTGCCGGCCATCTCCTGCTTTTGTAGAAGAGTTTGGTAGATGACCTGATCGTGGACTTTGGCCAAGCCCTTCCTCACCAGCTCTTTGGATTGCTGGCTTCCTGCGGACACGCTTCGGCAGAGCCGAGACACTAAGCATGATACACGTGTACATAAAGCGTGCGGGTTCCACCTGAAACGATTGAAGCATTGGATGCTTAAGAGCTGCAGCTGTTACAGAGTAAAGTAGCAAGAAATGGGGTTGCTGATCTGGCCATTCGCATGCGTAACAGGACACAGATGTCAAAGTCAATGGTTTTATGGTAGCGTCCAATGCATGGGAGTCTGAAATCATAACCGAGTAGTAGAATGACTTCGTCGTAGCTACCTTCTGACACGGTCTTCAAGCAGCGACAGGAGGGGAAGACGGCGCATCTTTAGACGGATGTGATTGCGACTGCAAGGCAGGAAACTAATGAACAGAAGATGATGATATCACGGAGAGCGAGTATGTTAATGTCACTTGCAATAACGTCCTTATAAAAGGAGACGACATTCACAGATCATCATACATTATTTGCAGGTAAAAGATAGGAGTAGGTAATGGAACTAGTTTGACCTTTTATTAGACATAATTATCAATTTTGATGGGGATATCTTCTTCTTCGTCCAATCAAACATCGTGCATCCACATAAGGTGACTTGGTTGGGGTGACATTGACCTATGTGTTCTAGCTCTATCCGGAACTCTGAATGTCGTATGCACACTGGTCCACCTTAGTTTAATAATTAATATCAAGATCAATTACATATTATCTTATGTAATTAAATATTTTTATTATTTCGTTTCGTCTTCAAAAATTATATTAGGATTCCTATACTTATTAAAGTAAAACATTAAAATTCTTATATAGGATTAAAAAGATAATTTTATAGAATTAAAAATTAAGAGAAAAAAGGATTAAATATTTTACTTTCGTAAGTTTAGAGATCTCGATATAACTTTTCAAAATATAAAAACTAAGATATTAAATGTAACTAATTATAAAAAATAATATATAATTAGCCCACGATGGAAAAGCCAACTCACCTACTTTTTAACATTAGATAACACAAATATAAAAATCAACTAATACTCATTTGAGTTATAATTGACGTTATCTCAATTCAAATCTTAAAAGACCTCCTACCTAAATCTCATTATAATTTTTAAAAATAATATAATGAGTATAAATATTCAATATATTTTGTTGTGGAGGGAGTGAATAACTCCAAACAAAAAAAACTCAAAGTTGAATGATCAAATAATATACTTCACATAAAGATTAATATATCTCGACATTTTTCACATATATTTATCAAGAAGATTAAAATTTTTATTATGTGAAATTAATTATAAGATTTTTAAATTATGCTCACTTATGCATAAATTTTCTTACACACTTCTCCTATAAATAAAAAAAATATTTATTTTCTTTTAACCTGATATAACATGCTTTCAAGACATACTAAAGACACCATGAGCACCCAAAACATTCATCATATCTTACTCAAATATGAGATCCAAATCCTAATTTTCATAGTATTTTTTCCTTCATAATTACTCCAATAACAATCCTTTTCCTTGTAATACACTTATTCTAGACGCACATATTTCTTGCCCTTCCACGTGCATTGTTGGGATCCACATGTCCATTGAGGATACCATCACTGGTTATATGTGTTGGAGCTGCAATGATCGGCCGACACCCTCTCCTCGGAGGGTTAAAGATCACCGAGGATGGAGGAGACTGGTCAAGCCAGGAGATATGGGTTACACGTGGAGATGAGTTGGATATCTAAGACAGCCACATGCCTCCGACTCTTATTCGAGTCCTGCAAACAGTCATGTTGTCCTTGGGCTTCCATGCAAGGTCGAGTTGAAAGGCACCCAAGAGTAGACCTAAAATTTGGAAGGCAGTAGAGGGTAAATTCTATCCTTGGCCAGAGGATCTTATGATACATGTGTTAGTGAACAAATGCGTAGTTGCTGGTGAGTCAGCACGGCCTAGTCTACGGATCAATGTCGGGAGTCCCCTGTCAATTGAGCTGGCTGCCGAGGATGCCCGAGCCCTTGTGACGAGTTTTGGATCAACGTCGTGGGTGACCGCTTTGCTGCAAAAATGGTCTTCGTCGGGTGATTCCCAACTTTGACCCCTTCGACGAGCAAGTCAGTGGGATGATCGATCCTCTTTTCCTCTTTTCTTTCTTTTTCCCTCTCGAGACCGGGATCAAGGTCTTTATACCATTGTGATAGGGTCGAATTGTACGCGGGTTGGCATGGTGGGTACGGCACGACGTCAATACGGGTTCTGGCTCAGCGTGCTGTGCGTTGCCGTCCCGGGATTACCGGGACCTGACGTGTCGAATAGTGTCTTGGGAGCAAGGACTCTGACGTGGCGTGTGGCATCGGTTGTGACGTGTCGGGGGCGAAATATGGCATATCACTTCTCTCCCCCCGACATGGCGTGCCTAGGTTGGAGTGGTGTGATCATTTTGGTTGCTCGTGAGTGGGAGCTGGATTGGCTCGTAGAGGGGCGGTATGGAGGGTCTGCGTCTCGTTCCTTGAAGTGGACAGGGGCTGCCAAAGGGGCGGTTGGTCCGGATGAGGCGGGGGTGACACATCGTAAGTCGAATATTCGGTCGGGCACGAACCGGGGTTTGCAGCCGACGAGGTATGGTTCGAGCATAGGGTCGACCTCGCGGGCCGGGCGACGGCCCCCGTGCTCGGGATTGACGTTGGTGAGTTGCAAGTCGGGAACCGATCTGGAGCGACTCGGGCAAGAGTAGGGCCGGCAAGTCGCAAATCGAGAATTGATCTGGAGCGACTCGGGCAAGAGCTGGGCCGACGAGTTGCAAGTCGGGAACCGATCTGGAGCGACTCGGGCAAGAGCTGGGCCGGCGGGCCCGTGGATTAATCCTGGGCCCCGGTTTGGTGCCAGCGCAAGCCGTGGTGCCATGTGGTGGCCGGGCCTGATGAGATGCAGGGCCCAGCGGGGAGCCTCTCACTTCGGATGATTTTTGGCGGGAGATCTCAAGTGACGAGGCGCTTTTGGTGGGAGTCTTGAGGGCGGCAAATCTAGTGTATCCGAGGGGTCACAGGGTCTTAAATGTGGCATCCGTTGCTTTCCTCAGAGAGCGTAACCATCGCCCCTGGCAGCGGGGCAGCCTACCCTTTATAAGCTTCCCCTGAAGCAGTCGTCGTTACTTTTGCTTGGTCCTTCATCCCACACTCGGCTCTGTCCTCCCAGCCTTGAGATCGGGATGTCTCCTTCCTTCCCTTCGTCTTCTCCTTCTTCATCTTCACTCTTGTCTTCTTCTTCGACTTCTTCCTCTGGGGGCCTATGGGTCGAAGTCGTCAGCGTGTCCTCCGGCGGTGCACGCTCGGAGGCCGCAGGGGGTTCCTCTGTGCTTTCCAGCCTTAAATCATGGCATGACATAGACTCGGTGGTGACCAAGGGTCTTCTGAAGGTACTCCGAGATCGTTTCCGTATCCCGAAGTGCTATGATGTCCATGCTCCCCGACCCAGCCAGTGGCCGTATGATCGGTTTCCCGATGGGTTCTGGTTGACCATGGGGGACCTTGAGGCGGGGCTGCGGTTTCCTTTGCATCTCGTTATCGAGGAGTGCCTCCATAAGTAGGGCATATCACCGTCCCAGATGGCGTCGAACTCTTGGCGTTATTTGGTGGCGTTTCTCGGGGAGTGTAGGGGGGCCGGGATTACGCCGGCCAGGACCCTCTTCTTGGCTTGCTTCCGCTTGTGCAAGGGTCAAGGGGGGTATTACCTGACTGCCTGTAGTGGGTTTAAGATCAGCGACGCTCCTTCCAACAACAAAGGTTGGAAGAGCCACTTCTTTTTTATCAGTTGTAGTCGGGGGTGAGGCTTGAGTACCGGATGGATCTCCCAAACTGTCGACAACACCCCTCCGCTACTTTCTGTTGGAGAAACGACGGACATGAATTGGTTGAGAAGCATCCTATCTTCCTCTCGGGTAGTCTGGGCGATGACCGAGGAATGGCTGGTCGAAATAGGACTGAGCCCTGCCACCCAGGGTATGGTTATTAACGTGTTGTGGGTCATACGATCATCCCGAGGCATCTGACCTATCGGGTTTCTTTTTACAGAAATGGTGAATCTTCAGCGAGTGAAGGAGTCGTTTGGCAGCGGGGCCGCTATGCCCACATCCTGAGGTGGCGGTGGTTCTCGAGCCGAGGGTGCCCCTCAGAAAGACACGCCGAAGGGGGCGATGGGGTCGCCGGAGGTGGGCCGCCCTCGGAAGAGAACAAAGACGCTGGCTCGAAAGACACCTGCGGGTTCAGCCGCGGGCAAGAGTGCCGCCCCGGGATCACCTGAGGCTACTCCCCAAGCAGGGGGCGCGGGAAACGCGAAGGTGGCCACTAGGTCGTCCGGCGGTGACCCCCCCCAAGAGGGGGCCTCCGTGCCTAACGTCGATGTGGCATCTGTGTCGCGCGCCCCCTCGGGTCGATGGCGAAGAGTTTGAGGCCATGGCTATGGCCGACCTACCAGCCGAGGAGTCGGGAACCCCATACAACCCTCAATGGACGTCTCTCCAAGCCGACAGTCGCATCTGGGGCGACGACTCCACCGCCCGAGAGTTCCTCCAAGGGGCACTTCATCCGGCCATGGCAAAGGAGCTCTACTGCTCTCCTTCGAAAGTGTTGGCAAATCGGGCGGCCAAGTCGTTCGTCTGGGTGAGCAATGGCTCTCCTCCTTCATCCGACCCCTTCTTGCTTGAGTCCTGATGCCGACCTTTATGTAGGGCCAACACTACGCTATGGCGCTGATCGATCAGGTACTCGACGTCGGCCGGGTGATCGAGCACCAGGCAAGCGTAAATGCCTCCCTTCAGCGGGAGAATCAGGAGTTGAGGGCCCGGGGCGATCCGGAAGTCGTTGCCGTGGCCCCTCGGGCCTGGAGGAAGAGGTGACCCGCCTAAAGGCCGAGCTAGAGGAAAGTCAGTTGCGCGTCCGGACGCTGGATAACAAGTTGTTGACCCTCTCTCATGTCATCAAGACCGCCAGATCTTCGGCCTAGGCCGCTGAGGAGATCCTGAAGGAGGAGCGGCTGGCGTTACCTAAGAAGATACAAGAGCCGGTCACTGAGTAAAAGTCATTGGTCGGGTTTGAGCACGACCTGGTGAGGTCGGGGCGGGTGACATACGAGTTCATGTATCACGTGGCCCATGCTCGCTTTCGAGCAAGGTACCCGGGCCACGAACTGGAGGCAAACCCATTCTCCGACCTGTCGGAGGACCAGGACGTCGATATGCCGATGAGAGTCCCTTTCAACGACGGACCTGAAACCCCCCCTCGGAGCTAGTGGCTGTTCCTTCTTGTTGGTGTAAACAACTTCCTAGCCGTGGCCTCGGGGCCGACGCGGCTTGGTTCGGGTCCGGATGACGGGTCGTCGTTTCCTTCGGGAAAGGGCTCCTTGCCGACGCGCCCGGAGAGGGGTGCTTCGCCTTCGTCCCTGCACGCAGGTCGGGTCGGGATGCTCGACCCGACCCCTCTGATGGTTAAGTTAGACGTTGATCGTCGAAGTCCCCCCTTTCCCGTTTAGAATGCAAGGATCTCTATAGGGGAGTTCGGTGTTACCTGATGTGCCTGCTCGCAGGGGGTAGGATCGTACTTTCTGATGACGTCTGACATCGCTGTTGGCGTGACGTGCAGGATCGAGCCTGAATGGTCATTAATGGGCCTCGGTTGGCGTTACGACCCGTGTCAGGTACGCGCTGTCAGTTCGACATGGGTGTCGGGCGTCACGCAAGTCTTATCGTAATTATCACCCTCATCATACCCCCCCCCCCCAAAGGAAGTTATGCGTCAGTTGCCGAAATAGGGGGGTATAAAGAACTTTCTCCGTCGGTCGAAAGCCGGTTCACCACCCTAGGCGCATAGATCGTGGCGTTTAGCTATCGAGGGAGGTTGGGCGTGTCGTTACGGTGATGGGTAGTAAGTGGCCGAGGAACCTCGAAGAACGACTCGTAGGTCGGTTCGGGCTCGGCCGTAGGGGTGGTGGCCCCCTCAGGCAAGCAGGCTGCGTAGGCATGGCCTCAGTTAACGCGTAGCCGAGGAGCACGACTCAGGCGGGTGGGTCGAGGAGCCGAACTCAGGTGAGCAGGCCGCTCACGTGAGATTTCGAGCGATGCGAGGCTGAAGAGCACGATACAGGCGATTGCTACCGAGGAGCTGAGCTCGGGCGAGCGAGCCATGCAGATGTGGTTTCGGGCGACTTGAGGCCGAAGAGCACGATACAGGCGGTTACTGCCGAGGAGCTGAGCTCGGGCGAGCGAGCCACGCAGATGTGGTTTCGGGCGACATAGGCCGAAGAGCACGATACAGGCGGTTGCTGCCGAGGAGCTGAACTCGGGCGAGCGAGCCACGCAGATGTGGTTTCGGGCGACTTGAGGCCGAAGAGCACGACACAGGCGGCTGCTGCCGAGGAGCTACTTCGATTGGATTTGTTTATGCCGTGCTGCAGGAGGTACGGGTGGTCAGGTAATCTTTGGTTTGTTCGGAAGTCCAGGGGACAAACCTTTTCGCGAATCGCCAGTTTTCGAGAAGACCGGCGACTCAAGCCCGTTGTTTGCCACGTGTAACGTGCCCGTTGGTCATTCTGTCAAGTTGCATTTATGACGGAATGACGTTTGCGTCATCCTGATGCGACGTGTCTGGGAAGGGAAAGAGTTGGTGTTTTTGGCGGGATTTTGTCTATAAATAGTGTGCGGCTAGCCCGTCGAATGTCTCCTCACTTGTTTCTATTTTATCGTTTCGTACTTCATCATTTCGTTTGCGTCGATCGCTCTTCTTCTTTTTCAAAAGGTCGGTAAGGATGGTGCCTTCTTCCCCTTCCTCTTTGTCCTCTTCCTTGGCTAAAGGCGAGCAAACGACGGTTGTGTCGAACCCCGACTCGTCTTCCGACGAACAGGCGGCCCGGGCCCTTGAGGCCCTGATGTGGCCACATGACCTCGACTCCACCGTGAGCGAGTCGTCGCTCAGTCGCCTCCGGGACCTCTACGGCATCCCGGAGGAGTTTGCCCTCCATGCTCCTGAGCCCGGCCAACGGGCGTATGACTCGATTCCCAGGGGTTTCGCCCTTACCCTTGATGCCTTTGAGGCAGGGTTACGCCTCCCCTTGCACCCCATCATAACTTCGTGTATCTCATGGTGGCGTATCTCCTCGTCCCAGATGGCGCCCAAATCTTGGCGCAATCTGGTGGCATTCCTGGGGGAGTGCCACTACGCTAACATCACCCCGACCCGATCCCTCTTCCTTTCTTGTTTTCGGCTTTCCAAGAGGTCGGGGGGTTACTATCTATCCGCCCGGGTGGGTTTCCGAGTGAGCAGGGCTCCTTCCAGTAATAAAGGATGGAAGGGCGATTCTTTTTTGTCAACTGCTCGGAGGACTGGGGGTTCGGGCTTCGATGGGCGACGCGCGTAATAGATAACACCGCCCCCGGTCTAGACGATGGGGAGCGTCGAGTGGATGCATGATTAATAACATCTGCTTCCAGCTACATGTATTAGATTACTTGTCATGCCAGATTTCTTCTGTGAATAAGAAAGTCCACCGAGCGTATGCAAGACGTGTTCAATTAGCAAGAAATATAGGCGAGAATTTGAGATCGTAAGATGACGGTGTTCTCGACAAAGTCAGATGTGTTGACATAATCTGGCCCGTGGTTTCTTCTCAAGAAGCGTGACGGACATTAAGATTCGTGCATCGTTACATCGTAGCTAGTGAAGAAGAAAGAGACCTCTACGAAATGACCTTCTGACTTGGTGGAGGTCAACGGACGTTTAGTATATCTCTTACCGTTATCCGCTGGTCTGATGGCTGTCGTTGTAGGACAATGCACGAAACATGCCCTGCAGATTCTTACAAAGCCATTTGTGTCAATGTCAGTCATGCATGCCACGCATGAGCCAATGCCTCTCCAGGAGAATGTCAAATCCTACAGGCTAGCTGAAGGATTATGAATTGTATTCTTATGTTTGAGAAGTAAAGGCGGGCGAAGCCGAAGGGAGAGAGAGAGAGAGAGAGAGAGAGGAGGAAGAAGATGAAGGCAGAACGCTTACGGGGCGGCGTAGAAGAGCAGATGGCCGCGGGGCGACGACTGCGGGCGAGCCGACCGAGAGGCGGCGTGGGACGCAAATCTTTGTCGCGGACCCGGGAGTCCTTTGACTTGGGTTTTTTTGGGGGGAGTTGGATTTGGACAGAGTATTATCCACAAGGATCAACCTGCGCTGTACACAAAACACAGCGTATCGACAGGGCACAGTAGCCTTCGACATGGTTTCGGAACCAACGTTCCGGTTTTCCAAAATCAAAAACTAAAATCGAACCGGATGGTTTCGCTGCACAATTCGAACCACGCACATCCAAGATTCACCCAGAACTTATTTAGCTTAGTGTTTACCGTACACTCATCAAAGCACAACATTATAGTACATTTCAGTCTCTAAGACAAAATTAGAACTCAATTGAACGTAGAAGTATCCATCATCCCACACAGCCCATGGTTCTATCTTGCTGATGGAGAGAACTCCACAAATCGTTCTATTTCCATAGCGCTATTCTGGCTCACCTCGTTGGTTTCTGGGTAGATGTTACTATTGCCCATGGTATCACGAGGACATTCCAGTGCCAAGCTCTCCTTCAGCTCCGCTACAACTTCCGTCATGGTGGGTCTCTGGTGGGAGGCTTGTGCCGTGCACCTAAATGCTATATCAGCAACCTTCCACACCGAATTCACGTCGTACTCCCCCTGCAGCTTGGAATCGATGACATCCTCGATATTCCCGTTGGCAAGCCTTTCGCGCACCCGTTGAACTATATGAGCATTCTGTCTGCCTATAAGAATTGGCGGCTCAGCTGTGATGAGCTCCAACAGGATCACCCCAAATCCGTACACGTCACTCTTCTCACTGAGTTGGCCGGAGATGTAATAACTGAACAAGCACCAAAGCACATCAGAATTAGCCTCACTGTCATGGTTCACTATATATGTTACACTGAGTCTTTTCGGAAGAAAAATACTTCTTACTAAGAAAACAAATAGGATTATGCACCGGGGATAACAATAATTGAAAGATAATTTAATGCAGTTTATTCATGACAGTATGGTAAGTCGACTGAGGTACACCAATCTGTGCTCTATGTAACACAAGTATACTGCCTCTATTTAGAGCACATCACCTTAAGTCTAGCTTTAAGAAGCATCAGGCCAGCTGACTGAGGTTACTTTATCTTATTTTTTCCATAGCAAGATGCGGTATAAAGTTAAGTTAAATCTCTTATTAATTCCTCTTCACAAAATAGCATGCTCTCAGAAGTCAAAAATCTAATTTGGACTCATAATCACATAAGTTCAGCCGTGTGGATGAGAAACATTCTTCCTGTTCTTAGTGATAAATTTTAGTGACATATATATCTATATGGGCCAAAATAAAAAGAATAATGAAACAGTTTGTTACGTACTCTGGATCAAGGTATCCGGGTGTGCCAACCACTGCCGTGGGCACATTAGTAACATCATTTTGGATAGCCTTGGACAGTCCAAAATCTGCAATCTTTGCCTCTAGCTGTTCACTCAAAAGGATATTTGCAGTCTTCACATCCCTATGTATTAGTGGTGGTTTGCATCCCTTGTGCAAATATTCTAGACCTGCACGTCATGGAAAACTGCTAATGTAAAATGAAGAGATACACAAACAGCTTAATATTGTGCGTTTCTAATTTGCTACCAAACCTTGTGCAGCTTCAATTGCGATCTGGAGACGTTTTCCCCAACTAAAAGCACTGGCATTGCGAGGTTTACCTGACGAAGAAGACGATTACAATAACGCTTTCATCAGTTCACTGGAAGTTTACTGAAAATTATGTAATACAGAGTGCTTAATTCCTGTTACAGTTGTCAGTTTGATGCTCAAGACAATAGTGATGCCTTTCTAGTAATCAAGGCATAAGAAATTGCTGTGCGTCAAATGTGAAAATTGCTGCATTTGATTGTGGAAAGCAGCAAGGGTGCACTAGCTTAGCAAGGTCTTTTACTTAGTTTCATCAGGTTCTAAAGTGGATAGGATGTCATATAATCACCATCAGGATTTCTTCTTGAGTAGAACTTTCACTTTATGTGAATTTTCCTTTTAGTTTAAGATATAAGTTTTTAAGTTGCTTTATTATGACTTACAAAGTATGAGGAGGCAACATCTCTTTCTGCCAAAGAACAAATTTTGTGTCAATTTGTCATATAAGAATTCTACAGATGATCTTCTATAACTGTAACCAAAGAAAACTGAAACGAGAAAATAATTAAAATGTCACAATTTCCCACGGTCCATGCCATCATGTTGATGAAACCTTCTATAACCACAGGCTAGTATAGTAAAATCAAATGATCTTACTTTTCCTCAAAGAAAAATGGATCTAAAAAATGAAATAAATGGCCAATTTACCTTTTTTCAAACTGCAAGATGCATAAGGTTGATATGCTAGCTTATAATTTGCTTATGTTTCACTCAAAAGCTGCTATGAAAATGAACCAAACAGAAATCCTATTCTTTATAGAAACATCAGGAATCTAATGTGCGAAATTCCAATTTCAGAATGCAAATTCAACAATGAGATGCACGATTCATAACCTCTAATATAATCCAGCAGTGTTCCTTGAGACATGTACTCGTAGACAAGAGCCAGATGATCTCCATCCATGCAGTAGCCAACCAAAGAAACTAGACTTTTGTGATGAATCCTTATCAGGTGCTGCACCTGCAAACAAAACCAGAATTGTCAAATGCAGATCTTAAAAGAAGCTGACCCTCAATAATGGAAAAGCAATATGCTCAATGTTGAAAACCTGCCTTGCATTAATGGGCTCTAGAAAATCACACAATATGACGAATAAATTATCAAGAAAGCACCAAGATTCACTGCCTGCTACAAAACAAAGCATCACCTGTATTGAAGAGTATATTTCCATCGGAGAAGTGCACTAGTTAACTAACATTCTAATGCATGTTTGAGTTTGCAGACCAAACTCCAGTTACAAATTAAACTAACTAATCCCTTCAAAAACATATTACGGTTAACTGAAAGACATCTTGTAAATTTAAGATCTATAATCTGTTAGGGTTGAAATAGTTACCTCAGCTAGAAACTCTTTGGTTCCCTGCGAAGATGATTGAGAGCGTGTCTTGACTGCGACTTGAGTACCATCTTCCAAATATCCATGGTACACAGTACCAAATCCACCCTTGCCAAGAGTTCTTCCAAAGTTGTTGGTTATTCTCAACACCTCCGTGTACGTAAACTGTCGATTATCAAGTTGCAAAAGATTATCTTGATGACCCTTTACTAAGTTGGACAATCTTTCCTTCTCTGGCTGCACCAAGATATTTGCTGACCCTTTCAAATAAAACATGATAATTATAAATTGTAGGTCGTATGGGTGTGATTAAGTAGCTAATGCTTGCAAATATCTGAGTTAGTATGCATCAAAGACATGAATGGACAGTTATAATTTGCTGCAGCAAGCACTTACCTTTTGATTTTCTCATTCGACAGAAGATAAATATAGCCACAAGAAATAGCACCGCAGGAACTAGACAAATAATCACGATAATAGGTGTTGCAATCTTCTTCTTTTTTGATTCTGTGTCCGTCTTTATCTCACATGAATTTCCACTGGCGCATAAATTTTGATTGCCTTCAGTTCTACAGTAGAATTATTAACTTGATATTAGTATTGGTTAGCAATCAGTCTATGTTTCTTCTTCAAAAAAGTTAAAGTTTAAATGAAATAAACTGTTGCATTATTACTAGAGATTGCAGTTTAGACCGAGGGACATGTTTTAGGTGCAGTGGCATTGGAAAAAGAGAACAAGGTGAAACCCAAAGCAAAAAGAACAAAAATTCAGTTATTACCATCACCACCCTTAAACTCTATATTAAACCTCATTTTTTGCTCCGAAAAAAAAGAACTCTATGACAGATGCCTCTATAACTTCATAAGTAGGATAACAAAAGAAACAGACCTAAGTATCAGCAACCCTTGCTGTGATCTTTTTAGTAGAGAAGCAGGAATTGGCCCAGAAAGATTGTTGCCTGCCAAATTCCTGTAGAAGGAAACCAAAAGTTAGCGGGTCAATATTCCTTTTCATTGCAAATCTGACAATAAAGAGTAGCAATTCTTACAGGACTTGAAGCGAAGCCAAATTTCCCAGAACATCTGGCAAGGATCCTGTTAGGTTGTTATATGACAAGTCACTGACATGGAAAGTCACATACATTAGTCATTACTGATTTGGAAAGTCGCATACGTATGTGATCACTGATTTCCACCTCAAATAGAGACCAAGAGAAAATAATGCATCGCATAGTATCGATGATCCATTACACTAGCCAAATTAATATGGCACATGATTTAGACTAGCCAACTTAATACAAGTCATGACAAATGGACAGTCATGCAACAACTAATTTTTTCCTCCAAAGTAAAAGTTGATTATAGTAAAGATTCACATAAGTGCCAAATTTATAGCATTCCTATGTAGTATCTTTGGTCAAATATGTCATTTACACAGATTATTCTGGAATCACCTCTTTAATCAAACACTTCGATGAGATTTTAGCCAAATTAAAATGTGAATTAACTTCTTAACATAGAATTTCTAAGTGGTTCAAAAATTCCTAGTCCAATTTTCTTATGCCAGAACCAAATGAGAGAGCAGATCAAGAATAAACAAAGCTACCAGCACTTACAGGTACTTGATTGCTGTGAGCTTGGCAAAAGAAGAGGAAATAGGGCCAGTCAATGCACTTGCCGAGAGGTTTCTGCAAAACATTTTGGTCTTTTAGACAGTGCTTAAGAATTTTCTTAAAAACCTGATTTTCACATCATTGCAATTCTCTTCATCTTTATGCTGGATACTCACACATCTGTGATCCTTGGTGGATTGAGATCATAGCTGCACTTCAAGCCATCCCAAGCATATTCTTTTGGGGAACATGGATCACCCATCCAGTTTCTCTTCAGTTGATATTGTTCCCTGACATTGATAATGGCATCAACTGATTCCAAAATTATTAGAAACCAAGCCAAAATCACTAAGTGTAGTGACATATCATTTGTTCAATAAAATAATTACTAAAGTGTAATTTGAATAGCAGATTTAGTGCAAGGCAAAAGATACAAAATAATAAAAACAGGGATCAAAAGAAAACATAAAATAAACTTTCACGTGATTATGAACATCAAGGTATCGAATATCTCAAAGCATGCATATCTCATAATGTTTTCGGTATGTAACAATTTTTTTTCTTCAGGGTGTACTTTTAAGTAGACTCTGTTTTTCATATTATAATCATAGCCTCTAAACAAACATATTATTCTATGTATTCTGCAATGCATCCATTTCAAACACAGGATTCTGTAAAAGATATTTCACTAAACCACATGATCTATTACTAACGACGATTGCAAACCAAACACATGATCTTATAGAACGGTAGGATCAAGTATTCTTTCATCATCTACATCTACCTGACATCCGTTTTGTTAACCCTGTCCTGCTTTAGTAAGATCATCTCAGAACACTCATGAATCCTCAAAAATTAAACTTGCAGCGAGTATGACAAAAAAGGTAATGTTATAATATGGTACGAAGGCATTTTATGAGCAATTCCCATTATTCATAATTTTCTTACAATCTAAGATTAATGGCTCTCCTGTTAGATTAAATATGGTCCAAAGGCCTAAAATGCGATAGCCCGACTAATAAGCATTAGAAAAGTCAACCTGTGCGTGGCTGACAAATTTAAGGTTCATGAACTGGTCAGTTGATGTCAGTAATCAGAAGCCTATACAAGAAAGTCAAATTTAGATCAAACAGGTTTTGAACAAAGAAGATGAGAATTCTCTGATGATTAACTCGACACGGGAGCTTGAAACCGACACCAGAAAAGGGAATATTAAATTTTAAGATCAGTTTACCACTTGTAAATCAACATCATATTTCGACCCTGCTCGAGCATTGGTTCGAAGAACAAGTCGAAGAAATTCTATTAGCGAATTTGCCCTCTACTTGTGCTGACAATATATAATGTCATGGAAATGATAATTATCATGATGTGCAGCTCAAGTAAAAGGAAATAAGAAATATCCTAACGTACCGTCGTCAGAGTCGGTCGGCGTGTTCTTGAAAAACATCGGCGCGTAGACTTCGAGCGCGTTGAGGATTGGAGGAAGCGTGGACAGGCCCGAGGAGTTGAGAGCCCAATTATACCGCAGACTGGGAGTCAGGGGGGTGGTGCTGTATATGGCATCGGACATGAGGTAGGGCGGGGTATAGTTAGCGTACCACTTGTCGCCATTGAGGTAAACGTTGAACGCCCTCGAGGTGTTCGGGAGAAGCTCCGAGAAGTGGAGGTTGGCGTAGAACTCGTTAACGAGGGCGCCCGAACCCACAAAGTCCCAGTAGAATTCCAACATGCTGGCGTTAACGGGCACTGCCGCCGTTTGCATGACAGCCGACGGAGCCTCGAATTGATCCTTGGCGTAGTTCTTTACTGTGAGGTTGGTAGATATGGAGGTCCAACCGACCGCATCAACGAAGGGCCGCCAGATGCGATCGTAGCGGTCGAACGGATATCTGTTGATCATCACCACATCACAAGTATATCGTACGGTTAGCTCACTTTCTCGTAATATTCTTTTTTTATTTAAAATAAATTATCCTATAATATATATATATATATATATATATATTCTTATAAAATCTAAAAACTTAATGGAAATATTTTAATATTTAAATAAAAATAAATTTGTTTTATCAAAATTTGTGAGAACAAATATATTAAAAAAAACTCCTCTTTTTATTTTTTTTACCTAATATCATAAATACCCAAAGACATACACTTCCCCTTTTCTTTCTCTTTTCTTTTCCTATAATTCGGTCTTATAATATTTCTACAACGTTATAGTATTTTTTGATAATATCAAAAAAATACTGTAATATAGTAAAAAAATATTTTAAAAATATAAACAAATCAAATCAAATTCTATGAGTAATTTGAAAGAAAACAGAAATATTTTGGTGATCAGCAGCTGTGATGCTTCAGCTCACCTCAACAAGTTATTCGTGATCGGTGCCAGGTTAATTCGCAAGGACAGGACCAGATTTTGCGTAGCATTGGCGTAAGAATAGATGGCGTTCTTGAGCGGCCGTAGCTCCAGTGCAGATATGAAGGGAGTTGCAGAGCCAGTCTTTACCAAGCAGACCGATGCGGAATCAGCAGAAGCAACAAAAATGGCCTCTGCCCGATGAACATCGGATGCCTTGGTGATGTTGACGGTCGTCCAAAGGTTGACGCCAAGGTGAAGGTCGAAGAGGAGGGGATTGCTGGGGCTCGCTCCGTTCAGGCCGTCGTAGCTCCCGTACATGAAGGAGGCTCTCACCAAGTACTTCTGATCCGGCGTCACCGTCAGTGCGTAGCAATTCCGAGATCCATTTGGGAAGCTTCGAAGAGTCTGTAGTTGTTTCTCGAGCGAGGAGCCTGCGTAGTTGGAGGCGATGGTGTGGTCCGTCCCTGTGTCGATGAACCCGTCGTCTGATACGTATGGTATGCTGGTGGTTTCGTCGGTGTAATTTGTGTTGCTGCTGATGCCACAGTCGATACTTACGTATCCTGCAAAAGATGATGATAGAATGAAGATTGCCCACTGTGATCGTTAGTGAACATTTGCCAAGAGATTTCCGAAATCGTTTTCAAGGAAGTGTCGTGAATCATATGACATTTGAGGGAGGCATCAAAACTGACATGAATCAAGGATCAGCTACTGCCTAAATGCATGATAGAATCATCTGGAAACGTATATGCCATCATTTGCTAGAGAACTATTGTGAATAAATAGGAAGAAACAACATCGATATCAGAGTAAGATTCAGGAGAAGATGGATCACCGTCGGTAGTAGGAAGCTGTGCGTGAACTGTGCTCAGAGACGCGATCGGCAGAAGAAGGAAGAACCAAAAGGCCATACTCCACGAGCCAACACCACCCAATGCGCGAAATCAGATGGCCGGCCATCTCCTGCTTTTGTAGAAGAGGTTGGTAGATGACCTGACCGTGGACTTCGACCAAGCCCTTCCTCACCAGCTCTTTGGGTTGCTGGCTTCCTGCGGACACGCTTCGGCAGAGCCGAGAAACTAAGCATGATACACGTGTACATAAAGCGTGCGGGTTCCACCTGAAACGATTGAAGCATTGGATGCTTAACAGCTGCAGCTGTTACAGAGTAAAGCAGCAAGAAATGGGGTTGCTGATCTGGCCATTCACATGCGTAACAGGACACCGATGTCAAAGTCAATGGTTTTATGGTAGCGTCCACTGTATGGGAGTCTGAATTCGTAACCGAGTAGTAGAATGATTTCGTGGTAGCTGCCTTCTGACACGGTCTTTAAGCAGCGGCCGGAGAGGAAGACGCCGCCGCATCTTTAGACGGATGTGATTGCGACTGCAAGGCAGGAAACTAATGAACAGAAGATGATGATGATATCACGGAGAGCGACTATGTTAATGTCACTTGCAATAACCTCCTTATAAAATGACAGGAGATTCACAGATCATCATGCATTATTTGCAATGCAGATAAAAGATGGGAGTAGGTAATGGAACTAGTTTGACCTTTTATTAGACATAATCAATTTTGATGGGGTTATCTTCTTGTTCGTCCAAATTCTGATAAGCATCGTGCATCCACGAAGGGTGACTCTGTGCATCGTGCATCCACAAAGGGTGACTCAGTTGGGATGAGATTGACCTATGTGTTCTATCCCTATCTGGGACTCTGAATGTCTTATGTACATTGATCCACCTTAGTTTAATCGTTAATGTCAGGATTAATTATATATTATTTTTTTATGTAATTAATTATTTATCTTCAAAAATTATACTGGGATTTCTATACTTATTAAAGTGAAACAATAAAATTTCTATACATGATAAAAAATTAAGAGAAAAATACTTTATTGAAGTAATATAATTAAATATTTTACTTTCATAAATATAAAAATCTCAATATAATTTTTTTAAAATATAAAAACTGAGATATTAAATATAACTAAGTATAGAAGATAATATATAATTAGCGCACGATGAAAAAGCCAACTCACCTACTTTTTAACATTAAATAACACAAATATAAAAATCAACTAATACCCATTTGAGTTATAATTATCTCAATTCAAATCTTAAAAGACCTCCTACCTAAATCTCATTATAATTTTTAAAAATAATATCATGGGTATAAATATTCAATATATTTTGTTGTGGAGGGAGTGAATAACTCCAAACAACAACAAAAACTCAAGTTCAATTATCAAATAATATACTTCACATAAAGATTAATATAGCTTGACATTTTTCACCTATATTTATCGAGAAGATTAAAATTTTTATAACGTGAGATTAATATTTATTTTTTAAGTTATGCATAAATTTCATATAAATTAAAAAAAAATATTTATTTTTTTTAACCTAATATAACATGCTTTCAAGACATCCCAAAGAGGCCATGAGCACCCAAAACATTCATCACATCATACTCAAATATGAGATCCAAATCCTAATTTTCATTTTTTTGTTCCTTCATAATTACTCCAATTAACATTCCTTTTCCTTGTAATACACTTATTCTAGATGTACATATTTCTTGCACTTCCACGTGAATTGTTGGGATGCACATGTCCATTGAGGATACCATCACCGGTAACATGCGTTGGAGCTGCAATGATCAGCCGACACCCCCTCCTCGTAGGGATAAAGATCACCGGGGATGGAGGAGACTGGTCAAGCCAGGAGATCTGGGTTACACGTGGAGATGAGTTGGATATCTAAGACAGCCACATGCCTCCAACTCTTATTCTAGTCCTGCAAACAGTCATGTTGTCCTTGGGCTTCCATGCAAGGTCGAGTTGAAAGGCACCCAAGAGTAGACCTAAAATTTGGAAGGTAGTAGAGGGTAAATTCTATCCTTGGCCGGAGGATCCTATGATCCATGCATCCAGGGGTTGCATAGAATATGTGTGTGTAATCAATCTATGTCTTCTTGTTCTGATGCAGAAAGAAAAGGCTTATGTGTGTTAGAAATATTTGTTTCAGAGGAATCCTATGATGTGTTCCTTCTTCTATCTCTAATGGTGGATGAGAGATCCTGACAGTGCAGTACTCTTTTAGGTTTGGAGACTTGCCTGACTGAAGGAGGAGGCTCACCACATCAGGTGATGAACATGGATTTCATCTGCAAAATAATCAACAAACTGTGAAGATCCACAGTCTTTTTTGAGTTGAGTGCCAAGTACATATGGGTGCATTAACAAGTATATAATTGAATACTTGGAAGAACTGGTCATCAATGCAAACAAGTTCATAACTGGAACTGGAACTTGTTGGACAATTCACTCACAGCTCATCTATCATGCTTTCTTTTGTTGCCCACGACAGTTCATTAGGTCAAGAACCACAAGCTTGAACCAGGAGAGAGTGCAGCCACATTTAGATCCCCAGCTTCATAGGATATCAACCTTCCCGGTGTTGCTTTGACGACATTGTCTTGCACACAGACATGTTTGCAGCAGCTGCGGCACAACCCATCCTACCAACAGGGGGTTCTTCACCCACACTTCAAAACGCAGGCATCCACCGTCGTCTGTCTTCCAAAACAAGGACACCAAAGATTGACAGTCGTGTTTCTTGAAATCTACAGCAAGCATCTATTTGAATTCACCATCCAGTTTCTCGATACGATGAGCTGCTCATTGGCTGGATCCAGTGAGATGTCGTGGCCGTATGTTAAAGGCACCTGAATCAGCAGTTTCCATCTAAATCAACCACCAATTATCCTTCTGCGGCCAATTAGCGGATATATCAACGCCAAGAGATTGCCTGCATCTGATGTCGCTATGTGGCAAATGCTCGCTTGGAAAGGGGTTGCACACAGCTAGTTCCAGCTGCATGCGCTGGGTCCGGTGACAGCATCGCACCAACCAATATCTCCAGCCCATCCTAATCCTCCTCCTTGTCACCTTTCCCTTTTTGCCTCCTTTCTTTAAGCTGATCATGGGCGAGGTGAGCCGATTGGTGGGTGTTCTTGAGATCTCACCAGCATGAAGGCGTAGTTAATCCAATCTCTACATGAATCGGAGTGACACGTTGCTTGAACTGGTACAACTCCAGATTCGTGTAGGATGAATCTGCTTTTACGTGGATCATATAATATGAAGACAGTCACTCGATCTTGTCTTCTGTATAAAGACGAATCGAATGCTTCCTATAAAGATCCACCACAGCGAAGTTAATACGAGAGATAGAGAGCGAGCGAGAGAGATGGATCCCTGCCCATTCGTTCGGCTCATCGTGGAATCTCTTGCGTTGAAGCTACCGCCAGTGGCGAAGCCGGCAGGCCCTGGCGTCCACCCCTCCGCCACCCCATGCTTCTGCACCGTCCAACTCCAAGACTGCCCCTCCTCCTCCTCATCCTCCTCCACCCAGACCGCACCTCTCCCTCTCGCCGTCGACCCCACGTCGACCACCAACTTGAACGAACCAGCAGCCTCCACTTCCGCCGTTGCCTCCTCCCCGGTCGTCATCAGTCTCGAGCCAGCCGCGTTGCGGAGGCCGTCAGGCAGACCAGCAAGCCTGACCGTGGCGGTCTACGCGGGCCGGACGGGGAGCACGTGCGGATTCAGCTCCGGCCGGCTGCTCGGCCGGGTCAGAGTGGCGGTGGACCTCGAGTCGGCTGCCACGCGGGCGGCGGTGATACAGAGCGGGTGGGTCAGCATGGGGAGCGGGCTGTCGGCGGCGCGGCTCCACCTGGTGGTGCGGACGGAGCCGGACCCCAGGTTCGTGTTCCAGTTCGGGAGCGAGCCGGAGTGCAGCCCGGTGGTGTACCAAATCCAAGGAGGCGGTGGGACTGGCCACGGCGGTTGCGTTCGCCAACCGGTGTTCAGTTGCCGGTTCTCCGCTGACCGTCGGCGGACCACCCGAACCACGTGAGCTTATTTCGACCGTTGTTATGTTTGCCAGACCTCTCAAGTCATTAACGAAATAGGAATATGTTGGACTAAACTACTCCATATGTTATCCACAGCTCACCGCCAACCAAAAACAACCGGAGAAGATGTTGGTTTGGTTCACTGGGTGGAGAAAGAGACCACGAGAGCAGGGAGCAGCGCAAGGGGTGGACTGTAACCATTCATGACCTCTCGGGATCCCCGGTGGCTGCCGCGTCCATCGTCACTCCCTTCGTGGCCTCCCCCGGTTCAGACCGTGTCTCGCGCTCCAACCCCGGCGCATGGCTCATACTCCGCGCCGTCGGCCCGTCCGCCACCAACTGGAAGCCATGGGGACGGCTCGAGGCCTGGCGCGAGAAAGGCCCCGTCGACGCCCTGGGCTACAGGTTCGAGCTCATGACCGACGCCGGACCAAACCGCGGAGTCCCCATCGTGGAGTCGTCCCTCAGCATGCGCAAAGGTGGCCACTTCTGCATCGATCCTGGCGTCGTCGAAAAGTCAGGGCCCTTCGCCGGTGGCTTCGTTATGGCAGCGACGGTGGAAGGTCAAGGCAAGGTGAGCAAGCCAACAGTTCAAGTCGGGGTGCAGCACGTCTCGTGCATGGCGGACGTCGCTCTCTTTATAGCGCTGTCAGCAGCCATTGATCTCAGCGGAGATGCTTGCCAGTTGTTCTCCCACAAGCTACGCAAGGAGCTTTCCCAAGACCAGCAAGAGTACGCCCCTTGAAGAGGATGGCCAAGTTCCTCCTTGTTCATGTGATGTGATGACTACAGGCTCTCAGCAGTCTTTTGTTTGATCACAAGAATCGTTTCCTCTGTTTTGTTGATATCACTGTTATCATTTTTTTGTGTTATGAATCTTAGGAGTAATGCGAGCAGGATTATTTCTAGAATTATTTTCATATCACCCAATTTCCATTGCATCCTGCGCTGATGCTACCATGATTGCGCAAAACCACAGGTTTTGATGCTTACTAGAACAAAAAGAAGCATGACTGCAACTATACGAGTACGAAAGACTCTTCGATGAATCATCGAGAGTAATATCAATACAGGAAATTGATAATTCATGAGTCAAATTAGGGAAGGAAGCATCAAATGAAACAACAAGATGCTCTGTTTCTGATTTCTGGCATTAGAATCGGCATCAACAACCTCGCTAACTTCATCTCATGGTGCAGTGACCCGTTTACGGAGTCGGGCTGAGCGCCTTAAAGAACTCTGCAGAACAAAATAGAGAAGTTGAGAATCTGAAGCTCCACACATGTTTCTTAGCTAGAACAGAAGACAACTGACCTGTTCCCTAATGAGTGACCTCTGAACGGCAGGACTTCTGTTCATAATCGCTGAAGTCTCCGACGGATCTGTTGGATATTGATCTGGCTTTGATTCCTCAACCGGATCTGCTCCTCTTCCTCTGAATCTTTGGGTTGTACCTGTTGGATGGGCAGTTCTCCCAACGATGGTGTACTCCCCAAGCAATTCCACCACCGGTGGCCGAGTACCAGCTAACTCTGTTCCTTCATTGCTTGTGTGACTCAGAGGCTTATGACAAACATTTGAATCGCTTACCTTATCCTCTTTCCCTCTAATGGAAGATATAACCTCATCCTGAATGTTCATCTCACAAGTGGGCGTGGATGCTGGCGCTGAGGTCTTCTGGTGCTTCAGACAAGATTGGTACAAGATAGTACTCAGCGTAAGCGTCAGCAAAGACATTGATAGTAGTATCCTACGAACATTCTTCGAGGCAAACACAAAGTTATGGTCCCAATTGAACTCCGTCTTCCCTGTATCGGTGACTTCACTCTCGTCCATTTTTCGATCATCTGACACCAGGATTGAGAAGATTTGGGAATGAGGAAGCCACAAAGATTCATTTAGCTCTGCGCCGCCCTCCGCCCACGGTGCCTCCCGGAGGTCCAAAATTTCATCTTGATCATCTGAAGAGGTGGTATCAGCAAATTGAGTCTCTGAAACTTGTGAGGAGACAGCCGGCACATGATGAGTGTCACCCAGAATCTCCTCACTCCATTCATCTGGAAGAGAAAGACTGCATTTGTGCTGCCCAGCGAACTGGGAATCAGCAGCCTCGTCAGTCATTGCTTCAACCACAGAGTCATCTTCAGTACCAATTCCATTCTCAAGCATCGATCCTCCATCTTTCCTTGTTGCCACTTCAATTCCATAAAGCGATTTGTTCTCTTGTAAGTATGCCATTCTTAGACCATCTGAATCTGATAGATTGCTGTCGTTATCGTCGTTTCCACAAGTAAATTCTTTGTGAGGCACATCCAAGCAAACCTTAGACAGCCCCATCAGAGTCACCATCATGTTTCCAGAAAAGGTGTTCTGATCACAGGCTCGACGGTTCACTTCCCCATCTCCATGTTCAAAATCTGAGCTCATGGAAGAAACGTAATAAGAAGAGAATAGCAAAATCCCAATTAGGAACATCTTCCATGCCAATATAGACCACCCAGGCCTCTGATCCACCACCTCCTCCTCCTCCTCCTCTCCCATGATGATATCTTCAACGTCGCTAACTTCTTCTTTCTCGCATTCTTGTAAGGATTTGGAAGGCGCCGGGAGCAAGTCTTCGGCATCAAGCTTCTCCGGATCCGAAGAAAGGCTCGAGTCGCCTTCCGATCCGTAATCTTCCTCCCTCTTCTCTCCCACGAAGCGCATGAGAATCTGCCGGCGCCTATGCGGGTTATAGCGGAGGAACTGCGGCCTCGGGGAGGTGTAATTCGTCAGCGGATCATAAGAAACAGGGTTGGAAGGACTAGAGCAGGCTTCATCTCGATCCCCACAAAGACAGAACCTCGAAGAAAGATCCGACCCCATTTGCGCTCCCAAGCGGGCGTCATGACAGGACTCCTGTAAGATCGTGCGGTTGTTCTTCTCGGACAAGATCTTCCTCTTCGCAGCCGAAGACATGGCCGTAGTCATTAAGTTATTGGCTTCCTTCCCTACTAAAAAAGGCCTGCTGTTTTCGTCAGTCTCTCCGGCGTCTTTCATTCCTTTACCAGAGCTTCTTCTTTGGGAATCTGCAACCAAAAAAAAAAGGACCTCATCAAGAAGAGCTATTGAACCTTGAAACCAAATGATATTCCAAGCTCATCAAAAAATGCAAATCGAAAATGATGAAAAGGGGAGATCAAAGTCGAGAAATTCACCACAAGGGAACGGCTTGCGATACCAAGAGTTCGGTGAGCGACTATTCGTAGAGAAATCCATTAATCTCGTTTCTTTTTCGTCTTGGATTTCTACTTGCAGAGGTGACGAGATCCGACCGTTGGTGATTTTGTAGCTTATGACCTTATATTCAAATTTCGAATATCTCATCCGACCGTTGGTGAGAAGCAACAGGTGGCGTCCTCAGACCGCTTGGAGTTGCAGTGTCCTGGCAGACCAATTTAAACAACGAGGACCTAATTATATCATATCATTATTTAGGTATAATTAATTATTAGGAAATAGAAAATACTATATCATATAATATTATATTAGAGAGCCAGACGGGGTTGTCAATAACCGACGTCGCCCTTCCCATCTCTCGTTCCGGCCCAAGCCCAACAGTTAACCACCGACCTCGTCCACGCAGAAGAGGGCAACATCACACGGCCCGAAGCGCAGGACCATGGCTTCCGTCGCCAAGAAACGGAGGATCGAGGCGAAGAAAGGGTAACGCTGCTCTCCGATCTCCCTCTCGTTGCACCAGGAAATTTTCCTTCGTTTAGTTCATCTGGTGATGTACCTGTTTCACTTCACGGTGTCTCGCGAATATGAATCTGGTTCGAAATAGGATGACCTGGGGTTCTTGTTCTGCTCGTGATTACCGGGAGTGAATCGAGAGTTCTTGTTGTGCTAAATAGGCATACTCGGGTAACTTTTCTGCACAACTTTAAGTAGGTTATATTGGTCGCTGTTGAAACATGGATGAAAGATTCACTGTTAGGAGAGCATCTCAGAGATTTCCATCGGAACGTGCAATGTTTAGAACATACGAGGGTTCACGATGGATGATAGATGTTATATTACAAACTATTTGAGCTTGTCTAAAGGTTTCGTTCACAGGGCTCATTCGTAAATTTCGGGAGTGTATTTTGTTGATCTTAGGCCTGTGTCCATTGGTTCTGTGCCTGATTTCAAAAATCATCCAAAAATTATGCTGCTGTTCCAGAATAACCTTAAATGATCCATATTAGAAGATGATAAAATCGAAATGTTGTAGCTGAATATTAATCCTCTACGTTTGCAAACAGTGTTTCTGGTGTATGTTTTTTATGAGCTTGGTCTTCTTAATTTCTTATGGGTGTATATTGTAGACCATAATTTGGCAGTTTGCATAAAGATTAAGGGAGAACCAAGAACAATATTTAACCCGGACAACTGCTAACTTTCTTCCGAGCACTATTTACTTTAAAATTGCCAGTAAGTAAACCCATTTATTACCGTAAACTTGGCCTGTTCTAATCTAGGCTTATGTTTTAGTGTTGTGCATTATTATCTGGTTTACTGTTTTTCTATTCTCTGGAGGATCTTTCACATTAATTCTAACATGCTGTTGTACAGTATTGGATTCATTTTACCTATAGTTTCTTTTCCATTAAATGGATAGTCAATTGTCTTGTTTAAATTTACTTTGTGAGTTTCCAAGGTTTTGAGATTATTTATTTGAGTAGTGATAGGGGTTGGTTGTCTCAAACCTAGATTGTAGGTGGATTTTGAGAATGTTGCTTTTTTTTGCTGACATTGGATTCCTTCTAGTCATTTGTTTTCCCCTTTTTTATGTATTATTTTTGCTCTTCTCTGGTTCTGCTACCTTCATTATCTTTCTAATCCTTGCTACATGTTTTTTTGAAGTTGCTAGTTAGCTTGGTCGGTAAAGATTTTGTCATTATCAGTCTCTAAGATCAAAACCCACCTTCACCACTTACCATTTGCCAAAAAAAAAAAAAACTTGCTATAACCTATCAATCTGCTATATTTTAAATGATCAATCCAATTGGATCTTGAACTACTATGATCTTGAGCCATCTACCTCTATGTTTTCTATTTTCCTATTACAGCTGCAACATATCAACTGTATTCAAGGCTATTTAATCCTAAAATTGATTGGTTCTAGTCCTTTTTTTTTTTTCATCTCTGGGCAATGGGATTTCGTTAGTGTTAAGACATTAACAAAGACACAAGCATAGGCCTGTTTCAAAACACATTTCCAGTGTAAACTGCATATTTTTGTTTGTCTCTGCTTGCCTTCTCGGTCATTTTCATTTCTATTCTTTTTTTCTTGTGCAGGAATGTGCCATCACTTGCTGTAAAAGATAATGCTGCAGCTTCTTCAACTGGTTCCCCTGTGTGTTTTTGCACCTTGTGCTTCTTTTTTCAGTTTTATTTTCCTCTTTCCTTCTTCTGTTCGTTAATATATAATTTTTAATTAGATACAGATCCCAACAGCACCAGCCAGAGTTCAATTGCAAATTCAGCAGGCCAAGAAATTTGCAGTTACACAGGCACAACAAGAAGGATGCCTTGGAAATTATAGAAGTTTTGATTCACCATTTGGGAACTATCTTGTTCCTGTAATCCCCACTCGTGCTGACTTATTTGGGTAATGTCTAGGTGACTGCTTGCCGTTTGTTTGGGATAGACAAATAGCTAAACCTCTGATCTTTTGATGTATCCTTTTTTTAACTCTAAAGCAGATTAATTTCCTTTTCGATGATAGTTTTCTTCATTTGTTAGTTCTTTAACTCTTGAATCGTAAACCCATATCTTCTTTTTAGAGTCCTTTGATCTCTTACCATCTATACTGGTGTATGCTGTGTATACTGGCGTAAAACAAATGGTTCACCATTTGCAAAAGACATGATACACAAGAGGATCTATCTAGTGTTTTTTTTTTTGTTCCCATTGTAAATTAGTATGGTCAAAATTCTTGAACAAATTAAGTGGATATATGCACAAGGCTCCAATACCTGACTCAGGAGACTTGATATATTTAATCATGCAAGCAGAGAGACTATTTTCATAACTTCAATCCTGTCCACTTAGGTTGCAATTGAGTAATTTTATCGTGGCTCTACTGCTTGCAATTGAACCTTTTGCATTGGCTGACACTATAAAATTTTAGTTGTTTGCAAAATCTGTATTCCAGATGTTGACATCCCATTTCTCTTTGTTGGTGGAAAGATTAATTGTATGTATATAATATTCATGTCATTCTGAGTGTATCACGATTTATGCCTTACAGCTATTAGCCATTCTCCATATAAACTACTGGAATTTCATCATGTATTGGTCTTTTTGTCATATTTTTCTCTTGTTTTACTTTGAGTGTGTGTTTGAGAATCACAGTCAAAAGTTGTTCACTTCACAAAATGTTTATGCTGCTTCATTGATGTAGTTTTCCTTTTCCATTTCTTTGTTTTTGCTTTCTTCTATATACAGAAGGCATCCCACTAATTATGACAGTTTGCATGTGTTTGTGTTTGTGCTGCATTCACGAACCAAGTTGGTTTCATTATATCTCTTTTTATCTCCCATTACATGTAGCAGTTAAATGTGATGTATGTTCAAATTTCGGTAGGCTGTTAAAATATTTGGTTCCCAAATGGATATGATAATGACAGAGTCGTTTATCTACATTCTGTTTACCAAACAAATCTAATCTCAGGTTCCACGCTCGTGAGAATAACTGGACCAGCCTGCCTCGGTCATGATTGCGTGGTTCTAGGACAGCAATGCATTTGGCCACCCCCAGATTTAGCTGCAACTTTAAGGTATAAGTATCTTCCACTATATCTTTTTGTTCTATTGATTTCAGTCCCAGTAACTGAAACGATTCGACACATCACATATGTCGCTTTATTTATGCTTGCTAGTACTTTGGGCCCATTCAGGCTCTCGGCATAACGTTTACAAAACGAGGTTTTTGATATGTCCTGAGACAGTAGAACGGACTTAAAGCAGGTAGGAACTGCTGAAGGTTCCATTTGATTCTTCGTGAAAATAGCAACAGAAGGGTCTTAATATGCATTCCGTAATTATGGAAATGAAATGCTAAATAAGTAGATCAATTGAAGAAGAAAAGAAATGCTAAATAAATACACTTGATGGGTTGTCGTTTACAAGTGTTAGTTGTATTAACGTGGATCGTATCCAAGGATATTCACTGTTAATCCTGAGCAAGTTCCAGAGTCGTGCAATAGTTAAGCTTTGTTCTCAATGAAAACTGTATTTGTAGTAGTAACCTTTATTACAGTAAAAGAAAAGATCAAATGCACTCACCATTCTGTAATTGCGTACACACTAGAGATAGGAACGCCAAACATCTCCCATAACATAACGCCGCATCATTCAACTACGACAGAAGAAGAAGGCTATTATGTGGTAGGCAATTGCCAGGCACGCTGCCACCATGATTTGCTCAGCGAGAGAGATGGTCTTTTCCTTTTCCGAGTGTAGATTCGGTCGGGAGATGCCGTGGACGATGGCTTGATGCGTGGTGTGGTGGAATGCCATGGAGATGGAATCCTGGGGGTCTCCTTTCTTCAGAACTGGCTTCCCGATGACATGCTTGTAGAACCCACCGCTGCATGCCTGATGCAAAAAATTCGAGTTCAGCACACAGCCGGAAGTGCATGATGCCGCCGTCTCCAGATGTTCGCAGGATCAGTCTGATTCAGATTCCGTTCAAGAAATATGAACAAACAGATATCACCTTAAATGATCACCTGGATTTGATCGCCAACGGTGACGACGACGGCTGCATTCTCCGGACAAAACCGGTACCAACCTCGCTTGGAGTAGATATGGAACTCCGAAGCGCCACCTGGGAGATGCAGGCTCAAATCACAAGAGCAGCTCCAACTCCTCACCAGCATCCTTAGCAGTTCATGCTTTATCCCACCATTATGACTTCCATTAGGTGCATGCTTGTGGAGGCAAAGCAAAGAGCCATCTGCTGCTTCCTCCTCTCTTCCCGCCTTCTTACCCAACAAAACCTCTTCGACTCTGCTTGCAATCTTCTGGATCTCGCACCACAAGCCCTCCACTTTATCGCTGCATAGAGATGCATTGACGTTCCTCGCATGACCGTCCGATGTAGATCAAAATAAGCGCGTCGAAAGGCGGGAAGTCGGACGTGTTATTTATTTACCTGAAATCCTTATAACTCCGTGGCCAAATCGCCGCCAACTCTCTTCGATCTCCCATCCCGCTCCTACACCACCACAAGAACTCCTCGCCTTCCCCTTCCTCTTCCACTTCGAATCCCCACCGCCTCTCCGGGGATCTCGCTGCCTTTGTCCTCGATTCGAGCGGGATTCCGAACGCGGGGCACGCCGCGGCTCCGACCGCCGCGACGAGGCCCGCTGAGATCCCATGGTTCACGAGTTGAAAGCACCCGAATGCTGCTGCCGCGGACTTGACAAGATCGGCGGCGCCCGATTCGGCGTCCCCCGGCGAGATCAACGGCCGGAAGTCGATCGCCGGGGGGTTCCACGCCGTTGCTTCCTGGGGGAAGATGCGATGCGGCAGGTTGAGTTTGGGTACTCGGAGGGAGTGGCTCAAGAACCCGGCGAACTCGTCGTCGCCGTCTGGGGAGTCCAGGCCATGAGGATGCACACCGGCTACCGGAGACGGCGGCGGGGCTCGGAACTCCGGCGGAGGGAGCATGGCTTTTAGAGGAGAGGAAGCCATACGAGGGAGACGGAGGGAGTAAATAAAAGAAAAAGGGGCGAAGGGAAAGGGAAAGCGAAAGGTGAGCGGTGGGGCGTACCGATGATGGCATATGTTCCAGAATCGATCTGGACTGCTGGCAGAGGTGAGGAGTTCTCGAGAGCTCCGCTCTTTTCCTTTTCTGCTTTGCTTTTAGCCTATCTTGCTTGCGGAACTTTGTACAAATAGAATTTAGACAGCATACCCAACAAAAGCCCTTCTCTGAATAGTAATCGTAATAATGATCCATGGATCGATCGCCTTAGAAGCTGTTGCCAAACAAGATCACCAGATTAGTCATTACCATTGGATCTGATAGACAAAATGAGGGTGTTCAACAATCTTAGAGTCTCTAATGCTGGGTTAGGAATTTGCATGTCGCATGCACGATGGACATTTACTTTGGTATTTGGTTTCATGCACACATAAAATGGTATTTTGTTGAAGGATGGTTTCATTTAAGTGTATAGACAAGAAAATGAATCTATTGAAGCTACTCAAAGCAACAGTTAACTCTGTTCTGTATCTGATTCAAGTCCTTAGCAGTGTCCTTTTTCCATTGCATGCAGATGAACTGAAAAGCTAAAGCCACTCCACTGGTTGGTGTAAGATGGGCGGTGCTGATGTACTGGAGGAGGTTCTTTACTGCCTTTCAAGATGCAAAATCTGAATGCTTGCACATTAGGATCCAATAAAGGGAAAGAAAACTCGATCCAGATTTCTGACAGGCGTGCACATTGCTTGTCCTGGATGCATCATTTGGTCATGTTCTTCTTCTGCACTTTGCCTTGATTCCATAGACTTGTGTTGTCTTCCCTATTGATTGTTGATGTGTTCTATGGCTATTCTAATGCTTACTTTAATCTCATGTTGAAACAAAGCAAATTGCGGGGATAGCTCAGTTGGGAGAGCGTCAGACTGAAGATCTGAAGGTCGCGTGTTCGATCCACGCTCACCGCAATATATGTTTTTCTTTTGCTACTTATTCTTCACGAGGTTAGTTCTCTCTCCCTCTGGCATTTTCTTGTTTGATTTTAGGTAAAATCATATATATATATATATATATATATATATATATATATATATATATATATATATATATATATATATATATATAAGCTATGACTAATGTATTAGGGATATTATTTTTCGAAAATTGTAATACTTTTTCTTATTATTAGTAGACATTTTGGGGATATATAAAGGAATTTAAATATTTAAATATTTTTTTTTAAAAAAAACTTTGAAATGATAAATGAAATTAGTTGATTACTTTGAGAATAAATGTTAGAATAATGTCTCGTAACCCAAAATCTTAATTATGACATGTCTTGATTCTGGATCGGTATTAATCCATCTTAGTTTTGCTACCAAATACAACAATAGATCATCATATTCAAACTGTCTGGTAGCTACATAGATCTTCTCCTATAAATGAGTTTTGTATGAGTAAGTTTAGACTAATGTCAAATATGAGATTAGAGAGACAGATTCATCAAGTTGATGAGAGTAGATTATATTATCGGGTTAAGTAAGTCATGACAAATGGTGTTAGAGAGGATGTAATGTGCTTAAAAGATTTTTTAGTAGGTTAATTGCATAGACATCAAACTCTATCAAAACCAACTTTGAAGTGCTGTTTGGTTCCTAAGTTGATTCCTTTGGTGCTTCTCCTTACTCTCCTAAATTTTGTGCAATCAAATTGAGGTTATTGTTAGAGGCTGTACACAAATATTCATAAAGGGAAAAGTGTAGGGATATTTATTATTTTGATTTGAATTATTTTTTCGATTTGGTTCAGTTAAAATAAGATAGTATGAATTCAAATCTATTTAATCGGATTTATTTAAAATCGATTAATCTGATTTGATTAACTGATTAATCAATTTATAATCTTAAATAATTTAAATATATATATGTATTAAATGAATTGGTTCAATTGAATTGAATCAAATCAAAATCTTGATCCGATTGGATGTCATGTTATTTATAAAATAAGATATTTGGATTGAATTAAAAGTTGAATTTAGTCAAATTAATATAATTTAAATTAAATTAGTTAAATTTGATTCAAACTTATTAATCGAATAAAAAAATAATGTTCTTGAATCAGAATTATTTATCATTTTTAAAATTAAATTATCGACGTGAATAAGACGTCAGCCTAAGAACCTCTTTCCAGACATGACGGCATTCTCCACATGCAAAGGAGTCGAAGCAGTGCCAAGTCACCCACCGACAACGACGTGTACTTGTATCCCACGTGCCAGCACGTGCTCGGAGACGTGACCGGCACTGCTCGTCGTGGTCGGAACAGTAAAAGGGTACCACGTTATTCCCGCAACGAATAATGGTGGACAGCCATGTGACCACTGTTACATAGCCTTTCCCTCTGCCCCACCACGGATGGATTAATCCTCGTTGTCGATGTTCGACTTTATGCATCCAATGCCACTCTTTAGGATCAGCGGCAGTGTCTGGGATCCCGAGAGGACGCTCCTACCAATGTAGTCATTGGTACACGTACCTTCTTCACCGATGCACGATCCCGAGGTGACCGCACCCCGTAGAGCTTTACTGCCATTCGAAAGAGGTGACCCTTTGTTCTTAACGTTCACGTTCCGAAAGCTTTGCGGGAACACATTCCCATGTTATCTATAGAGAAGGCACTCCGCCATCACCAGCTACTTGACCTGCATTTAGAAAGAAGAAGAAGAAGATACATGTGTGAGATGCCGTGAGTGGGAATAGACAACACAGAGCAAGAGGGTTGAAGTGAAAGACTTGCAAGTTGTCTCATTTCTTGATTTCTTTTTGTGTGGAATGAAGAAATGTTCGAGCTACAACTCAATTTGTCCTAAGATTAATTTCTAGTAAAAGGAGCTGATTAGGAAAAAATGGAGGACATTGAAGAGATGCTAAAGAGGAAAAAGCATGAAAAATAGCCTAAATCCTTCTAAATTAATTTCTACGAGAGCTGCGAGAGCTTTTTTTGTTGTTTGGCCCCTCGACGCGATCGGTCCCTCCTAAGATTACACCATTAGATGAGATGCCGGAAGTCGGGGCCGTGGATCAAGAAGTCGTCGTCGTCGTCGGCGGCGGCGGCGGCCACCGGCATGGGTCCGTCGTAGAAGGAGGCGACGCCGCCGGCGTGGAAGAGTTGTTGCTGCTGGAGCTCTTTCTGGCGGCGGAGCTCGAGCACCTTCCGGTGGGAGTTGGAGTGTTTGGAGACCACGAAGGTGGGGCTGGCGGCCGGGCGGTACTCCGGTACGAGGCGGCCGGACTTATAGCGGACGCCGCAGGCGTTGCACAGCGTCTTGGGGCCCAATGGTCCCGTCCGCCACTGCGGCGTCTTGTCGGTCTGGCAGTGCAGGCACTTGCGCCCGTCCCCCGCCGCTACGGCGGTGCCTGCCGTCAGGTCCTTCTTCTTCGACGCCGGCTTCACCGCCTTCTTTCCTCCTCCGCCGCCAGCGGAGGCCGCGGCGGCGCTGGCGGGCACGATGAGCTCCGACTCCGGCGACGAGGCGGTCGCCAGGGATGGGGAGAGCACAAGCAGCCGGGAGGACCAGCTGCAGGGTGCGGCGCGGGAGCGCTTGCTCCGCGCCTTGCCGGGGACGATCGCCTCGGGACGGAAGGGGGCCACGTGGTTGACGCGGCCACCGGCGGCGACCTGGGTGTGAGCGGAGACCTCAGCTCGGGTAGCTGCCGCTGCGGTGGTCGTAGAGGAGGAGCCGGTGGTGGTGGAACTAACGCCGGAGATGGGGTGAAGCTTGTGGAGGTCTTCGCTGGAGAAGGATTCCTCCACAAAATTAGAAAGCCATTCCAACTCTGCCAGCTCTTCGTACTGCTGCATCCAAAAATGCCGAACAAAAACATTAAAAATCGATTCTTTCGACAAGCCTCTGTCTTCCACACAATTTTCCATTTCCGGTACAGATTTGTGTTCTCAAGTGTAACTACTAATATACTGTGAGGACGTTTCATCTCGCTTTCTTCCTTCTTCCTGTCCCCAAAAAAGACGAACCAGTAGGAGACCAAACGCAACTCTAATTCGGAGAAAATGGTGATTATATTAGAAAATGCAGTTCATAAAATTATCCTCTATTCTTGGGCCTGAAAAAATTCGGGAGTAATTAACGGGGAATGCAAATGACGGAACCCCGATGAATTTTATGGTAGTCTTCGTCGAGGGAAGGAGATGTGGGATTACCGGCTCGCATAGGTCGCCGGAACGGCTGGCATCGGCGAGGCTCCGGCAGACGAGGTCGTTGGAGAAATGCGGCTCGAGGCCGGAGAAGGAGTTGCTGCAGCTATCCACGGCGGTCACGGTGGAGGAGTCGGTCGAGTTCCCGGCGGCGGCGAGCGTACCTCCCGTCTCGTCCTCCTCCTCGTTGGAGAAGTCGAGCAGGTCCTCCAGGGAGAACTGGTCCTCCCCACCTCCCCCACAGCCGCCGGCCTTTTTCTCCGGCCCGCACTGCGGGTTCCCGCCGCGGTAGAAGCCGCCGTGGAAGTACTCAGGTGTCTCCATCGCTCCGAATCAGGGTTTATGAGAGCGAGCGAGCGAGAGAGGGGATCGGAAACCAAAAGGGGAGACGAAGCCAGGGAGAAAAGGTGGAGCGGGGTACGGTTTATTTGAGGGTGACCGTCGGACTACTGAAACGGGCGTGAAAGAGAGAAGCACATCGTCGTATTTACCCGCCGGTTAGTCATACTTATTGACACCTATGCCCTCACTCGTCTTCTGACCACGAAGCTTCAGATTCTGTTTTAGTCCGTTAACTGACCGTTCTGTCCTCTCGTCTCCCACCAAATAACGGAAAACTAGCAATGTGCGGAGGGTAGTAATGAGATTTCAACAATTTTCTCAGGACAAAGTGGCTTAGACGTAATGATTAAAGGGCGGTTTCCGTTCCGTTCCGTTAATCCGTCCGATTAATGGCTGATTTAAGGGTAATGGTATAAGAATTAAGGAAAATGGGTTATTAAGAGTTCAATTCAACCCTCCTAAGGAATCGATCCACGGTGTTCGTGGCTGCCACTCGTGCGGTGGCGTCCAAGTTTACAGCCGGATTCCTCTGCCCCCCCCCTCCTTCTCCCCTCTTGTAATTTCCTTTTTCTCTAATTTCTTTTTTATTTCTCAGTAATTCCCAGTTTCATCTGCTCATCCCATAATAATATCCACGTCATCCGCCTCGTTGGTAAAAAGGTTCGGGAGGAAGAGCGAGTCTACCGTTGGATTCCTTCTTCCCTAAACGTGGCACGTCGTGATGTCTTTGTCGTTGAAATGTTATCCCGCTTCGACAATCGTGCATTCGATCATTCCTGGAATTAACGATCCCGATGAGACTTGATGTTATTACCACTGCAAAGCAAGAGCACCGAAGTCGTAGTAGCTTAAGTCCGACTAATACGTCGTATCGCTATTAATAATTGGACCACGTTAACCCAGTGCCGTTCTTTACGATGGGACCGGAGGGGGGCACGTGATGAGGTGTCAGCGATCATGTGGGTCGCGCCTCGATTGGGTTCCTCCTGCGACGCATCGGAACTCGATGGCGTGGTTCCAACATTTGATGTCATGATGGAATCTTAAGTTGTCTAAAAATCATATGCTGACGTGTCAGACAAAATAAAAATGTAATTTAAAGTCGATTCAAAGTTACTTTCATACGAAGGGTTTGATATTGATATAGTATATTTTGGCATCGTCCACGTGGATCTTGGCGAACATAACAATACAGATGTGGAATCTCAAGTACGATGTGACATACAACACACACATAGCATGCATCCGCTTATCGCCCCCTCCATACGAACAACATCATCATGGCTCAGCCATTCCGGAAAGCTCGGAATGGCACCGCGCTATCACAAACAAAGTTTTAAACATGATGTTTAATTAATACTTATGTATGTATGTGTCTTTTGGTTTTTTCACAGCATGTAGAGGGATGGTAGAAGGCTTAACAGCCTCATTTTAGTTGGGTTTGGTGGCTTTCTTAGACTTATAAATAAAGGTTGTGTCATGTGGACACTTACGAAAGATATTCGGTCTGTAGTGAACTATTTTGACTATTTGTTGTGCAACCGTTCAGAGCTTGTAAATACTGTCTGTAATTTACATTGTCTATGAAGTATTTTCGGAAATGTTTGCTTGTGGATCCCGAATGAGGTGCTTTCTCTAACCCAATTTCTTTTTTGTAGGTCCTAATGGACTATGGGAGGTTTCGGGGAGGCTGACCTTTGCAGACGGACGTGCAAGGGTGTTGCACGACTTAGGCAAAACTAGCTAAGTCTGTGACTGATGGTATCAGAGCGGGACAAGCACTCATAGAAACACTTAACATACAAATGTGGGGGACTTAGCAGGACTACGTTAAGGGCAGTCAGCACGCGCGACTAATAATTAGAAAACGGGCATAAAGATGTAGGGAAAAAGAGTCGCTCGGAGGAGCGGGCATATGATATTGGCATTTAGAGGAATGGCCAACCCTTTGCGCAAAAGACACCACAAGAACAAGTAAGCTTGGAAGAATATGTAGCGCAGAAAGGTTGAGATAGCTGAGTTCAAGCTATGACTCGACGTTGACAACAATACTTGATTGTGCTCAAGGCAAGCGAGGCACTTGGTAAAGGACGAGACCATGCAAGGTGGAATGAGTTGCTCAGCGACCGAAAGAGTTGTGCAAAGCTCACAGAGGTGAGGGGAATTGCTAACTCAAAGAATTCAATACTCATGCAAGGGCTTGTATGTGGACGATGGAATGTTCGCGGCCATCTCAAGGCGACCGAATCTCGGCGCCATGGAGCATTGGAGCTTTATCTTCGACATGAGAAGGATACGTCCGTAGGAGGCTGAAGTGTGTAGCGACTTCAGCATGTTGCTAAGCCTTGAGTGGTGCAGCAGGGGTTGTATTTATGTGGAGTCGCAATCTAGCAAGTGCGTTTGTAGGAGGCAAAATAATACACAGTTTGTTCAGCAAATCGAAGTAGTCCAAGAGGATGGTGGTCTCCGAAACGAAGAGAGATATTGCTCCAATGGGATAGATATCTAGGAGGGATAAGTCTCGACTTTCTAGAGGGATAATCATGTGCAGCAAACAACACATGTTGATGAGGAGTACCTCAAAAATAACTCCACGAAGCTCAATGGACGAAGCGAGCAGCGAGAAGTCGTCGCATGATCTCGCTTGAGAGAATGAATTGGTGGATGCATTGCGAGATCAAGTGGGGGAGCGACCCAAAGCAATACAAATAAAGGCACACTTGGAGTCGATATGGAGATCATACTCCAGGGAGGGCGGACCCGTGGAATGGTGGGCGCGAGGGCTACCATCAATTTAATGTAAAACGAGGAGCGGAGCAACTTGGGTATAACTTGGTGAAGTACCCAAGCCGCATGAAGGGAGCCGACATAGAAGATGAAACATGGAGTGAAGGCACAGAGCTTTCCTTGGACAAAAGTCAAGGACATAAACTCTTGTAGAGGCAAGAGTAGGATCATGTTATTCTATGGGTCATTCATTCTGATGGAGCGGACTCATCTTACATGGTGTCAAAGACCAAGGGAGCTTCTAGGCACACGCACCTTATCTCGGAGAAGCATTTGATGGAGGAACTAATACGACTCAACTTGCGGAGGCGAAGTTGGGTTCAGAAGGCCTTGGCACGGGGCAAGAGGATGCAGAGGCGGGTACTCTTGAAGAATATGTCACAGTGTTACCATTCAAGTTGCCATGAAGGAAGTGGTGCGGAGCGAAAATTGTGCTGATAGGGGTAGAGGCAATGCGATACACACGACATAGTCCCGTGAGGGACTATATCATATAGAGGTATGATCAGGAGCTATTGAAAGCTCTACTTTAGTGAACAACACGATGGCAAGAAGGGCTATGGATTCAAAGAGTGAAGGCCATGGTCCCGCTGAGGCATGTCTTCCGTGCGTGCATTGAGTTTTGCATCGGATGAAAGCTTTAGTTATCAGCATTTGAGGGCTATGTTCCACCAAGGGAAAAGTTCGAATGCAAGTACCAGTAAGTCTCATGGGAGGGACTTGATCATGTAGAGGTATAACCGAAGCAGTTGGAGAGTTAGACTGCTCTATAGCCCATATTCGTTTAAGGGAGCCCGACAAGTCAGAGGACAAGGTCGAGTAAGCGAAAGTTGCTACCAAGGAAGCTAAGAAGAACATAATCGATGCAAACCCTACAAAGTAATAGTAGAGGCCATGCATGAGAGTTGCAATCTGTCTTTCCATCGACCAAAGGGAGTTGCTTGGAGAACACAGAGGTGTTAAAGCAGGCGGTCGAAAGGGGCGAGGAAGCGACGATGAGTCCAGAGGGACTTAGCTACCCAAAATCAAGCATAAGTTATATTGGAGGTAGACTCGAAGGAGTGCCATAGAGACATATCTACGAAGAAAAGAGATATAGATGCAAGGAACAACGTTACCTTAATCGCCACAACGGGATCTGCCGGCTCTTGTCCCCGTGCCACCGTCGGTCACTCAACATCCCGTCGCGACAGATGTTACCCCATTGCCCGAAGAGCTATCGGGGAATCCAAGGCCGACATCTGAGCATCATCGTGGATGACCTTACGCATCCGGGATCGGACCGAACCGTGCTGACACCTCGACCACCACGTAAAGGTTCACCAACCAACAGGTATGAAGTTGGCCCATCCAGTAGCTAATCGATTCAATTGCCAACACTACCAACATCCACAATGAACGCTCACCCTCCGAATTGTACGAATAGTACCATAATTGAGGGACCATGTGGGCCATGATTCCAATATTTATTATGCTGACAAATGTAACTAGTGACCATTAAATTATCACATTTTATCGTAAACTATAAATAACACGAGTATTTGTTATCTACAAATGTCATCCTTTCAAAATTAACGAACATCAAATATGATTTTACTGCGTGTGGACAATGAGGACATAAAACATGATTCAAATCCCCTCACACTTATGTATATACCACTACAATAATCTTGCTTGATCTATTCCCCACGTCTTCATCTGTTTGTTTTGCATGGTTGGCATTCTTATTCTTATGTTTTTTTTTTTAGCTATCTTTATCCATTGAATTATGCTTGTGAGATCTCGATTGGTAACTCATAACTTAAAATTTGTTTTGTATGTCTTATCGATTGATAATCTATTTTTCAGAGTCTCGGTATAAACTAATGGTTTATAGACATGAAGTTAAGCTTTCGATGATAAAAAGTTAATTATTTATAATTAAGTACATAATTAAACATAATATCCTTTCATAGAGTATGTCTCGTTCTTATTATTTTATATCCTTCCTTCTTAGATGAAACTCGGAGAACTCACACTCTGTATTCGAGTAAATAAGATTTACCCACATTAAATTGAAATAGACGATGAAGGCGATGCTGCACGAATCTTGATCGCTGCAATCAACCATCGATCTAGAAAATGGACGGTGGGGATCATCCCAACGAGTCAAAGAACTTCAACGGAGGACCACGAATGAAAACTCTTCAATCTTCACCGTCCGTTCACATCCTGGCGACCTGATCGAAAGTTGATCGACGGACGCGATTATTACATGCTTATGTGGCAACCATCCAGACCTTCCGAGTGAGACTTTTTACACAAAGACCCCGCACGAAGGCATAAATGATCGAGGACCATTTAGTAATTTTAATGGATATATAGAGGCCGGCTTCGGGGCGGGGAGCCGATCGATGAATCCGAAACCCTTGCAAAGTCTTCGTCGCGGTCTCGTCTTCCGTCCCTTCGCCTGCTCCCGTGCTTGATCCCGCCGTCGATGGCGGCTTCCTCCGAGACCAAAGGGGAAGGAACCCTGAGGAAGGCTTTCGGGGGCGTTCTCGGCTTCTTCATTCTCCTCCTGATCGGAGCCCTCGCCTTCTCGATCCGCCTCTTCTCCGTAAGTCCTGCTACCCTCGACCCTTCGCTGACGACCTCGAAACCCTAGATCTGAAATCCAGAGTGCAGGATTGGACCGGATACATGTCTTTCTTCCTGGTTTACCGATTTCTGCTGATGTAGTGACGCTTCTGTTGTTCGATTTGAACCACCAGGTTATCAAGTACGAGAGCGTGATTCACGAGTTCGATCCGTACTTCAACTACAGAGTCACTCAGGTTTGATTCCTCCGAACTTCTCCCTTCCCTTTCTCTTGCACACTACTATGACCGTTTCATTGATGCGAGCTTGTTCTAGAGCTCCTCGTAGTGAGTAGTTTATCATCTCTTCTTCTGATTTTGAGGGTTGTTTATGTACTCGATGTATATGGTACCAAGATACGTTGACATATGAGACCTAAACGAAATTGTAGCCCCTGGAATCTCGAACCTTATGTTGTAAATCGTAGAATTTGATCTCCTATAATAAAATCAAGAGATCCTTCTTTTTCATATAAAGCAATGAAACGATTCATCATTTTCTTTTTTGGAAAGGCAATCGATGTTACAATCTTTTAGCATTTAGTATATGATATAGAAAATTCTTTAGAATAGAAGCTTTCTTTATTTCAGATGGAGTCTTCCAAAGTTTCATTCAGCACGCTTTATAGGAGTAACAATCTTGTAGTTTCAAGACATCATGATAATAGGATCTCTGGGCATTGGTACAATCACAGTCTGAAAATAAAAGTTCATAGCATCAACCATTTTGCTCTTGGAATAGGTGTCCTGAAAAGTTCCATATTGTTCTGTCAATTTGTTTCTTTTCTTAAAATGTACATCTTCTGTCCCTGATGATATTACTTACTGTTTCAGTTTCTTACAAAGAATGGAATATATGATTTCTGGAACTGGTTTGATGATCGAACCTGGTACAGCATCCATAAACATGTCTACTTAAATTGCAGAAACTCCATGTTTTATTGATGCGGGGTTGAGTTTATGTTTGCACTGTTCATTGGTAGGTATCCCCTTGGTCGTGTAATTGGTGGAACTGTTTACCCTGGTTTGACGCTAACAGCAGGTTCCATATGGTGGTATGTCTGTGAGACGTGTAGTAAAGAATTACATTGTTGTCAGAGTCTTAATCAAGTAAGAAAACATCTATTTTTTTGTATTGCAGGCTGCTGAATAACCTGAACATTCCTCTGTCAGTGGAGACCGTCTGTGTATTCACAGCTCCAATCTTTTCAGCTAATGCATCTTGGGCTACGTACCTTCTCACGAAGGTAGACATATATTGTTGATCTTTGCTTTTCATGTTTGTCCAGATACCTGGCAATTGCTTTCTTTGTCATGCTTCTTACATGTTTGTTACAGGAAGTTAAGGGAACTGGAGCTGGATTAACTGCTGCAGCCCTATTGGCACTGGTAACCATGTACTCACTTGTGTATTTTATGAAAAATGAATGATGAAAATATGCATCTGAAAATAAAATTTGCTTTCCAGTTGGGGGTTTCAGTAGCAACATTTTTTTTTCATATGTTTCTTTTGATCTGCTCAATTCTTTCAAAACTCAAAAAAGATCTGTTCTGTCTTCTCTATGTGCAGGTGCCCTCGTACATATCAAGATCTGTGGCTGGTAGCTATGACAATGAAGCTGTTGCAATATTTGCCTTAATATTCACGTTTTATCTTTATACCAAGGTAAAAAAAAAACTAAGCAATTTGTGATAAAAAATCATTTTTTAAATCTTATTATGAAATCTAGTTTATATTGGCTCACTTAGCCAGTGTTTGGGAAATATTGTTTACTTGGAACACGTAAAAGTTATCATTTTTTTGTTATGCATGATATGCTGATATCATGAAACTGTATGCAGACACTGAATACGGGATCACTCTTCTATGCTACCTTAAATGCTCTGTCATACTTCTACATGGTATGATGTGCTCTTCCCATTTTGCGCCTCATCTCCTAAGCAAATCAATTAATTCTATGTTTTTCTCTTTACAGGTGTGCTCTTGGGGAGGCTACACATTCATCATTAACCTTATTCCAATGCATGTTTTGCTATGTATTGTAACTGGTCGTTACTCTCCACGGTTGTACATTGCCTATGCCCCTCTTGTAAGTATTAGCAGTTGTGTAGGTGTTTGCTATCTATTTCTTCTTATTCTTAGGGTATAATACATGAAACTATTTTCCAATAAAGAAAGATTATTCTGGTCAGTTTAAATAGTGCATATACGCAGGTTGTTTTGGGAACACTTCTAGCCTCTTTGGTGCCTGTGGTGGGTTTCAATGCCGTGATGACATCGGAGCATTTTGCTTCATTTTTGGTCTGTTTTTCGATATCACTACTTTATTTCTGTAGAAATTTATTTGGTGCCATGCAATGTTTACATTCTTTCTAGACAAACCTTTGCTGTTACCTGCTCATTAACAACTCATACATTTTATTTCTTTTCTAAGATTCCTGTCTGATGCAAAATTTGATAAAAAAATGTCTGACAATTTAGTTTATATTATAATTTAATTTGCTCAAGTATGTTTCCTTGTTTTATGACATGCCAGGAAATGCCAATTATTTCACTGATTGGACATTGCTCCAGTCATATTGGTCTTCTGCACTAATAGATATTTATGGTCGGCTCACTTTACAAACTAACATTACAAAATCTATCATGTTATTATTAGGTCAGGCTATATGTTATTTTTGGGAGGAACAAACTTCGATTGACTTTGTGGAGGCCCGCATGTCATCTGACTGATATGAAAAGTATTGACTTTGTGCACATCAAAGTTACATGTCTTTTCAAAACATGGTTATATGCATACATTGTTTCTTTTATATCATTACAGTATTACACTGGAATGCTTGTGGTATCATCTGCTGATGTAAATGAATTGCTAAAACTTTGTTCTTTTTTATTTCCCAGAGACATGGAACGCATTGTTTGTAATTTGTGTTCCTTGTGCACTTCTGCTAACATTGTATGAAATTATGCAGGTATTTATAATAATTCATGTGGTTGCACTTGTTTATTATATCAAAGGAATTCTATCTCCCAAGATGTTTAAAGTGGCTGTGACACTTGTTGTGACGATTGGCATGTAAGTTTTCGCATTCTGCAGTTCATGTGTTGATTGCAGATACACAGTGGAAGCATTTGATAATATACAGGATGACTACATGAATTAAATAATCTTATCCATATTTGACATTCATTATTCTCTAAGAAACTTCCCTTTCAGTGCTGTTTGTTGTGCAGTGTTGGCTATTCTTATAGCACTGGTGGCCTCTAGTCCTACAAAAGGTTGGAGTGGGCGTAGCTTGAGTCTTCTTGATCCGTAAGCATCTACTCCTGACATTGATTGTCACCAACTTTGATAGTCACCCATAAATATTTGTAATTTATAGGCCTTTTAGAGTAAGTTCTGCAATGTTAACAAAAAATGCACTGCAAGAACGATAGTAAGGGTTCTGAACTATGGTCATGTACATCTTTTATATTACATGGTGCATTGATGTGATACTAATCCCGAAAGGATAACACAATCTTATTTTTTACTTTGTATAATAAAAGTGAACAAATAAACAGTTTGGAAGGATAAACACCCCTTAAGGAGGCATAGTTACTGAACTAAACATAAATACACCTTTCTAATATGCATCTTTATGCCTTTGTGGTTGGGTATGCATAATCTATTGACAGATAAAAAGCTATCCTATATTTGACATGGGAAGCATCTGAAGTCTGCTGGTTTGACTATAGATCCACCAAACATGTAAATAATTTCTTATCTAGCACATTTAACTTGAGTATGGTGAAGCTACACAAGCACAATTAGAGCAAAAAGGGACCTAAAAACCATCAGATAAGCATGCTATCCTTAACATAAATGCTGAGGTATATAATAGTCATTAGAAACATTGATGTGATACTAATCATGAAAGGATAGCGCAATCTTTTTTTTTTTACTTTGTATAATAAAAGTGAACAAATAAACAGTTTGGAAGGAGAAACACCCCTTGAGGACAATATTTTGAGACATAGTTACTGAACTAAACATAGATACACCTTTCTAATATGCATCTTTATGCATTTGTGGTTGGGTATGCATAATCTATTGACAGATAAAAAGCTATCCTATATTTGAAATGGGAAGCATCTGAAGTAAATAAATTTGATTTTTTACTTAGATGTTAGCAGTGGAATTAGGTAGAACATATTTGGTAGTTATGGCCATTTAATTTTTCTGGCATACGGCTATGCAGGCAACATACTGATACACAATCTGCTGGTTTGACTATAGATCCACAAAACATGTAAATAATTTCCCATCTAGCACATTTAACATGGGAATTGAGATGAAAACTGTCCCTTTGCACATGACAAATTCGACATATTAACAATTTGGCATCCTTAGATATGGAGACTACTTGAGTATGGCGAAACTACATAAGCACAATTAGAGCAAAAAGGGACCTAAAAACCATTCAGATAAGCATGCTATCCTTAACATAAATGCTGAGGTATATATTAGTCATTAGAAACATTGGGCTAGCTATCTTTGAGTGACTGAAAGATCTAAACAATCTCAATCTTGATATATCATCTTGATCCTTCTATTCTATTGATGAAACAGAACTTACGCAAGCAAGTACATACCCATCATTGCTAGTGTTAGTGAACATCAGCCACCGACATGGCCTTCTTATTTCATGGACATCAATGTGTTGGCATTCTTGGTTCCAGCTGGTATTGTTGTAAGTGTGTTACTTTCTATATTTAGCCTTCAACTTATACATGCTTGTTTCATCCTTTATGTGTAAATGTGCTATGATTATTATAGTTATACTTTTTTTCTAACCTCTTCTATTTTACTAGTGGTTGGTTTGTCTAGGAATAAGGTTATAGAACACTGAGCACATACAGCTATAAGAATTTGATCTGCAACCATGCATGCTTTATTTTGTTGCTGCAATTTTCAACTGTAAGATTTCTTGTATGTTTATAAAAATTCTCTGTTTTAGTAGGCACTTTGTTTTTGCTTGCTTAAATCATGTGGTGGGTCATGTTGCTTCAGACGTTGAACTTCCATGAAACATATTTTAGAACAATTGGTGTCTTATAGTTGAACAAACTATCCCAAGAATATTCTTCTCCTATTGCATAGGCTAGCTAGCACCTAATAAATTTCATCAGCAGTAAACTGCTACCCAGTGTATTTAAAAGCGATAGGCACCAGAAGACTCTAAGGTCCCAAAACGGTGCTAGGTGCCCACTCGAGCAAAACGAGGCACTTTTGAATAACAAAATTTTAAAAATATATGCTATGATTGATAAATATGGTCAAAAAAATAAAAATGACACATCAAATTGGAATCATATGAAGTACCAAATTAAACCTCCTAGTGTTTTCAATATGATGTTAAACAGTTTTAACTCGTATAGAGTAACGGTGCACCACCTCAATGGGGTGCAGCAAGTTAATCGAAATGGGATAGTGGGGGAAGGAGAGGGTATGGAGGAAGGTGGGGGAATGAGAACAAAGCTGCAATGGCAAATGAATGAAGCTACAATGGTGGACAAAGGCAGAAGACGAGGTTGCCAACGGTAGCGGACGAAGGCGGCGGACAAGTTTGTTGACAGCGGCAGTTGGAGCTGCAATGGCGGACAGAGCATACAAAGGCGACAAGCATAGGTTTTTTGCTTTCGCTTTTGGCTTCTTTTGCTAGGTTGGCCACGAGAGGGGGTTGGTAGGGAATTACATTAGTTGGTTCGATTGAACCAACATACTCGTCCAATCGAACTCAGGGTCGAAGTCGGCCCGATTTGGCTTAGGTGCTCGCCTGAGGTGCTTGACACCTGGGCTTTGGCGAGTGACCGAGCCGTGCTTCATTGAAAGTTGAAATGCCTCACCATGAGGTGTTGCGAGGTGCTCGTGTCTCGCCTCGCCCTGTGCCTTTTGAAAACATTGCAACCACACTTAAGTACTTCATTGTTACTATCTTTATCTATTTGCAGTTTTCAATTTGCTCTAGTGTTTTGTGCTTTTGACAACGGTGGTTAGGTATTTTTTTCTTGTATGAGACATTTAATTCCCATGGCTGATATTTTAGAAGAACCAGTCTTTACAAGTTGAGTAGATCATCCCAAAGAATGTATTTCCCCTACCACATGGTCCGAGTAGCACCTAGCAAATTCTATCAGCATTAACTGCAAATATGCTTTAGTTCTTCACTACGAGTATCTTTATTTGTCTAGTTTTCAGACTCAGAGTACTGCTTGCATAATGTTTATTTATTTATCATGTCAGATTATATTATTAATTCTGCCAAATATTGACTAGGAAGTATTTCAATATGTAATGCAGGCATGTTTTTTGCCTCTGTCTGATGCTAGCTCGTTTATGGTTCTGTATATAACAACATCAGTATACTTTTCTGGTGTCATGGTAAGTGTCAAAATGTGGAGTTGATCAACATCACTAACAAAAAATTATCATCCTCATTGTTTGCTATATTTTGGCAGGTGCGTCTTATGCTTGTACTAGCTCCAGCTGCATGCATTATGTCTGGGATTGCACTTTCTGAAGCCTTTGATGTCTTCACACGGTCAATAAAACTTCAGTTGCCTAAATTATTTGAAAGTCCTCCTCCTGGTGTATGTGACCGTGGACTTGTTTCAGTCTGTTATCCATTGAACTTTTTTAAGAAGGCCTAAACTTGATGGATTTTGTTTTGAGTAGCCCTTAATGTTTTTTGTTCTGATATGAATTTCAAGTCAGGGGATATTGATTCCGCTCAAGAAAAGGTGGATAACAAGGCAGCAACTGATAAATCTGAAACTGCTCCAAAAGAAAGACCATCAAAGAAGAATAGGAAAAAGGAAAAAGAAATTGTGGAAACTACTATTAAAAGGCCTCTAAAGGCAAAAAGACTTCTGGTGCTGCCTTTGGAGGCATCTGCAGTCGCAATTCTTCTACTGATCATACTTGGTGCTTTTTATGTGGTATGAAAAATTCTTGATTTCAGATATTTGCTAAAGTTAGCACTGTTGTCCTAGATCATGATATAGTTTCAATGGTTCTATTTTTGTCAATAGTTAAATATAGAGATCTATTAATTAGTTTGCAAGGTTAGATCATTCATGGGCTCTTGGCACCATGAATTTGATAGGTTGTCACTTCAACAAGGACCTACTTTTACATTTATTGATGATAACTAGATATCTGCAACTTGACTTGGTTAGGACCAACTTGTTCATACCACTGAGTAAAAGCAAGGAAAACATACTGAGTTAACGGATAATATGGTTAAGATATATTCTTTCTGCAATTCATGTATGCCATATAGCAATGTGGATATAGGTTTGTATTGAGGGCTTTTTTGGGGCATGCTTTGAAGGTTTTATTATTATTTGTTACAGGTTCATTGTGTATGGGCAGCAGCAGAAGCTTATTCTGCCCCATCAATTGTTCTAACATCTCATTCCCATGATGGATTACACGTTTTTGATGATTTTCGCGAAGCCTATGCATGGTTGAGGCATAATACTGATGTCGATGATAAGGTTATTTCTCATTCCCTTTCCTTTTTATGTCTGCTCTGCATGTTAAATTTTGTTTTTACTCAATTCTCTAATTTTCCAATAATAGTAATTTGGTTATTAAGTGAACAAAAAATTTATGTTTGATATACTTATGCAATTTATAGTTCTTAGATGTTTTTCTTGACTAAGGTAGGCAATTTCGAATAATACCGCCCGGTACGGGCAGTACGTACCGGTCTGTCAGCTTACCGATACATGGACCACCCATTACCGGACGGAACAAAAAAAAAATATATATATATATAAACGAGGCAACGTCGCCTCGCGTGGGAGAAGGAAAAGGTGACGTCACCTTTTATAAAAAAATATATATAAATATATATAATCTTTTATATATAAATATATATTTATTAATTTATATAAACGAGGCGATATCGTCTCGCCTGGGAGAAGAGAGGCATAACTATATATATATATATATATATACACTGAGCGGTATACCGAACTGTATATCGCTCGGTATACAGTTTCGTATCGTACCGAGCGAATGTCGAAACTCCGGTACGGTATGAAATTGCATACCTTATTCTTAACGGTGACTATCAAGAAAGACGGGATAAATGAAATTATGAATTATGTATATCTTTGTTTTAGTGTTGTGTTGTTTATTTTTTTGAATCACTGAGAGACCAAAAGGACTGGAGAGTCTTGTTTATTTATAAAACTCAAAATTGTGTTGCATATCTTTCATGATGAATACCAGCTGAACGATTATGTTAGAACATATAGTTTCTTTCTGATGAATGAACCATGTAACTTATATGAATTCGATCTCTAGTGCTGTTAGTAGTTATTGCAGCAACTAATCCGGATTTGATGTTATTGTTGCTGCAGCGATTAATTTGGGTCTGATATTGTTGTCTTACAATGACTCACTCATAATCGTTTAAACCTCATACAAGCTTAAGCATGTGAATGAAGAAAAAGCTATTTGATGGATCATTCATATCTGATATTTCGTGTTATTTGCTGGAACCGGTGACAGTGTACTCTTTTGTGATTTCTTAGTCTTGTTTCTTTGTAGAGAGAGATTAAACATTATAAGAATATAACCAAGTTAGGAATATAATGAACTCACTTTATTGCAAGACCTAGGAGACTAGGTTTTTAGTATTGATTCTGATACATTTCGGTCGCTGGTCTAGCCGGTATGGTACCAAGACACCAGATGGTAGGCTGACTTCTACTGGCCTGGTATCACTATAAAAATAATATAAGATTAAATATTAATTGGCGCTGACTTATATGGTCCAATATTGTTCCATGGATAAACCAGTAAATACTGTTGATATGTACCAGTCTAACCAGTATTTAAAACCTTGATAACAAGATGGCGATGTTTTCCAAGGTCTCAATTCTGGTATTGGAATCAGGCTGTCAGCAGTAGTTGAATTGGTCACATTTCATCATATTCTAGATTGTACAAAAGCAAAACTTGTAGCCTTTTAAACATGTGACTTCTAGAAATTTAGGAAGGTTGTTTGCTGAATATTTAAAGGTAGGTTGCACAGTTAATATTTTCTTCAGGAGAAGGAACCATAAGTCAACCTTGAAGGTAAAACATACCTAATGCATTAGATGACTGTGGGTGCCTTTGTTAGTGAAGGGACATATAATCACTTTGCATTGGTCTTATGATATAGTTCCAAACATGCATGTTCTTGCTTAGGTTGTGAAACTAAATATGGATATCCTAAAGTAATTCTCATGATCGGCTTTCTTTGGTTATTTCTTATACTAGTCTGGTGTGTAGCAGATGGTAATGCAAAGGCACTTCAATTTGTTCAACATGTTCAAACCCAAGCTATTTGGAACCTTGAAGCAGAAATTGTTAAATAGTATCTCTTCCTGCATCCTGAAAAATAAACTAAAATGCTCTTTTTTTGTTGTTTTGTATTAAGCCATATCAACAGTAGAAGTTGAATATGCTTGTCTACAAGATATATAGAATGCATATATTTCAAATATCCCCAAAGAATGCCTTGTGTGAATCAAGTTTTTTAAAAGGATAAGGTTCTGCAGGTTGCCTCTTGGTGGGACTATGGTTACCAAACAACCGCAATGGCAAATCGTACTGTCATTGTTGATAATAACACCTGGAATAACACTCATATTGCAACTGTTGGCACTGCTATGTCTTCTCCAGAAAAGCCGGCATGGGAGATATTCAACTCCCTGGATGTCAAATATGTTTTGGTTGTCTTTGGAGGTTGCCATTTTAATTTGTGATCTCCTTAAGAAACTTTATTTAGATACTTGGATTCTGTAACTTTAAATTTTCTTGCAATGGTTAGGTCTTGTTGGCTACCCAAGTGATGATATTAATAAGTTCCTTTGGATGGTTCGAATTGGAGGAGGTGTGTTTCCACATATCAGGGAGCCTGACTACCTTGTAAGTTGTGTATTTGTTTTTCTTTTATTGAAGGGTAGCATATTGCAACTTTTTGTTTGTCATTTTTCAAATGATTGATTCGATGGCAACACTTATGAATTTTATAGATTTTCATCAAATCACTGGCAGATGGAACTATATCTGTTGTAACAAAGCTATGCTAAACCAAATATATAATTGCATGAAATTTATCTGGATTGTTTACTAGTGAGAAATATACAAAGTTATGCTGCATATTCTTGCCATGTACACACTAAATAAATCTCAATATTTTGAAGAGCACCATTAACTGTGTATGTTATAGCTTTAGTAAGTATTTCTGGAACAACAGTAAGAGAATTTTCTTTCGTTTAGTAGATGTCTTTATATAAATCTGAATGCTCTACTTTTGATATTCCCGTTCTCAAAAAAGAGGGATGGCCAATATCGAATCGATGCACAGGCAACTCCAACAATGTTGAACTGCCTTATGTACAAGCTGTCTTATTACAGGTTTGCAAATCTCTCTATTCGGTGACCTGATAAATAGTTAATAGTTACAAGTGAGGCTCCCTTCTGTCTGTCTTGCTTTGTTTCCAGGTTTGTAGAAACAGATGGTAAAGGATTTGATAGAGTCAGGAGGACAGAAATAGGGAAAAAACATTTCAAACTAACCCATTTCGAGGAGGTAATAACTTTTTTTGTTTTGTTTCCTTTGCTAGATTGCAGACTATTATCTATAAATGAATGTAGCTCTTCCGATTGGAGAACTGCTTCGTTTTTTCCACAAGATTCACAAAATCTGATGTTAAGAAAACAAGTTACAGGATTTTCAATGAATGAATCTGCAACCCATCAAATTATTTGCTTTTGTGTTTGATCCAGGTGTTCACTACACATCATTGGATGGTTCGAATTTACAAATTGAAACCCCCAAAGAATAGGATCCGGGGAAAATCGAAGAAATCTAAATCAGTATGTGGAGGAACTGTACACAAGTGCTTGGAATTTAGTTCCTGCTAAGCATTTCTGATGTCGTCCATCTCTCTTTTGCAGAATTCCAAAACAAGTCCAAGCAATTCGAGGAGGCACGGTAACTTACGGAAGAACCCCTGGCAGTGATTTGAATAAAGCAAATTGGCCGTCCGGTATAGTGTAGCTGGCCCTTCCCATAGACTATTCTTGCCGTTTTGCTCATGAACTATTGGAAGAGTGAGTTGCAGCTAATAGCGGCGGATGCTTGGCAGAGGACTAAATACAAGACTATGATCACACAGTCCCTATTATATCTTTTATTTATTTTTTGCCTTGCATCATCAGGGGGAGATATGAGATTTTTGATAGCTTACCAAGAAAGACCCTTTTAGATTTGTCATTTGTCATGTGATAGTGATTCATCTGTGTAACCTCGGATCGTTTGGCTTGTAACGGTGGATCCCAACCAGAGAAGATAGCAGAAATAACCATGCTTGCTTGCTGAATCGTTTTCGGCAACCTGATAATATCGATTTCCTTAGTTGAAAACGAGAATGTGGGGCAACCTCCGTTACAAATATCAACTGTTTTATACCGCTTTAAGCTCTTAAGTTCATGAGGTTAGTAGAAGTTAAGGCGTGAAATAATTGTTCAGTTATTCCTTCTCCTAAGGTTAGAAGCCAAGGCACTCGTATTTCATATCTTGTTTCTCACATTCATGATAATTTTTCGGAGGGCATTTGGGTTGTCCCTATTGTTCTCATAGTCACTATATGTAAGCTTCGCAGATATAATCTAATTTTAATATTAAAATCGAAGATATAATCATGTTATAGATATAATCTCATATTTTAATTTTAAAATCGAAGATATAATCAAATTATACTTCGCAGATATAATCTCATATTTTAATTTTTATATTATTTATATTTTTATTTATATATTATATATATATTTGTAATTCATATATATATATATATATATTATTTATATATTTTTAATTGATATAATCTCATATTGGACCAACGGTAACATATATATATTATTTATATGTTTATTGATATATTCATTGTAATTTAATGTGTGAGACTCAGGTAATATGAAATATTCTCTCCAGATCCTCTCTAATTGGTCCAATATGGAAGTGTATTCCGTTGAATAATTGGCTGTGCGTAATAGATGAAGAGATATCCTAGCATATTGAAAGATTTAGGAGGAGAATTAAAATTCTGCAATGAGAGAGTGAGGGAGGGAGAGAAAAGAGATTTCGACAGAGGAGAGAAATTTGAGAGGGAGAGACGGAACAGCTGGACTGTGGTGAAGCATGTTACTTGTGTCATCATCACAAGATCTATTCAAGATGAAAAAAAAAAAAGAAAATAAATACAGAAAAACAGAAGAATATATATATATATATATATATATATATATATATATATATATATATATATATATATATATATATATATATATATATATATATATATATAGATTGAAGATTAAAAATCTCGATGAGAGATACTAAAGATTTACTTTTTTATAAATCAAAATTCCGTCAAAAAAGAAATATCAAAATGAAAAATTATTCTTCAAATCAAGTCAAAAATATATTTTATATTATTTTTCATGTGATCGGATCTATAGAAGGGGATAGAATATTATCATAATACACCATCACAAATGAACTAGTAAATTTAAGTTGAAGCGATAATACATCATCAGAAATGAACCACCAAAAAATAAAGGTATATAGTAACTTATTAGGCGTTAACTAAAGCGCCTAATAAGTTACTAATATGATTCAACCCCATCATATTGGTTTAGTCGATCGAACTAAGTTATTATTATTATTATTTTTTCTAACAATGAATAAACGACGAAAACAAGATTTAAACACAGGACCTTATAATAAATTGATCAACTAGACTTAAGCTATAGCCCCTTCGACAACCACCCGTCAATACATATACTAACCTGACAAGTAAAGAACACCTATTCCTTTGACACCACCTCGTTTACCTGTGGTGCCACTTAAGTCCCCACCCGGAGAGGCAACCATCAAACGCAAGGTAAGATTATCTAATCAAGTATATAATATTCACTGTCTATGATGCAATGAGATTTAATTAGTTACTAGCTAGCTCAAACAGTAATTAATTATTTTTTTAATAAGCAAAACCTTAATGTTCCAAAGGAGCCACTAGTAAGTAATATGACGCAAGGACAAGCCTTTGTTGCCAACCAATAAATTCTCAATGCTACTTATTTTTGAATCGGTTATTTACAACAAATAACAAAAACAAAAAAAACAAAAATGAATTGATACTGTCAATCCCTCACAAAAATAATAGAGCACCATACTCGATGGTAGGTCCTCTACAAGACGTTCGTCCTGATTCCGCACACCCTGCAGTTAATGCCGTAGAACGGCCATGCAAGAGGACAAAAACAAAACTTTGCAGTTGGAATCGTTACCTGTTTCCGCCGGCGCCAGCAGCCCTAGGATGATGACGCCTTGAACCTGGTCTCTTGTCCCTCCCACGCCTCATGGATATCTTCCCCGGTAGCTTCCTCGATGGAGGAGCTCTGGTGAGCCTGTCGTTAGCCAATGCAGGAGGTGGTGGACGGACTAGGGCTGCGAGTGCTTTCCGTTGTTCCAACAAGTCTCTGTGGTACGCCTGCATGACAGAAACTACATGATCAAGAAAAAGAATCCAAGTTTGAGAGGTCAGATGAAACATCCCCATCATATTTGAGGAGTGCATGACTCCACACCACCGCCAACAGAAACCACTTCAAGCAGAGGGCTGCAGAAGAACTTCATAGTTTATTCCCAACTAAAAGTATGGTTGCCGGTAGTGCCAGAACAAGTAACTGTGCTTTGCCCATCTATTCCGGTAGACACGAATGGTGTCATGTACAGGCAATCCATGCTTCTACCTCTCGTGTTTTCATTTTATAATGTAGTGGATACCCTTTATAATGCGTATTGAATGAAGGACATGGTTAAGAGTCGGTAGTACCTGAACGACAAAGTTGCGTCTTTCACAGTCCATAAACATGTTGATTGTCCAATTCACTTGAGACATTATCTTATCCCTTACAGTGCTGAAACTGATTTGATCCCTAGAAGTAAAGCGGTCCACTTCGTTGAACCATAGACAGGTGAACAGATTGGTAATGGGTATGTGCTCTTTTATGATCACACATCCCTCAGGTACATCTGTAATTAGCAATCAGCATCACAAACTTTTAGGACATGCGGTTCCAGAGATAAACCTACAGTATCTTCCTATAAAAAGAAAAAAAAAAGAAATCTATAGTATAAAGATTTCCACACTCACCACTTGTAATAGGAAGCTTATATGAAGAATAAGGTGTCAGACCCTCTTTCTTATAAAACTCGATTTGATAATCTATTGATGCATTGTCATACTTCCCAGCAGCTTTGTTAGCCTCTGCTTCCTCGAAAACATCAAAGCGCCTGTAGTGCCTGGAGATCGCTAAAGTGTAGTTCTTCCGCCACAAGAATCTGAAAATCAGTGAATCTCTTTGTAGTTTATACGTAAGATATCCAAATTCCAATCATACATTTTAATGAATGGCATTTCGAACATCACACTTGAACATAAACTAATAGGCAACTTAAACAAGTTAAAACACAGGTGTCCTTTTTGTGTAACTCTTCAGCAAACACTTCCAATCATAGTTTCCTGCATGTTAGATCAGTCATGAGGTGTGGGACAATCACTTTCTCAACAAGAAAAGTTCAAGGATAATTACAACAACAACAAAACAATAAATCCCAACTATTTGGGGTTGTATGATTAATACAATAAAAATTATTTAATCACATTATTAACCGATGAGCCATAGGGATGAAAAGAGGGACCAATTCATTTTTTGAGGACAAAGGAACATGGGTGACATCATAATCAATGCTGCATCATGAAGGTCAACATACTTGGCCAACAAATTAAAAAGATTCTGGCATAACATCATTCTCATGCCACTAGTGGAGAAAGAAAAAGAATACAGAAATGCTATAAGCACTAAAATTCGAGCATCCAAGTACAAACCCTTCAATGATCTTGCTAAATGCATGATTTATAAGATTTTGTATTGTTACAAAATGTAATTGTTATTTCATATGCAATAGATGCTTCAAACTAGTATCACAGTTGGTTGATCATTAACCTCTGCTCTAGCATCTAAATTAGGTACTGTAAAATATACAACAAAATTTTTGCCTAAATTTAGATGTTCATAGTTCCATAACCAATAGAACATAAACAGGTAGCCCAGATTATGAGGCTCCTGCCAATCCATCATCTAGACCAATGTGTGTACCCTTAAGCCTGTAAGTAAAAAGGTTATTTTCATGGTTCTAACACAAAGATTGCAAGGGAGTAACAACCTCATCATAACGACAAGCTCGCCTACCTAATAAATGCATGCAAAAATATGCAATTTACAGTTAGATGTTACTTTGTTTTAGATATGTAACTGCACAAAACTCTTGATGTGGGATGATTTGATGTTCATCAGGTACAGTTCCATTAAGCATAAACGTAAGTTACCATCACCATTAGTTATGACATACCATTTTGTAGAAACTCAAGCTAGTTGACCACCATTAAATAGAACACATTTCAGCTCGTAGAAACTTGTGTTTAGTTGTCCTTTTCCACAAAAATGACAAAAAAAACCTAGGGATCATAATAGTTAGGGCCCCCAATTGAAGGCTCAAATCAAGCAATTCCTTTTATTTATGAAAAAAACTAGTTAACATATTCCTTGCTAGACTCCTAATGAAGTTATACATACATAATTTAAGATGCACCAGTGCTTTGGTTGCTATTAAAGCACAATCCAACATGCGTAAAAACATCTCCATGGTTCTGTCAGATGGATTACATCAATGTGACGTATTTAAACCTACTTGATACACAATAATGTTATTCACACAGGCTAAGAAAAATATAAGAAGCAAGCCCTTAAATGAAGTATACCTCTCAAGAACTTGATAGGGATCCGCAACAAGCTCAAGTTTTCCATCAATCCAAAGAGAAAACCTGGCATTTGGGAATAGCCTATGGAGCAAAAGTTTTGGAACCTGCTAAAGTTAACGAGTCAGGAACTATCTATAACATGTATCGAGCATTGCACAAAAAAAAAACCTTTTAGAATACTCTCAGTATAAATCAAGATTGCAATTAAACCAGGTATTTATGACTTAAAGCAACTCATCACCTCAACCAATTGTTTACAACTAACAGTTTTCTAATTAAATAAAATAACATAAGAATAAGAAAAAGCATCATTATGTGTCAATTCTAGTCAAACTTATTTATAGAATCATGTTATCAGATGACTGTTTAAATCTTATTTTATCTGAGTGTACTGTCTTAATTAGCTCTGCAGTCCAAAACTAGAAAGACCAAGAAACAGGTGTTAAAGATGCAATCAGAAAAATGTGATTATTGTCAAATATATTAAAAATAAGATCAGATAAATGATAAAATAAAGACTTTTTAACACTGGCTAAAGTTAATATTTGTTTGAATTAAACATGAAATCTGGTACTACAAAATATGTTCACAGGTTTACACACTGATAAAGTTACTTTTGTACACACCGCCTGTCGATCTTAGCACACATCTATAAAAACTAAAAAAAGTGAATATATAAAAGAACATTTGCATCCCTTGATCTACCTAAGGCTCAATTAACTAATTGAAGATGGCTATCCAGGAGCCTTAGAGCTGCAGAATTCCTTTTGACTAGTAGCCAACTGCTAGTGTCTTAGTGTGTTCCCCAATTACTTAGAGCAACCTGTGTCTGAGACAGCTGCTTCAAGTCATCATCTCTATGTCTAAGTTTTCTTCTTTTAGCTAGGTTAGCTTTCATGTTGAATTGTTGATCTTTAGTCTCCAAGTCATATAATTTCTCTTTCTTGTTAGTTCACAGTCATTATTGCCTGTGAAAATCCTTATAACAGACTGATGAAGCGATACTTCTAGACTCCAAAACGTTCAGATCCCCAAACATCCTTACAATCATTTGGACCATTACAAGGCAACATCTTAAGTGACTTTAATCAAGTGCTGGAACTTCCTACTTTCTTCTTGGTCAATAAATAATCCCTAAACGAGCTAGTTAGCTTTACCAATTATATAGTGGAAAGTGGGCATCAGTAGAAAGAGATGTTTTTCAACATATTGAGATGTCTATCCAGTAAAGGAAATTCCACAGTGAGGATCAGTCCTAACTCATAATCCTGCATGGTAGATATAGGCAATTCAAGTAAACTATATATTTTTTAGTAGGATGTAATTTTGTTTCTCTTAAAAATATTTTAACAACATCCTGAAGGTTTCAGAAACTTTAATCCATATATCAACAAAATTTGGCTGATCTACTTGTTGGTGAAAATAGTCTGACCATATTATCTTCAAGTGTTAGATGATGCTAGATGAAAGTTGAAGTAACCAATGGTGGTCTAAGAGTGAAACATACCTTCCCGTTGCGTCTTGCATCTACATAAGGAAGGTTTCGAACTACCACAGTTTTCCATAGACCAACTCTTTTGGAATCATCTAGACCACTAGAGTTCCTCATATATGCTTCAGTTTGTTCATCAACAAACATATAAAAGCATGCATTCCTCTTTGCATATTCACTAATATTCTTTGGTTGTTGCATTATATCATAATTTCCTGATCAACGAGAAGAGCATAAGTGAATTAATCAAAAGGAAAGGAGAAGCAATGATGAAAGGGTAAAACAACTGAAAAACAACATGAGAAGTAGTGCATTTATACCAAAAATAGCAGAGGCTACAACAACATCATCACATTCTTCCATTTCAAGAAGATCAGTGTCATTTATATCAAATCCAGTTCCTTGACCAGGTTTCTTTCCTTTGGCAAATCTGACGAAGAATAGTTTAATGGGCTTAGCTAAATACAGCAGTTAGAAGGCCACTTCACTTACATAAGCACATCCATAAGGAAGATCCAATTAAAAAGTTTTGGGCCACAAAATTTGTGAAATAGTTAGTTTTGTCCGAATGGGAAATATGGACTGGCAAGAAAAGTAAATCATACCCACAGTGCACCATCATCGATTCTTTTATATTGAAAGATTCATTCCTCTCAAGCAGAGATGGATATCCCCCAAAGATAGAGCCGCCAATTGACTCATTAGCAATCAAGTTATCTTCCGAAAAATAACTTAAATTCTTAAGAACAGGTGATGCTGAGGGCGAAGGTGGCATAAGAAGTGCAGCCTGCTCTGCAGGCACATAACAGACAGGACATGCTACAAAACAGAAAAATGAGAGAGTTAGAAGAATAGTTGGTTTAAGAATGAACTGAAACTACAAAATCTTGTTCTTTGAATAGTCAAGAGCTCAAGACTTACGACGTGGACCAATGCGCCTCTTATCAGCTGGTGGAGGAGGAGAAGAGAAACTATCACAAGGATGCAGTTTGGGAGGAAAAATGGGGGCAGAAATATGGGTTACATTATGAGTAGTTGCAGACTCCTGGTGTGAATGTGTAGTTATACCAACTTTCTTTTTTTTTGCAGGAATGAATGGAGGTCTAAAATTATTCAATGGTGGGATACCAGAATCTACGAAGTTCTGGACCTGATCTGCGAAAGCCATGCGAGTGTCGGGGTTCGCTGATGCGTCATCACCTGGAGTAGCAACTGAAGAAATCATCACATGCTACGATAATAGATAACAGATGTATAGTTATATGCACAAAAACATTGGACACTTAAATTTAAGAAAACAACAATATTACACTGGCAGAATATCCATCTGCACTCTAACGGGTATATCTTAAAGCCGGTATTGTTATTGGTGGCAGTTTGTGTTATGATGACAAATAATGTGATCCAAGTAGCAGCAAGCCATGTTGAGTAACACAAGTTCAAAGATTCGCTTGTTTGCTGATTATTCGACAGCCATCGCTTGACACACGCAGTTATAATCATAACCAACAACCTATTACAGAATCAGATACAAATGGTTCAGTAACTACATAACAGACTTCCCATACAGATTCCACCGAACTAATGCTATCACTGTGTCTTTGTGAAAAAGAAATGTTAAATAAGACTTGCATCAGCCATTTATTACTGTGTTTGATCATCAAACAATTGGCACATAAATCTACAGTCGCTGGTTTCAGTTGTTATCATCCTCTAAAAAATCCATAGGGGACGAGAACTGCTAGAAACATGCAGAAGACTAGAATGGTTATGCCCCGAAAACAGAGATCTTGAGATGACTCCGGACATGTAAAAGTATGACCGGTCAATCAATTACTAGACATAAGGCATGACTGTAGCATCAAAACCTAATTCTCCACCAGCAACTTGCATGCAAAAAGAGAAAAAGGAAGGGAAGACAGGCCAAACCTTTACTGACGACAGTAATGAAAGACAGTACTGCAGCTGAAGCGACGAGCAAGAGCAACATCCTGACCTTCCTTCTCCCGGCAAAGTTGCAGATCCTCGGCAAGATCCTCTCCCTTTCTCTTGGTCCGGAAAGGGATATTTTCGAAGCTTTGCGGAATAAGTAGGGCGGCGATTGAGTCGACAAAAGGGCACCGCTGGGTTGCTGCACTGATCCATAACTCCCTGATCGTAGACCCAATGACGCTCCGGTCATTGTCCCTCCCAACCCACTGGCGGTCCTCTCATCTCCCTTCCCCTTCACAGAACCCACTCATCCGGCCTATAATGAATCAAGACAACCACAAAAGAATGAATTCGAGATCTGTAAATCCCCGCTCCCCTGCAATTGACCAACCTAAATCCACCAAAAGCTACAAGATCTACTTGATTTTACACAAAAATCCGAGAGCTCTCGCTCGAATCTAGAACGCAGAAAGACTTTGTTTCGAGAGAGATCAAATTTCTTACAGATCCATCTTCCTCGTCATCAACCACGGCTTCGCAAACGATAGCGCGAATTGGAAGAAATCAAGGAAGACGATCCGCAGGGGCGGTGGGTATCAGGGTTTCCGCTGCGGGATCTCCGATCGAAACCCTGATGTCCGTCTTCGAGCGCCGGGCTCGAAGTGGTTAATAATACGCGAGAAGGAAGACGGGGGAGGAAGCGAGAACGGATTAATTATTAATTATGCCTACTAATTGGGTTCCAAGAAGAGTTAATCATCGGATTACAAGCTAATTTTCCATCCAAATAACTACTTTAGCTACCCGTCGAAATGTTACTCGAGCGTCTACCTGACGAACCCAACCCTCGGTGGCGTGGGTCCCTGTGCCCCGCACTAATGTGCAGCGAGAGACAGACATTCGTTTCGACGTGAGGTCAGGAGTTCCCCGTTTCGTCGCTGCGTTCGCCGTTACGGCAATCCGTTACAGCCAGTGGCTGCAAGATAATCCGTTACGTCCTGGAGCTGTTGTCCGGCTGACGCTTATGTGACGAAGGGAACCGTTTGCATAGCCTCTATCACCGTTCGACTTGCTTAACGATACGTGCAAACACGAATATCGAGCACGATGGACGGTGATCGAGGCCTTCGTCTGCAACTGTCGGTACTCTGTTTGAGATCTCAGTCAGAAACACGTCCGTTGGTTTCAATGATAACATGACAGGATCTAATTCAATTCATTTATTATTCTTCTTTTATTTCACAATTTTATAAGAAAATAAAAGGAAAAAAGGGCGACAAATAAAGAAGAGATCAAATGCGACAGAGTGAATCAGATCATATGCTATTAAATTCTTGCATTACCAAGAAACGTGAATTGCCCGATTAGTCAATGTATTCGGATACGAATTAATTGTGTCAATTTAATTTGATGGGGGTAGATGAGAAATTGGTTTTAATAATGCATAATTTAGTAGCACGCCCTTTGGCAGCTGTCCATAGGCAAACCGATGTAAAATTTCAAAGCCGATACGGTGGATCATGTTAACATGACGCCTTAGATTTAGATGACATGATCATCCTCCCACATCGTACAAGGTCGTGCGAGGTACACCGCATGATATGAAGTTGCTCTTGGAAAGTTTGAGATGACATCGTCGAGTACGAAGCTGTTTCGGAAAACTCAGGATGGCGTTGGTCGACACCGATCCATGTAAACCAACTGGTGTCTACACGAAAGATATGGGCTGACCGCTTAAGGGATCGACGATCATCAATGAACTAAGTACAATCGACCCCTATATGTAAATATAAAAATGTACCACTTGGCCAACGTTAGGGGGGACTTTTCGTATACTCAATTCACTCTCATTACACTCAAGGCTAACTTGAGTTTTGGAGGGATCGAGTCGGAAAATCCCCCACCCGATCTCGACCTATGTGCAAGGTTTGATGATGAAGAAACATACAACAAGATTCATAGCTTAACTCAACCCGACACTTACTTTAGCTGCCAAATTCTCCACGTGAATAATCTTGCATATTTGGGATTTAATCAAATCATACCGACTCCTCGATCGATGGTTTAAAGGTTCACTGAACAATATAATTTTAAATGTCAAAGATATAAGAATGATTTATATTCATGATATTATTAAAAAGACCAATTGGATATGCCGAGTGCTTGGTCAAAAGATGGAGATATATTCTTGGTTTAGTATATCAATTCATCAAAATATGGCGTTGGACTTCCTATCTGACTTGTATTGGCATATCACAGTCAGGATCAGGGGATCAGTCACGTCGAAATTTGTGGTTTTGAATTATATAAATATCTTCCCATTGAAGTGTTCTTTGCTTTGCAACCTTCTATCAATTGCATATTTGTCCGGTCGTTACCTACAAAGGTGACAAGACGTCACAGGATGTCCGATGTGGGACAGCGTGGGATGCATAAGGTGGGGGGATTCAGACACCGGCATTGACTGGGCTAAAGAAGATAAGTCTTTATTTTATTTAATCTGGAAACATACCCTGCGAAATGGACAGAGCACCATTCTCTGCTTGTGTTTTCTTAGGAGCTGTGGTCTGACCAATGGAGCTTGTCAATGCAAACTGTAGCCCTCTTCTTTGACCGGTGAGTGATGACAGTCTCCACAGGGCATTAGACGTACGTTGCTGCTGCTCTGTTCGATCACACAGGTCCTCTTCTTGGCTCTCTTTCTGCTATGTACATTTGACGTAAGAGAATAGTGATGGCTGCAGGGAATGCGGCCTGACCAAACCACACGGCAGAAGTGCGATAGATAGAACACAGAGTCAAAGTTTGCATTGGCTGTGGTTGCGTCAGTAGAGACAACGAGGAGAATGGCAGAGGGATGCAAGAGTTAGGTACAATCCGACACACGTTACCTGTAAATATCTGACCACCAAACCTCATTCTAATTCCTTTGAGGAGAATATAGTGTGTCCAGGCCGGCCTTGCATGGTTGCAACTTTTATGTTGTACACCTGTTTGCATATATGTCCGGTACGTAATCTATGCGTTGCATCGTTGGATTCGATGCATATTGACAAGGATAGACACATGAATTCTTTATATTCTGATTGGATGCTGAAGTATTATTGTGTGAAACAATTTAATCGGTTTTTGCTAATATATTCAAAGAAATGGAATATGAAGATTTGGAAAGAACAAACCAAGTGCTAAAATTACATATATAAAACATGACAAATTTAAATTTCTTTTTACAGAAATGGCAGCAAGCGCAACTACAACATCAAGTTGGCTTTCACCAAAACAAATCTATGGAAATTTCCAAAAAAAACACCCTTTAAATAAAGAAAACTCATCATTTGAACGTTTCCTATATATATATATATATATATATATATATATATATATATATATATATATATATATATATATATATATATATATATATATATGTGTGTGTGTGTGTGTGTGTGTGTGTGTGTGTGTGAAGGGAACGAAACGGAGAATTTTAGCGTCCCTCTAAGATGACGTCGGATCCGGAGAGCGACGTCGAACAGGAAAGCGAGTGCCGCAGCTCCTCGAACGTGAGATGGCGGTGCGGCTGCCGTTGGGCCCCTGCGGAGGCAAACGCCTTGTCGGACCGCATCGCCGGCTTCAGTCTGGCGTCCAGCAGCAAGGACGTCGAGTCGTCCCCGCCGTCAGCCGTTTCGTCCTCGCCGGCTTCGAACATCCGCACCACTTGTCTCATCGTGGGCCTCGCAGCCGCGGCGACGCGCGTGCACGCCAGCCCCACCGCCACGACCCGCGCCGCCTCCCCCTCGTCGTACCCCTCCGACGCCCTCACCCTCCGGTCCACCACAGCCGCCTCCCCGCCCATCGCGGCGGCCTCCCTCGCCCGGGCCACCAGCGGCGGCAGCCCCTCCTCCGCTGCCCGCCGCCAGCTCGCCACCTCCAGCGCCAGCACTCCGAAGGCGTACACGTCCGTCGCCGTCGTCGCCCGGCCGCTCCGCACCACCTCCGGCGCAAGGTAACCCGCCGAACCCACCACCCGGGTGGTCCCCAGCGCCCGCCCCCGCTGGTTGGCCCGCGCCAGGCCGAAGTCCCCTAAACGCCCGGTCATCGCCCCGTCCAGCATCACGTTACTTGCCTTGATGTCGCGGTGGAGCACCACCGCCTCGCCCCAACCCTCGTGCAGGTATAGCGCCGCCGCCGCCACATCCCGGAGGATCCTCACACTCGATCCCCAATCCAGCGGCTGCCCGGCGCCGAAGATCCATTGGTCCAGGCTCCCGTTCTCCATGTAGTCGTACACGAGGATCATCGCGTCGCCGCCACCGGCAGCGGCCGTTCGTCGTGCCCGGCACCATCCGCGGAGGCCGACCAGGTTCCGGTGCTTCAGCCGGCCGAGGGTCGAGACCTCCGCTGCGAAATGCTTCGCCTCCTCCTCGTTGGTCTGAGAGAAGAGCTTCACGGCCACCTGTGCGCCGCCGAGAACTCCTTTGTAGACCCTCCCATTGCCGCCGCGGCCGATTAGGTTGCTGTTGGAGAAACCCTCCGTGGCGGTGACGATCTCCCGGTAAGCAATTCGATGCGGCCAATACTCGGATTCCCAGTCCTCGATCGTCTCCTCGCATACCTCTTCCGTGCTTCGTTTCCTACTTCTCCTGCGACGGATCGCCATCCACATCCCCAAGACAGAGAGCAGAACGACGATCGCAGCCACGGAGAGGCCGATGACGAGGTGCCTTCTCGAATTCGCATCCGATTCGGTCGCCGGCGGGATGAAATTGGGGAGATCGGCGGTGATTAGGCCGTCTGCGGCGGAGAAGTTGGAGTTGCTGAAGCTCCAGCCGAGGACGCGGTGGTGCTCCACCAATCGCCCGGTGGAGGCGCAGAACCCGACGTACATCTTGTCGAGGAAGAGGTCGGAGAGGTCGATCTCAACGGAGAGGAGGGGGCGGCGCGGCTTCCGACCGAACGAGACCGGCGCCATGGTGACATTGAGCCGGCCGCCTGCGTAGTCGACCCAAGCCTGGTAGTTGGTCCCGTCGTTCAGGGTGAGTCCGACGAAGGAGGCAGCGGCACCGCCCTCGTCGTCGGGCCAGTAACCGGCTGGGGCGGCGGCGACGGAGGTAAGGGAGTTGCGGTCGATGCCGACGTGGTTGGCGTTGATGTCGTGGAACTCCTCGTTCTGGAAGACGTCGAACTCGACGGCGAGTACGCGGTCGGAGGGGTCGCCGTCGGTGGAGAGGTTGAAGAGGCCGAGGTGCTGGGAAGACGTGGCGCCGAGGGTGCCAGGTTCGGGGGCGAAGAGGAAGGCGATACCGTGACCAGGGAGAGCTTGGGGCACGGGGGCGATGGAGAAGAGGAAGGAGGTAGCGAAGGGCAGCGCCTCGGAGGAGTTGGGGGACTTGGTGGTGACGGGGGAGGGTAGAAGGGCGCGACCGAGGGAGAAGGTGTCGTTGGCGGTGAGGGAGAGGTAGCGGCGGCGGTGGCGACGTTGGGCGGGGGCGGCGGTGGAGGGGAAGGGCTCGAGGGTGGCGTTGGCGTAGAGGTCGAGGTCGGAGGCCTCGAATCCGTTGAAGAGGAGATCGATGGCGGCGGAGGGGGTGAAGTGGAAGATGAGCATGAGGAGCGGGACGAGTAGACGTTGGGGCAGTGTTGGTTTGGCTTTCCTGCGCCACTTCGACATGATCAGCAGAGAGAGGTGAGCTGGAAGGAGTGAACTCTGTCAAGCTCAGCAAGCAAATCATCCTCCTTTATTTCATCACCAGCGCGGTGGTCAAATTGACCACTGAGAAGCGGTAATGGAACGCATGAAATGTCGGTTTCGCCCTCGGAGGCTGCCACTTGTTGAATCATCGAATAGGAAGACAATAAGAGTCTTGGCGTTGGGTGGCTGCGGATCAATCCCTTCCTTACCACGTACGACCGTACTCTTCTTCGTCTTCCTCTTTACATTACGCTGCAGTTAACACAAACTTCATTGAACAGCCACTTTGATGCATTATGACGGAGTAAATAGTAACAGCAGGATGCCCAGAAGACGGTGCCTTATTTACCGGTGAGGTGAACATCCCTGTTCATCAGTACTAAGTTATACGATAACCTTACGTGTCCGTATGTAAAGATAAATCCTCCTAAAATCTCTCATGATTTCTTGAGACCTACAAAAGAAAAAACGGATCAGAAAAAACGTCTCACTCAAAATTGATAAACAAATATTTCAAAAAATACTTAATAATCAATATAAAATATAAACAAACTTCATAATATGTAAATGATTATACAACAAATGATTCAAAATGATTCACTACGGATCGAAATATTTATTTATAAATATAAAATGATCACCAAACCTAATTAAATTGAGGTTGTTAAGCCTTTGACTATTTCTCTAAAAGTATGAATAAATTAAAAAATATTTAATTAAAACCGTGTTTTGTGCCAAACTCGATCGGGTGATGTCTCAACGTTCAAAGGTAGAGATGTCAGCAGCAATTATTAATTCCCCTCCCTAAAAACAAAAAGGAGATTCTTAATTTAATTCAATTCATACTGAAAAGTCTCTGTGGACCCCACAGATTCTATCACACGAGTGGAACATGAGATTGTCAGCGGCACACGGGCCTTTGCCAAAGTCGACGGCCCATAGTAGTACGGTAGGTTTCGGCCTAATTGCAGGGGACCGTCGGAAGATTAATTTCAACTTCGTCCCAAGAGGCGTCAACGTGCGATGCCCAGCATACACTACAAAACACATCGGAGGAGATGACTTGCTTGCTTTCTATTTATGTCCTATCGTTGGACCCTCGGAATATCCAAACATGAATCATGTACAGTCTTTTAGTGAGCATCATCAACCTGTTTACACAATGCTTGGTGGTCGCAATTGACTGTTGTTGGAACTTCTTCTGTTGTCATGTTGTGAGACATACAGAATCCTCGGGGTCTGAAGCTGAATGAAGCTGAAGAAAGGCTGCTGCTTAGAGCATGGCGTGGAAGCTTCTTCAGCAAAAGGTTGTGTCTAATCATTCGTTTCAACTCTTTGGATACTTTCTGACGGATGTGTCATTTTTTGACGGATTATAATTCTTAGCATTCTTATCTTTCTTGCATTTTCGTTTAATTTTATTTATATCATTTTTTTTGTTAAACAAATGATAATTTAGTTGAATGCGTGTTAGGGTTTCCATCATCCAAACAGTATCATCATGTGCTCATAGCGAAGTCACCGAGAAGGTATGAGTCGACCCACCCACCCAACCTTTCTCGTGCGACAAAGCCATGGGCTCCACGTAGGATGGCGAAGTCGGCTGGAGGAAGCTGCCAACCTTATCGCCCATGTAAAACGTGGATGCTCGTACAGCCTTCCCATTGATGTGTTGGTGATGGCATAAGACAGGCATCTTCGTGATAAGAAATATTTTGGATCCACGTTACATCACAATCGATGCGACGTAGCGTTACAGTCAGAGCACCATCATGCGTCGAGCCAGTATCAAGGCGTGGCTTGATACGTTCCGTCCCGAAAAGCTCGGGATGACGCCACATGGCGTCGTTCCGCGCATCCTGGAGCGACGATCGCACAAAGGTATCGCCTCATCTCCCGAGGATCGATTGCTACACTCGCATACGACCGACCCGCATACAGTAGCATAAAGCACCTGGTCGATATCCGGTCAGGAGGAAAAAAAGAAAAACTCTAACCCGCCGTTGACTTGATCGTTGGAGGGACCAAAGTCGCAAAACATCCGACGACGATCTTTTTTACATGAAAGCTATCATCGCAGGCTAGAAGGAGTTGATCAGACCCCCGCTGCCGACGCTCAAAGTGGTGTTCGATCGATCTCGAAACCCAGCTCAACTGACCATAGACTCCCGACGTTACCTTGTGGATCAGACCGTGCTGACTCAATCAGCCATGGGATATCAATCTATCAATACTTCGTGTTGTGACTTCGATGTGCGCCACGTAGACGCCAATTCGCAGAGTCCATTTCTGATGTTCTCCGAGTTAGTGAGTCACGAGTTGCCGAGTTTTTGCTGTTCCAGCCACAGCCTCTTGCTGTCCTTCCAAACGAGACAGCAAGAGCAGCATATCTCTCTCTCTCTCTCTCTCTCTCTCTCTCTCTCTTCTCGTGGGACGTAGTTTCCATCCCAAATCTTGAACTGTGCTTATCCACCGCCAAACCCATGGGCAAATCAATGATTCCTCCTCCTCTCTTACTCTCGCTCTCGGGGACATGGTGCAGCCATGGTTTTCTCCTCCGGCTACTGCCCATGGTATATGATTGGATGCCGACACCAGACAGACGTGGGAGATCCACCATTTTCCACGAGAAGCACCCTCCCTCATGGGTTTGGTGGTGGTGGTGGTGGAAGTGGGTCTTGGTCACTGGCACCAGCCCCACCATGACAACCCCTTGGAGACATCGACGATGGGCACTCTCAACTGCATTTTCTGCTCCTTTTCTTCTCTGATCTCAGCCCCATCATCGAGGACGACAACATTGACGATGACAACCCCTTGGAGACATCCACCAATAGTTCTGCCTCATGATCCAAATTTGTTCTCTAGCGTTGGTTTGTCTTGTTGCTGGTAGATATGCTGCTTGTGATAACAGTGATGAATCGACTATAGACACATTCTGATCAGGTCACTTCACCTAATCCTTCTTCCTTCTACTAGTCGACGAAGACTTGATGAGGTTTCAGATCATCTACTTGTCCGCATCATCCTCCAAAATATCTGTATATATATATATATATATATATATATATATATATATATATATATATATATATATATATATATATATATATATGTTTTGTTGCAGTTCGCCTGTCCAATCGAGCCACCAAACAGATACGGTTACGATGCCGATGGTTACTGAAGTGGGACCCAGTCAAAAGAGTGGGTACCCATCACTCTGGCTGGTGGTTTTGTCGCAACGAGGGAGTTACGCCCGCAGGGGCTAACTGAGACAGAGAGAGAGAGAGAGAGAGAGATAAGAAGGTCCGAGTTAGTCAATAATTAAGGCAGAGACGCCGGTGCCTGACGTGGATCCGCGCTGTGTTCAACCCCCCTCACCGAAATCCACACGGACCCGCCGGACCTGTGCACCCAATCGTTGTCCGCCTCGTGGGCGGCCAAGCTGTCCCCACCTTTCCGCTCGCGGCGGCCCGTTCATCCACGTTGTCGCTGTGGGCTCCGCCCCCCCCCCCCCCGACGATTCGCCTAGTATTTAAGGTGGGCTGTCCAAAAGGGGCAAAAGCTCGGGCGGGGGTAAGGGTGTGAATGAGCACGGAGGCCATGGATGGTCGGATGAGCCTGTTTGACACGGTGTTCAGTTTTTTGGAGGAAGGAGGAGGAGTCGGTGGTGGCGGTGGGAGCGCGGAAGGGGGCTGTCATGATGGTGGTGATGGCTTCGACAGCGGCGACGACGAGGAGGGGACGAGCCACAGCGCCGCGGAGAAGAAGGCCTTCTGGGAGTCGCAGCAACAGCTTCTTCGGGTAAGTAATTGCTGCCATAATTTGGCTATTCCTTTCGCGCATGTAAATGTTTGACTTGAAAAGATTTGTTTATGTATTCCAAAGATTGGTTTATGAAAGGCATTCCAAAGATTTTGTATCCGCAATATAGATGTCGAAAGAAATAGTCGATGATGATTTTGCAACGAGTTAATCGCGCCTTGTTTTCTGTCCTGATCGGATCGGATACAGGAAGCGCTATCTCGGACGAGCTCCACCGAGGCCAAGTTACTGCAGCGCACAAAGGATGCCGTGACCAAGATGCAAGCCGAGGGTGTCGTCTGCGCTTGCTCGAATAGCATGGCAAAGGAGTGCCGCAACTGCGCGCTAGCCTACATCACACGACAGCTTCACCAGCTGGGCTACAACAGCGCCTTGTGCAAGTCCAAATGGACGAGGTCGCCGGACATCCCTTCAGGTAAAAGCTGGACATCCTTCGACCACGTTGCGCCCGTTGTCCTCACTCACGTCTCTTTCCATCAAGTTGCAGAATATCTGCTCGAGTTAATCACCTCCCAAGTCTGATGTTGCTCCGTTCGATATTTACAGGCGAACACAGCTACGTCGACGTGGTGATGGAAACGAAGAGCGGCAAGAAAGGCCCCGTCAGGCTGGTCATCGAGTTAAACTTCCGGGCGGAGTTTGAGATGGCAAGAGGCAGCCAGGAGTACAACCGCCTGGTGAGCTTCCTGCCGGAGGTTTTCGTGGGAAAGTCGGAGAAGCTGCGGGGTGTCCTCAAGATCGTGTGCGCGGCGGCGAAGAAGTGCATGAAGGACAACAAGATGCACATGGCGCCGTGGCGGAAGCACAAGTACATGCAGTCCAAGTGGTTGGGCACGCCGGAGAGGGCAGGCCCGAGGTTGATGTCCTTCCCGCCCACGGTGTCGGAGCGGCTGCCCAAGCGCAAGGCCTCCATGTTGACGTTCGACTTGCACCTCACCGCCGTTAGAGTGGTGTGACCGGCAAATTTAGGGGTGGGTGTTTCTGAGCTTGATACGTGCACCTCCGCTTCAGTTTTGGCATGCCCGCTTGAGTACAGCGCATCGATCTTGGAGCTATCAGTCAATAGAGGACCTAATCAGTGATGGGAGACTGCCCACATAAGTATTATATATATATACATACATATATATGTATATATATACATATATATATATATATATATATATATATATATATATTCCCTTGTGATGTGTTATTGTACGATGTGAGCTACCTTGTGGACCATTGAACTCGATCGAGCTTGGAAAATTTTCTATGGACCATCGTTTAACTCGATTGTTTTGTTGTTATGTTGATCATTTATTTTCTATGGACAAATTTACTGCAGTGAACTGTCATCCTTTATAAACATTGTAACTCGAAGAGGCATATGAACGAACACCTTTTGGAACACCACACAAAAGAAGCCACTAGTCCAATGATATCTAACGAACGGTGCAAGAACATACTAAGAGTGGCAATGTAAATTCTTCGATGGAGATTTCATCGTCTCTTTTTCCATAAATCTCAAATATAATAATATCCATATCCATATATATATACACATGGCCGTAAATTCCCAGGAAACGTCGGCTGTGGATATCACGAATGGCCCAGTCGTTGACGAACTCCATTGTTTGACGTGTGCATGTGGATATCATGGACGACGCCACATGGTTGAGCGGAAAAAGAAGAAGCATTTGGCGAATGAGAGCGAATCAGAAACCAAATGATATTACTTGAGAATCCGTCACAACTGTAGCAAATTACTAGCAGTAATCATCACATCACCAGCTACCGACAGATCCAATGCATCACCAAGTAAATCAATTCAAAACCTTGTCCTGCATAATCTCAGAGATCGATAGATAGCAGTGTTAATACCGTCACAATGATATCTTCGTCCGTCATCTTCTCTCCAGGAATCCGGTCATCTGCAAAATGGAGTTCCTGACCCGACTCAGGTCCCTTCCTTTGAGGGTCCTGCCTTTGCCGACGCGCACCGAGAACTCCATCCTATCCGCCGCCCGCCTAGCGATGATGACATGCGGTGGGATCCTACCGCCGTCGTCGTCGTCGTCCTCCCCATCACCGCTGTCATCGTTGTTGGAGGTGCGACGACGGCGTGCGTACGCAGACTTCGAAGGGATCTTGATGGGGTCGGATGCCTTCCCTCGATCTCCATCCGCCGAGCAACACGTCTCGGTCATGGCTTCCTCCTTCTGCTCATGTTCCGGCCACAAGATGTCGGCCTCCTGCAACTCTTCTTCCATCATCGTCTCCCGAGACACCAAGGCCATGAAGCAGCAGCCATGGGAGATTTATGGAGGTTTAAAGGTGGGGTTGGAGACTTTGGGCGACTTCATGAACACACTTCCATCTCAGAATGGTGTCATCGCTCGCCATAACCCGAGTTTAGATCGTCAAGTCAACCTCCACTGAGCTGCTGCCATGTGTGATCCCAGAAAGAGCTTTGAATACTTTGATGAGAATGTTGTTTGCCATCCCATCAAGGAAGAACATGCAATTTTCTTTTTTGGTGATACACTTTTGATGTTATGTTGACATATGCAGTGATGATGATGATATTTACATGACTTGCAATTATTGCATGGAATCACCTAAACTCAGAAGATAATAGAGAAATCATCACTGCATCTCTCTCTCTCTCTCTCTCTATATATATATATATATATATATATATATATATATGTATGTATGCATGTAAAAATCTGTTGGCAGATTTTATAGCGTCCTAATGCTGTATTATATTAGTAGTGAAATTGAATCTATTTTGATGCTGTGCCAAGAAATAATCTAATAGATAGATTGACATGGTCATTAATTTGTAGGTTTGTCGATCATAGCCTTCTGCATATGCCGGTCAAACCATCCAAATCCAGGAACACAAAACGATGTACTGCATATCCTACGAATAGTTTGGAAACGAAAGAATGTGAGGATGAGAATATGATCGGATATGGAAGATAATTAAAGGTTTGGAATGACAGGAGGGATCGAAAAGGACAGCACTTCGTTGACCGGAATACTTGTCACTCTCGTCTGGTGGTTTTACGTCCACACCGGAATCTGCACTCTGACAAAACGGTGCAAAGACATGAAAGAAAAAAGCTGCAGGAATGGATGTATGTTGTTTACGCTTCAGTTTGCTGTTCTTCTTCTTCTCCAGCTGTTTCAAGATAACGCGGTGAAGAAGTCGACCCGTACGACCACATCATGTATATATATATATATTATCATCTGCTATTCGTCTAGTTTGGTCTGATTCAGTCGAAGTCAACCCATTTGTTTGTGCGTTTAGATCTTCTTCTTCTTCCACGAGATGCAGACTTTGTTATGTTGCTTGATCGATGCTTCAACTACGCATTCTTTTATGTCACTTGCACAAAGTAAACTTGTAGTTTAGGTCAAGTTTCCTACTTCAGGATGCTCTTCTCGGCCCCTCTTTGATGAATTATAAAAGAGAATCTCCATCACAAACGTACGTGAAGTGACTCTTTAATTATTGGGCATGCATGCCATGACGACTTTGAGAATGCTGTAAACTCCGTCATTGGTGTCCCCAAGTCAAGTCTCCATCTTCCTGATAAGAACAAGCTAGGAGCCAATTGCAGATTGGGGAAGAGCAGAAGCAACCTTCAAAAGACGTGCCTTATTGTACCAGATTCTTCATCAGTAAGAATTGTATGATGAACATTCCTCTGTGCTCATTTGAACAGCTTGTATCAGATGATACAGTGTGATAATAATGGCGTCCTGCTTGATTGGCTCTGAGCTTTTGCTATCTTTACCGTCGTTTTTGCTTCCTTTATGCGGTGGGCGAAATGATAAGAGTCGTGAGAACGCCGGCAGTGAAACTTGCAGATTGGGATGTCTGAAGTCTGATAACACCTCCCAACCTTATCCTTCTTTAGGAGAAGCTGCAGTGATCTCCAATTTCAGTGACCTTCTTCTCTTTTCATGGAAAATGAAGTTTTGGCATGAAGCGACAGGTAGAACAAATCTTTGGTAAATCATTTGATGCAAGAGTTAAAGAGTCTATAACGAGTTTGACAGACCTTCCCATCTTGGAACTCTAGTTTGCAAGCAAAATTTAGTGCCCATTTGAATCTTAAAGCTTCTTCCTCTTCAAATTTATGGATTGAATTGCAACGTCAGGAACATCTTGAGATTTGAGTTGCAAATTCCACTAAGCAGAAAGGAAAAACAAAAGAAGGATGCAAACTCTAAAAGTATGGAAGAAAATGTAAAACAGAGGAAAAATTTGGTGCATTGATGTCTTCTTCACTCTGTTTCCGGTTACAGTAGATTGCAGCAGCACACACCACTCTTCAGCTGTACATTACAAGAGACTGAATCGAAGCTTCTCCCCGCAGCGTTGGTTCTGGTTTCCTCCCGCAGCGCCGCCACTGCAACTCCATCCTCATCCCTCGAGGAAGCCGGTCATCCGGAGCACGGAGTTCCGGACGTGGCTCAGATCCCGGCCCTTGAGTGTCCTCCCCTGCCCCGTGCACAGCGAGAAGGCCGCCTTCCCTACCGTCCTACCGCGGGACGCCAGGACATGCGGCGGCACCAGCTCCGTCTCCCGGTCCTCGTCGACCACTGGCGCGCCCCTGGCCCTCGGGATAGCCACCGGCGCGGACGTCGTCCGAGTCCGAGCGCGCGACGAGCTGCTGCAAGCTTTATGCGCGTCGCACGGCCGCCGCTCGTCTCCGTCCGGCCACATCACATCCGACTCACACAACTCCTCCATATATCACTTACCGTCAGCTTGATGTTCCATCGTTGGGCCGGGGTTCTATATAGAAGGGAAGACCATGTGTTCCTCTTAGTTTGGATGGCCGCAGCAGATGCTCGATACCTTCTTCTCCAACTTAATACGACAAACGACGTCCAAGGAACCGTCGGGTTTACTGCTCGAACGTAGTCGAAGGAAGAGGCGACGCGTACGTTAACGCAAACACTGGCTCGGCGACACGAGGCAAGAAAATGGAGGGAAGGCAGCGACAGGAGAAAGAAGATTGATGTTACTGTGAAGGAAGGCCAGAGTCCAGTAGTAGAAGGGTTGCAATGCGAGCGTCGTTGAGGATGAGCTGAGAACCAGATGGAGTTGAGCTGGCACGAGGCCGATCGACAAATATTTATGATTGGAATACCTGTGTGTTATGGATGAACAAATGGGTGATATAAACTATAGGACGTGGAAGTCATGGCCACGTTCATGGACGGTGGAGGACAGACAGGATATGTATCTGTCACGCGAAAGCACACGAGGCGGAGGCGCTGCCACGAACAAAATTTTCCGGCGAAGTTTCAGTCTCTCGATCGGATCGAAGCATCGGCAATTGTTTTGAGTACGATAAAAGATAGAAATAGACATGAAACTAATATCCTGATTTTTTTTAATATTTTAATAATTTATAATTGGAGGAGAAATTATATATTTAAATAATTAAGTAATTTGAGTGGATAATCAGAATCTCTTGCTCGGCAATTGTTTCAGCCTCCTCTGTTCTGTTCCACAGAAGCCGTTGGGAGCCGTTCCACAATAACCGTCGAAGGAGTCGGAAGCGTTCCCCTTTTACCACTACTGCCTTTCCTCCTCGGATGCCACCTTCGACGCGCTCCCAAAGTCGCAGCAGGGGCCTCCTCTCAGACCCTCCTCGAAGCAGGAGCCGATAGCTGCTCCCGATCGTTGCTCTTGGACTCTCCCCGCGACCCACTCCCGGAGCCGAAGCAGGAGCCGGAGCCCTCCCCGATCGCTACGATCTCCCCTTCATGACCTGCGCAATAGATCTGGTTAGTCCTACGACGATGCTGATCTGATCTGTCGCCTCTGTGATCGTTCCCCTCTCCATTGGTAATCTGATCAATCATCCACCTTGTTGATCTGAACAATCCTCCGGCAATCTGATCTGATCAGTCCTTCATCCTTTCCCTGCAAAGACTCCTCCATTCATATGTACTTTGCACCGGGAGACCGGGGAGGAAACTCTAGCCTCGACCCGCCTGCCCACCACCAACCACCATCGCTAAAACACCACCACCGTGACTAGGCAATTACCGGCGATGTCACCATCTCCCTCGGTAGCGGCCCAAACACTGCCACCCAGAGCCCTATTATTCAACGCTGACTCCTTGCTGATTTGCTGCCTCGTCGGTGCATCGACGATTCTTCCTCCTCCCTAGATCAACTACATCAGCCGTCACAGCAACACAAGCACTGCTTCCCTGTGTGACCCACCGCAAGAGTGCCAAGACCATTGGTGACATCGCACAACGTGTCATCTTTGACGTGCCAAGACCAATCACTTGATGATTATTTACTTAAGGAAGCTACGATGTTTCGATGATTATTCACTTAATAATATTTGTTCTTTCCCGACTCATTTCCATTAATGCAGCAACTTTAATCTTCTTCCAACTCTATAAAAATGACTTTTATGCATATTGACGAGCTTAGTTTATTAATATTTTTTTTGAATACAATTTGTTAGGTTATATCAATACCTCCAATATTCAAATATTAGAAGAATCAATCCTAATATAAATCTTAATCATAAATTATGATTACATCAAGATCATCTTATTCTATAGATCATTCAAACCTTATTTACTGACTATATAGTACTACTAATCTCTTCACATACTACTACGATAAAAACATAGTTCAAGTTATAAATCACCTTCACAAATTGCTCTTACACTCGCATACTAGGTCTATTATCTATCTTGATGAAAATAATCTATAAGAAAAATACTATTGTTGATTATATATAAATTTTAAATATTATTATAAATAACAGCTTTAATATGTCATCTTTAGAATGATTAAGAAGTTATTGTCAATATTCTCAATAACTTAGAAGTTGACTAAAAGGAATTGATGGTAGCAATTCAAGCATGTGACTTACTTATGAGATTATAGATTAGATACGTGTCACTAACTCACCATCAATTCTTATACCTCCAACATAACTCAATAATATTATCGAATCTGAACATTACATGATCATACACTCCAGAAATGACATTTAAATCATGTCAAATCTTTAATCTGTATCCTACTGACTGAACCTATAATTATCACCCAAGCTCAAAAATATCCACACTAGCACAAAGCAATGTACGAAGAATATGATGTCCACAATGCCACATAGACCCTTTGAATGCACATAAAATATCATCGACTGTAAGTGGATCTTTGAATTAAGCGAAACATAGATAAATCTATTACTAGATACAAAGCTTATCTAGTAGAAACCTGGATAGATACAAAGCTTATTAGTGGGTGTTGATTTTATAGAAACATCTAATTCAATTATTAAACCATGATAATAAACTCATCTTAAGTTTGACTATCCCAGTATATATGTTAGTTAGATGTTAATAATACTTTTTTATAGGAGACAATATGTCTTTATACAGAAATATCTTAGCTTCATCCACATTTAATATGCAATCCATGTTTGTGAACTACAAAAAACTGTTTATGGACTTCACTAAGCTCTAAGAGATTGGTATACCGAACTTAGGCTCATTTTTTATATCAGTCAACTTTGTAAACTTCAAGTCTGATGCCTCTTTATTTTCATGATAATAAAAGAAAAGTACTATATATCTACTAGTTTATATTGATAACATTATCATCAAAAGCAACAATCTCATATAGATCAAGCAATTCTTTAAGTAATTAACTGAGCGATTCTGTATCAAAGATCTAAAAAACTTAAACTATTTTCTGGGAGCAAAAACAATATTCATAATTTTTGGACTTTTTCAATATCAGAAGAAGTACATTTAAGATCTATTATTAAAGATGAATATACATAATGCCAACAAAGTCACCACCCCACTCTCTAAATCATTTAAATTATATGATAGTAACCCTATTATGGATCACATTTAGTATTGATAAGTACTTGGTTCTATATAGTATTTTCCTCTTATTCGTTCAAATATCTCATTTATAGTCAATAAATTATTACCATTTATACATTGACCCTTCACTATACATTAGTCTGTACAAAACTATATCTTGTAGTATCTGAAAGGGACTCTCAATCATGGATTTATCTTCATAAACACTCATCATTTCATCTCCATGCATTCTCTGATGTTAATTGGGTAAGCAATACTAATGATAGAACATCTATGTTAGCATACATTATCTTTCTTGAAGCAAATTTAATCAATTGGAACTTTAAGAAACAAAATACAATCACAAGATATATCATTGAAGTTGAATATCGAGTCATCGCCACTACTGTTATAGAACTCAACTAGATAACCACTTTTCAGTCTACTCTTATAATACACTATGATAATATCAGTGCCACAAGCTATGGAACAATCTAATATTTTACTCAAAATATATTGTCATTGACTTCCACTTGGTTAGAGATCAAGTTGTAAGACATCAACTACGTGTTTATCATGCTTATACTTCTGACCAACTAGCATACTCTCTCACATAACCCCTTGTTCGTAAGACATTTAAGTTATATCATTTAAGATTGACATTCTTGACAGAAGCTCAATTATATGAGGCATGATAGCAAATCATAATAGAAACATATATGGAATGACATCCTAGCATTCCTTTCATTCACAATGATTTAACGACCAACCATAAATTTGAGTGATTGATTGATTAAATAATTTGAGCAGAAAAATTATTTTCTCAAAATATATATAAATATGCATCAATCATCCTCACAATATAAATTTGAACGATTGATCTTATTAAATAATAAAATCATTCCTCTTTATAATAACTTCTTCTATTTACATAACAATGATAAGGATAGGAGCGCGACCAAAATATTAGCTTAAAGATTCTCTTTTACTGTCACAATCAGCCAATAAAATTATCGAGATGTTAGGGAAATAAGGTGAACTATAAAAATAATTTTGCAATGCTATGAACGAAAAGAATCAAATTATACATATTGAACTTGGCTCACTAGTAACTTATGTTTTGAGAATGCAGTGCCGATTCGAAACATAGTATTAGGATTAGGTGAAATGAATCAAAACTAAAGAGAAAAAAGAAAAAAAACAAGAAGGGCTTGGTAGCCAAGGTCACGTTAGACTAAATGAATAAAAAAAAATCAAGTAAAAAATAAAAATTACGAGTTTGAGTAAATGAAGATGAGTCGTACTAAAAAATATATACGAATAAGTGAACCATCTCATAACGTCAGCTATGACTAATTTAACTTAAGCTCATCATTGTTTAATTTCTAACATTGACGACTATAATCTTTTCGAATTATTTGAATCTTTGTATAGGGGGAATATTACCTTTTTATTTCTCAAATCCTTGAGGACATCTCTTTTGCATGTCATTTCATGGATCTTAATTTATTATAAGATCTTATAAGATCTTATAAGATCTCTAAGATATCTTTAGATCCAAATAAGACTTTTATTTGAATATTTAAATTTTTATATCACTTCCCAGTGAGACGACAATTTGCATTTGAATACTACTAACCATTTCAAAAGTGGTTCTTTTACCAATTTGATAAGAGAAAATGAATGAAAGAAAGTCATGTGGCAGTGATGGTGGGAGTCCAAAGGAGACAAATAGTAACCCCATATATGATCATCATTAAGCTCATCTAACACTGCATAAACTAATTACCTAGGCATGCTTATGTCTTTGCATGAAAAAAATGTTCTTGTATGATACAGAGATTAACATAAACTAAGAGAATAATCTCATATTATTAAGGATTGAAAAAGTCAACTGATAACTATTGGGTTCGACATGGTAGTAGCAATCATGGGGAAAGAACTAATAATAGTTTGACCTATCCTTACAAATTAGGAGATCATATTTGGAAATATTCATCAATCAAATAGAGAGTGAAAAAGAACCTAAGAATAGTTTCATAATCTTAATGGAATCAAGTGGCATATATTAAGTTCGACCCATAACTTAACCAAATTTTGTAGACTTAAATCTGACACTTAGCCTCTGCACGCAGTGCAGAAGATCATACAACTAACATCAGGAAATCATGAAAATGCTTTTGAACACAAGAATCATCAATATCCAATTTGATGGATTTCATGTCAAAATGCTTCTTAGATGATCAAATCTTGATCACCAAGAAGAGCCGTAAAACAGGCGTGCATTAGGGTAGCGTTCAACGCTGCATATTCAATACCAGCTTTAAAGAAAATTAAGACGCACAAATATTACTCTCGGGAAAAGCATTTTGCTTTACCTGCGGTCACGTGATCCAAACTTGAGTTGAAGAACAAGCCATCAATAGAAACTTCCAGTACAAGTTAATCTCTTCCTGCAATCTTGTGTGAAATCAATTGGAGCTGTATCAGAACTAATACCGGATGTAAATGGTATGGATGAGTGAGTAGGTCTGGCATCCCCACGATCCTCACTTCCATCAGGTTTCAGCATATGCTTTGGACCTGCACTCAATTTAGCAGGTATGCCGGCGTTAGATCCTGTGACAGTGCCTTGTTCATCATTTTTCACCATTCATTATTGGAAAGCCGGAACCATATTGCTTACCATTCTCAAAAGCAGGGAATTCCGAAGGTTCCGAGCAATACGGTAGGTATCCGAGCAGCTGTTCTCTCCTTGGGCTTGTTGGACCGTTTGCCTCCAGTTGCACTGCACTTCGAGGTTTCTTGACGGCTCCCATGATTCTGTCGTCTTCGATTGGAGCCCTTTTGTATGCGTTGCTGTTACAATTCACATCTTCCAGATGATGAAACATAAAAATACAAAAAAATAAAAAGAAACATAGATTCGGTCCGATTCTCGTACTTGGTCTTATTTTGATAGGTCATGCCGACTGTCGAAGTTAATCGGCTTGCTTGATGATGCGGAATGAATGAGGAACGAAGGGAATTCAGGGAGTGAGAAGTACCCTTACTATAAGCAGGATGAGTGATATCGGAGGTGGAAAACGTGGATGGCTGTATCATCGGTTGTTCTCCGTCTAGCAGCCACTGCTGGAGGCAAGATGAGTGCGGAATCGATGATAATGGTCCGATGAAATCCATGCATTTTGGGCTCGACAATCCTGGATGAGAAGCTGATGATGACATGTTGCTGGAGAGCATCAGGTTATGTCTGTAACGGGTAGAGTTCAGCAGAAAACCAAGACACCTGGTTCCTGAATCCACTGCGGATTTGGGTGAATGGTTCAGCAATCTGTGAGATGTTGAATAGCTGGTACCGTGATATGTGAGGGTTGACATATGACCATTTCTTGAAGTCAGCAGTGATTGATGACCAAGGAAAGTATGATCGTATCGCTCGTCGACTGCAGGGAAATGATATGGATCTGATGGAAGGTCTTGCAACCGTCTTGTACAGTCTCTTGAGATCCCAGACGTCGGATGGGTGACACATTCCCTTTGGAGCCTTCTCTCTAAAAGAGCTTTGTCAACCACTATTCTGGATGGGCTGCGTCGAGTGATAATTTCCTTGTCGGTCCATGTCGTTCCATGGTCGGTACATTTGCTGTCTTCACTGCTTCTACCAACTGTGACATTCTTACCCATCAGGCGCATTGTTGATGGAACGGTAGGCTCGATCCTGTACTCCACCAAGCTCTCTTCTGCGTGAAACCTTTCGCTAGGAGTCCAGTTAAGGTCATGGTGATTAAGTTCTTCACACATACCACGAGAGAGGCTCACGGGGTTTTGTCCATGATGGAGAGATTGATCTTTATCTCTCGATGATTCATGGTTCTGAACATCCATCCTCTCGGAGCAATGCAACCGGAGATAACCCAGCCCAGATTTCGTTGGCTTTCTAGCAGGATAAAAGTGATGGGAATTCCATCTTCTCTGATCGTTCCGATCTGCCATCGTGCAGCAAAACTTGCCTCTCATGTTTACGTGGTCCATATGACTCTTAGATCCGGTGAGATAAGGAACCTGAAGGCTGTGCTCCGGACCGAGATTTTGCTGCTTAAAGATCTCACTGGCACCAAACTTCGCATCTGAATGAAACTTGATGAGTTCTTGTGAACTAAGAGGCGAACCAATCGAATCCTCGGATACGCACATACCGTTGCACTTGCAAATGGGATCCAACATTGATCTTGTCGTCTCTGGACATTCATTGAGCATTTGATCCGAGGGAGAGATGTCGCAGACAGGTCGAATAGCTGGAATCTGGATGTATCTATTCTTCTTGAAGGCCACCGGACGATCTACTTCCCTCTGATCGACACTCACTGGTAAGCAGGACAAAGAAGGCTGAGACTGAGACATAGGAATCCCTGTCATGTTCGGTGAACTTTCTGGTTCCAATTTTGGAGCAGATGTCATGGAAACATGCATAACTTCTCTAGAATCTAACATGTCTGAATGAAATCCGACACCAGAATTTGATCTCTCTTCCGGACAAGAATTCCTGATGGATGGACTGCAATTACTGTAGTGACGAGACGAAGAATCTGAGTAACCAATGTTCAGACCATTAGAGATTTGCGTTGCATGATTGAAGTCGATAGTTTCTCTCAAGGAGGTCTTGGGTCTTCGCGTAATGCTCCGGTTGATGGGATTGCTTGGATGATCAGCGGTAGCATGAACACCACTCTCGATCAACTGCGCCTTCCCTTCAACAGTTGGAGCTCCACCAGTTTTAGTCACCTTAGACTGCTCGGTTGGTAGAAGTTTATCACCTCTGCTAAGATCAGATATCGATGATGCAGCCAAAGCATCTGAGAACCTTATACAAAGGTTAAGCAACTGAGGCAGCTTCGTATGAGAAAAAGTCTCGTTATGCCCATCGTTGCCACAGAAGGTGACGTGCTTTTCCAATGCACAGCAAGGCTTGAAAGGGTGACCAGCCTGTGTATCTCCGTTCAGAAATCTCGACTTCATGGAAGAAGTTTCTCTCGGACTTTTGAGAATGCTTCTGACTCGAAGAATCTCTGCCGCCCCTTGGTTTCTGGCTACCAGATTAGAACCATGGAATTGTTCGTATTCTTTGTTCTGCAAACTTGTTGCTGCTGCCTTCTTCTTCTTCTTTTGCCCGCCGAGAGAATGTCTGGAAGCTTTCTTTGATTCCTTTTCGGATGCCGAGTCTTCAAGTAACTGAGATATCAACCAAAAATGTTAATCTTAACTCATGGTTTTTCGCTGCAGCACATTTGCAATATTAAGTGATGCGGAGAAAAGGAATAAAACCATTAAAATGATGATAAATAAAAAACATTCACAATATATGAGTGATAAATAAGAAAAAAATAATGATGGTAAAGAAAAACAGCTATGATGAAAGAGAAAAAAAAAAACAGAAACAAAGGGGAAGATGATGACAAATAATGATAGAGGAGAAAGAATGATAGAGAGTTGTTACTGTTTTTTCCTTTTCCAAAAAAATTATATAAAGATGTTTCCGACAATACGAATCAAAGATGAGACAATTAATAAATCTGACTGGCCAAGTCAGGTCCAAGATTAATAATTATGCTAAGTGTACAAAGTCTATCAGATTTCTTTTATTTATGCTATATATATATATATATTTATTTATTTATGAAAATCCAACATAATGATGTCAACACAAAATTGAAATATAGGTAAACAATTAATGTGAGTCTGGATGATATATATTTGAGTCTAGCTCCTAATTTATCAACTTAAGTTTTAGATTGAATTGATATTTGATTCAATATATATTAATCATGATTAGTCTGTCTTCAATTTTTTAATCATTTTTAGTCGATACGTAATAGAGAATATTCTAGCAACCAATCTCATCTCGATAGTTGATCGTCACTAGGGCACTAACACGAAAAACAAAGGCCCAATCACCTCTCACAAGAAAGTGATATGAAGGTAGCTATAACCTATCGACCCCATGGACAATAGTCCACGGAAGACCAATTGGATCGGTCCAATCGACTTTTGTGAACAATGGTCTATGAACAATTGCTCAATCTGCCCCTCCTCGATTGGCTCTTATGGACAAAATACTAGAGAGAAGGCGTAATGATCGTTATAGGCAGATGGAACGTTAGAGGGAAAGTGTTATGATCATTATAAGTGATTCATTCGAATGGATAGGTATAAAAGTCGACCCTTAACGCTAGTCTAAAAGTCAAATCTTTTTGAAACTAACTCTTTTGTATAATGTTAGAGCTAGCCCCAGGAAATTTACCACAAGGTAATTTTGGCAACACAACAAAGATAATAAAGCGGAAGAATAAAAGAAGCGACAAGAATACCAGATTTACGTAGTTCGGTCAATTGATTTTGACCTACATCTACGGACGAAAGAGGAGCAAATCACTACTATAAAAGGGGCAATTACAAATGCCTTAGGAAGATGTTCCTATGCCATAAAACACTCGAAAATACTAAATAAGAAAAACCCAAAGTATAAGTCCAAACTATTTAACTGAGTATGGACTTAAACCAAAGTAAATACTTAGGTTTTCTTGTGGTGCATCTGACTTTAAAACCCAGGCTCTTATTTACAGTTCCAATAGGAGATAACAAGCCTGATTTTCCCGATGTGAGACTATGGGACTTGCCAAACTAACAAATCTTCACCTTGGTATGTCCCAACAAAACTTGCTCCACCTTCTTCATAACAGGCCCAACGGGCAATCACCAACAATGAACACCAACCAAGTCCAAGCACTTCCTGAACTTGTAAACCGGAAGAGGCTTCGTAAGCATATCAGCTGGATTGTCCTTCGTATGAATTTTTTGAACAAGGACCTTCCCCTCAGCAATGGTATCCCATTTGCATCCAACAATTTTCTTACCTAAAGGCGACTTCACAAGATCCCAAGTTCTATTCCGATGGAGAGATTCAATTTCTTCATTCATCGTAATTAACCACTTAGCGGAATTATCACAAGAAACTGCATCTGAGTAAGAAGTAGGCTCACCAACTTCACTTGTTTCTTCTGCAACAGACAAAACATATGCAACCAAATTTGCATATCTTTCCGTGGTCTATCCTTGGCTATGGAATATTGCTCTTCCTCTAGAGCAACTTCGTCAGTAGACTCAGGACCATCTACTGGTATTCTTTGAGTAGAAGAGTTCGACTAAAAAAAATCAGACCATGATGATGACGAGATTGCAACTGAGCCTGTGATAGTAGTTCCCTGCAAAATATACAAGCTATCAGACCTACAAGCTTTCATAACAACAAGAGCACTTCTAGAAACTTTCATAACTCCACCTTCAGTTGTGTATTTACACCCAATGGCCTCTAGGGTGCCTAAAGAGATGAGATTCACATGTCTAACATTAGTGAGCGTCCTCATAATACCATAATGCATTTTAATCCGGATTGTGCCTCTACCAACAACATCACATGCGGCATTATTGCCCATCAAAACAATTCTACCATTACAAAATTCATATGTGGAAAATAAATCCCTATTGGGACACATGTGATAAGAACAACCCGAATCTAAAATCCATTCATTTTTAGACATCGTCTCATCAGTAGCAAAGAAAATATTTTCAACATTATCATCAGATGCTACACTAGCTTCAGCGGACTCAGTAGTTTTCTCAACAAGTTTTCCCTTTTGCTTTAATTTATTTTCCAATTTAAAGTAATCAGTCTTAATGTGCCCCATTTTATGATAATATCTGCATTCCAAATTTCTATGTCTGGATTTAGATCTAGATTTAGATCTATTACTGTCAAATTTTTTTTTATCCATTCTATCCATGACAACCAGACCTTCAGCCTGATTCTCTCTACTTTCCCCAGTGATATCTCTATCTATCTGCTCCTTAGATTTTAGTGCAGATTTAATTTCTTAATACGAAACTGTTTCTTTTCCATAAATCAAAGTATCACGGAAATGCTTAAAAGATTGGGGAAGAGAACACAAAAGTAACAGGGCCTTATCTTCATCATCAATTTTTGTATCTATATTCTCCAAATCCATAATCAAGGAATCAAACTTATCAAGATGTGAGAGTATAGATGTATATTCAGTCATCCGAAGCATATACAAACTCTGCTTTAAGTAGAGACGATTCTCTACTGTCCTCTTCATATACAAGGCGTCTCCGTAGCTATCTCCCGTAAAACCTCGTCAGAGAGATTTAGAATAATGCTGGATCGGGCCTTCTTATCCATACCCGCAAAATATACCTTTGACGTACCATCTGAAATGTTCTCAGCTCCATGTAGTGCCAAGCCACATGCCGAAGTTGACATTTCTGTCGAATTTCTCGACAACAATCTTTGTTACTGTCATCGTTGCCAAAAGATCCTAGAACTAGGCTCTGATACCAGTTTGTTAGAGCCAGCCCTAGGAAATTTACCACAAGGTAATTTTGGCAACACAACAAAGACAATAAAGCGGAAGAATAAAAGAAGCGACAAGAACACCAAATTTACGTGGTTCGGTCAATTGACTTTGACCTACATCCACGGACGAAAGAGGAGCAAATCACTATTATAAAAGGGGCAATTACAAATGCGCAATTACAAATGCCTTAGGAAGATGTTCCTAGGCCATAAAACACCCGAAAATACTAAATAAGAAAAACTCAAAGTATAAGTCCAAACTATTTAACTGAGTGTAGACTTAAACCAAAGTAAATACTTAGGTTTTCTTGTAGTACATCTGACTTCAAAGCCCAGACCCTTATTTATAGTTCCAATAGGAGATAACAAGTCTGATTTTCCCAATATGGGACTATGGGACTCGCCTAACGAGTGTAAAGAGATCGAATTGAAAAATATTCTTCAATATTGACCTTTGTGTAAGAACTCATCATCGATGGACTGAAATCTATATGAGCCCTTAGGCTCGCCCGGGATGTTCGAACTCTATCCAAAAAAAACTATCTCGGTGTCACCTCGCTAGTCTCAAGACCCAATCGACCATCTCGTACGACTGTCACAGGTTTTTGAACGCCCCTTAATTTTTATGTCCTGACCGATTTCGTTTGGTTAATGCCTTTGCGTGTTGTTTATGTAGACTTAATGCCCTCGCGTGATGCAGTACGAGGAACAGTTGCAAATCCTCCTACAATTTATCTTTTTTTGTCGGAAGGGGACGAGAAAACGCAGACGCATTTTTGTACCAAAAGAGTGGAATTGTGTGTACCTTTTTCCGAGAGCCGATCACAAGCATGAGCACCTGCCGTTGCGTCTTCGGCTTCTTACTTCCGGATCTGATCCAACACTTCTTGCCTATATGTCTTTTCTTCTTCTTCTTCTTCTTCTTCCAGCACTTGTTGCTAACGTGATCCCTCAGCGCATCGTCGGCTCCTTGTCCTCGTCCCCTCTTCTGTTCTCCGTTTTCCGCATCCACTCCGTGGCCAACATCTCCACCACATCCGATCGTTTCCTCCTCGATGCGCTCGATCTGCGGCGCAACGGCGAAGAGCTCCGCCACCGATCGTTTCTTGGGAGCCCTTAGCTTCGCCTTTGCCCTGGATCTGTCTCGCTCGAGGGCCGGCAATCCGCCGGCCGCGGCCGAGCGGACGGCCCACAACTCGTCGGACCACCATCGGTACTTCCGGAACGGGATCGGCGGCAGCGATCGCTCCCCTCCTCCGCTGGTGCCCAACGGCCAGCACTTTTCCATGTCGACACTCCTCATCTTAGCCGCATACTCCCTTCGATCACAAGAACAGAACATCGTACGACGAGATCAGATGCAAAGATGGAGGAGGCGAAGCGAAAAAGGTTCAGGCATCCATTACCGGATCGAGAAGCCCTCCAACGCGACAGCCATGGATTCGCTTGCGAGGAGCAAAATGAGAGAGAGGAAGAATCTTATAGTTGTCGCGGAAGAGAAGAGAAGACAAGAGGAGAGAGAGACCGACATATAACAGCAAGCGGTTCGCTTTTGCCTCCTCGCTACCGCTTTCTATTTTTCCCGCTCATTCCGGGCTTCTTCTCCAGAAAGCGTGTATGTTTATTGAGTCGATTTTACTTGGGAGAATTAGAAACGAGACCGGCATGAATTGGTGTAGCGACAACCCAGGTAATCTGTTTGTTTTCCCCATGCAACGTACCCCGCAAAGGATTGCATCCACGTACATGGGACCTGCTAGTTGGGTTGTGGGGCCCGCGTCATGACATGACAGCGTACGGTCCCTCCGGTGTCTTGACCGAGCGATCAAACACAGAAAGTGGTCCTCTCGTTGGTCGTCGGCAGTAATTCCGGGTGGGGCCTACGCTGCTTCATGTCGCGAGGACCGTACCACCGCGTGTGATGATCGATGGATGGGAGTCAGTTGGAACAGAGCGGATCCAACGGTGACGATGAGGTTTAGGATACATGGCACCCCGGCGGGTCTCGGGCACGTGATTGGGCAGCAGACGTGGTACGGTGAGACGAGGTGGGGGTGGACTTACGGAGGCTCGGAAGTCGGGAACTCGGAATCTTGCGAATTTGAATCCAACTGGTCGGACGTCAGGTACGTAGCGAATTGGTGTACGAACGATGCCAGGTTTCAATGACCAGAATGTAGGAGATTTCACTACACATGGCATAGCAAAATAGACTGGTGTGATTTCGGGTCACTGCATTTGCCGTGCTCGAATGGCGACACGCACGAAGGAGTGCAGTGAGCAGCGGGCTTTGAAGGCCATGAAATGTAAGTCGAGCACAATGGTTCGCAGAGCTAAACCGGCGGAAGATGGCGTCCAAGGAAAAAAACGAGGGCCGTTCATAATGTTATTTCAATTCAGACACTTACGGAGAATTGAGCTGAACAATGGTTAGAAGCCACTCTTGTAATGTCCGAACTATTTGGTGGGCTATAGCAGTTTGAAAACACTATTAGTTGAAAAATAACATCACTTTATTTTGTGTTTTAATGGCTACAATAATTCTATTTCATCAATATGATTCATCCACTATCAAAACGATGGTGACATGATTTTAGTAAAGCAATCAACTGTTCAAATATTATAACAATGGGAACTTATTTTTAGTACAGTTGTGTCAAAGCGTCTACATGCTTTTTGTCCCAAAAGTTCACCTTCCCATAGATATTATCAACAAAGCAAGCCTTGATCAAGAGGAATCACCAAGTTATCGGTGCTTCCTATCAATTAAAACCAAACCTCAGTATCTTACTCATGCTGTCTTCTTCGTCTCTTCTCGACTGAGGGAGTCAGCTACTGAAGATTTCTTGATGAGCGTGATGAACGGCTGCTAGGGTTTGAGTTGTCTTTCTTCCATATGGCTTCAAAATTATAGAAAACCTTCAAAGGTCTCACCTGGTTAGAAAAAGAAATCACAGCAAAGTGAAGACCACTTCTTTGTGTCAAGGCTTTGCCATAAGAGTACAAGGGTGCAGTTGCCGGAAGTCGAAGAAAGCAGACAATAGCCAGAAAGTCCACAGCTTACATGCACAAGATTCATGTTTAACAGTCGACAAAATGACATGCATTCACAAACTCCTCACTATCAATAATATCCTAGCCCTTAGATTACTAACCATGACAGTTTCCAAAGTGCCATGCACTCGGATGCTTCATTGCAGGTTCTTTATTGAATGCAACTTTTGTCTTCTCAAGTGGCTTAGAAGACCTTCAGAAAGTCATAGTTGTACTTTTTTAATTCCAAAAGTTTGTATATCATTTCCAAGTGCAGATTAGTTTTTGTTTGCCAAAAAGGAGAATAATCAGTAGCAACACAAAGGTGAGAGAAAATGACAATCGCATGGTACACCATGAAAATGGATCAAGAATCAAAATATGCACAGAAAAAGTTCTCAAGTTAAATGTAGGGAAAAGTCAGAAAAAAGTCTAATCTACTATAGATCATAAGAAATATACCTTCCAACGCTGTTTTTGAGCAATTTGGTTCTGTATAATTAACAACTGGTCAATTATATTTTTAAAAGTTGGTCTTTCGGCAGGGTCCTCGCTCCAACACTGCTCAATCAACCTATAAAGAACCAGGAATTCAGATGTGTGATCAATGTGTTCAAATCAAAACAGATTACTACTACATAAAACAACAGGAGATAATTCATGGCTTCAAGCTTATCACCAGTAAGACAACCATAATCTATTGCTCAGAGTGAACTGAGCTATTGTAATAAATCAATACAAATTCCTGGAAGAAACTCTATATTAAGAAATAAGAGTGAAATAAAAAGGGACCGATATGCATAGTAAAAGAAAATGCCTGAACCTTTAGGGATAAGTTACTTATCTGGAATTTCAAGGAAAGATAAATAGTGCCAACAGAGATAAGGAGAAAAAAGAGCTCCAAATAGAGTGGAATACCAAATCAAGTGTTGACTAACTTTCTTAAATGCTTTGTGGTTACTTCATCTATATTTCTATAGCTTTGCTCTACTGTCACGAACGGTCGTCGCGCACCCGCAACAACTCCGTTCAACGATCCGTTCGTCGCTCACACCCGCTTGTACAGCTGCTTGACAGCAGGTTTTCTTATGGTTTTGGGTCATTTTGCTTGTAAATATGTAAGTTCGAACAAGCTGCAGCGCTGCAATGCGACCGCTCACCGAACCGAGCAAAACAGCCCCAAAACAGCCCAAATCAGCCCCGTTTTCGCGTGCCACGGGTTCGCGCGGCGAACTGTCTCGTCAAAGCAAAATGTCAGCCATCTCAGACCCCAGGAACCCCCCAGGTGGCACCGGGCTGGATGGGGCTTCGGTTATATACCGGGCGTTGAACACTCTTTCGCAAGTTCGCACGTGACCTTTACGGGAACTTGGTGTTGCGCCTGGGACCAGGTGAGCGGCTGTTTGTGGGCTTGCAGCTGTTCGTTCATCCTTGAAAGCCTTGTTTTCCTCCCTCATCCTCTTTTCTCTTGTGCACACAAGGTGTTCGACGATTTGCTTGTAAAGCTTCCCTTTTCGCGAGACTTCGGGACTTGTCCGTTGCTCGTTCTTTCGATCTAACTTTCTTTCTCTTTTACAGGTCCTTCGGGACCTGCGAGAGGTTACAAAGTGGCTGATCCTTGCGGAGCAAGATCGCAAGGGCGAAGCGCGACTTGGGCAACGCAAGCTAAGTTCGCGTCTTTGCCGCACGGGTGACCCGCGACTTTGGCAACGCACGCTAGCTTCGAGTCTTTGGCCGCAAGGGTGCCTCACGCCTTAGGCAATTCCAGCTAAGGTCGTGACATTGTGGTATCAGAGCGGGCAAGCTCTTCGATCGAACAGCGAACGAACTTCGCAACTTCGCCATGGCAAAGCATCGTGGCGAATCAAGCAAGACGGGGCAAGCCGGAACCTTGCCCCAAGCAGCCGCAGGTGGGCTGCATGTGCACACTCGCTCTCATGCTGTTGGAGCCGCTCACGACGATCGCGGCAGCGAACAGGATGAGCGAGAAGTTGGCAACTCTCCGCGAGCGGAGGAAGCGCAATCTGGTGCGCTAACGGGGAAAAAGAGTTATAAGGAGAGACTCACGACGGCGGAAACCCGCCTGGATGTTCTGGAAGCGAGCATGGAGGAACTCTACCATGGCCAACAAAGGCTTGTTGGGGTAGAGAGCTCGCAAGAGGAAGCGGAGTCCAGGATCGACAAGGTCGAGGCCCTAGTCGACCGACTGTCTGATGACACCAAGGACTCCGTGCTACACTTACAGGATGTTGTGGCGGAACTTACGGCAAAGGTGGCTATACTCACAAGAACGCTAAATGCGGGAGGAGGCAACACCCGCGTTGCACCGCCACAAAACTTGAGGGCACCTGAGCCCCATGGATATGGAGGGGCCAGAGATGCCAAGGAGCTCGAGAACTTTCTGTTCGATATGGAACAATACTTCCGAGCTACGAGGCCCGATTCTGAAGATACCAAAGTTTCGATAGCAACAATGTATCTGAATGGAGATGCGAAACTTTGGTGGCGAACTCGTTGGGAGGAGATCCAACAAGGTCGGTGTCGAGTCGACACATGGGAAGACTTGAAGCGGGAGTTGAGAACTCAGTTTCTACCGGAGAACACAGAGTTCGTCGCGAGAAGGAAGTTGAGACAACTCCGCCAAAGTACTACCATCCGAGACTATGTGAAGCAGTTTTCTGCACTGATGCTGGACATACAGGACATGTCCGAGAAGGACAAGTTGTTCAGCTTCCTTGATGGTTTGAAACCATGGGCTCAACAGGAGCTGAATCGAAGGAATGTTACCGACGTGGTCGGGGCAATTACAGCTGCAGAAAGGCTCACCGACTTCGTTTCCTCTGAAGACCCAGCGAGAAGGAAACAATCTTCAAACAATCGCCCTCCAAAACATTCTCGAGGGAAGGAGCTCGGGGGCGAACAGAAGAAGAAGAGCTCCCACAAAGGGCCGAACCCGAAAGGCAAGGTCTCAAAACCTGGAGGATGCTTCTTGTGCGGAGGACCGCACATGGTAAGGGAGTGCCCACAAAAACAGGCACTCAATGCATTAACGGCTTCCATCCACCCTCCCCGATCAGACAAGGGCAAAGCTGTTGCGCTTAGCTCAAGCAGTTCTGAATCCAGCAGCGACGATGAGGAGTCGCAAGGACCCCGAATGGGAGCAATGCGTTTGTTGAACGCTATGCGGGGTCAAGTGGGGGAGAACATGAAGACCAAGGCACAAAAAGCAGGAAGTAGTGAACTGATGTATGTGGACATCAAGCTGAATGGCCAAATGACCCGTGCAATGGTGGACACGGGCGCTACCCACAACTTCATAGCCGATCGCGAAGCACAACGACTTGGGTTGACATTGGAGAAGAGCCCAAGCCGAATGAAGGCGGTGAACTCGGAGGCCAGGCGAATCTCCGGGTTGGCGAAGGGAGTTCCCATCAAGATCGGGACATGGAGCGGGAACACCAACATGATGGCCGTGCCACTGGACGACTTCCAAGTGATTCTTGGAATGGAGTTTATGCACGCGGCGAAGTTGGTGCCGATGCCGTTCTTGAATTCCCTATGTATGATGGGAGGTGAAGACCCCTGCGTGGTTCCCGTCTCTCGGAGAGGAACAAAGGGGCCCCAACACATTTCGGCCTTACAATTGAAGAAAGGGGTACGAAAGGGCGAACTGACATTTGTGGCTGCTATGAAGCTAGAGCCACTCAACGAAGAGGCCATTCAAGAACCTACTGTGGTGGCGAACGTCCTGAAGGAGTTCAAAGACGTTATGCCACCCGAGTTGCCGAAAACTCTTCCACCACGCAGAGGCGTGGATCACAGTATCGAGCTGGAGCCAGGAGTGAAGCCTCCAGCGAGACCACCCTACCGCATGCCCCCGCCAGAGTTGGCAGAACTCAGGAAGCAGTTAGGTGAACTGCTAAGCGGTGGTCTCATCCGCAGCTCAAAAGCACCTTTCGGAGCTCCAGTTCTCTTCCAGAAGAAACAAGATGGGAGTCTCCGATTATGCGTCGACTACAGAGCCCTCAACAAAGTAACAGTGAAGAACAAGTATCCCATCCCGCTCATTGCGGACTTGTTCGATCAATTGGGCAAGGCGAAGTATTTCTCGAAACTCGACCTTCGGTCGGGATATTGGCAGGTGCGCATTGCTGAAGGCGACGAAGCAAAGACAACTTGCGTGACCAGATATGGAGCGTTTGAGTTCTTGGTGATGCCTTTCGGCTTAACCAACGCTCCGGCCACATTCTGTACTCTCATGAACCAGCTATTCAAGGAGTATTTGGATAAGTTCGTGGTCGTCTACTTGGACGATATCGTCGTTTACAGCCAAACGCTCGAGGAGCACGTCAAGCACCTTCGGACAATTTTCAAGGTTCTCAGGGAGAACACGTTGTTCGTAAAAAGGGAGAAATGCTACTTTGCTCAAACTGAGATCCTATTCTTGGGGCATCAAATCGGTGATGGCTCCATTCGGATGGATAAGTCGAAGGTGCAAGCAGTGGCGGAATGGCGAACTCCAAAGAAGGTGCCAGAGTTGAGATCCTTCCTTGGTTTCGTCAACTACTACCGACGCTTCATTGCGGGATATTCGAAGCGGGCAACCCCACTGACGGAGTTGCTGAAGAAGGAGCAGCCTTGGAAGTGGTCTGACAAATGTGAGATAGCATTCCAAGATCTGAAGGCTGCTGTTCTAGAAGAACCAGTGCTCAAATTGCCAAACTATGAAGAACCCTTTGAAGTCCATACAGATGCTTCGGACTTTGCTATTGGTGGAGTACTCATGCAAGAAGGTCATCCGGTGGCCTACGAGAGCCGCAAGCTCAACGAGACCGAGAGGCGGTATCCAGTGCATGAGAAGGAGATGACAGCGGTGATCCACTGCCTACGAGTTTGGCGACACTACCTCCTCGGGTCGCGATTTGTGCTGAGGACAGACAACATCGCCCTGAGCTATTTCCAAACTCAGAAGAAGCTCTCCCCAAAGCAGGCACGGTGGCAGGACTTCCTGGCTGAATTTGACATGGCAATGGAGTACAAGCCCGGGAAGGCGAATGTCGTGGCCGATGCGCTGAGTCGGAAAGTGGAACGCGTGAATGCTGCACAACTGGAGGGCAGAGGCCAAGCGAGTCAGTTACACTCCAACTTCCTTTCCCGAATCAGAGATGGACTGTATAGTGATCCCCAGGTAGTTATCCTGATGCAGCTCATCAAAGAAGGCAAGGCACGACGATTCTGGGTCCAGGAGGGACTTGTTTACACAAAAGGGAATAGGGTTTATGTTCCCCGAGTGGACAATTTAAGGCGTGAACTCTTAAAAGAGTGTCACGATTCCCTTTGGGCTGGACACCCCGGCATTCATAGAACGTTGGCTCTCGTGGAGAGGGCCTTCTACTGGCCAAAGATGGGGACTGATGTGGAGGAGCATGTTCGAACGTGCCTTACTTGCCAACAAGACAAGGTGGAGCAGCGGAAGCCGGTGGGACTTTTGGAGCCGTTGCCCGTACCAGAAAGGCCATGGGAGAGCATTTCCTTAGACTTCATATCAAGCTTGCCACCTGTAGGGGGACTCGGATCGATACTCGTGGTAGTCGATCGGTTTTCGAAGTATGCAACTTTCATTGCTGCTCCCCTACACTGTTCAGCAGAAGAGGCGGCCAGACTGATGATGAGAGACGTAGTGAAGTATTGGGGAGTCCCACACAATATCATCAGTGATCAAGACGCTCGGTTTCTGGGACAATTCTGGACCGAGCTATTCAAATTGTTGGGGTCAAAGTTATACTTCTCTACAAGCCTCCACCCCCAAACGGATGGTCAGACTGAAAGAATAAATTCGCTCTTGGAACAGTATCTTCGGCACTACGTGAGTGCCAATCAACGAGATTGGGTGAAGCTGTTGGACATTGCCCAATTCTCCTACAACTTGCAACGGAGCTCTGCATCCAACAAAAGCCCCTTCGAAATTATCACAGGACAACAACCGTCGACTCCGCACACCATGGCAATTGGGTATACTAGAAGTAGTCCTTCAGCCTATCATTTCGCAAAGGAGTGGCATCGAAATGCAGATATTGCGCGGGCTTACTTAGAGAAGGCGGCAAAGAAGATGAAGAAGTGGGCTGACTTGGGAAGGCGACCGCAAGAGTTCAAAGTTGGCGATGTGGTGTTGGTAAAGCTCCAACCGGCATCCCTCCAATTCTTCAGGAACAGAGTTCACAAAGGATTGGTGCGTAAGTATGAAGGGCCCTTCCCAATTATCAGCAGGGTAGGCAATGTTTCTTACAGGTTACAGCTGCCGGCGTGGTTCAAAATTCACAACGTTCTTCACGCCAGCAACCTGAAGGCCTACCATTCGGATCCGCAAGATGCTTCTCGAAGTGTTCCAACTCGGCTACCTCCCATCACAGCCTCCTACGAGAAGCGAGTGGAAACCATTCTGGCGGATCGCAAGATAAAGCTACCCAACGGAACGGAGCAGACAGAGTACTTGGTGAAGTGGCGAAAGCTTCCCCGAACTGAAGCCAGTTGGGAGCCTGAAGACGCCCTGCGACATGAAGAAGAAGTCATCAACAACTACCAACAAGCGTCGACGAGGGCGTCGACAGTTTAAGTGGGGGAGAATGTCACGAACGGTCGTCGCGCACCCGCAACAACTCCGTTCAACGATCCGTTCGTCGCTCACACCCGCTTGTACAGCTGCTTGACAGCAGGTTTTCTTATGGTTTTGGGTCATTTTGCTTGTAAATATGTAAGTTCGAACAAGCTGCAGCGCTGCAATGCGACCGCTCACCGAACCGAGCAAAACAGCCCAAATCAGCCCCGTTTTCGCGTGCCACGGGTTCGCGCGGCGAACTGTCTCGTCAAAGCAAAATGTCAGCCATCTCAGACCCCAGGAACCCCCCAGGTGGCACCGGGCTGGATGGGGCTTCGGTTATATACCGGGCGTTGAACACTCTTTCGCAAGTTCGCACGTGACCTTTACGGGAACTTGGTGTTGCGCCTGGGACCAGGTGAGCGGCTGTTTGTGGGCTTGCAGCTGTTCGTTCATCCTTGAAAGCCTTGTTTTCCTCCCTCATCCTCTTTTCTGAAGGTGTTCGACGATTTGCTTGTAAAGCTTCCCTTTTCGCGAGACTTCGGGACTTGTCCGTTGCTCGTTCTTTCGATCTAACTTTCTTTCTCTTTTACAGGTCCTTCGGGACCTGCGAGAGGTTACAAAGTGGCTGATCCTTGCGGAGCAAGATCGCAAGGGCGAAGCGCGACTTGGGCAACGCAAGCTAAGTTCGCGTCTTTGCCGCACGGGTGACCCGCGACTTTGGCAACGCACGCTAGCTTCGAGTCTTTGGCCGCAAGGGTGCCTCACGCCTTAGGCAATTCCAGCTAAGGTCATGACACTACGGACAAAATTGTAGTTATATCATCAGATTTGCTAACTGGTTTTAGTAGCCAATCTCCCAGTTTAACCTCTTTTCTATCCCTTTGTACTGTTGCAATATTAAACAGAGCCTTGGTATTTGCTCATTGTACTTTGGCCACTAAAAGCACCTTCTTTTCTTGCAAAATTATGTGTGTGCCAACTAAAAGAAAATGAATGGATCATAATTTTCCATTGTTTATGTGTTTTCATGGATCAACTGGAATAATAAATACCTCAAGTGCATGATGTTTCTAAACAATCCTTGTTTGGTTTTGTTCAACAACACCTAGAATCTCTAGCATTATATTAACGAAACTAATCAATGAAAATTTACACATGTTACTTTATTTTCCCTTAATATGCCCACGATTCAATGGCAGAAAAACATCCATGTAGTCTACCCCAAATAAAGAAACAACTAGAGTACACTGCTGACCACCGTATTATAGCACATAAAAATCCTAGCATCAAAGACAGCAGAATACATACTCTTTCAGTCCATGAGGATACTTCTTTCGATGAGCTGTAAACGGAGGCCTCTCTTTAGATGCATATGCTTTGGGAACTTCATCATCTTGTTTTTTATTAAAAGGCAGGAATCCTTCAATCATCTGACAAAAAAAACCTGATATAAGTTTAACTTCTGACTGAACCACAAGTACCTGATCGGGTATACGAGAGCACTATTTCCATATATTGACATAACATGTCACATCGATTAAACAAAAAATTGAACTCTAAAACGAGTTGAAATTTCATTTCTTATTTTGAGGGGAGCATATAATGTAATATGGCAAATCTCCATCATAGTTAACTTGGCAGTGATATTGACCTGGAACATGGAGAAGTTCAAGGTTGGCCTCAAGTGTGAGAGCACAAATGTGTGACAGGCATATGAGATAGTATTTATTTTAGATAAGACAAAAAAACAATCTAATCAAATTTGAATTTTATTTGAGCTTCAATGAAGAGAGGACTAGAGAAGAATAACCTCTGTCATTCAGCCAAACCAAAATCTTTCTCATTCTATTTTGGTTTATATGTCAATTTTTGTGATTAGTGACACTTTTTCAATGAACTTCTAAAATAATCACAATAGTTCATGGGGATCGTAGAATCATTTGAGTTAATTAAGCATTCTAGAGTTTGCAAATATAGTAAATAGTCACAATCAACATTACCCATGAGGAGAAATTATAACAAAACAGTAATTCTTAGCACAAGATGCATGACTGACATGAGATAAATAGCGAATGCCACACATGACACACTTAAAACCAGCAAATTATGAAACTTGAAATTCGCATATCAAGAGTACCAATAAACTAAATAAGATCGATCAAAGAACAACACCTACATGCCAATCATATGAAACAAATATTGGAAAAAAGTCTACAATAGTTCAATAGAAAAGCAAAGAAAACTTACCTCTTTTAGAATCAAAGAAAAAGAAAAAACATCTACTTTTGTGTCATATTCTTCATTGCGAAAGACTTCTGGGGCCATGTATCTGCCTGTTCACAGAAAAGCAAAGCATATTACAGAAGCTACATGTGTATATGAAAAGCATAGAATAAAGTAGTGTTTGACTGGAAAATTCAGTCATGAAGAAGTTATTTCAGGAGCTTTGCACAACCACAATCACATGTTCATCATTCAGAGAAAAAAATCCAAGCGGCAAAAAATTAGAAAATGAATATATCTAGAGAACTCTGTAAAATGTTTGAGATTTGCCTGGAGAAAACTTCCTATAGAAGTACTAAGAAACACGAATGTAGGCTTTTATGATACATATATCATGCATAAGTAGGCATGAAGGAGAAAAGTTAGTTAGAAACAGAATGTCATCATTATTCTAAACTTCATGATTGTTTTGAACTTAATTATCAATAGTTACAGAATAATATCAGGAAAGTCAAGCAGAAGTTTCTTATGAAAGATGACAGGTAAGATAAAAAAAACAGGATGATGATGAGAAGAGCTAAAATTATAAGAGAAGACAATATAAGAAAGAAGAAGAAAAATCAGATATTCAAAATGATTTAAGTAGCTTTCAAAATAAAATAATATATAAATAAGTCTAAAAATGTTTATACCTGAAATCTTATATACAGATATATAAAGGAGATCTAGGTGAATTGTAATCAAAATCTTGGGCTCCTTTTTTCTATTAGTCCCTCAAATCTTTTTAGTTTTGCATACAAGTCCCCTAATTTTTTGTTATAACTTTGTATATATTAGTCCCATGGCTAAAATTGATTGAATATTCGGGTTAAATTGCATTAACCATTTTAGATCATTAGCAATAGCATACTAGATAACATCTCTATTCTGAAGAAAAAATTATTTATTTCCCATGTAAAGCAAGCATATCTACCCTCACTCTATGCCACGAATTCATTTTTGCCAAGTTAAAAACTAACCCCAGTTGAGAGAAGTGAAGAGGGATTAATGTTTGCAACTGAAATGATTATAGGCTTTCAGATAAATAAGATCAAGGGATTAATATGCAAAAGTATATCCTTAACAGAAAATAAAAGTTCTGATATCCTTAATAGAAAATATTATATTGAATCTGAATGATATCACAACCTTTTATGCTGAAAGGTGGAGAGAAGACAAACAAGGTACAAATTTATTCAACCATATTAAATAGTTCAACAGCAAATAGTAGAACCTAACTTCAAGTAAAATTTTATTAATCAAAGGAATTAAAGTGGAGTAAGAGAGAATTGCTACACTTACATGCAGTGTCTAGAGAAGTCAATGGCCTAACCTCTCTTATGGTTTTTGCCATTCTTAACATCTTACTAATACCAAAGTCTGCAACTTTCAGGTGTCCAGAATCATCAAGCAGAATATTTCTGTTATCTTACAATAAGAAAAGAATGTTAAACCATTGAAGCCATCAAGGTGATGACAACATAAACATGCAAAGATCAGTTCAGATGGTAAAAGTCAAAAAGAAATTTGAAGTCTGATCACTCACGAAGGCTCAAGATCACGGTGAATGATGGCTTCAGGTTTGTGCTCATGCAAGTAATTCATTCCTCTGGCAAAATTTGCTTAGTTAAAGACTAGTCAAAGAAATGAAGTATATTAACTTTTAAACAAGAACAATAGTTTAGCATTATTGACTCTCATCTTTAAATTGTTCGACCAACCTAGCAATATCAAGTGCGAATTTGACTGCCAATCTTGGTTTTAAAGGTCCCTTCATATTCAAAAAGGCACGCAAATCACCCTGCATATGCAAAATAACTAAATAGCATGAGAGTAAGAAGAAAATGTTCACTATTTGTATGAGAATGTCAACCATTCAATTAATATAAAAGGTGGGTTGGGCAGAAAGAAATGCCAATCCTAACCACAGCACATAACCCCATAAAGATAATATATAAAGCACATGGCATGATGGCATGGCATGGTAAACATGTAGTCATAGGATGCCATGTCATGTACCAGTGCCAGTCATGTGTCAGCCACATGCGCAAGATTAATATGTGGGTTTCGGCTGAGCAAGGCATGTTACACAGTGCCAATAACCCATAAAGCACAGGCACAGCCATGTGATAAATTGTATGGATATTTGCTTAGATTTTAAGTCCATAACCACCCTCTTTTTTATTCTTGCTTCTGCACCATAAAGCTAGGTTCCTATCAGACCAAGTGACAAGCACGCCGAGTAAGTGACATGGAGTTCAAATGAATCATTTTATTCTATTCTCTGAAACAATTGACAAATAATAAATACTGGAAAGGATAAATAACGAACATTATAAAAGCAAGCTAAACCCAAATTGGTTTACATGATAGATAGTTTTAGATATCAAGCAGGGCAGTCATGCAGACTACGGATATAACCTTTGGCAAATATTCTGTGACAATCATCATAGGGCTACTTTGAGTAACAGCACCCAAGAACTGGACTACATTTGGATGTCTAATTTTCTGAAGCAAGGCAAGTTCATCCATAAATGCACTCCTGAAAAAAACAGAATGAGGTTCCAAGTGATAAATCATTTACTAGTAAGAAAGGTGCACATACGCACCAAGAAAACATTATAATTTGAGCAAACATATAACTCTGTAGATAATATAGGACCAACCCACACTTTATCTTCATCGGTCATTACATCTTCACCAAACATTTTAACAGCAACTTCAATTCCGCGCCAAGTAGCTAATAGAAATGTCCCCTGAAAAGATATCAAAAATAGGGGGTAAACAAACTCACAAGTATCATATTTGTAATTACCATTTACTAGACCTGCCAAAGCAGTTCATGTAAATATTTTAACAGCAATACCGAAGTACGTAAAACCAAGGAAACGCTTGCCCAAAGCTAACTCCAGGCATTATTCCTGTGTAGCATTGAAGTATTTCATTCACGAAAGCCATGCTGCATCCCCCCTCTCCACAAAGTTTGGTCATCATGTGTAGCATGTGGTCATCGCCACATGGGAGAGGAGTGCACGATTCAATAACCAATAGAAGCCAGTAAACTCCAATTGGCACTCAGACATGGCAATGTCCCCCTGTTTGAAACCAATTTGGGCTGAAAGACGGCAGACGGCCCCAGTAGGTCAGACATTGGTCATGGAAGTTTGCAACGGATGTGGCTGATGTGGTGAAACAGCTTTGTCAAGAGGGATGTGGGGTGATCAGCCTTTACCTGATTGGAGGACACTGGAGATGCATAAGGGGTTGGGGGTGGTTGCTGCATCACACGTATAGCATCAAACATCAAGCTACATTGTAGCATACCCCATCATCACCAGAACAAAGCACGAATTTTAACAGATCCAATGTTACCAAAGGTAACAAAAGAAAAACAACTACGATCGAGCAACAACTGGGAATTGTGATGATGCTAATACCCGAACAAACAATGGTTGGTCACACTACCTAATGGATTCCGAAGCCAATACACCAAATTCACCTAAGGTGGTCTTGCACTTAGGTGGATACATTGAAGAGATCCTTGGTGCTATATTACCAAATTGAATTGTCTTCTGCCTGTTCCTCAGCCTCAAGTGATTGCATAGCAGACTCCCTAAAGGTATATCTACAACCCATATGCAAATGTGATTACTTCAAGAGAGGTCAATCAAGCCTATAATCTAAGGTGATTGCATAGCAAACACCTTACGGATATACCTTGATCCAATATGGGGTTTGGGTTTGACGATCCGTCGACTCAATACCACATTTGGGATGGAAATTTTGACGGAGGAGAGAACTATCATAGAAAGATCAAGCATAAAACCGAAAGAAAACAACTTTTATTGCTTGTAAGGCTAAAAAGCTAACTACAAGACATACAATAATGGAATTAAAAGCGTGATAGAAAGCTTCTGAATGCTTAAGAACGTAGGTTGTCTTTGGACAGCACGTAGGTGCTCTCGGCAAATTGTGTATCGCTGTCAGTTTTCGGTCTCCTCTCTTGCGGCTGGAATCTCCTCCTGAGGTTTGGACAGAAGGCAGCAAGCTTTGGGGACTTCTCACAGCAGCTAGATGAAGCTTTGAAGTGGAGCTTTGGCTGCTGAAATTTGAGGAAGAAGGCTGCGGCTAGAGGTTGAGCTGCAGCTATGAAGAACCCTTCCTTTCTCTCTTCTCATCTCTTCTCTCTTCTAAGGCTAGAAAAGCTAGGGCTAGCTGGGCATTGCTAGGGACTTCTTTTCTGTTGCCTTCAGATGAAGGAACACCCTTTGTTTTAAAGACTTTCCTTGTGGGGCACAATAACTAGGATTTTCCTTGTAGGGCTTTCCTTGCAGTGCACGCACAGCTACCATTTTCCTTGTAGGGCTGCCACACCCCCCTTGCTTGATGGCTGCCCCTATTTGGTTGAGGGCTGCTCTAATTCGAGTCCTATTAGGACTTGGATTGAGGTGCGTGGGCTGCTGAAATCTGGGCTTCGCTTAGCCAAATAAGGCTGAATAGTGTTACGATCGTCCCTAATGAAGCTGATGAAGCCTATAACGATCAGGAAGGACTTTCTATGATAATGATGACCCTCTAATTGTGCATTATGCAGCCTCCCCACCACCACCAACCGTATAACAATAACATTATTTATGTCAATCGTGCACTATATGCAGCACCTAATCTCCGGTAGAAGGAAGAATAGTTTGGCGCTATAGTCTTAGCAGCAATAAAACATTGATCATGCAGCTTTGTTAAACAGTTACAACAATGCATCAGCCTCGCTCACACAACAAAAATTGGCTTTCAGTGGTAACACGACAAGTTGGCTCTTCCTGGAAAAGCAGTTCTTTAAATGCACATCTACTCCTCTAGACTCCAAGGTTGATTAGCCTTTTTTTCACTTGGAGGCTGCTACTGTTTTTTGTGGTACAACCAGTACCAAAAGCAACGTGCTTAGCAAACATATATGAAAAAAAATTCTATAGCCAGAAAGAATTCTCAAATTTTGTTGACACATGCTTTCCAGAAGAAGTCTGAAAGAGTCAGCAAGATGCTTCTGAAGTTTTCTCAACACATGTTGATCAGATAGTTCATCGGTAGCCAAAAGATCACCTGGGCACTAAGTTCTTAATAAAAATGGCTTGCATCAATAGCCTTAGTCGATAATTATAGTAGAGTCAGGAGAATTTTTGAAAGGATTAGCAATATGCTTCCAAAGTTCTCCCAAAATATGCCAACTAGATAGTTCATCAGCAGCCTAAAAGTTTGTCTAGGCACTTAGGTCTTAACAATGAAAACTATTTAATCACTTGCTGTTTTTGATGAGACCAGACTTACAAAAGAATATCTTTCCTACCAGGAGCACCGTACAGACCTTAAGACTGAAGGTAGATTGATCTCATCCTCACTTCCTGATGACTAGATTGGCATACTATTTTAAAATTGTGGTGGACTAGAATCAAATCAGTCTCTTCAACTTATCCAGTCGAAACCAGAACTTTGGCAATATCTGAGCCACAAAGCATCAGAGAGGGACTATGTTTCTGTGATGACAAAAGGCGGACAACAAGCCACAAACTCAAGCTAGTTACTTTGATCACCTTAGCTGAGGAAGATGCTGAAGAAGAGAGTCTCAGCTTTGAACTGGCTACATAACCAAAAGTATGCATAGTTTTTCCTACAGACCTTGACTGGGATAGCTCTAATTATGCAGGCCATGAAATTTACAAATTCTGTCTATCGCTATTTTGTCACCACCATGGTCAACACTGGTTAAACCAACAACTTTCTTAGCTTGATAGGTCTATATTTGGTGGTTAGTGTATGAGCACCCCACCAAAGATCACATAGAAATCGTATAAAGATGATAATTATGTACACAATCAGATGGAATCAAAGTGTCTACTGATGCCACAATGGAGGCAAAAGAAGAGTGGTCTCCACAAAATGTTATATCTGAATGCAAGTAATGTTACGTCTCTTAAGATAAAAAGAACCAATGAAATTAATGGAAAGTTGGATGCCACAGAAATTTAGAGTGAGGAAACTTTTTTTTTTCTGGCATTTATAACAAGGACATCTAGTGAAAGGCTACAGTGGGGAGAGGAGAACAAGGAAAACTTTATGTATTGAACAGGAGATGAGAACCAACATTATGACCTAGATATATGCTAAGACATGTCTCTCGATAGAACTGAATGGAGAAGAAAATCCATGCAGCCAAGATTTAGTACTGATTTGAGTACAATGGCATTGTTGGTATTTATAGAAAAACCAGCTTATACTTGGTTATAAATTTCTTAAGTTAATCAAGACATTGTAACATTGTAACACGACTAACAGATCGAAGAAAAGTCTGATCCAAGAAAGAAGCCTAAAGTTGAGACCAAATTTTAGTTGTTAAAGAAGATTAAGATTAAATTGTGTGGCTATGAAGAGAGACTGAGAGACCAAAATAGAAAGTAGAACTATATACTATATCAGGAAGAGTTGTATGTGCTGATGAAGATGAATAGGCACCTTAGTAATGAAAACACTGTTAGTGAAATCGAGTTCATTGGATTCAATCTCATATTCTGGTACTTCTCGAGCAATCTTAGCATGTGTGGGGACAACCTACACAATACACAGAAGAAACAAATGTCATCTCAATAGTTTAGTATGGGAAAGTATGTCATCAACCCATGATGCAATTGACATGCATGACATACCGGAAGCTTAGCACCATGCTGCTCCAGAATCCTGATCACTTCATGGTTTCTGTAATGCATGGCATCTGCAAGGGGCTGTCAGTGAAGCAACAGTGAGAAATATCTAAATCAAAGGAATATGAGTTGCTCCTAAGTTTCTATGGTGATAAAGCCTGTTGGTTTTTGTAGAATATCCATTGGTTAGCTTAATTCACATGCTTCTTCATCTTTTCAGTTCTCACATGGATTTAATTGGCTGAAATATCATCATTTTGAAGAAAATTTTAAAATATATAAACCAAGGTGAGGCTCAAATATGCACCTGAAGGAAAATAATGGCACTCAATGAAACATGCATAAAAATATGGCTAGTTTTTCACTTACATTAGCAAAGAAAATACTAGATAGGAATTAGTGACCTGAACAAACACTAAGAATTGAGATAGAATAACACCTAAAAATCCCTTCCACTGAAACTAAGATAAAGCAATGAACCAGAAAGCTAGAAAACAGTAGCGTGTTACACTATTCCATATAGGATCCCTCCAAATAAAAGTTGAGTGAAACATCAGAGAACTACCCACAACAAAGCAAAAGGAGAAGAGAAGGAATGATTTCATTGGAAGGAGCATTGCAACAGTACCATGTTTTTAAATAATTATGGGAGTCGATGAAATTCTAGATTTCCTGGAAATCCTGATTAAATTATCACAGACAGAAGCATTAAGAAAAGTTTGGAATACTTGATATTGTTTTCCCTAACATGTTCAATTCTGATATGGTGCATTGTTAAGAAGTCTTAACTTTTAAGTTTACATCTTGTGAATGACAGTTTCAAAAGAATAAAGGTTATCTTACCCCTTGATTTGAAGGCATGACTTCTTGGTCTAATGTTATGTTAAAGTTGCATTTTGAACACAATACAAATATCTTCTGAGAGCTTATTGTTGTATATTTGCAAATGACCAATCTATATAAGAGGAATGACTTGTCAGAAAGATTTAACAAATTCGAATGAATTTCAGTAATTGCTAACCTGTCAGAAGATGATTGCAAAAACAATGTGAAATTCCAACTAGAGCAAATAAGTTATTCATAACTTAAGAACAATATAGAACACATTAATTTAAGAAGGTTTAAATAGAGTTTAACTGTAAACTCAGAGATACACTCAACTTGGAACAAAAGACCATACAATTGTTTCACTGATTTTATTTGTCCTTAGCCAACCATGCTTTATCAACAATAAGAAGCAGTTGATGGCAAAAGAATCATGTCTTCAGCCAATGATTCGCTTTCGCTTTCAGCTAAAGACAATGTGTTTTCTTTCATGAGGGTGATCTAAACCACCAATAAAAGAATACAAAGATTCCTCATCTCATGAAAATGTAAAATGCAATGTGACACCAAATCAGGTAAATCAATCTCTATGCCATCCATGGAGAACAAGATTAAAAACATTACCGAACTATCCTATATGTTACACATCTCACATTCGTACTTTCACAAGTCAATCAAGATGGGCTTGCAACAAGAGCAATGCTAGCATTAGTTTTATATCCATCCATCAATTAACTTCGCTAAAAAAAAGATCCAAGATCTTATCAATATCTAGCCAATAGGAAACATAAGAACAGCGGGAGAAAACACGAGTATCTAAGAACAGCGGGGCCTCACCGAACTGCCCCACCGATCTTGGGGATCGACTTTGGCGCCCCTACGTATCAGTAGCTCGACGACTTCAGCGAACCCCTGGCAGGCGGCGACGTGGAGCGCGGTTCGGCCATCGATGTCGCTGAAATTGACGTCGACACCGGAGTCCAAGATCTCCTGGATTCCGTCCAGGTCGCCCTCGCTAGCGAGGTACATGAGGCGGATGTCGGAGCCAATCTCGGCGGGGACGTGAGATCCGTCGAGGACCTCCGATCGCAGGGAGTCGTCGCGATCCTCCCGGGGGGCGAGCGAGGACTGCCTGCCGAGTGTGAACCGCCCCGTGGACTTGGATTCCATTGCTGGACTCGGAGAGATGTGGGAGGAAGAGGAGGAGGAGGAGGTCGGAATCGGATCACTAGGGTTTGACTCGGAGCCGGAAACCCCTGTTTCGGGATTAGACTCAAACTCAGCACCTGGATTCTTGGAGCCGCTCTGGACGCAAACAATGGGCGGAAGACGACTATGCGTTGGAGTTGGTAACAATGGGCAGCGGTGGTGTCTAAAGTCCCATTTTTATTTTTATTCTTGTTTGACGGTGCATTGAGGTTGGAATCGGATGTCAGCTTCTGTCAGAATACATAAAACGGACGTGTCTTCATCGAGGCACCGAGCAGGGTGGGACGCATCCTGGTTTGCCACGATCAAGGGACCCACCGTCACAAAATAGTTCTATCGGAACAAATGAAACGGACGTGCCTTCGTCGAGGCACCGAGCAGGGTAGGAGGCATACTGGTTTCCCACGAGCAAGGGACCCACCGTCTGATTCGTTGACACAACCACCACGCATTAGACCCTCATAAATAGTCTTAACGAAAAGAAAGTTAAAGAGCATTTACAAGTTGATTTATGAGTTATACCAACAGTTTAAAGCCATCTTTATTTACATCCAGTCTTTTTTTAATTATTTAAATAACGAAAATTTAAAATGTTAAAAGATAAAGAAAGAAAAAAAAATTCAATGCAACATATATATATATATATATATATATATATAGGAAGTCCGATGCAAAGCGTAAAGAGTAAAGAATAAAATCATGCATGCAACGATAACCGGAACAGTATGCCCAAACCAAACCGCCTTACCCGGTTATGTCTATATGGCCCTTGACCGGGCTGACGGATGTTAGCTCATCGTCGAGCGCAAAGCAGTAAACTTGAAAAAGCTCCCAGAAAACCGATACAGCAGCTCTCAGCTTGGGGGAGCTCTGGAGACCAAAGCAGCGGCTTATGAATACCCTCTTTCACGGTGACTCGAGCTCAATGCAGCATTATGGAGAGCACCTCACCGGTGTCAACTTCTTCCCAATGGGAGGGGGGGGGGAAGCAATGCTTTCTTCGGCTCTCTTACGTTATTTACTAAACATGCTATCTCCCTTGCCCCGTTTCTTCCGTTGCTCATCTTCGTCTTGATACAGAAATGCGGCAGCCCATGCCTGAGAAATACCATCAACTTGCAGTGCAGCTTCAGCCCTGAAACGAGAGTGGCTTTCCTGTACCATTACAAAGCTGATGAGTAATAATCATGAAAAGATCAGATGTGTGACATAGAGGGGCATTTTTTACATGGTTCATGGTCTGGAGTAGCAGGCCACCCTGATATCTGAACATAGATAGCTATGCCATTAAAAATTAACTCCAAGAGGCCATTGTGCATCATCTAATTTTGAGCTTTCCAATTAAGCCTAAGGGCATTGGCAATAAGGGCTTTAAGTATCATCAGGTTGACATTAGCTGTATGACATTGGAACACCCTTCAATCTCCCAACAAAGGCACCGAAAACTAATAATGAAATTATGTTAAAAAGCCTTTGGATGCAGTATAAAAAGTGGCATCAGAATACAAATGAGCACATAAATCAAAATTTGCCATCACATGTCATTACCAACTCTTGTCTAGAAGGATTGTCGTGAATCGAGACCGGAAAGCTTCAGAAGACATCTCCAACCAAAATTCATCCAATGCAAATCGAGAAAATACCTTAGCGAACATCAAACGAAAACGAAACGAATGAAAAACACATAAATATTTTTTATGTTTCCATGAAAATTACCATCAGGAGGGAAGAACTGGAGATTGTCTCATTGCAACTTGCAATGTCAAGCTGTGCTCAAAGCCCTTGCGCAATTTCCCAACATCATCTGGCAAAATCTTTCAATCGAAACTACAAAGATATCATGAGCACTATGGGAATTGTTAGTCACGGTAACTCTCCGAATAATAATTAAAAGTCATAAGAGGCACGCGCCAAATGCTGGTGCACATTCAATTTTATATAACATAATTGTAAATACAATTTCTGTGTGCAATTTCAACTGAGATCTTGATGGTTTTCAGAACCATGAGCTCTCCAATTAATTTTGAGCTCCAAGCTTAGCTACGAGACCATTGTGCATCATCTAATTTTGAGCTTTCCAATTAAGCCTAAGGGCATTGGCAATAAGGGCTTTAAGTATCATCAGGTTGGCATTAGCTGTATGGCATTGGAACACCCTTCAATCTCCCAACAAAGGCACCGAAAACTACTAATGAAATTATGTTAAAAAGCCTTTGGATGCAGTATAAAAAGTGGCATCAGAATATAAATGAGCACATAAATCAAAAAAGCCATCACATATCATTACCAACTCTTGTCTAGAAGGCTTGTCACGAATCGAGACCGGAAAGCTTCAGAAGACATCTCCAACCACAATTCATCCAATGCAAATCAAGAAAAAACCTTAGTGAACATCAAACGAAAAGGAAACGAATGAAAAATTCAAATTTTTTTATGTTTCCACGAAAATTGCCATCAGGAGGGAAGAACTGGAGATTGTCTCATTGCAACTTGCAATGTCAAGCTGTGCTCAAAGCCCTTGCGCAATTTCCCAACATCATCTGGCAAAATCTTTCAATCGAAACTACAAAGATATCATAAGCACTATGGGAATTGTTAGTCACGGTGACTATCAGAATAATACGCAAAAGCCATAAGAGGCATGCGCCAACTGCAAGTGCACATTCAATTTTATATAACATAATTGTAAATGCAATTTTTTTGTGCAATTTCAGCTGTGATATTGATGGATCATCTCAGAACCATGAGCAGAGACTGAGCAACACGTCATAAGCACATTCACCAGATTTCTAAGTCAATTTGCTACCGGTAGAAATTGTTAATATGCAACCTCTACTAGAAGAGGATCTTTGCAGAAGCTTCAGATAGGCTCACTTGTGGCATGTAATCCATATAGCATAGAAGAGGAAAGAAAGCCTCCAGATGAGAGACAAAAAGGTTCACACTAGCCTCATTCCCACTTAAAATACTAAAACAATAATAATCAAATTATGTTAAAAAGCCTCAAAATGAAGTGTAAAAGTTGGCACCAAAATATAAATGAGCATTAAAACTAGAAAGAGCTTCACATATTAAGACCAATTCTCATCATCTCTCTAAAGGAAAAAGCTTTCAAAGGCATCTCCAAATTCAACCTGCATGAATCCAGAGAACAGAAGCGAACATCAAAAGAAAAGGAAAATAAATAAAAAACAATATTTTCAATCTCCCAATAATAACTGCCATCAGGAGGGAAGATCTTGAGATTATCTCATTGCAACTTGCAATGTCATGCTGTGCTCAAAGCCCTTGCGCAATTTCCCAACATCATCCGGCAAGTGCACATTGAATTTTATGTATGTCCCAAGTGTAAGAATAATGATTATAATTTTTATGTGCAAGTATAAATGAGATATTGATAGATATCAGAACCATGAACAGAGGATCTTCCATGTGATGATTCGAAGGTTCTTATGCACAAGGACTGATCAACAGGTTAAGCACCCCGACAACATCAGAGGTGTATAACAAAACCGAAATTAAAATAAGAGCAAAAGATTACAAAGAAGAAGCCTGCTAAAGAAAGGATCAGCACTAAGAAATACACACCGCTGAGAGAGAGTGCGGCACCGTCGGAATGGGGAGGCGCACGACCGATCTAGGGTTGTAGGGTCGCGCGATTTTACTTAGAATAACACTAAAAATGGCGATCGGGCCTCGCCTCATCTCCGTTCGTCTTCTATGAGAAATCATTTTGCATCAATCACATACAATTTTACTTAGAATACCACTAAAAATGGCACCAAATTACGACCCAAAAAATACCAAGTGCTACTTGTAAAATGACTACATTAATTCTCTATCTCTCACCTGCTCCATTATCTTCATCTTCAGCAGATCTTCTGCACTCTTTGCGTCAGGATTACTGCTCGCGTCCTCCAAACAAAACCATGCATACAGATCATCCTGCCGATTCCAAGACCACCGGCGAAAATCAAACTCAAGAAAAACATAAAACATTGCACCAAATTGAAACCAACGGGATGGTGGAAACTGCGCGTACCAGCGAGCGGCGACACGAAGGAAGGCGCACCGAAGAGCTGCGGGAGACGTTAGGGTTTCAGCCTTCGTCGCCCAATCAATCGACCCTTTAATGGGTCCCGTGTCATGGATCCGATCCGTCCAGCCCAACTCTCTTATGGTCATATATATTCACTATAACAAACTTTATTTGTAAGCAAGGTTTTTATTTATTTATTTATTTATTTATTATTCTTTTATTTATAGCAAACTTTATTATTATGATTGAAAATAATGACACTACATACCATCATAAATATTTAATTATGATTTTTATAATAATATGTAAAGATTTATATATTGCTGTAGTAATTCAATCACTTTTTTCTCAACAAATAAAAATCATAAAAATAGTTCATGTATCACTATGGTTCCATAATTACAGTAATAAATATTTTTATTTTATGGGAAAAAAATTTAGATAATTTTACCCTGAAAAAGAAAATCATAGTAATTGTTTAGCTATTACTGTGATTATTCAACTATAATGATAGATATTTTTATCCTACAATAGACAGCCATAGTGATAGTTTACTATTGCTATAATTAATATACTTTTATCTTGAAAGTAACACCCACAATAATAATTCACATGTTTTTATTATCATTTAATTACATATATACATATATATATATATAACAGTATACCTGTATACTATGATACATTAACCATAATGATAGCTCACATTTCAAAAAAAAGGAAGACAAAATTCTTTCAATAACCAAATCAATTTATATAAAAATCATAGCACCAATATTTAAGTACATCCAATGTCATATACTGATGCAAACAAAGAACTTTTTCTCCTGAAATCCTTTACAGTGCTTCTCTAAAGTCAGGGGTCTATATACAGTAAATAATAATAATAATTAGAAACAAATATATAAATATAGAATCATATGATAAAAGAAGTTTCTAAATTTTTTACCTATATTATCTGTTTGAGAAGCTCTTTCATCCATAAGTATTTACAATTTGGTATTTCCTTTATATCATGAGTAATTTTTTTCTTCAAGAATTTCTATTAATTATTTTTTTTGTTCATAATTTTCTTTTAGTTGCCTAATTTCATCATCTTTCTTATTCTCTAACTGGTGGTCATAATTTTTAATCGATGAGATATAGACACCATAAAATGAAATGATCCTATATCATATATATCCTGATTTCTCTTATCCTTCTATATAAAAAATAATATTTTTACTTAATGGAACATCAGATAAAAGTAAATATATTTATTAATAATAAGTTAATATTAAAAGATAAACACAATCGTAATAGTAATAAAAAGATTAAGTGTTACATACAATAATAAGTTAATATTAAAAGATAAGATTTCCTTAATTATATGAGGAAATCTTTAGCAGACTTAAGGGGAACAAAAGAATACCTATGCCCTCAATCGTAGTAACAGCAACTATCTACTCTTACTCTACTCACGACTATTGCTTGACAGTAGCATCATTTTCCCAACAAAAAAATTTATATAAATAGAAAAGAGACATGTTAATGTATTTAAGTTTTTTTACTTTTTCAATAAAATTTTTTCAATAAAACTTCTATAATAATTATTCATATCATCCACTTACATAAATATAATCTTAGTTAACTTTTTCTTTGTCTCGGATATTTATAACTGCGATTATAAAAAACTACATGTTCTATATTTCTCCTCTCTTGATTTCATCCATCATAGTTTGACACTGCAACCTATAATTTTCTTCATCTGTACAAATTATATGTACTAGTTTTGTGACAGCTATTGACACTGTTCATCGCCAGTCTTCCGGGGTCCCTTTGAGGTGACAAGGGCGTCAGAGAAGCTGTCCATTCTTTTATTTCGAAGCCGAACAGTAATGCTGTCCATGTAATCAATACCTCGATGATCCACAGCATCTCGGCGGGGCTGATGCAGCAGCTCACGCTCGAGACACGGCACCTTCGATCCGAGTTATAGCTTCAAGTTGCAGTGCAGCTTCATGCGCTGCCCTGAAATGAGAGTGGCTTTACTGTACCATCTCAATTACATAGACGTCCTTTGAAAGCTCATGACCAGTAATAAATAATGTGCGAGCTTATGCACACGAAGAAGGTACAGAGGACTAAAAGTGAGAAATGGGGAGCAGTCTTTGCCTTCGTCGAGGAGAGATTTAGATGCCATCATAGTGTTCTTGAATATTATGAGCATGACGCTAAGGTCGGATTGGAGTAGTTGTCATCATCTTTTGAACTTTGCAGATCGGACCACGCCGGCTTGTGACTCTGAATGGAATGGAATTCCATTCCATTTCTTATCCAAAGAGAGCAAAGAGTTGAAGCAAGAGTGTCGGCAGTCAACCGCGGGCGTACAAAGAGCCAGCACATTCACTGCACTGTGAGTGCGTCTGGCAGAAGAGGATGGAGAGAGGAGTTCGGCTCTCATCGTCTTCTTGCCGATGCACCGTGAGATCTGCTACGGGCGACCCACCCTCTGCGAAATCCTAAAATGGTTGGGGCAGGGGTTTCCCTTGTTTGATTCGAGGAGACGAGTCTCAGATTAATCCTTCACATACGACCCACTGTTCCGAGCACAGGGAAGCAGCTGCGGCTCCCTGTGCCTTCGTCGATGCGGCAGCTTCACAATTCTGATCCCTTCTCTGGCCCAGCTGCGTGCAGTCACATCCACCACTGGTGGCAGAGTCTAAAGCTCTGCTCTCTTTCTCCGATGGACCGCTTTCGACTGTTACGAGCGTTTGTCTCGAGTGCAAGCATGCAGCCAAAGCCATGGGATGCCATTATCTCCTCGATGTAAAGCTGTCGCACCAAAAGAAAGAAGAAGGTTTGCAAAACGTTAACTTGGTGGTGATGGGTCGTCTCAGCCCGGCCTGCACGAGCGATGAAACCGCAGTCCACGACCCAAAGAATCTACTTTTCGATCTTTGTTGACCCCCACATGGTCTGACAATTCACACGCAGCATGCGGACCCCACCAACCCATCCTATCAGTCGCATCAAACCCACACAACACAGCTTTTTATCTTCTTCCTCTCACCGGCTATGGAGTTATATCATTCTCACCCGTCGCCTGCTCCATGGGAATCCATCCCGGCACACTGGGTCAAAGACCTTTACTCCATCCCCACTTGAGCTTCCCACTTCTCCAGCTACGACAATGTCGCCCCTTCCTCTGCTGTCCCTGCTCCCGCTTCTGCCCTTCTTTCCTCCATGCACCTCTGCGTCCGCCGCCGTGCAGGGGAACAACCGGAGCGCCAGTGACCCGGTGCTGCAGTCCATGACCATGGACCCGCTCGAGAGGGACACCCTGTTCATCGTGATGGAGACCATGTCCTCTGATAGGGACTGGAGGTCCTCCAACCCTGACCCGTGCGTGCCAGGCTCTTCATGGCCCGGGATTGAATGCAAGCCAGGCTCGGACAACCTGCTCCATGTTACACGGCTGGACTTCGGTGCTGTGCCGAACCCAGCCTGCAGGAGGAATGCCACCTTCCCCTCTGAGGTCTTTCGTCTCCCTTGCCTCCAATCCATCTTCTTCTTCGACTGCTTCAAGGGTGCTGAGACCAACCTCTCCCTTCCACCCCCCGCTGATGACAAAGCGGCAGCATATGCTTCTCTGCTACAGCTGAGTCTGAAATCAAACCCATCCCTCGTCGGTGCTATTCCATCGCACATCTCCTCTCTCACATCCCTTCAAGTCCTCACACTCTCACAGAACCAACTCAGCGGTGCAATTCCTGCCAGCATCTCGGAGCTAACCTCCCTCATCCATCTCGATCTCAGCTACAACACCCTCACAGGCAGCATTCCAAGCCACATAGGCAGACTGAAGGGCCTGATAGGACTTGACATGAGCTATAATTACCTAAGTGGAACCATCCCGCCGTCCATCGGACAGTTAGGCCTTCTTCAGAAGCTTGATCTGAGCTCCAATTCACTGGTCGGAAGCATTCCTGAGAACCTAGGGAGCCTCAGCTTCCTTGTTTTCTTGGCTCTCAGCGACAACAAGCTCAGTGGAGATTTCCCACGAGGCATAGACAAGCTCCAAGACCTCCAGTACTTCATAATGGACGACAACCCAATGTTCGTGACCCTGCCATCGCAGCTCGGCCTGCTAGCTTCGCTTCAAGAGCTTCGTCTCGCCAATTCAGGTTACACAGGTTCCATACCAGGGAGCTTCGCTTGGCTAACTAATCTCACCACTCTCTCCCTCGAGAAGAACAGGCTCACAGGTGGGATTCCAGCTGGTTTGAGTGCCCTCGGGAAGTTGTACCACCTCAACTTGAGTAGGAATCTATTGAGCGGAATCGTTCCCTTCGGTGTCGGCTTTCTCGATAGGCTTGGAAATAACCTGGACTTGAGGGGGAACTCAGGCCTTTGCTACAATGGGTCCGAGAGCCTTAGGAGCATTGATGCCGGTGTCGTTGCATGTGGAGATAACATGGATAACTCTTCTTCCATGCCGAAGCCATTGGACGAGTCAGCTGGAGCTCCATTTCTGCTCTGCGTCTTCTACTATCGACTTATGTGTCTTTTAGTTTTCTGGATGTGGTGACATTCTATACTCTCGAGGAAGTCGATTGCTCTGTATACTTTTCAACTGCCGCTTCTTCTTTTTCTTCTGTTTCTCAAGTGGCAACATGATCTTCTTCGTAATCTATCGATACTCGAATGTTACAGTATTGATGGACTGCTCGTTCTTTAGCGGAGGCGATCCTCTGGGAAAGCTCTCTCTGTAGAGGCGTTATCGTGAGATGTGGTAGCACACATTTTTAAGCGTCGACGGGCCGGATGACTTGGCATGGCAATCTCTGAAATCTGACTCCACCGATTTCCTCAGCTTCAATTTACGATCTACTCACTACTACTGTTTTTTCTGCCACAACTGTGGGCTTTGCTGCTTTAATTTAGTTTTCGACATCTTAATTCAGCTAAAAGCCAAAAAGAACTTTGCGCAAGCTTGGAGGAACAATTGAAAGCCAAAACACTTTCTGATCTTTTGGAGTTGTCGTAACGCCAGGTAGGAGGTCGATCGATCGGAAGTGACGAGTTACCGAGTTAGAATTTACGCTGTCTCTTTGCGCCAGTTGTTCACCATCACTCGAAAGATGTTGAAGGTACATCGATCCAGCCTTAGATCACACCATTCTTCTACAAGGCTGGGAAAAGGTTGGACCCCTGCCAAGACCAAGTGATCCACGGCTACGAACTGAGAATGTGTAGGATCTGTCTCATCTTTTCCAAACATGGCGCAGAGTAGTCTAAATGCAAATGCTACTTCGACGCCTCGTCTTTGATGTCTCCGACTCCATGCATGTGTTCTTGTCTTGTATATATCCAATCGAGGCCAGCGAAGAAGACAGCACAAACTCTAAACAACACGGAAAGGAAGAGCTCGATGTCTTCGTCGCAGTACAACTTTGGGAAGCAGAGGCCCTGACGTCTCGCTTTAATATTACTTCTGAAACGAATGGGTGCGGAGAAGAAGTGTCAACGCAGCAGGCGGGCCTGCACCAGCAGGGCTGCAGGCGAACACTGCACGCCTTATTCCATGAGGGAGAATGACTTCAGATTGGATCAAATGCACGAGCAGACGCCTGCAATCTGGTACTGATGCGACTGTAGAACAACAATTACGACTGCGATGCGTCTCCAAAGTACATATAATGAGATGACAAGGCAAAGCTTGCTCCTCTTTGGCAATACATTACCCCAGTGCAGTCTCTGTTTATAGCCAAGCTTCCAAGCCAGTAAAAATGGAGTTGTTCAACTCTCATTATAGTGGGCAGCACTGCTACTGTCCATTACAGTGGGAGAGGCAAGCGTTGTGGACTTCCCCCCCTTCTCTCTCCCTTGTTTATTACCACATTACATCGCATGTCACGAAACTTGCATCTGTAAAGGAAAAGAAACGGCGACCGGGAGTGCATCAGAGCTCTGACGGTGTGTATAAAGAGAGGGAGATGGGGACGACGGGGGTAGGAATAGCTCACGTGGGGATGCGGCACAACTGGTACTTCCTCCTCCTGAGCCCTGCCAGCCATGGCGTGCTCGGGGCCACTGCGGCTTCGCTCACTTAATCTGCTGCTCCCCACTCGCACAGCACGTATATATATATATATATATATAAAATTGGTTATGGCAGTATATATAAAAATATGTATATATATGTATATATATATATGTATATATATATATGTATATGTATATATATATATACATATATATATATACATATACATATATATATATACATATATATATATATATACATATATATATATATACATATATATATATATATATATATATATATATATATATATATATATATATATATATATATATATATATATATACTGCGATAACTAATTAAACTCCGGTACAGCGCACCGGGGAGTGGCGCGCGTTAACGAACGCCACCTTGAGCTGTAGACTCGGATCGACAACGCCCCAAACGCGTGTCTTCGCCTGCCTTATCTCCGGGATCGCTTCCTCTCTCTTCCCATAGGACCAACGCGTCTCCTCCTTCCTTTCCGTAATGTTACCTTTTTCTTCTTTCTTTTTTTTTCCTTTTTCCTTTTTTTTTTTCCTTCCCTTCCCTTAAAGCGAAATTTCGGCAGGTAATCTCCATCAGATCACCACACATCATCCACTCCAATTTGCGTATCTTTCTTTGTATCTTTTCCTCCCTTCCTTGCACGTCTACAGTGGCCGAAAAGAAGTGAGTAGAGCGAAGGCTCTCCGTGTATCGTCGATTGGATACGACATCGGTTTCATCTTGTCGTCGTCGTCGTCGTCTTCTATCCGTCGAGGTATGAATTCCTACCCATCCTCCAAGAATCTGTCGTTTATTCGATTGGCATTGAAAGGAGCAGCGGGAGGGGGGGATTGGAACGAGCGGTTACTGATCCGATCTGTTGGGCCGGGCCGGCAGCGAGCGTGAGTGGGCGGGCGGACGGGCCAAGATGATGTCCAGATCGTACACCAACCTCCTCGACCTCGCGTCGGGGAACTTCTCGGCGCTCAGCCTCGGCGGCCGGTCGCGGCGGATGTCGCGCACCATGACGGTCCCCGGCTCGCTCGCTGGGCTCGATGAGGACGATGACCGCGCTATCAGCGTTTCCTCCGACGTGCCCTCCTCCATCGCCCAGGACCGCGTCATCATCGTCGCTAATCAGCTTCCTGTCCGCGCCCGCCGTCGTCCCGACGGCCACGGCTGGTCCTTCGCCTGGGACGATGACTCTCTGCTCCTCCAGCTTAAGGGCGGCCTCCCGGACGACATGGAGGTCCTCTACGTCGGCTCCCTCCGCGTGCACGTCGACCCCCGAGAACAGGACGAGGTCGCACAGGCCCTCCTCGAGCGGTTCCGGTGCGTGCCGGCCTTCCTCCCTGCCGACGTCAACGAGCGGTTCTACCACGGCTACTGCAAGCAGGCGCTGTGGCCTCTCTTCCACTACATGCTCCCCTTTTCCTCCTCCGAGCACCGCGCAGGCGGCCGCTTCGACCGCGCCCTCTGGGAGTCTTACGTCCTAGCCAACAAACTCTTCTCACAGCGGATCATCGAGGTGATCAACCCCGAGGACGACTACATCTGGATCCACGACTACCACCTTATGGCCCTCCCCACCTTCCTCCGTCGCCGCTTCAACCGCCTCCGCATGGGCTTCTTCCTCCACAGTCCCTTCCCCTCCTCGGAGATCTACCGCACTCTCCCCGTCCGCGAGCAGATCCTCAAGGCCCTTCTCAACTGCGACGTCATCGGCTTCCACACCTTTGACTACGCACGCCACTTCCTCTCGTGCTGCAGCCGCATGCTCGGCCTCGAGTATCAGTCCAAGCGGGGCTACATCGGCCTAGACTACTTCGGCCGCACCGTCGGCATCAAGATCATGCCCGTCGGCGTCCACATGGGCCAGCTGCAGTCCGTGCTCCGCCTGCCCGATAAGGAGCAGCGGGTCGAGGAGCTCCGGCGGCAGTTCGAGGGCAAGACCGTGCTTCTGGGGGTCGACGACATGGATGTCTTCAAGGGGATTAATCTGAAGTTGCTCGCATTCGAGCATATGCTGAAGTTGCACCCCGAGTGGCAAGGGCGGGCGGTCCTGGTCCAGATCGCCAACCCCGCACGCGGCCGAGGGAAGGACGTCGAGAGCATACAGGAGGAGATAGTGCAGAGCTGCGAGAGGATTAACAAGGCTTTCGGGAATAAAGGGTACAGTCCGGTTGTGTTCATCGATCGCCCTGTTCCCCTCGTCGAGAGGATCGCGTTCTACACCATTGCCGAGTGCGTGGTGGTCACGGCGGTCAGGGATGGCATGAACCTCACTCCCTACGAGTACATTGTCTGCAGACAGGGCATCTCTGGTGCTGATTCGGGTTCCAATGCAGAGTGCCCAAGGAAGAGCATGCTGGTGGTCTCCGAGTTCATCGGTTGCTCCCCGTCGCTGAGCGGTGCCATTCGCGTCAACCCGTGGAACTTCGAGACCACGGGCGAGGCGATGAACGAGGCCATCGCGCTCTCCGACTCGGAGAAGCAGCTGCGGCACGATAAGCACTACAAGTATGTCAGCACCCACGACGTCAGCTTCTGGTCCAAGAGCTTTCTGCATGATTTGGAGAGGACCTGCAAGGATCACTTCAGGAGGAGATGCTGGGGGATCGGTCTGGGGTTTGGATTCAGGGTGGTGGCTCTCGATCCCAATTTCAGGAAGCTCAGCGTGGATGGCATCGTGTCCGCCTACGACAAGGCAAGGAGTAGGGCAATATTTGTGGACTACGACGGCACGTTGGTTCCCCAGACATCCATCAACAAGCAACCCAGCGCAGAGATTATAAGGATCATCAATGCACTCTGTGCCGATAAAAAGAACGTGATCTTCGTTGTCAGTGGAAGAGGGCGGGACAGCTTAGGCAAATGGTTCTCTCGGTGCAAAAAGCTTGGGATTGCAGCTGAGCATGGCTTCTTCATGAGGTTTGCTCTTCTTCTTCTTCTTCTTGCTTGTTTTCCTGTTCTAGTTCCAATTTCGTATGCTCCGCAGGCCAGAACATTTGAGTCGCAGGTTCCTCACCAATTTAGATGTCAGGCTCAAAACAACAAAAGAACCGCCTCATGCATGGGGCTCCTGCCAATGCATTGGAGGATACGAGGAGGGTGGCTTTACCCTCGGCATTCCAAACAATATGGTGATATGTGTACTAAAATATGGTTAACGAGAGATATGTCGTTGTCTATCGGATGTGATCGATGATGGAGAATGTGGCCGTGCAGTGGTTGTTGTTACGTTCTTCTCTGTATCTCTTGGCTGCAACACTTGCTGCTGCTGCTTCTGTGACGATTACTTTTGGATTTGATTGCAGATGGACCAGAGACAACGAATGGGAAGCCTGTAGCCAGAGCACAGACTTCGGGTGGATGCAAATGGCCGAGCCAGTGATGAAACTATACACGGAAGCCACAGATGGATCATATATGGAGACCAAAGAAAGTGCTTTGGTGTGGCACCATCAAGACGCTGACCCTGGCTTCGGATCTGCTCAGGCTAAGGAAATGCTCGACCATCTCGAGAGTGTGTTGGCAAACGAACCAGTCTTGGTGAAGAGTGGTCAGTTCATCGTCGAAGTGAAACCTCAGGTAAGCATCGACTCTCCACTTCTTCTATGTCAATCAACTACACCCTTCTGTAAGCAATGCATTCCTCGGATACATGTTCGCCACGAGCATAATCCCGTTGCAGAGACACCGTAGAGCATCGATCAGCATCCCTTTTCCTGTTTTGATGATGCATGTGTCTCCTCCTGTTGCATTTCCATACGTAGGGAGTCAGTAAAGGCTTGGTGGCAGAGAAGATCTTGTCGTCGATGATGGAGGACGGGAGACAAGCGGACTTTGTGTTGTGCATCGGGGATGACAGGTCGGACGAGGACATGTTCGAAGGCATTGCTGGCATCATGACGAGGAACCTGGTCGCCCCCCACACATCGTTGTTTGCTTGCACGGTGGGGCAGAAGCCAAGCAAGGCCAAGTACTATCTGGATGACACCACCGACGTGGTAAGCATGCTCGGAGCACTCGCTGAATCCTCTGAAACAACCTCCTTCCCCGAGGAGATCCCCGGACCACCACCCACGCTCGCCGAGAACAGAACCGAAACATCACAATGACCGATCCATCAGCTCTCTTTCATGGAGAACCAACAGGATTAATCCGGATTGGTTGCACTTGTTCAGATGGGTGGTAGCTTCGTTAGCATTCACGTCCACAAACTGAGCTGAAGACACCGAATGCTTTCAGGCCTTCCTAATTGTTTCCATTTCAACTCTAAATGGGAGCTCTGTTCTTAGATCCGAGTAGAACCAGTTATGAAGTAGATATCACTATTGATATGATTTCTTCTGCCATTTCGAAACTCTTGTGGTGCTGGAGATCTTTTTCGATGCAGCTAAGTTTTAGCAATAACACAAGTGTTTGATGTTATTATTTTGGTTCATTGTTTGCGTCTCTGCACACGGACGGTTCTCTGCTTGTTCAAACAGGTCCAAGAAGGAAGAAGCAAGGACTGCTCCCGCAGGACATGGATAACAACGACGACGTGCATTGCAATGCAGATGGGCAACCAAGAAAACAGAGAACCTCCTGAGATAGGCATGTCGTTGTTGCTGTGCTTGTGGTTTTTGGCCTGTTAATTTTCTCTTCTACTGCCTCTACTAAAGGGTAAGCCTTTTCTTAGTGAGTAATCTGCTTGTAAATGTTTGATTGTCTATAAATGCAGATCACATGCAGTATATGTATATGTCTATAAATGTTTGATGTAAAATGTCACATATAGAATGGAACGCAAGCTAAAATTATATTTAGAGTTTTTTTCTTTTTCATGTGTTTATACCCACCGAGCACTTTTACCTCCTCCATTTTCCTTATAATTTTAAATATATAGAGATACTTTTGATATATATTCAATAGTTTTAATTGATGAATCCAGTTCGATTTGATTGAATAATCAGTTGATTATTAAATTAAAACAAAATAATTCCAAATGTTTGTTTGGATGTCGACTTATACAAAGATCAAGATTGGATGAGGTTAAGATTTCTGACATAATCTCCTCGATAACAAAAAAAAATTAAAAATTTTGAATTTTTAATAAAATAGTGTTTATAATGGTATGAGCTTTTAGATGTATACCTAGTTATATTCCTCCACTTGCTAACTATGTGTTGAGTTATGATTATAATTAATATTTCTCCCGTCACTTCGTATGATATTAAATTTTTTATCATAAAATTATATGAATAAAAAAGAGAAATTTATATATTTTATTTAAATTTATTTTTTATCATAAAATTATATGAATAAAAAAGAGAAATTTATATATTTTATTTAAATTTATTATTTGATAGGGTTCGATTGGATGTACGGAAATATAATTTTTTTTATTTATTATAACAAGAAAAGCAATCATAAGCTTACTTTTATTTTTTTATGACAAGGAAGATTAAGTTTTCTAATCCTTTAAGGTATAAAAATATGTTTCAAATAGAGGAAAGCTCTTCTCTTTCTTTGAATCACTCAAATCCATTTTTGGAGATCTCAAATTACTAACTTGAGTATTGAAGAGATTATGTCGGAAAACCCCTCTCGACCTCGATTTCTACCATAGGGATTCTTTGGACAATCCTACATAAACAGGTCTAGACTATGTTAGATTGATCAGGACGTCAATGATATTTTTCCTTAACACTATTTTTTATTTATCTCTTAGTTTAGGTAAAATAGATTATGATAAATTTATTTATTTTTTGTATATATGCTTACAAAATCTAATTACTTAGGACATATTCTTATCTTTATGACTACTATATGATATGTAAAGGAGTTAATAACCAACCATGTGAAGTCATGCTTTGGGGGTTAATTATAAATTACCCATTGTAGTTAGACTTTTATAGTATTCTGATCTTTAGACTTAATAAATTTATAATAAAATTTTTATAGTTATGAAAGTGAAATATTTAACCTCATTTACCTTTACGTTATCGGTTTTATTACGAAAGATATAATATGTGACAACATGTATAGGAATGACATAAAAATGATAAACAAAAAAGTATTTTCAACATCCAATTATATTTCCTTTTGTTATATCCTAATTAAAACTTCTTAGTTGATTGTTATAGTGGTGGCAGACGACACTGTCGAGCCGCGGGTGGTTGTTAGCCACCGGTGGTTGTTGTGATAGTAGTTGATGAGAATGACATGGTATTCGACCTTGTCGATGTGGATTCAAACATCATCAACCAAGGCAACAGCAGCTACCATGGTAGTGATAATGGGTTTGATAATGGTGGTGGTGGATCTTATGGATGTCATTGGAGACAAATGAGGTGGAGTCCTGGAAGTAGAGTTGAGAAACTTTTGCGACTTCTTACAAGGGAAGGAGGAGGAAGAAGGAGAGAGTGTGTGACAGCAAGAGATGAGACCAAGGGAGAGGAAGAGGAAAAGGACAATGACATCTACGTCGATATGGCCATTATCCTCATCCTCTTCCTCTTCCTTTGTCTCATCTCATATTGTTGCTCTCCGTCTTCTTCTTCCTCCTCTTTTCACAAGAGGTTATAAAATTCTTTCAACTTCACCCCACCCATTTCCAAAGACATCCTACCACCATCATCAAATCGTCATCGCTACTGTGGATGCCCACCCTCACCTCAGCCATCGATGTTCAGATCCATTTGGACAAGGTCGACCACTACCATAATAACCACTCACGACCCTCGATAGTATTATCGTCCGTCACTACCACAAGAATCGATTAATAAATTTTAATTAAGATATAATTAAAAATTAAAATTATCTTTTTATCTATCGTCCTTAACGATATTCTCATACGTATTATATCCTTCGTTAATAAATCGGTGATATTACGATAAATAAGATTAAATATTTATTTTTATAAATTAATATAAATCTTAATTCCAGTGACGGAGATAATTAGCCCCATTATTTTGCCGTCTCGTTTTATCGCACGCGGCTTTTGACCTCAAGGCCGAAACTTCGCCACCGCCCCCTCCCCTTCCCATCTCGAGATCCTCGACGGAGCCCGAGGCGCCGACCACCACGATCTACGCTCCTCCTTTCCCATTACGACTCAGGGTCCCGATGGTCTGATTTCTACCCTCTCTCTCCCCGATCGCAATCGACTGGATTTTGGTTCGCATCAGGATGGGCTGCGCTGGATCCACTCCCACCAAAGGAGAAGGTGAATTCCGATCCACCCTATCGTTTCGGTCCATCGGAATATATTCTTTCCTCTTTCGCATGAACTTGAATCCTGTTGTTGTCTTGATTGTCAAATCGTTGCTGCGTTCTGTTGAATCGCCAATGACGACGGGTGATGTTCATCTCTTCGTGTGTAGCGGCGTTCTGTTCTCGCTGCTGTTTGATTGATAGATTCTCATCACAGGAGGGAAATTTTGATAAGGGGTTTCTAAAATGCATCCAGAATAGATATGTATCGGCATCGTGTATCTCTTATATTCTACTCTTTCATGAGTATTTCCTTTCCAATTGTTTCTGGTGCATCTAGTGTTTTGCCTGTTCAGTTCTCATGCTGATTAGTTAGAGTGCATTAGTTGCATCTTAGACGGTAAAGTCTTTTATTGGGTAGACGTACATATAATGTTGGAGTCTCAGATATTTAGTTCATCTATGCATGGAATGTATTGCTATTCAAACCTTGATCATTCATACAGTCACAAGAGGTACTCTGCTATCACTCCTCCACGTATGGAAAGTTGGCAAGTGAGCTGAGTGAAGGACATAGCTCTATTTTTAATTATGGGGAGTCAGGAGAAAAATATGACGCTGTTTATGTTGACTTGCTAAATAGGAGTAGTCACGTTTGATTGTGCATCAATACCGTCGGCCGGTGAGTTGGCTCCAATTGGCACGGTTGGTTCACTGCCAAAGGCGTAGGTTCATCCTTATGTCTCCTCCACGCCGATGTGGGAGTGCTGATGTAGCGAACCCGCGTTGGAAGTCTACATGGGAGGCAGTTTGCCAAGGATTATTTGACATTGGAGCGGTGAGGCTAGGTAGAGGAACTGAGATCTACTCAGTCGCGAGGTCCTCTCTTGGCTGTCGGGTCATCTTCAAGCTGCAGGGTTGTCTCTTGGTCGCCAGCGATCCTGCACAATAGGTTGGCACCGGGGGGTTTCCCGGCTCGACCCCTCCGATGCTTAAGTGAGTACAAGACGGAGGGGATGAAAGAAAACAGTACGAGCTGTGTAAAAATGAGAGAGTAAAGGATCGAGAGAAGGTTGCCTGTTGGTCCTCCCCTGTGGCTTGGCCTGGGATGTGGCTCTTATACCTGGGTGTTGTGCACTCTTCCTCTGCATTAGCCAAGGTGGTAGAGGTATTAATGAGGGTGTGCCCTATGCGGCGAAGGAGTTAATGTGGGTGGCTTGCTATCAGTCATCAATGCAGAGTGCTGTCAGCCATAGATGCATGGCTCGAGATGTCAGCTAGGAGGTGAAGAGGCTGGGACGTGCCACCATTGATGGTCGCTGGTTCCATGCTTTTGTTGTCATTTAGTCCACGTGGTGAAGGGAGCTGGACGGTGCCAAATCTGTCCCTATCAATGTTCATCCACAAATGTGACTTTCTAAATTTTTTGGAAGGGCTGGCTGTATCGGAAATTAAATCATAAATGGACTCATATGCATAATAAAAACCATGCCGCAATTTTGCTGCTAGTATCCAATTTTTTCAGATGATACCTCCTCTTTGCGAGCTTCTGGTCTTGTGCCAAACTTGAACTTCTATCTGCAATGAATGATTTGTCGTAATGTATTGTGATGTAGAAGTCATTTTTAGCTTTGAGTGTTTTTCAGGTATAGGGACTTTGTCAATGATGCTTATGGAATAAATTAGAAAGAGTACTTGAAATATTTTATTTTGGATATCTTTAATTAGGATTTATCATTTTAATCCTGGTTGGGAAATGGTAGACTTACACAAGGAGGGTGGACTTAAAACTGATTGTTTTAAGCATGTTTTTTCTCCATGCTTATTTATGCTGAACCTCCGTGGTACTCACCCTTTCCCATTGATACTTGACTCCTTTCACATAGATGCATAGTGCTCATCTTGCTTAATTTATGACAATTATTGCACTTTCATCCTAGTCGAGGCATCATTAATCATATTATTTGAGCAATAAATGAAAACATTTTAGTCAATTGAATGTTTAGAATGTATTGCATTTAGTTTCTAATTTTTGAATCATGTATGCAACTCGTGTTGTGCTTTTCAGAGAAATAATATGACCTATTACTAAATGATGTATTTGAGGTTTAATTGTACCAGAATGACATTTTTTGTGTTTCAGATGTCTTGACCTTGTAACACAATGGATAACTGTACCCTGAATTTTATTGCCCATAGATTCATCCATCATAACTAACTCATGGACTTTGCTTTAAGTTTGCGCTTTTTACTGGATACTAATTATGTTGTTCCCTATTCTTCAAAATGTTCTGTATCCTGCATTAAGTATATCAAAGATTCTGTTTGAGAATGATGGAATTTTTCTTGTGAGTGATGTTAACATATAAGCTATGCAAGGATTTTATATAATGCTTCTTAACTTTAACTCTCCGTTTTGTTTGTGTTTTAACATGCTGCTAACATTTGTACTTGGCCGTCAGCCTGAATGAGTCTATTTATGATCTGATTGGCTTTAATGATCGTAGAGAATACTAAGAAACTCCGTAAACCAAAGCCCTGGAAGCATAATGAGCCAATAACCCGCACACATCTCAAGCAGATGTGTGATGAATTCTGGGATACTGCTCCTCACTATGGTGGCCAAAAAGGTGCTCATTTCCACAGAAATAGCTACAACTGTTTGCTTTATTAACCTGCAGTGATTTCTTTCGCACATGACCTTTCAATCAGAAACCTTTATTGTTATTGTTGTATTTCAAGTCTTTCTAGAAGTAACTGAAAAAGCATGAACTGAAATTTAGATGTAAATGTCATGGCACAGTAGGAGGTTCCTTTTTAGTTTTTCAAATTGTATTCTACATTCCGATACCAGAAAATATTGGACCAGTTTTGATCCCAAGCATAATGGATATTGATCTATGCTTTATAAACAAATTTTGCTCAATTTTAGGTTTTTGTTTGGGATAACACATTTGCAAAAATAACACTTGGTTTTTGTTTGGAACAATACATTTGCAAAAGGAAAACTTCTCTAAGTAAATGGAAGCTCATCAACATATTACATATATGAGAATCTCTATAAAACAAGTTTTGGCTAATGAATTTTTGTTCAAGGTTACAAATTTTGAAATAAATTGTTTCATTAAAATTTGACTGTATAAGTTATGTTTGCATGCATTTTAAGTGGTGTTTAAGAAATCTTGGTTTATTTTTGAAACTTAAGTGTCTGGATTGTTATAGGGCAGGTTTCTTGCACAGCTACTAAAAATTTCCATCATGATCATAATTTGAACACATGGAACTTAAAAAAAATTCTAAGGATGTTTGTTATAAGTGCAGACACCACATTCTAAATGTAGCAAATGATTGATTTCTTTCTTGGTTGATGGTATTATGTTCAATTCCATTAAAAGCATTTTATTTAAGAAGGTTCCAGCCAGTTTAATATTTTATGAAGTACTGTTGTTATGGAGAGACTTGCAGTCTTGCAGTGCTATGGTGCTTCCAATATGTTGTAAAAAGATTATAGACCTCCAGAAATATTATTTACAATAAATAAATTGTCCTGTCTACTATCATTTGCAATGGAGAGGTTTTTTTCGGTTGATTGGTTTGCTTCATTATTTTTATATTTTTTTTATAGGAATTGCCTTATCTGCTTTAGCAGCTTTCTCACTGCTCTTGAAGATATTTAGAAAAGCCATATCTAGTAGGAAATGGAGCTTATAACTTTTAGCAGAAAAATATGTATAATCAAAATAAGACATATTTCTTCGGTAAAATGTATTTATCTTCTGTCCACTGACCTAAAGAGCTTTGACAGGCAATAAAATTAAAAAAAAATGCTCCCTGAAAGAGTAAATCTCTGAAAATTTGTGGAATTTTGTAGATTACGTTGCTAATTATTCAATATTAGGAGAGAGTCTTAAAAGTTTTTTCATTCTTAACTGAATACCAAATTTAGCTATATATGCTTCTAGTGCAGATAAAGAATAACACTCTTAAGGGGGGAAAAGAAAAACTTTGTCAAAATTTCAAACCAATTGAAAGGCGGTTTCACTTCGTAGTTTGTTCTGCGAAATAATGAAGTGAAAATACATCTTATTGAGAGTCTTTAATCACTTGTTTTAAATGGGGACCTTTCTTGAACTGAAGTAATTTACAACATAGAAAATTCAAACTATTGTTTTCTTTGATAAAGAGAATAATAAAATCGGCAGAAGTAATTTTATATTTCCCAAACATAGAAAATTCAAACTAGCATCATTATATTTCTCAAGTAATTTTCCTATCTAGGTGATACCTGCTTCGTATTGTTCACGTCGCTACACTCTTTTATCATTTCATCACTATAATAGGTTATCTGTTATCTGCTTCTTTGATATCAAATCCTTAAACGGATTGGATACGGCACAACAATGACAACTACATATTGAATGGTCGCATAATTTATGAAAAGCATGCATATGGCACATTTGTAATTCTTGCTATCTCGAGTATCAGGGTCTGTGTTAATAAAACAGGAGCCTAGTGTAGGAATGTGAAATCCTAACAGGTTTTAGTATCAAGCACCACAAATTCCAAACAATTCATCTTACTGTGGCAGAGATATGGGATGCACTCCGAGCTGCAGCGGAAGCTGATATAAACCTTGCACAAGCTATAGTGGACAGTGCAGGCATAATTATTTCAAATGCTGACATGACTCTCTGCTATGATGAAAGAGGTGAGAACAATCTTTTGTCATGTTTGTCTTTTACACACTTTTATTATTGCATGTGCAAAATTCTTCCTCTTCCTCCATTTCAGGTGCAAAATATGAACTACCGAAGTATGTTTTGAGCGAGCCTACTAATTTGATTCGAGATAGCTGACCAAAAAGCCATGTGCTCAAGTGCGAACCATACATCGATGTTGACCATGTAAATGACTTCTCTTCCCTCCCTTGTCGACTCCAGTTAGTGATTTCGTTAAGAGAATGATTCCAATAATTTACTTGTCAAGCTTCCTCGCAAAGTTTCACGAGTAGCATCATGTAATGGTTAAGTTGATCTTTAGTCATTGTCATCATGTATTTAATTTTATGGTTGCATTGGGGGGAGATTTCACGTTCCGTAAATGACAAATCAAAGATATACCTTTACTGATTCACATCATGCAGGTTACTAAGCAAATGAGAACGCCTGTAATTACTTTCTGCTGCTTTTAGTGCATTCCTACATGCTCGTGGCATCAAAGGTATCCCACCGGAACTTTCAATAGATTAAAAATGTGAACTCTACTTGATGGTAGCAGTCAGGTGATGTCGCCAGCTTCTATGGCTTTTCATTTTTGCCGTACTTTTTTTGTTGGACCAATTCATCTTGATCTCTCCGTAGGTATGCCTTAAGTGTATGAATTTTTTTCTCTGTGATCATTGTCTAACCTTATGGATCTGATCTGATCAAGCACCATAGTAATTGCTTTTGTTTCTTGGCATGAGCTTAGGCTAGTTGTTTCATTTCTAGTGCAGTATTACTATACCCACAGCTATTGCCCACGCCAGGAGGCAGTCAGGTATCCTTAAGATGGTGGTTTATCTGCCTCGGACACAAACCACCAAGTAGAGACTACAGATGGATTCTTGGTAAACACTAGAACACAACCTCACATCATGTCGCTCGCTCGGAGCATCTTCTAGCGGTGAGAAGCTGCGCGGGCGTAGTTGACCCAACCGAAGGCCTCTTCCATGGCCCTGATGAGCGTGACGAGGTCCAAAGGCAACTCCTCGTCATCCAAATCGCTCGCGTTGCGAGGGAAATAGTTGCTATTGGCGCCTCCGTCGCTTCTTCTGACCGGTGCGCCCTCCTTCCTCTCGCAGAGCACAAACCTGCACACCGGGCACTTCCCCTGGCTCTTCACCCACGGCACCAAGCAGTCGTTGTGGAACATGTGGTTGCATGGCGTCACCAGGACTTGGTCGGTCGGCAGGAACGCCTCCAAGCAAATGGTGCAGTCCTTGCCGTCTTCCTCCTCCGCGTCGTCGGCGCCGGTGTCGGTCCTCCTGCTGAAGAGGCCGCGCTTCCACGCCCTCCGCGGGGGGTAGGGAGGGCTGTACACCTGCTTCCTGAGCTTGCCCATGGCCTTCTTGAACTCCTCGGCCGTCAGGCCCTGGTCTTCCGGCTCCGCCGCCTGGCCGAGGTGCCACTCGCCCCTGATCCGCGGCGGCGAATCCCTGATGAACTGCGTCAGCCTGGGGTTCACCCTGTCGTCGGCGGATCCACTGAGGACCAGGATTCGTACCGGAGAATGAGGCCGCGAAGGGAAGCTGATGAAAGAACTCACGAAGTCAAAGTAAGTAGTCATGATAACAACCATACACGATACAAAAGTTTACCGTGTCAGGCCGAAAGGCCCCGTCCTCACTCTTTCCTCGAACAATCTCCATGGATTGTACAGGTCTTCTTCCTGGGGAGAAAGAAGAATCAGCAAGCAAAGCTGTAGAAGTTGAGATTCTAACATCCATGGCAAAAACAAGGCATACCGGCCGTCGGATCAGGGTATGAGGAACGCTAGGCCGCCAGATCGGACGGCGGTCGTGTTCCGGCGACTGCGAAGATCCATGCTCGTTACCATTCCTCCAACCCCGTGGGTATATCAAGGTATTGTTGTTGGAACTCATGCTTCAGCTGCTGTTGGAGCCCAATTCCCCCTTTGAGGATGTGAATGCTAACTGGTATGCTTTTCTATGCGCGCATTATTCTCTGTAGAGGAATCTGCTTTTTCTTACCTTTGCTTGAAGAATCCTCGCGATGGATGCTCTGCAAAAGCTTTAGTGACAGCATAAAGCAAAGCAAGAAAAGAACGAATATTCCCTTTTCTTAACGCTGCACATGTTTGGCTCAGATGAAGTCGATGCGATCCTCGACTTAATCCTCTTGAGTCGACCTGATTAGTACACTTTTACTGAGATGATCTTACTGAGATGTCTGTGATGGAAGTCATGTATGCAGGTATTGGAAGATAGGCGTGGAGTCCTTCGGTTGGTTCCAACTCTCTTTTTCGTGTCAATAGTGGTGGTGTAACCAACTTTAAGCCGTAACCTCGGGGTTGACGCGATTTGGTTCAGGTCCGGATGATGGGGGATCTTCTCGGGACGACCCTTGAGACCGCTGAGGTGATCGGCTACGATGGTCCGATCGGAATGGGGTCACCATTTCCTCCGAGAGGAGGCTCCTCGCTTGGGCGTTTAGTGGGAGGTCACCATCTTCGCACTTCCCGACTCGACCCATCCGACGATCAAATTAGTCGATAGTCTTAGGGGGTTTTTTTGTTATCTCCTCCTCCCTTTTTCCTTGGAGCGTGAGGGTTTTTATAGTGAGGATTACCGTTGTTTGATGTACTTACTCGCAGGGAGTAGGATCGTACTTCTGGTAGCGTCTGACACCGACGTTGGCGTGGCGTGGCGTGGCATGAGGGATCGAGCTTGAGCAAAGTATTAATGTGTCTTAGTCGACGTTCTAATCTACTGTGAGACGTTGTTTGGGGCAACTGACGTCACCCGAGTTTCATCACCATTATTACCCTTATCGAATAGCTGTTTCTAGTTTGTGCGTCAATACGCAGCTCGAGACAGGAAACACGACTTCCGTCTCCCTATCTACCGCGTCTCGGTGCCGCGAACGGTAGGAAATTGGCGGAGCCGTATGCGTCCCGCAGCTGATGAGCCACTAAGAAGCATCTTTAACGAAACCGGTGGCTGAGTCGACATAGGTCAGCCTTGAACGCGTAGTCTCCTGCGCTGCCCCGGTCGAACTTCCCCTAACCCTCTCCGCCGTTTCTCCGCCCGACTCTCTCGCGCCGACGCAAAAGAAGGGTGAAACTTCTGTACGACCACGCCGACACCCATCCCTCCCCTCGATCCGTGCCATCTTCGCCGCAACAACCCACACCAAAACCCCCTCTTCCCCCACCGCTGACGAACCACCTACCACTCTCTTCAAATCAGATCTACAGATCCGTCGAGATAAAGATCAGGATGACAGAGAAGTGTCCGATCGTTCCTGGATCTACTTCTTGAATCGATTTTTTTATTCGATCGAGGGTGCGCCTCCCAAGATCTGGGTCGGCATCGATGCTCGAGTTCTAGTCTCGACCGTCTGTGGCGATGGAAGAGAAGAGTAGAGAAGAAGAAGCAGTTGCAGCAGCAGACACTGAAGTTAACGCCGTCGAGGTCGGTAAAGAAGAGGACCACCATAAGCCAGTGCTGCGCAGGGATCCTTCGTTCTCGCGGTGGTGCGACGTGAACGGGATCTTGCGATCGAATGCTGCGGCCGATGCTGGATCCCCGGAGACCAGCTCGGCGGCCGAAGAATCCGAAGAGTTCGAACTGCCGTTGCTCCATCAGGGCAGGTCCGAGGAAGCGGACGCGGAGACCGAGGACCAGATGAGATCCCAAAGTTTTCGCCAGAGATGCATGTGCTCGGGCAACGCGAATGACAGTGCAACGAAGTACGCTCCTCTGGACATCGAGAACGGTGTGCACGCCAGCGATTCGATAGCGAAGCTCCAGTCGTTGGAGCAGTCCAAAGAGAGCCCCATCTCTGCCGTGATCGTGTTCAAAACTCTGTTCTATATACTGGGCTGGTACACCTTCAGCACCTGCTTGACAGTGTGAGTTCCTAATTCGACGTGAATGTTTACTTAACTTACTCTTGATTGTGGATCTAAAATTTCAAGTTTGAGATGATCCTTTTTCTTATTCAATTCGCTGTGATGCTTTTAGGTACAATAAAACATTGTTAGGGGATCACTTGGGTAAATTTCCAGCTCCATTGCTGATGAATACAGTTCATTTTTCCATGCAAGCCATTTTATCCAATGCCATTGTGTATATTCAGTCTCGGATTTCTGAAAGCAACAGGAATACCATGTCATGGAAGGATTACTTCATCAGAGGTAGAGATTTTGCCATTGTATCTTTTCTCTGAAGAGAAATATAAGAACAGCAGTAGACCAATGATTTTACACCCTAAAATTCTTCTTGTGTAGCATTAAAATCAATCAGATGAATTTTGTTATTATCCTTTAGATGTTTGCTGTAGGATAGTGATCTCTGTTCAGGTTTCTAAGGGGTGATCCTGTAGAAGGACATTGAGGTCCTGGATGATGCCATATTGCATAGATTGAAAATAAAAATTGATGTGCAGTGTTGAAGGTATACATCTGAAGCTTATTGAAAAATTGCAAAATCTTTTTTGAGTTGGATCTTTCAAGATGTAAATCTAACATATGGTATCAACATATACAACAACCACAACAAGCAGTGATGTCCCAACTAATGGAATTGGGCTAAGTGAATATTTGTTCGCCGTTGAGCAATGTTCAAGGCAAATGATATCAGAATATGCAACAGGAAAACATCCTGCACGTCTTGGAATATATGATATTTTGAATTTTTACTGGTTCATGGGTTGTATTGGTTATTGAGTTGGAAATGAAAGAAATGAAGGATACTTTGGTACCATAATTACCAGTTGTTATGAATAATGTGTCCATGTTTGTCATTGAATATCAAACGGTTGGCTTAATGTTAACAGATATCATCTATTTTATGTTGATGTTCTTTCGTTTTTTCTGCAATCTGCACTTTTTAAATGCTAGTGGTTTGTGTGGATCACATTTTGCAGTTATCCCGACAGCTATTGCAACTGCATTGGATGTAAATCTGAGCAATGAGTCTCTTGTTTTCATATCTGTCACTTTTGCAACAATGGTACGCCTCTCTACTGAGTTAAGTGAATTAGTTGAATCGCCATTTCTTTGTATTCGGTTGATTTCAGTGAATATAATTTTATTTTCTGAATATATATATTTTTGGTTCTCTCTTTTGCAGTGTAAATCTGCCTCCCCGATATTTCTCCTTGTTTTTGCTTTTGTATTTAGGTGAGTGTTGACATCACCAACTTTTTTTTTTTTTCTGATATTACAAATGCTATTGTCTTTTCTTTTTATTACTATTTATTTTTTTCTTTTACATTTGTAGGTTGGAGACTCCCAGTTTTAAGCTGTTAGGCATCATACTTATTATTTCTGCTGGTGTTCTGTTAACAGGTAGATTGTTCCATCAACCACTTCTAGCTAATTTTATTTTAAATGTGTAGTTTTTCAATGGAACTTTTAAAATGATGTCATACATGTTTCATACAAAGGCAACAATTGTTCTACCAGTTGGGGTGTGTGACTACGATATTGCTGTTGTATATCAAGGGCACAAGAAATTTGTGAACTCCATTGGAATTTCAGATCTTCTAGTTATTTGTGGCCTATCAAGCTCAATAATCAGTCCTAGTTATCCCATATGTCCAGTGAAATGAAAAGTTTCAGACTATGTCCATATCACAGATTATTAGAGCTAGTGATTAGAGTGAGGCAATTATTGTCTTAGCACACAACTTTACCAAGGAATGCAATTTTCTGTGGATACATGCTGGATGCTATATAGGGGCCCAGGCATAAACTGGGATATGGATTGCCCCTTTTCGAGTGGTTCAGGTGCAGTATAGAGCTTACTGCCCAGTAAGCCCTGTGGTACCACCAAATTCAGGTTTGTTTTTGAACCCCTTTTTTGGTTTAGGTCTAGCCTTACACCCCACACCCCTCCCCTCATTGCTCTTTACCCATTGAAGGTCCTACATAATGAATCGAATCATAAGATTATGTTTTCCATCTGTTTCCCTTATAACTAGAGACAATATATATCATTTTGTCACAATTTCGTAAAAAAGTTGCAGAAGTGTATTTTTTAAGACTAAATAAATGGAATTCAGAACTTATTTAGCAATCAGTCAGTTCATTTGGTTACCATTTTGTGGCTGAGTTTGTTTTTTAACTTTTTTCCTTCATGGAGGCTTATTGCATTATCTATGACTTAGGATACCATTCTTTTGGAGATTGTCTCAAGCATCTGAGTTTTTTATGTTAACTGTTATCTTTCTTAAAATTGTTAGGTGTATTCTCTCTGATGGACTGTCTTGTAAACTCTGACACCTAGACCAGTGGCATGTCAACACTGCATTTCCGCATACTTTACCGTTAAACATATCTACTATTTTTGTTTAATGTTGCAGCACTATTATCTTGACCAGTAACAATTCACCTGTCTTTTCAGTTGCCAAAGAGACCGAGTTTGAATTCTGGGGCTTTCTTTTTGTTATGCTCTCAGCTGTAATGTCTGGTTTCCGCTGGTGCATGACTCAAATTCTGTTGCAGGTTGGCTGTCAAAGCTGCTTTGTACACTTTGATATTTGTTTTATTTAATATCCAGATCTAAAGTTCTATTGCTTTTCTCTGTGCATTGGCTTCAAATATAACGCCGAAGAAAGAGGCCTACGGTAAGCAGCATATCAAATTATTGTGGTCAGCAATTTTGTTTTTACGTGAAAGTGGGTTGTATGGGTTTGCTGTTGCAAGGAAAAGCTATCTCTTTATTGACTTTTATATTCACCATGACACATTTAATTAAACAGCTGCAACAGACTGCAAATCTTGCTTTATGATTTAAGCCTTATAAAAGACCACATGAGACATGCATTTTTTTTTTCTTTTTTGTGGTGCAGGTTTAAAGAATCCAATTGCTCTGATGAGCTATGTGACACCAGTAATGGCACTAATAACTGCAGTCCTCTCTCTCTTATTGGATCCATGGCAAAAGTTCAAGGGAAACAATTACTTTAATAGCTCAAAACACATAATGCAAAGCTGCCTACTTATGCTTCTTGGCGGAGCATTGGCATTTTTTATGGTAAGAATTACATACTATGTATGCTGAAAAAGTAAGTTTGTTGAATTTGATGAGTGTGGATCAATATTTCTGATATCATCAAACAATTCTGCTTGTCAATGTATAAGCATTCTTCGACACTGAATAAGCAATCTACCATCTTTGTCATGCAGGTTTTAACTGAATATATTCTCGTGTCAGCAACCAGTGCAGTAACAGTTACAGTAGCTGGCATTGTGAAGGAGGCTCTGACAATTATGGTATGACATAGTTTTGTCTTGACACCTTTGACATGTCTTATGTTTTCTCTGTGGTGAATTTTGAAGCTATTTTAATTATCATTGATAGATCAGGAACCCTGAAGCATTCTACCTTGTCTTGAAATGCTAGATGGTTTAATTATTTATTCATTGTTATTATTATTGTTGTTATTATAAGGGCTCCTGTCTTTTACAAGTAAAGTTAACTCCGTAACATTGATGAGCTTTGAACTGCAGATGGCTTTCTGTTACTTTCACTTATCAATCTTAGACATATGTACCATGTATTTCTTGATTACTTAGTACTTAGTGAAAGTCACATTATCAGGTAGTTGCAATCTATAGCTAAACCATACTATATCTTGACTTAAAACATTTATATTAATAATATATAGATAGTAAAATATTATGTGTAGACTTAACCATCATTTTCATTGCATATTGACTTATACATTGTTGAAGTTGTAGAAAAATGTGTTATTGTGTAATATATTTCTGACTTATGCAACATTTCATGTTTATCAGGTTGCAGTATTTTACTTCCACGATCAATTTACCTGGTTAAAAGGATTTGGACTTTTTACAATTATGGTTGGGGTCAGTTTGTTTAATTGGTACAAGTAAGTCTTTACATTTTATGTCTTAAACCACTTCTGGTTTATGTTATCATGCGGTTTATGCGCTTTCATATATTGGTAAATGGCACTCAGTTCTCTTATTGCTTCAGTCTGCTATTATTGTAAAACATCATAAATAGTTAATTTACACAGGCTAAATGAAGGCCATGTTAAAACAAATATGTTGAGTTTTTTCTCTAACTTGTTCCAGATTCTCTGACAAGGTTTGACACCTTGGTTTTATAAAGAAGTTTGTTACTGATGGAGAATTTTCAATTTGTGTTTAATTGAGAGCCAAATGTGATACCTATTAAACGCATTTTAATTTTAAAGTCGATGACATTTGCTCATTCTATTAGCAAATTGATGGACATAATTGTGCTCAGAAGGAAAATATCCATTAGAAAAGGAATTTTATCATTCATGGACTAGGTAGGATACTTGCTTAATGAAATCCAGTCACTTAAAAGACTAGTCAAAAACATCAGTGTAGCATTCTCACGTACAACATTGTTTTTTGTCGTATGTTGTCTACTTGCCATTGAGATATTATAAGCTAAAAGTAGACTATTATGTTTAAGATTAGTGAGAGCATGATTACAGTAAGCCAGTTTATACAGTCTCATAGGTTATGCTTAATTTTTGTTTGCAATATGATGTTCAGATATCACAAACTGATGAAAGGTCAGCAAACTGAAAATGAGGGAACATATTCTAGATCAATAGATAGAGCTGCAAAATATGTCATTCTTGATGATATGGAGCTTCAAGACGCTTGAGTATCCATCATTGTGGGCAACAACATTGGTAATGAACTGGTAAGATCTTCTGTTAATAATTTTACATGGCAACTCACCCTATCATCTTTGTTAGTTAGTTTCTCCATTTTATTCTACTATAATTGATTTTTATTTTCAGAAATTTGAACTTTATGCATTAGCTGTAGAATGTCGTATTTTTCTATTCACCAAATGTTGTCACATTATTGGTGAATACTTGTACATCTGTTCACTTCTAGCCGTTAAATTGGTCCAACACTTTGAGTATGATGTGTATTGTTGCAGTAACCTTAAGAAGTAACAAAAACTTAGTGTTAGAAATTATGTATTTCATCAAATGTTATAGCCATATTAAGAGATAAACTGCTGCTGGTACTCCATCTTTAATTTTTCTAATTGAAGTTAGGCAGCAGTGGAATAAAGATGTTTAAGCTGATTCTAATCAATGGTTCTTATGATTAGTTTATGACCTTCCTGGTGCTGTTTGGGGCTCGAGATTATGAGGTAGTTGTTCTGCTGCTAAACGTTTCAGTAGTTATAGATGACACACTTCTGACAAACATGTACATGTTATTTACACTAGATAAATAATATTAAGTACACAGTATAATTCTAAGTTTCTAACAAAAGATATTTGTGCAGCATAGGTTTTTCCTAATTGCTAAAGAGCTCAAGTTCAAATGATACTCAGATTATAGAAAAGTAGAAAACAAATATCAAATCAAGGACTTTTTGGATAACCCTACAAACAAATGAGCTAGGTGAATTAGGGAGCTTAAGTGGCCCTGAGAGATTAACCTGTAAACTGCAATGCTCATTTGCATGTTGTTCTACCACATGGCATATGAAACCAACAATTTAAGAGAATGTACAGTACCTTTAAATTGTCATTGGAATATGGTATTTTTCCAAAATTTATTCTCTATACAAGCACTTGAAAATTAACGACATGTTCTTTGACAATTTTTTGAGTATGGTGCTATAGTTCAGTTTTCTCTTCTTTATAGTCACTCAAATAGAATTTCTCCATTTGCTGACAGTACATCTCTTGAGAAGTAAGTTGGTCATGTGACTTTTAAGTGAAAATTTTCAGTAGTTTTCACTAAGTTTAAGCAATGTTTTTAAAAGGCGCTCGAGCATTCGCCTAGGTGCTCAGGCTAGGCAAAGCGAGGCCCGAATGCCTCGTATAGGGTCTAGGTGACGCGCTTCATTGAAGCGTGGCTTGGGTGCTCGCCTGAGCCTAGGTGTCACGCGCCTCGAGCAATTGCCCGATTGAATCCAACAAGTCGAACCAACTTTTAGACTCTAGTTCAATTCAATAGTGACTTAGTTGGTTCAATCGAACCAACTAAGTCCAACAGTAAACATCGAAATCCACCCTCCTTCCCCCTCGACTTGCTCGGCAAACCCTAGGTTCCATCGTTGCTTCCTTTGCAACTGACGAAAAGGTTCAATCTTCCTCTTTTGCCGTCGACAAGTCCTTCGTCGTCGATGTAAAGGTTCAAATCTTCCTCCTTCATCATTGTTATTTTTGTACGCAGCTCCCTCTACCGCCTAATATTTTGTGTGTATCTCCCTTCGCTGTCAAGGGACAGGTCCGTAGCTTTCTTTGTCGCTGTTGTCGCCGTCTGCAGCTTCCTCCTCCATTGTTGTTACGGTCCAAAGGTACCTTTGTTACCGTCGCCCTGTCTTTCCCATCTTTCACCATCGGGGACTCCTATTCTCCTTCCTACTGCACATTATTATAACTACCGTTAACAGTGGATTGTTAATCCTTAGAACTGATAATTAAAACTATTGTCATCATATTTTATATTATATATTTTTTTATATTTTTATACTATATTTTTATATATAATTTAAAAATATATTGTATATTTTTTATACTTTAACATTTTAGAGCGTCTTATTTCGCTCGAGTATGCGCCTAACGCTTCAGACTTTTTGGAACCTTGGCTTCTAGCACCTTTAAAAACACAGTTTTAAGAAGTAAAGAACTTGTTATCGTATTGAAAATAGATTTAGATTTTTGAAGGAACCACCTGCCCAGCGTTCACTCTCGTCTAGCATATTAAAAATTTCTACAAAAGGTGCTGGACGATGTTCAAGTAATGAGAGGCCTTGTAACATGCGTGTGCTACCATATATTTTGTCAGTAGCAGTACCCAAGTCAGAAGTGGGCTGATACCTGCCTATTGGATCGCTCGACAATAAAGTAGACAAATGGCTTCAGTTTTAACAGGTTTCTTTTTATTTTTCTGTTTTGGATGCCATTTGAAACTTATTTTGCAGGTACATGGAGCCTTCAGAATGCATCTTCTGAGGTGTGGTGAGTTGACATGCGTAGAGTTTAGACAATGGTTAAAGTTCATGAATGCAAAATTGTAGGATATGTATGTCAAGTTTGGACACTCACTCTACTCGCGCCTGCGTCTTCTATTCAAATGTCATGTGGGAGGCGTTATGTGACGAGCTTTCTGGAAAGTGGTTATTCTATGGCAGGGAGCTCACATGATTAGAACTTACCGAAATTGGTTTATGATAACAAAACAAAGGTGCAATGCAACACTTGGTGATTCCTGCCGCATTCTTATTCCTCGGAGCAGAAAGTTGCTTTGGCTTTAGTGCTATCTGAAGATGGTGATTGCATGTTTTATTTGTTGATTTAATTGAATATTTATTAGTTCCCCTATACTTGTCTCGTCTTTGCTAACCAACAATGTTCAAAGATGTATAGGATTAGTACATTTTCCAAGTCATAAAAGAACATCTACATATTCTATGTACCATTCACCCACATAATACTTGCTAGTACCATTCCATGTTCCGTCGTCCATGATTATTTTAGAATATTGGCTCGTTTGTTGCTTTATGTATTATACTCTGCAGGATGATGGTTTCTGCGTCCGTCGACTCTGCCCCTATTCCACCACGAAGCTCCGTCACCTCCACCTGACAATGATAGGAAATATTCTACCAGGCCCAATCACCCCCCCTAGGGTAGTGACATGAAGCAATTATGGTATGTCCGTCCCTGTGAATGACAGTTCACATGAGGTCATTTGGGTCGATCCTGTCGACCTCCATGGATAGTGGTTGGCAAGTGACTGTTCAAGTCTACCTCAGTCCGTCGGTGGACAAAACATCAAGGGAAAGGTGTTACAATCATTATAGGCTTATCGCTCTTGTGGACGTAATGCTAGAAGGAAGGTATTACGATTCACTCTTGTGGTCGTAATACTAGAAAGGAAGGTATTACGATCGTTCTTGTGGACGTAATACCAGAAGGAAGGTATTACGATCGTTACAAGTTACAACTGATTCTTGATCGAGAGGCAAAACGTTACGATCGTTCACATGATTAAGAAAATTAATCTCAATCATTTTCTTAATTATGCTGTACAAATAAAAATTAATAATTTAAATAAAATAATATATTATTTATGATAATTTTATTTATATTAAGTAAAAATTACACCCGCCCTTCTTCGCCCATCCCGCGCCTGCATTGATGCAGGCTACCAATGGCATCACTCTCAACTTCAAGAAACTTGGTCCCTTCGCCAATGGCACATCAACTTCAAGCAGAAGTGCCCTCATCAACCCTGTCGCCACAGCCTGCCATCGGAGTCACTCAGCAATGCTAAAGTTTGAACCAGTTCAAGCCACGTGTACTCCATTTGGCCAAATTCCTGCATCTCCCTGTGGAATTTCAAGCAGCATATGCAACATCGGAGGGATTGGATCAAGATTCACACAGCAATGTTATGATGGTTGGCAAATGACAAATGATTGCATCAGTATTAAGATCCAACCAACCCGGGTGGTAACAAAAGGTGGACATTAGAAGCACTACGCACAAAATCTCTTCTAAAAATTCTAATATCTATGTTCAGAATTTGCAGTGAAAAAGAATATTGACTGGCTTACTTTTGTTTTCCTTTTACAGGAATTTGTGAGGCAACAATCTTAGTGGGTCAATTCCTGCTTCTCTACCTGTTGCATACCTTTGATATATAAACTATTCCTCCTTGCAGCACCGGAGATGGAAGAGGATGTCCTTGTACTTATCGACCGCCTCAGTAGGAAGAGGATGTCCTCGAACTTATCGACCGCCTCTCTAAAGCGGACACCCTCATCCCCAAGTCTTATTTTCTTTACACTTTCTCCGGGGTTTTTCCCAGCAAACATAATAATAAAATAAATATAAATTTATAAAAAAAATATCAGACAAGCTTAGATGTGTTACTCACAGTGATTTTACCACACGATCAATCTTGTTTCTTTGTGCAAAAGAATTGTTTGATTCTCGTCGGGAGATATTCTAAGTATATGTCAATTTCATTTAACATTATTTATTTTTTCAATCATATTCAATTCTTGATTTAGACACATTATCAAATGACTCTTTATCATATAAGAAAGAGGGGCTTTATCCGTTCCTCACTTGTAATATTAATAACATTCGAATTGTCCAGATTTCAAGATATACTATAATAATAAAATAGTAAATATTAATTATTTAGAATTAACTATATATTTTTTTTTATCACCATTCAGATATATACAAAAAATCATATACTTGATTAAGTTTAGAATACTTAAATGTTTATTTATAATATTTTTTAATTTTTTTTTATCTCCTCTCATATCACTAATATTAATCTTTTAATTATTTCCGGAGAAGTTATGGAGCAAGCTGCCCTAAGGAGGCTAGGAGCTTACTTCTTTTATTCTTTTAATCTTTTAATCTATTAATCTATTAATCTTTTAATAGTAATGCCTTCTCAAATGTGAGGATCTAATAGATAGAAGGTAGGAGATAAAAGCTAGAAGACAGAAGCTATGTTCCTCGTTGATATATTCTCCTTATTTATACAAGAGGGAGAAATTCCCTCAATAGAGTAGCAAAATTTCTTTATATAATTGGAGAAATCTTATATACTATCATGCTCCTGCAATATGGTATTCCTACCAAGGATGTCAATTTTGGACCGATACAATGAAAATAGTTTACGAGCGAGAGGTTTCATGGTGAGTCTACTAATTGATCGATCGTATGTACATAAGAAACACGTAGTTGATGTCGGAGAACTTGATCTCGTATGAAGTGAAAGTCAATAGCATATATTTCATGCGGGAGTGGAACACCGGATTGATGCATAGATAGGTAGCTTTGAAATTATCATAATATATTATAGAAATAAAAGTAAAATTGATGTCGAATTCCTTAAGCAGATTTGTGACCCAATTGAGTTCTGCATGAGTGGTGGCAATAGCACGGTATTCAGTTTCAATTGTAGATCGTACGATTGTCTTTTCTTCTTAGAACTCTAATTGACTGGATTAGCTCAAACGAAAATAATTTACCCCGATGTGAATGTTCTATCATCAAAGTTTCTTGCCCAATCAGCATCGACAAAGGCATAGAGATGAAGTGAAGAGTGTTTACGAGGAAAGAGACCATGATTAAGGGTCCCTTTAAGATATCGCAAGATTCGTTTGATTGTAAACCAGTGCGTAGTAGATGACCATTGCATAAATTGCGATAATATATTGGCCGCAAATGAGATGTCCGGATGGATGAGAGCTAAGTACTATAAAGAGCCAACTATTTATCGGTATTGAGTAGGTTCCATAGCAGGACTTCCATCGAATAATTTGAGCGATTTATTAGTAGAGATAGAGTTGTAACCGTATTTGCATCCTGCATGTTTATTTTTTATAATAAATCTTGAATGTACTTTCTTTACGATAGGAAGAGACTTGAGATGTATATGTTGCTTCTACTCTAAGAAAATAATTCAAGATTCCTAGATCTTTAAGGGAGAATCGATTTGCTAATTGATAGTAGCACAGAGATATTAATGTTGACCACCGACTTAGAAGAAGATAGTTGAAGTTCGTCGACTGATAGAGAGAAGAGGGATAGCGTGGAACGCAGATCTGTTATACCACGATGAGGAAAGAAGCATCAGAGTGGCAAAAAAGGCACTAGTCAAAAGCCTGGGGACTTGTACTGTTCTTGTGGCATCCACAACTACGCCAGCCATTCTAGTCGTTTCAAGTGACGCTCGGCCATCGGGCTGGATATACAGTGATTGGATTTGCACTAGGTATATCACGCCACTTGCTCCCTCCACCGCACTAATCTCTCCCTTGCATGGTAGTGATGGGGAGGAGAGGGGACGAGGGACAAAGGAGAAGGTTTGGCTCTACCCTTGCAGGAAGAAGGTGGGGGCGTTTGCGTCCTGTTATTCGTTGGTGGCTATTTCTAGAATTTAGTAATTATAGATGCATATGGTTAAACAGATCTATCGAAGGTCGAAAAGAAGCCAGCGACAAAGCTATATACAGCAGAATTGCTAATGCAAGAATGGCTCTAATACCATGATAGAAGGTAGAAGATAAAAGCTAGAAGATAGAAGCTATGTTCTTCATTGATATGTTCTCCCTGTTTATACAGGTTACGAGGAAGGATTTTTCTCAGTAGAACAACGAGATTTCCTTGTAAAGTTGAAAAAATCTTATCAGCTATCACTAGCTCCTATAAAGATCCCAAGCATTTAAACAGGCGAGAACCTTACCTTTCCGTCGAGGAAGTCAGAAGAGCGGGCAACGAAGGAACACTGATCTTAATGTATACGCCTTCTACAGTTCCACTGTACAAACACTCACGTAGAATGATCGAAGTCCGTCCTGGGGCGCGCTATTAGCACATGGGATCGTATTAGGATAAGGATGAAAGCTGTTCTTGATTGGTGCGGGATTCCACTTTTTAGCCAGGTAATGGACAAATCAAGGGAGACAGAGCCTCCTGATCGAGATCGGGATCCAGCCCTAGAAGAGAAAGTCAAAATGGAGTTCAAAGCTAGTAGCCTTTGGGAGATAGAGAGCCAGCAACAGAGGCGAAGACGTTCGGAAAGATTACTAACGAGGAATCAGAAATACAATCTTCAACTAGAAGATGAAAGGAAGAAGGAAGGGTTTACCGGCGACTACCAGGGAAAGAAGAAAAGAAACGTCAAAGAACCATGAAATCGCTCCGATCGCAAGAGAGATTAAGAGCAGAGTAATCTCCACAGAAAGCCTTCCTAAAATAAAATTCCACAAGAGAAATGAAGGGAAGTGCTTACGAGAGACTGCCATCGTTCCGGGAGAATAAGCGCGATGGGATCGGCTACCGCTGCTTCTTGATCTGGCAGAGGCGGTCGCAGTGGTGGAGACGAGAGGAGGAGGAGATTGGAGGGAGGTTTCAAGCGAGAAGAGAAGACAAAAGGTTCGTTATCCTCGAAAGCGATGGCGGTCATCATATATGTAGATGACTTCACGTACTCGTCGGCGTCTACCCGAAACCAATGGCGGCCACGTGGCTATTGTTGATAGGTTTCAAATGTAGCGTCCCTGTTCCAATCTTTTCCCAAGCATTAACAACTTAATTGGGCCATAAGCCCAATAATACTTGTCCTGTTTACTGGGCAGATCAATCGATTCAAATTTCGCACACACACACACACACACACACACACACACACACATGTGAATCGATTGATCTGCTGGAGCTACCATTAGACTAATAATAATGCTCATATAGCCACCCATTCAAGTCGAGAAGGTGACACCATCTTAGCTTCAGCCCACCGATGATGCGCTAGATCCAATCTTTTCCAACGAAATCCTTTTCCATGTCCCAATCGAGCAACAGCCTCACAAACGCAGATGAAATGATTGAGACAGTGATGTTTATCTAACCCCTCTCACACGATGTCTTCTGCGTTCCCTGCGTGTCCGGCTTCGGCTGTTTGCTTTTGAATGGTCGTGTCCTTTTATCTTCCGCTTTAAGCTACGTTCCATTGTTTAATACCACATGGTTTCCCTGGTTCACATAAAATTAAAAGGTGCAGCTCTGCCGGCTCTCCTCGGTAACATCTTTCCTATGTGAGATTTGGAGTCGATGATATGCTTTGACGAGATCATGAATGAACGGGAACCAGAGAGTCAGAGATAAATGGAAGCCGGACAAACCTGCACCTCCTCGACTATATATGGAAGAGGCATTGATTCAAACAGATGGTATGCACTCCGAACATATGCTGCGGTCGGCGGAATGGAAAGCGACGAAAGCAATCATAGAAACTCATCCGTTCAACGTGAGAACAAAACCGTCACCCTGGTAAAAGGCTACCCAACACATGCAATCGTGGCCCCTACTTGGAGATTGATGTCTCATTTGTCGCCTGGTGTGGTCCATCCAATCGGCGAGTTTGGTGTGCCGGGTGACGCACGCACGCACGCACAGAGATGGCGTGCCGACACGCGCGACGACGATGGAGTCCGGCGATGAGCACGAGGAGGAGGGGGGGAGGAAGCGATCTTGAATTGCTTCTCTCCTTTTCTTGGCGAGAAATTTCCACACGTGAAAACGATGTCACGGAGATCTATTATTGATGAAGCCATGGATGAAAGGGAGGAGGAAGAAAATATCGGGAAGACGGCAGTTTTGAGACGTCGACTACCGAGAAAGATTAGCCAATCGTACGGCGCACGGGGCTCCCCTCGATCGGATCGACGGCCGGCCTGGCTGCCAAGGGATGTGGTGGGGTGGGGCTCACTCACCCGGTGGTCCCCACCCACGAGGCGGACGCCAGGCCCCGGCGGAGCACCACCGAGTACTCGGGCAGCTCCCCCAGGCCCGCGAACAAAGAGTCCTCCTCTTCCACCACCCGGCCGCCGGCCTCCTGCTCCTCCGGCAGCGCGGCCGCGGCCTGGGCCCCGGCGAAGAAGACCGACCCGTAGAGCAGCTCGCAGGAGCCGGCCGCGGACGGGGAGGTCGAGGGCGTCGAGCACACGTCAGCGAACCACTGGAAGCCGCCGCCGGGCGCGTCGACCAAGAGCGCCGGTTCCTCCTCCGCGATCAGGTCGGAGAACTTCTCGTCACGCTCCGCGGACTCTGGCGGGCTGGACTGGTTCTGCGGTGGCGGCCGGTCCTCGACAGTCTGCTGCATCGCCGCCGCTGCGTGCTTGTGGTGGTGGTTCTTGGGGAGGGGCCATGGATGGTTGTGGTCGAAGGAGTAGGTAACCACGATCGCATCCGGGTCGACTCTGCTCCGCTCCACCTGCTTCCTCGCCGGGCACCCCTTGGAGCTGCTACACCTGTAGTAACCCCTGCACGTCCCATAAAGAACACCCATAGCTTAACATACCAGTTGGCTTTCACGTTGATCTCGATCTCCATCGTGCTTCTACTGCTAAATCGAGGAAGAGCACACGCACGTACCTGGGATAAGGTGAGCCCTTGATGGGCTTCTGCCCGTACTTCCGCCATGCCCACGAATCAGCCGGCGGAGCCCCCTCGCCGGTGCCCTTCGCGTCGCTGATCGGAACCGTCACTACCCGCTTTTCCACCGCCCGCCGGCTGCTCATCCATGAACCCAATTACAAGTCAGTAAATCCAGAGAGAGAGAGAGAGAGAGAGAGCACGATATGGGAGGACAAGAAGATCCACCTTCTCTTCGGAGAGGGAGCTGAAGAGGAGGAAGGAGCCAAAGAGCGAACAGGTTTGGCGTCATCGCCGGATCCACCTGACCGGAGGCTCCTATCGTTGGCGTCGGACGCGATCCCGGCCTCCTCGGGCTCGCACCTCTCGAGCTCGTCGCTGCAGCTCCCGTTCATCACAACCAGAAGAGAAGCTTCCCGCAGTGACGACTTCCCTCCGCCGCCGATTCAAGGCACCCACTCACTCCATCAAACAGTAATTTCCGTACGCTCTTAGCAGCAACGAAAGAGCTTTTTTGTCAGGAAACAAGATGGAGGAAGAAGAAGGGAGATGGAGCGAGAAGGTGGTGGTTGCTATTGGTGGGGTTGCCAATGGGGACAGACGGGTGCAGTTCTAATACTCATCGTTCACCTCCACCCATCGTATTAAAATACTCGAAGGCCTTGTCGTTTGCGCGAGACGTTGCCTACGAGTTGCTCTCCATGACTCTCAGAGAGAGAGAGAGAGAGAAAGAGAGAGAGAGAGAGAGAGAGATGTGGAGGCAAGTAACTCCAACTAAACTATTCAAAGAGGCGAGAGCGACTCCTCCTCAGGCCTTGTTGCAGTGCACATCCTGATGCAAATATATTATTTGCGGTAGCCCTTTAGTTATTGGCAAAACGAGGTGAGATCCGGCAGAGGAGATACACAACCTCCCCCCTCTCCTTTTCATCTCCTCTTCGATTTCCTTCGTCATTAATTATCATCTCTTCCCTCACTCACTCCTTTCAACTGGAGAGATGCTCTGCATCTGTTCAACATGAACTGGATGGATAACGAGGGACCCAAAGAATCCACTGTCCATGGCTAGCTTGGCCATGAGTGACACAGTAAAGGATACAGTTTAAGCTGGCTTTTACCATTGTGTGTGTGGGGGGGGGGGGGGGGGGCGGGGGGAATCCGGCCACTTATACACACCATCCTGCAGACCGCAGCTTCCTCGTCTCGTCACGGAGATGAGCTTTCATCTTTCTTCACCCACAGCGATGGTGGAGTCCCTTCCACGTCGACGTTCCGGCTCACATGGATCCAACCGCTGAATGCGGCAAGTTTGAACAGCTCGAACGGAGGTGCTGTCCAATAACTCGATGGGTTCGATTATATTATGGCCGTATCCGCACTGGAAGTCAGCGTGGGGTTATGGCGTCACAGCTTGCTCTACACTGTGTTCATTAACTTCTCTCCTATTATATACTTGGAAGCTTCTTCGTTGACGTGTTGCAACTGGGCTTCTATAATATGTCGTTCATTTCGTCGAACACCTTGTGCAACCAGCACCGGGAAGATTCCCTCGTGTCATTTCTTCCCTCTTGTGAGGCCTTGATACGGGATGAGGGTTTGGATCATCGTGACCGTACGATGTAATCTATTCGAATGGAAACTTCGCTTATTCTCGACCTATTGACTTTTCTTGAACGGACGTCATCTTCCACCGTCTGGAAGTAAGCCAACGCAGGTTTGACTTGTCGTGATGGTAGAACGCTGTATCGCTGGAGTTGGAACAAGTCTGGAATCTATAGTGTATGTCAAATCAATCAACGTTGCCTGTCATTTGTTATCCAAAGAGTTCTACAGTTGCAAGATAATAATCCAAGAACAGTTGTTGACATAGAGTTTTGTCAATGCACCTGTTTGACTTTTCTTCATGACAGATCCATCACATGAATAGCCGATGAAATCATTAGCCTCGCAAAAGAATGGGCTCATCGTTTATCAAATAATTGTTTTTGTTTTTCATAACTCAAACTTGAAAAATTCAATGTCATTTCTTGCATCACTAATACGAAAAGTGTACAAGATTAGATCAACAAATCCAAGAACAGTTGCCAGGAACTATTTCTTGCATCAGTAAGACGAAAAGAAATAAAAATTCGAGATCCTCGTTCAAATTTGCTATGCCCGAGGGTCTATTCCACCAATTAGAGATCTAAAAAGCAAAAACTTTGAGGAAGACAAAGTTACACATATGCTGCAATGTTTTTGTTGCTATGCTTGGTATCTGCAAAGGTTCTCGAAACCCATATAGTCATTATCCTCAATTTTCTTGATCATGTTGACGATGCCAACTCCACCTGCAATGAAAATTTTAGGGTGCATTAACGCATGAGAAGATGCTGGCAGATAACAGACACTAAAACCACTGTTAGATGAGTAATAGCTAAATGAAATAATAACTTGCATGCTCACTCATTTTCAATATACTTGTTGGTAAAAACGAAAGATATCAAGTTTACCGAACAAGGTAGCGTTGGCAAAAGAATCATTGGTTTACCTAACGAGATGGCACTGATAAAGATCATTGAAGCCAATATGAAGATGATGAGAGATGCCCTCCCGATTAATATGACCAACCTCCTTACTACATGTTGCCCGACAAAGGCAGCAACGGTAGCCACGAAGATGAAGTAGACAGCTGCCAGATCAAAAGCAATTAGTCAGACAACATATTTATGGATTTCACAATTGTAAAACAAGATCAGAAGATCATCTTGGATAAAAAATGTTTCCTCTAAACTGATTATTGGATTCAACAATTCATTAAGCATGAAGCTATGATTTTTTTTATTTTTATTTCATTGGTAAAGCACAATGGTAAGTTGTTGTACCATATGGGACTGGAAAACGGTTTAAAAGGTAGTACTCTACAACAGACAATGATGATGAGAATGTCATGGCGAAAGTTGCAGTTGCACTTGAAACCTGCATAAGGCTTTCAGGGTTAGACTCAGTTGAGAAATTCAAAAACAAAACTGATTATATAGACAGAAATAGATGCATGCAGTATCAGAATGTCTACATAAAACAACATGCTGCCACTTTCAATCATCCTCAACAACATCCTTAAGTCTTATCCAGCTCATCCTCCCAGCCTGACTTCTTAGAAATTATTAAATGGTTCTATCATCATGTCCTTCTCATGCTATACAACAGATCTTCCTACAAATTGTGAACCAGAAACCATCATTCGATCATTAATCATGGTTTGTTTTCAATGCATGCATCACAAGATTATTTCAACGTCAATATCTCTGAAGAAGAAAAAGAAAAAGTATAAGGAAAAAAAGATACAATGTTGTAATCCTTATACAATCATTATCTTATAATCCCAGTATCTAATTTCCACTTCCTTTCCCAACTTTGACATTTCTATTTGGCCTTCTACAGTTGATAAATGACTGTTGGCAGTGAAGTTTCTGATCACCAGCTGGAAATTTACTTTTCTATTTCAGATGGGAACCATTCAGGCAAGACATAAATTCTTAAATAACTAAAAATGGCTAATATAGTGGACTGCATTCATTATAACCATCAACCATGACTTCACTTTTTGCTTTGAATTTCACTTGTCTATTCACCTTGAACACAATTAACTTGTTATATTACCAACGCCATCATCTATACATGACTTATATTAATGTGCATACTCCAATTTGTTGTCTTGGAAGCTCTGAACATATGTGCCATCTTATAACAGACAACCTTGGTTGCAGCATGCCACTTCTTGATTACCTCCTCTCTTGGACGCATTTTATTGATTGGAAGTAGTCATGCATCTTGAAGAATTACCATAGCCTCGTCCCTAAGCATAATGAATGACAATTCCCAGTCTCTCTCTTTTTCTTAAGAAATTTCCAAAATTTGTTTTCCTTGAGTTAGAGATTTCATCCAATTGCATTACATTTCAAAAGATGTATTTTTCTTGTTGATGAATGTCATATGACAAAAAGCAGGAAGTAGGCCAGCTATCTTAAATTTAGACCCTAAATTTTTAGACTGGTACTATATCATCATCGTAAAAAAAAAAAAAAAACCACACCTTTGGTTTCCTATCCCCATGGTTTACATTTTTCTATGTATTTAACTGTCTGGTTCTTGATAAGATTTGCACATTGGTTATTGCAGTTCAACCCAAGGATTTAGATCTTGGTCCAAAACCTACTTCGATAATCTCCATACTAGTACAGGTATACAGGGCAGTGTACCAATCCATACAGCCCAATAACATCTGGAAAATATAACAAGGAATTAACACCGATTATCATCCATAGTTGTTTTCAGACCAGTATCAGAAACCACAGTTTCACCAGTTTATCATGACTATCTCCAAGAGTATAATAGATGCGATGAGCTAGTTACGTAACATGAAATAAGGAACACCTACTTACATGCCAAGGTATTCTTTGACAACAGATTCTGAAAAACACACCAAAAATGTGAAAAAAAGGTTTACTCAAATGTAACTAAGAGAAAAATAACACATTTTGCATGATCTATCTCGTTAGAGAACATCAAGAATGGCATAAATTGCAACTTCATGTTTCTTTTGTATCAGTGACACATCAAGCAAATCTCAGGAATTAATAACCATTACTTGAACAGGAAAGAGTGATATAAGTCACCTGAGGAGGTATGCCAAGTTCCAAAAACAATGGACCCAAAATAAAGCCTCCTCCTAGACCAAGCAGCCCACCTACTATACCCGCAATTATACCAGACAAACAAAAGACAAATAATTGACCGACTTTCCAATTTGTCCCTTCATCACCCCTGGATGCAATTACTCTCTCTCCTTTGTATAAACTAATTGCTTCATGCAAAGTCACTGCAACTGAGACAGGAATCTGTACATAAAAGGCCTCATTATTACTTTAAAACTCTGGAAACACATTAAAATGCTTAAAGAACAAAACAAATCATCATACTTGCAGGAAGTTCAAAATCCAATACCATGTCGAACACGTAGCCGTGTGATTCTGCGAAAATAAAATCAACCAACTTGTATCAACTAGCTTTGAAATCATTAAACAGTAGATATTGCCACAAGTCTCACCTTTGTAACTTGTAGTACAAGGAATAATACCCACACAAAGACAAGGAGACCAAGCTCCTTCCAGCTAACATTTTGAAGAACTGGGACCTGCATTTACAGACATGGAGTCCAGCATATTGGTGTTAGCAAGTTAGAGATAAGAAATTAAAAATTGTACTGCTATACGACCTCAGATTCTGCTGTCATTTCGACACCCTTTCGATCAATATCGCTGGGACCCAGAGGAAGAGATCTATATTCGACTTCTTCACTCCCTACACCTAATATAAATGGCAAAGTTGAGAGGACCCATCTTTGAGCACTAAAGATAATTGTACTGACAATTTTCCCCATCCTTACCATTAGTTACTAAGCGTTTATAAGCATCCTGAAATTAGAAAACGAGTAGTCTGATAGATCAGAATTACTTGCGTGCATACATATCTCAATAGAAACTAAATAAAGGGATATTGCTGCTACCTTCTTAAGCACTGTCTCCTTTTTCCAAGTGTCAACGCCTTTCATGAAAGCCTTGGTTGATGTCCCTAAGATATTCCACCAAATTATATCAGAAATGCTCTTTGCTTTTTAACAAAACAACAGTGACCATACACATCAGGTAAGAGATTACCCAAGAACAGGACAATCAAGAGGATTGTGACCATCCAGTCAGGGAATATCACATTAAAAATAACACCAATACTGATTCCAAGCATAAGCATGGGTTGAATAAGCACTGCCAGGTCATAATCAATAAGAGGCACATCTAAAATTGGATGCCTCAGCTTAAGGTTGAAGTAAACGGTGGACCCTGCTGCGCCCATAATCATGCCTGCCCAAGGAACATGAAGATTTCAGTACCCATGAGAAGGTACATTCAAAAGAAAATGAATCAACCATAAAACCAGCCCTTATATTAGAAAATTTAGCATCAACAGCATCATAAAATATGCTACACAAAACAACAAGAATGCAATGTGAACTTAATTTTTCGAACTAACTGAAGATAATCGGTTGCTCCTCAGCAATATTACTAGTATATTCTGCGAACATTCCCAAATTCATTATACTTGCGATGTAACTGACCTGTTTAATTCCATGGCAAAAACCCTTCGTCGGGGACAAAAAAGGATGAAGGAAACAATGTCATGAACCCTAAGCAAAAACAATCAAAACAAAAAAGAAAACAAAAGATACAAAAAAGGAAAATTGAAGCTCAAAGGAAATGTTCTTACATTTTGACATCGCTGTGGAGGATTTGGGATCAAACCCCACGATCAGGGAAAGCATGGGAACGAAAATGCCACCACCACCAACGCCCCCCACACTACCAAACGCTGCTCCAAAGAACCCAACCATCGTGCCCACCACGATTTGCCACCCAAATTCCAGGGGCTATCGTATCGAAACAACAACCAAAAAGCAAAACCACGTTAATAGCAAGTTTCTAACCATTTTCTACAATCTAACAAAAACCTATCATAAGATGCAGAAAGAGAGAGAATTTATTACCGGCCAAACAGGATGGTAAGAAGATCCATCGGCTTGCCACAAAAAATTTGAGACCTTTAAAAAATAGTTCGATTCAATATCCACTTCATTTACGCTCGTCTTGTCTTTCGAAGCCTCAACTCGAAGGCTTTGCTCCGCCGAAACTACCGCCACTGCCGCAGACAGGCAACAGAGCCCAACCGCCACCGCCGACCCCAGACTCCGCCACCGTCTCTCTTCCATCGAGTTGCCAACTCTGCCACAATCTCCGCAAAGAAATCCAATTATTGTGCTCTCTAGTGATCTTAAGAGCAGAAAAAAGGAAAGATATCGGAACCCAAGTCAATCCTTCTCCCCCGACTACGAATCCACCGGACGACGAACAGCAACAGAAGAAATTTTACGGAAAAGATAGGAAAGGAGAATATTCTGCCAACGAGAGGATGAAACGGGGGGAGCGGAGAAATCAATGGAAACCATCAGCAGCCGCTATAAATTGAGAGCGAAGAGGGTATCACCGGGCGGAAACCAAGAGCCCCTCGACAGGCTGCGAGGAACCCTCGCGAATGCCAAAGGCTCCGCGATCCGTTCCGGAGCGGGTGCGCGAATCGCACCGCAAGGGCGGCAACCGAGGCGAAATTAGAAGCGGCCGTTGGATCAGTCGCCTTCGTAGCAGACGCACACGTAATGTCGCGGGAGCCTCTGAGCGCGTACTACCAAAACGTACCGTCGAGGCAAGTCCTGTCTCGACCCGGTCATCAAACAATTTAACACCAACTCCAACTGGCCGATACGTTGGGCCCGACAAGAGACTTCAATCCTTCGATCGCTATCAACCAATGAGAAAGTGCTCTTCGACGTTTGATAGTTGGGGCCGAATACAAGATCCACGGCCATGGATGCAGGTTTCTTTTTATAAGACGGGATTCGATCCCAAAATCTTGTAATAATTTGCGGAAATATTTACCCACGAATGGATGAGGTGTGCGTTTGTATGCAATGGAAGAAGGCAAGGATGAGGTGTTGGATTGACGTACTTTGTTGGGATATGTATCGAATTGGTATTGAGAATGTCGTAAGAAAATTTCCTTCCAACAAAATTTGGTTTTCGGGTTCGTGTACACGGCAAGTAAGTGGTGTATATTGCTAGATATATAATATAATAAATATTAATTTTAAATTAATATTCATGTATAATTATACTAATAATGGTTCGATATCAACTGACGCTCTATCCCATGTGTATCTCCGAAACATCAAATCTTGTAAAACTAAATCATGAGACTTACTCGATAATGCTTTAAATTAATTCACATAGCGATATATCGATCCTATCGATATTACTAAAATTATACACACAAAGAGCTTTATAAATTATTTTATATTTTTGAAACATATTTGAATGATTTTTTTAGGTATAATTTTAGGATCATTATACCTGTGGATGAACATTAATGTTGAGGTTAGTTACATCGGAATCATGCGATAGTCGATAACATTCGAGAGAGCAGCATTATGTCAATCGCATATGATTGAGATATAATAGCTATGGAGCATGATTATATAATATCAAGATGTTGATTATTTTTATCAAATAATAAAAAAATTTATATTTGAACATAAAAATATTATTAAAAAAAATACATGTAAATCTAATGCTAATAGGGAACAAAATTATCTTCTCTATTCAAACATATGAAAACAACACATGAATTTAAAAAAAGTAAATTTGAATTTTTCTTTGAAACAATTTGATCTTTTGAAAAAGCCTAAAACTTAGGGTTTTTTTTTCGAAAAATTATTCTAAAAAATATTAATTTGAAGACAAAAAAAAAGGTAATTGGGAAATTTTATTGGGCGCTTTGCACCGAAAGACCAGCAGTTGTTGACTGGCAGGCGTGCGCCCAATTCGTTTGGTTTCCGAATTGGGTCGCACCGATTCCATCTGCGGTTTATGTGACTTTAATAACCTTCTATTTTCTTTAGGTTCATTTATCGTTATTATTATTATTATTATTATTTCGCATCAGGCTCACCGCACCCTCTGCGGAGTCGAGAGGCGAATCGAATAGGAAGAAGAGCCGAAGAGGGAGGGGCGGAGAGAGAGAGAGAGAGAGGCTTCGTCTTCGGCCTCGGCTTCGAAAGGTTGTTGAACAACTGCTTAGTGTAGACAGTTCTACTCGTATGTGGAGTCCGATCGCCGCCGTTCTCTTTTTTGAGCCCTAATTCTTTGTCTTTCTTCGATCGCCCCGGGAGGCGGGGGGGGGCGGGGGGGGGTGCGGGAGAGAAAGAGGTCCGATCGGAGGGTTTTGATCCCGTGGTTGCCCGAAATTGCGTGGCGATCCCATCGCATCGGATGGAGGGAGGAAGGGGGATGAGCACGGGAAGGCAGACGGTACGGGACTTGGCGGAGGAGGCCAAGAAGCGGGTGGTGTTGCTCCTCATATGCGTCTTCGGTCTCTCCTACCTCATGTCCTGTATGTATCGCCCCCTTCCACTTTTTCACATGAATTTCTTAAAGTTGTTTAGGCCGATCTCTATCGATTGCTTCCTCTGATGCTCCAACTGCTGTTCAGTGTTCTTCAAGAGCAGTTTGATTGATTCTGGTTCATTCTGCACGTTTACCATGACTTGCACTACATTTTAGTTTAATTTTCTTCTTTTTTTCTTTTTTTT